>NW_028187635.1:1377265-1977265 GCF_964204655.1 Triturus cristatus | reverse complement strand
TATAGTACCAAGTGAGCAGTGTCACCTACAGTACCATGTACAGAGTTATAAAGTGAGCTACAGTACCAAGTGAGCAGTGTCCGCTACGGTACCATGTACAGAGTTATAAAGTGAGCTACAGTACCAAGTGAGCAGTGTCAGTTACAGTGCCATGTAAAGAGTTATAAAGTGAGCTACAGTACCAAGTGAGCAGTGTCAGTTAAGGTACCATGTACAGAGTTATAAAGGGAGCTACAGTACCAAGTGAGCAGTGTCAGCTACAGTGCCATGTACAGAGTTATAAAGTGAGCTACAGTACCAAGTGACCAGTGTCAGATACAGTACCATGTACAAAGTTATAGGATGAGCTACAGTACCAAGTGAGCAGTGTCCGCTACAGTACCATGGAACAGAGTTATAAAGTGAGCTACAGTACCAAGTGAGCAGCGTCCGCTACGGTACCATGTACAGAGTTATAAAGTGAGCTACAGTACCAAGTGAGCAGTGTCAGTTACAGTACCATGTACAGAGTTATAAAGTGAGTTACAGTACCAAGTGAGCAGTGTCAGTTACAGTACCATGCACAGAGTTATAAAGTGAGCTACAGTACCAAGTGAGCAGTGTCAGCTACAGTACCATGTACAGAGTTATAAAGTGAGCTACAGTACCAAGTGAGCAGTGTCCGCTACGGTACCATGTACAGAGCTATAAAGTGAGCTACAGTACCAAGTGAGCAGTGTCAGCTACAGTACCATGTACAGTTATAAAGTGAGCTACCGTACCAAGAGAGCAGTGTCCGCTGCAGTACCATGTACAGAGATATAAAGTGAGCTACAGTACCAAGTGAGCAGTGTCAGCTACAGTACCATGTACAGAGCTATAAAATGAGCTACAGTACCAAGTGAGCAGTGTCCGCTACGGTACCATGTACAGAGCTATAAAGTGAGCTACAGTACCAAGTGAGCAGTGTCTGCTACGGTACCATGTACAGAGCTATAAAGTGAGCTACAGTACTAAGAGAGCAGTGTCTGCTACAGTACCATGTATAGAGTTATAACGTGAGCTACAGTACCAAGTGAGCAGTGTCAGCTACAGTACCATGTACAGAGTTATAAGGTGAGCTACAGTACCAAGTGAGCAGTGTCAGTTACAGTACCATGTACAGAGTTATAAAGTGAGCTACAGTACCAAGTGAGCAGTGTCCGCTACGGTACCATGTACAGAGTTATAAAGTGAGATACAGTACCAAGTGAGCAGTGTCAGTTACAGTACCATGTACAGAGTTCTAAAGTGAGCTACAGTACTAAGTGAGCAGTATCAGTTACAGTGCCATGTTAAGTTATAAAGTGAGCTACAGTACCAAGTGAGCAGCGTCCGCTACAGTACCATGTACAGAGTTAAAAAGTGAGCTACAGTACCAAGTGAGCAGTGTCCGCTACGGTACCATGTACAGAGTTATAAAGTGAGCTACAGTGCCAAGTGAGCAGTGTCAGTTACAGTACCATGTACAGAGTTATAATGTGAGCTACAGTACCAAGTGAGCAGTGTCCGCTACGGTACCATTTACAGAGTTATACAGTGAGCTACAGTACCAAGTGAGCAGTGTCAGCTACAGTACCATGTACAGTTATAAAGTGAGCTACAGTACCAAGTGAGCAGTGTCCGCTACGGTACCATGTACAGAGTTATAAAGTGAGCTACAGTACCAAGTGAGCAGTGTTAGTTACAGTGCCATGTACAGAGTTATAAAGTGAGCTACAGTACCAAGTGAGCAGTGTCAGTTAAGGTACCATGGACAGAGTTATAAAGTGAGCTACAGTACCAAGTGAGCAGTGTCAGTTTCAGTACCATGTACAGAGTTATAAAGTGAGCTACAGTACCAAGTGAGCAGTGTCCGCTACGGTACCATGTACAGAGCTATAAAGTGAGCTACATTACTAAGAGAGCAGTGTCTGCTACAGTACCATGTACAGAGTTATAACGTGAGCTACAGTACCAAGTGAGCAGTGTCAGCTACAGTATCATGTACAGAGTTATAAAGTGAGCTACAGTACCAAGAGAGCAGTGTTCGCTACAGTACTATGTACAGAGTTATAAAGTGAGCTATAGTACCAAGTGAGCAGTGTCACCTACAGTACCATGTACAGAGTTATAAAGTGAGCTACAGTACCAAGTGAGCAGTGTCAGTTACAGTACCATGTACAGAGTTATAAAGTGAGCTACAGTACCAAGTGAGCAGCGTCCGCTACGGTACCATGTACAGAGCTATATAGTGATCTATAGTACCAAGTGAGCAGTGTCAGCTACAGTACCATGTACAGAGTTATAAAGTGAGCTACAGTACCAAGTGAGCAGTGTCCGCTACGGTACCATGTACAGAGTTATAAAGTGAGCTACAGTACCAAGTGAGCAGTGTCAGTTACAGTGCCATGTACAGAGTTATAAAGTGAGCTACAGTACCAAGTGAGCAGTGTCAGTTAAGGTACCATGTACAGAGTTATAAAGTGAGCTACAGTACCAAGTGAGCAGTGTCAGCTACAGTGCCATGTACAGAGTTATAAAGTGAGCTACAGTACCAAGTGACCAGTGTCAGATACAGTACCATGTACAAAGTTATAAGGTGAGCTACAGTACCAAGTGAGCAGTGTCCGCTACAGTACCATGTACAGAGTTATAAAGTGGGCTACAGTACCAAATGAGCAGTTTCCGCTACGGTACCATGTACAGAGCTATAAAGTGAGCTACAGTACCAAGTGAGCAGTGTCAGCTACAGTACCATGTACAGTTATAAAGTGAGCTACAGTACCAAGAGAGCAGTGTTCGCTACAGTACTATGTACAGAGTTATAAAGTGAGCTATAGTACCAAGTGAGCAGTGTCACCTACAGTACCATGTACAGAGTTATAAAGTGAGCTACAGTACCAAGTGAGCAGTGTCCGCTACGGTACCATGTACAGAGTTATAAAGTGAGCTACAGTACCAAGTGAGCAGTGTCAGTTACAGTGCCATGTACAGAGTTATAAAGTGAGCTACAGTACCAAGTGAGCAGTGTCAGTTAAGGTACCATGTACAGAGTTATAAAGTGAGCTACAGTACCAAGTGAGCAGTGTCAGCTACAGTGCCATATACAGAGTTATAAAGTGAGCTACAGTACCAAGTGACTAGTGTCAGATACAGTACCATGTACAAAGTTATAAGGTGAGCTACAGTACCAAGTGAGCAGTGTCCGCTACAGTAGCATGGAACAGAGTTATAAAGTGAGCTACAGTACCAAGTGAGCAGCGTCCGCTACGGTACCATGTACAGAGTTATAAAGTAAGCTACAGTACCAAGTGAGCAGTGTCAGTTACAGTACCATGTACAGAGTTATAAAGTGAGTTACAGTACCAAGTGAGCAGTGTCAGTTACAGTACCATGTACAGAGTTATAAAGTGAGCTACAGTACCAAGTGAGCAGTGTCAGCTACAGTACCATGTACAGAGTTATAAAGTGAGCTACAGTACCAAGTGAGCAGTGTCCGCTACGGTACCATGTACAGAGCTATAAAGTGAGCTACAGTACCAAGTGAGCAGTGTCAGCTACAGTACCATGTACAGTTATAAAGTGAGCTACCGTACCAAGAGAGCAGTGTCCGCTGCAGTACCATGTACAGAGTTATAAAATGAGCTACAGTACCAAGTGAGCAGTGTCAGCTACAGTACCATGTACAGAGTTATAAAGTGAGCTACAGTACCAAGTGAGCAGTGTCAGTTACAGTACCATGTACAGAGCTATAAAATGAGCTACAGTACCAAGTGAGCAGTGTCTGCTACGGTACCCTGTACAGAGCTATAAAGTGAGCTACAGTACCAAGTGAGCAGTGTCAGCTACAGTACCATGTACAGAGTTCTAAAGTGAGCTACAGTACCAAGTGAGCAGTGTCAGTTACAGTACCATGTACAGAGTTATAAAGTGAGCTACAGCACCAAGTGAGCAGTGTCAGTTTCAGTACCATGTACAGAGTTATAAAGTGAGCTACAGTACCAAGTGAGCAGTGTCCGCTACGGTACCATGTACAGAGCTACAAAGTGAGCTACAGTACTAAGAGAGCAGTGTCTGCTACAGTACCATGTACAGAGTTATAATGTGAGCTACAGTACCAAGTGAGCAGTGTCAGCTACAGTACCATGTACAGAGTTATAAAGTGAGCTACAGTACCAAGTGAGCAGTGTCAGTTGCAGTACCATGTACAGAGTTCTAAAGTGAGCTACAGTACCAAGTGAGCAGTGTCCGCTACGGTACCATGTACAGAGTTATAAAGTGAGATACAGTACCAAGTGAGCAGTGTCAGTTACAGTACCATGTACAGAGTTCTAAAGTGAGCTACAGTACTAAGTGAGCAGTGTCAGTTACAGTGCCATGTTAAGTTATAAAGTGAGCTACAGTACCAAGTGAGCAGCGTCCGCTACAGTACCATGTACAGAGTTATAAAGTGAGCTACAGTACCAAGTGAGCAGTGTCCGCTACGGTACCATGTACAGAGCTATAAAGTGAGCTACAGTACCAAGTGAGCAGTGTCAGCTACAGTACCATGTGCAGTTATAAAGTGAGCTACAGTACCAAGTGAGCAGTGTCCGCTACGGTACCATGTACAGAGCTACAAAGTGAGCTACAGTACTAAGAGAGCAGTGTCTGCTACAGTACCATGTACAGAGTTATAACGTGAGCTACAGTACCAAGTGAGCAGTGTCAGCTACAGTACCATGTACAGAGTTATAAAGTGAGCTACAGTACCAAGTGAGCAGAGTCAGTTGCAGTACCATGTACAGAGTTCTAAAGTGAGCTACAGTACCAAGTGAGCAGTGTCCGCTACGGTACCATGTACAGAGTTATAAAGTGAGATACAGTACCAAGTGAGCAGTGTCAGTTACAGTACCATGTACAGAGTTCTAAAGTGAGCTACAGTACTAAGTGAGCAGTGTCAGTTACAGTGCCATGTTAAGTTATAAAGTGAGCTACAGTACCAAGTGAGCAGCGTCCGCTACAGTACCATGTACAGAGTTATAAAGTGAGCTACAGTACCAAGTGAGCAGTGTCCGCTACGGTACCATGTACAGAGCTATAAAGTGAGCTACAGTACTAAGTGAGCAGTGTCACCTACAGTACCATGTACAGAGTTATAAAGTGAGCTACAGTACCAAGTGAGCAGCGTCCGCTACGGTACCATGTACAGAGCTATAAAGTGAGCTATAGTACCAAGTGAGCAGTGTCAGCTACAGTACCATGTACAGAGTTATAAAGTGAGCTACAGTACCAAGTGAGCAGTGTCCGCTACGGTACCATGTACAGAGTTATAAAGTGAGCTACAGTGCCAAGAGAGCAGTGTCAGTTACAGTACCATGTACAGAGTTATAATGTGAGCTACAGTACCAAGTGAGCAGTGTCCGCTACGGTACCATTTACAGAGTTATACAGTGAGCTACAGTACCAAGTGAGCAGTGTCAGCTACAGTACCATGTACAGTTATAAAGTGAGCTACAGTACCAAGTGAGCAGTGTCAGTTACTGTACCATGTACAGAGTTATGAAGTGAGCTACAGTACCAAATGAGCAGTGTCCGCTACGGTACCATGTACAGAGCTATAAAGTGAGCTACAGTACCAAGTGAGCAGTGTCAGCTACAGTACCATGTACAGTTATAAAGTGAGCTACAGTACCAAGAGAGCAGTGTTCGCTACAGTACTATGTACAGAGTTATAAAGTGAGCTATAGTACCAAGTGAGCAGTGTCACCTACAGTACCATGTACAGAGTTATAAAGTGAGCTACAGTACCAAGTGAGCAGTGTCAGTTACAGTACCATGTACAGAGTTATAAAGTGAGCTACAGTACCAAGTGAGCAGCGTCCGCTACGGTACCATGTACAGAGCTATAAAGTGAGCTATAGTACCAAGTGAGCAGTGTCAGCTACAGTACCACGTACAGAGTTATAAAGTGAGCTACAGTACCAAGTGAGCAGTGTCCGCTACGGTACCATGTACAGAGTTATAAAGTGAGCTACAGTACCAAGTGAGCAGTGTCAGTTACAGTGCCATGTACAGAGTTATAAAGTGAGCTACAGTACCAAGTGAGCAGTGTCAGTTAAGGTACCATGTACAGAGTTATAAAGTGAGCTACAGTACCAAGTGACCAGTGTCAGATACAGTACCATGTACAAAGTTATAAGGTGAGCTACAGTACCAAGTGAGCAGTGTCCGCTACAGTACCATGGAACAGAGTTATAAAGTGAGCTACAGTACCAAGTGAGCAGCGTCCGCTACGGTACCATGTACAGAGTTATAAAGTGAGCTACAGTACCAAGTGAGCAGTGTCAGTTACAGTACCATGTACAGAGTTATAAAGTGAGTTACAGTACCAAGTGAGCAGTGTCAGTTACAGTACCATGTACAGAGTTATAAAGTGAGCTACAGTTACAAGTGAGCAGTGTCAGCTACAGTACCATGTACAGAGTTATAAAGTGAGCTACAGTACCAAGTGAGCAGTGTCCGCTACGGTACCATGTACAGAGCTATAAAGTGAGCTACAGTACCAAGTGAGCAGTGTCAGCTACAGTACCATGTACAGTTATAAAGTGAGCTACAGTACCAAGTGAGCAGTGTCAGTTACAGTACCATGTACAGAGTTATAAAGTGAGCTACAGTACCAAGTGAGCAGTGTCAGTTTCAGTACCATGTACAGAGTATAAAGTGAGCTACAGTACCAAGTGAGCAGTGTCCGCTACGGTACCATGTACAGAGCTACAAAGTGAGCTACATTACTAAGAGAGCAGTGTCTGCTACAGTACCATATACAGAGTTATAAAGTGAGCTACAGTACCAAGTGAGCAGCGTCCGCTACAGTACCATGTACAGAGTTATAAAGTGAGCTACAGTACCAAGTGAGCAGTGTCCGCTACGGTACCATGTACAGAGTTATAAAGTGAGCTACAGTGCCAAGTGAGCAGTGTCAGTTACAGTACCATGTACAGAGTTATAATGTGAGCTACAGTACCAAGTGAGCAGTGTCCGCTACAGTACCATTTACAGAGTTATACAGTGAGCTACAGTACCAAGTGAGCAGTGTCAGCTACAGTACCATGTACAGTTATAAAGTGAGCTACAGTACCAAGTGAGCAGTGTCAGTTACTGTACCATGTACAGAGTTATAAAGTGAGCTACAGTACCAAATGAGCAGTGTCCGCTACGGTACCATGTACAGAGCTATAAAGTGAGCTACAGTACCAAGTGAGCAGTGTCAGCTACAGTACCATGTACAGTTATAAAGTGAGCTACAGTACCAAGAGAGCAGTGTTCGCTACAGTACTATGTACAGAGTTATAAAGTGAGCTGTAGTACCAAGTGAGCAGTGTCACCTACAGTACCATGTACAGAGTTATAAAGTGAGCTACAGTACCAAGTGAGCAGTGTCAGTTACAGTACCATGTACAGAGTTATAAAGTGAGCTACAGTACCAAGTGAGCAGCGTCCGCTACGGTACCATGTACAGAGCTATAAAGTGAGCTATAGTACCAAGTGAGCAGTGTCAGCTACAGTACCATGTACAGAGTTATAAAGTGAGCTACAGTACCAAGTGAGCAGTGTCCGCTACGGTACCATGTACAGAGTTATAAAGTGAGCTACAGTACCAAGTGAGCAGTGTCAGTTACAGTGCCATGTACAGAGTTATAAAGTGAGCTACAGTACCAAGTGAGCAGTGTCAGTTAAGGTACCATGTACAGAGTTATAAAGTGAGCTACAGTACCAAGTGAGCAGTGTCAGCTACAGTGCCATGTACAGAGTTATAAAGTGAG
Source organism: Triturus cristatus (assembly GCF_964204655.1). Taxonomy (NCBI): domain Eukaryota; kingdom Metazoa; phylum Chordata; class Amphibia; order Caudata; family Salamandridae; genus Triturus; species Triturus cristatus. The sequence continues at coordinate 1,969,460 of NW_028187635.1, read as the reverse complement.
CTACAGTACCAAGTGACCAGTGTCAGATACAGTACCATGTACAAAGTTATAAGGTGAGCTACAGTACCAAGTGAGCAGTGTCCGCTACAGTACCATGTACAGAGTTATAAAGTGAGCTACAGTACCAAATGAGCAGTGTCCGCTACGGTACCATGTACAGAGCTATAAAGTGAGCTACAGTACCAAGTGAGCAGTGTCAGCTACAGTACCATGTACAGTTATAAAGTGAGCTACAGTACCAAGAGAGCAGTGTTCGCTACAGTACTATTTACAGAGTTATAAAGTGAGCTATAGTACCAAGTGAGCTGTGTCACCTACAGTACCATGTACAGAGTTATAAAGTGAGCTACAGTACCAAGTGAGCAGTGTCCGCTACGGTACCATGTACAGAGTTATAAAGTGAGCTACAGTACCAAGTGAGCAGTGTTAGTTACAGTGCCATGTACAGAGTTATAAAGTGAGCTACAGTACCAAGTGAGCAGTGTCAGTTAAGGTACCATGGACAGAGTTATAAAGTGAGCTACAGTACCAAGTGAGCAGTGTCAGTTTCAGTACCATGTACAGAGTTATAAAGTGAGCTACAGTACCAAGTGAGCAGTGTCCGCTACGGTACCATGTACAGAGCTATAAAGTGAGCTACAGTACTAAGAGAGCAGTGTCTGCTACAGTACCATGTACAGAGTTATAACGTGAGCTACAGTACCAAGTGAGCAGTGTCAGCTACAGTATCATGTACAGAGTTATAAAGTGAGCTACAGTACCAAGTGAGCAGTGTCCGCTACGGTACCATGTACAGAGCTATAAAGTGAGATACAGTACCAAGTGAGCAGTGTCAGTTACAGTACCATGTACAGAGTTCTAAAGTGAGCTACAGTACTAAGTGAGCAGTGTCAGTTACAGTGCCATGTTAAGTTATAAAGTGAGCTACAGTACCAAGTGAGCAGCGTCCGCTACAGTACCATGTACAGAGTTATAAAGTGAGCTACAGTACCAAGTGAGCAGTGTCCGCTACGGTACCATGTACAGAGTTATAAAGTGAGGTACAGTGCCAAGTGAGCAGTGTCAGTTACAGTACCATGTACAGAGTTAGAATGTGAGCTACAGTACCAAGTGAGCAGTGTCCGCTACGGTACCATTTACAGAGTTATACAGTGAGCTACAGTACCAAGTGAGCAGTGTCAGCTACAGTACCATGTACAGTTATAAAGTGAGCTACAGTACCAAGTGAGCAGTGCCAGTTACTGTACCATGTACAGAGTTATAAAGTGAGCTACAGTACCAAGTGAGCAGTGTCCGCTATGGTAACATGTACAGAGCTATAAAGTGAGCTACAGTACCAAGTGAGCAGTGTCCGCTACGGTACCATGTACAGAGTTATAAAGTGAGCTACAGTGCCAAGTGAGCAGTGTCAGTTACAGTACCATGTACAGAGTTATAATGTGAGCTACAGTACCAAGTGAGCAGTGTCCGCTACGGTACCATGTACAGAGCTATAAAGTGAGCTACAGTACCAAGTGAGCAGTGTCAGCTACAGTACCATGTACAGTTATAAAGTGAGCTACAGTACCAAGAGAGCAGTGTTCGCTACAGTACCATGTACAGAGTTATAAAGTGAGCTATAGTACCAAGTGAGCAGTGTCCGCTACGGTACCATGTACAGAGCTATAAAGTGAGCTACAGTACCAAGTGAGCAGTGTCAGCTACAGTACCATGTGCAGTTATAAAGTGAGCTACAGTACCAAGAGAGCAGTGTTCGTTACAGTACCATGTACAGTTATAAAGTGAGCTATTGTACCAAGTGAGCAGTGTCACCTACAGTACCATGTACAGAGTTATAAAGTGAGCTACAGTACTAAGTGAGCGTGTCCGCTACGGTACCATGTACAGAGCTATAAAGTGAGCTATAGTACCAAGTGAGCAGTGTCAGCTACAGTACCATGTACAGAGTTATAAAGTGAGCTACAGTACCAAGTGAGCAGTGTCACCTACAGTACCATGTACAGAGTTATAAAGTGAGCTACAGTACCAAGTGAGCAGTGTCCGCTACGGTACCATTTACAGAGTTATACAGTGAGCTACAGTACCAAGTGAGCAGTGTCAGCTACATTACCATGTACAGTTATAAAGTGAGCTACAGTACCAAGTGAGCAGTGTCAGTTACTGTACCATGTACAGAGTTATAAAGTGAGGTACAGTGCCAAGTGAGCAGTGTCAGTTACAGTACCATGTACAGAGTTATAATGTGAGCTACAGTACCAAGTGAGCAGTGTCCGCTACGGTACCATTTACAGAGTTATACAGTGAGCTACAGTACCAAGTGAGCAATGTCAGTTACAGTGCCATGTTAAGTTATAAAGTGAGCTACAGTACCAAGTGAGCAGCGTCCGCTACAGTACCATGTACAGAGTTATAATGTGAGCTACAGTACCAAGTGAGCAGTGTCCGCTACGGTACCATGTACAGAGCTATAAAGTGAGCTACAGTGCCAAGTGAGCAGTGTCAGTTACAGTACCATGTACAGAGTTATAATGTGAGCTACAGTACCAAGTGAGCAGTGTCCGCTACGGTACCATGTACAGAGCTATAAAGTGAGCTACAGTACCAAGTGAGCAGTGTCAGCTACAGTACCATGTACAGTTATAAAGTGAGCTACAGTACCAAGAGAGCAGTGTTTGCTACAGTACCATGTACAGTGTTATAAAGTGAGCTATAGTACCAAGTGAGCAGTGTCACCTACAGTACCATGTACAGAGTTATAAAGTGAGCTACAGTACCAAGTGAGCAGTGTCAGTTACAGTACCATGTACAGAGTTATAAAGTGAGCTACAGTACCAAGTGAGCAGCGTCCGCTACGGTACCATGTACAGAGCTATAAAGTGAGCTATTATACCAAGTGAGCAGTGTCAGCTACAGTACCATGTACAGAGTTATAAAGTGAGCTACAGTGCCAAGTGAGCGGTGTCAGTTACAGTACCATGTACAGAGTTATAATGTGAGCTACAGTACCAAGTGAGCAGTGTCCGCTACGGTACCATTTACAGAGTTATACAGTGAGCTACAGTACCAAGTGAGCAGTGTCAGTTACAGTGCCATGTTAAGGTATAAAGTGAGCTACAGTACCAAGTGAGCAGCGTCCGCTACAGTACCATGTACAGAGTTATAATGTGAGCTACAGTACCAAGTGAGCAGTGTCCGCTACGGTACCATGTACAGAGCTATAAAGTGAGCTACAGTGCCAAGTGAGCAGTGTCAGTTACAGTACCATGTACAGAGTTATAATGTGAGCTACAGTACCAAGTGAGCAGTGTCCGCTACGGTACCATGTACAGAGCTATAAAGTGAGCTACAGTACCAAGTGAGCAGTGTCAGCTACAGTACCATGGACAGTTATAAAGTGAGCTACAGTACCAAGTGAGCAGCGTCCGCTACAGTACCATGTACAGAGTTATGTGAGCTACAGTACCAAGTGAGCAGTGTCCGCTACGGTACCATGTACAGAGCTATAAAGTGAGCTACAGTACCAAGTGAGCAGTGTCAGCTACAGTACCATGTACAGTTATAAAGTGAGCTACAGTACCAAGTGAGCAGTGTCCGCTACGGTACCATGTACAGAGCTATAAAGTGAGCTACAGTACAAAGAGAGCAGTGTCAGTTACAGTGCCATGTTAAGTTATAAAGTGAGCTACAGTACCAAGTGAGCAGCGTCCGCTACAGTACCATGTACAGAGTTATAATGTGAGCTACAGTACCAAGTGAGCAGTGTCCGCTACGGTACCATGTACAGAGCTATAAAGTGAGCTACAGTACCAAGTGAGCAGTGTCAGCTACAGTACCATGTACAGTTATAAAGTGAGCTACAGTACCAAGTGAGCAGTGTCAGTTACAGTACCATGTACAGAGTTATAAAGTGAGCAACAGTACCAAGTGAGTAGTGTCAGTTTCAGTACCATGTACAGAGTTATAAAGTGAGCTACAGTACCAAGTGAGCAGTGTCCGCTACGGTACCATGTACAGAGCTATAAAGTGAGCTACAGTACTAAGAGAGCAGTGTCTGCTACAGTACCATGTACAGAGTTATAACGTGAGCTACAGTACCAAGCGAGCAGTGTCAGCTACAGTACCATGTACAGAGTTATAAAGTGAGCTACAGTACCAAGTGAGCAGTGTCAGTTACAGTACCATGTACAGAGTTCTAAAGTGAGCTACAGTACCAAGTGAGCAGTGTCCGCTACGGTACCATGTACAGAGCTATAAAGTGAGATACAGTACCAAGTGAGCAGTGTCAGTTACAGTACCATGTACAGAGTTCTAAAGTGAGCTACAGTACTAAGTGAGCAGTGTCAGTTACAGTGCCATGTTAAGTTATAAAGTGAGCTACAGTACCAAGTGAGCAGCGTCCGCTACAGTACCATGTACAGAGTTATAAAGTGAGCTACAGTACCAAGTGAGCAGTGTCCGCTACGGTACCATGTACAGAGTTATAAAGTGAGGTACAGTGCCAAGTGAGCAGTGTCAGTTACAGTACCATGTACAGAGTTATAATGTGAGCTACAGTACCAAGTGAGCAGTGTCCGCTACGGTACCATTTACAGAGTTATACAGTGAGCTACAGTACCAAGTGAGCAGTGTCAGCTACAGTACCATGTACAGTTATAAAGTGAGCTACAGTACCAAGTGAGCAGTGCCAGTTACTGTACCATGTACAGAGTTATAAAGTGAGCTACAGTACGAAGTGAGCAGTGTCCGCTATGGTAACATGTACAGAGCTATAAAGTGAGCTACAGTACCAAGTGAGCAGTGTCCGCTACGGTACCATGTACAGAGTTATAAAGTGAGCTACAGTGCCAAGTGAGCAGTGTCAGTTACAGTACCATGTACAGAGTTATAATGTGAGCTACAGTACCAAGTGAGCAGTGTCCGCTACGGTACCATGTACAGAGCTATAAAGTGAGCTACAGTACCAAGTGAGCAGTGTCAGCTACAGTACCATGTACAGTTATAAAGTGAGCTACAGTACCAAGAGAGCAGTGTTCGCTACAGTACCATGTACAGAGTTATAAAGTGAGCTATAGTACCAAGTGAGCAGTGTCCGCTACGGTACGATGTACAGAGCTATAAAGTGAGCTACAGTACCAAGTGAGCAGTGTCAGCTACAGTACCATGTGCAGTTATAAAGTGAGCTACAGTACCAAGAGAGCAGTGTTCGTTACAGTACCATGTACAGTTATAAAGTGAGCTATTGTACCAAGTGAGCAGTGTCACCTACAGTACCATGTACAGAGTTATAAAGTGAGCTACAGTACTAAGTGAGCAGTGTCCGCTACGGTACCATGTACAGAGCTATAAAGTGAGCTATAGTACCAAGTGAGCAGTGTCAGCTACAGTACCATGTACAGAGTTATAAAGTGAGCTACAGTACCAAGTGAGCAGTGTCTGCTACGGTACCATGTACAGAGTTATAAAGTGAGCTACCGTACCAAGTGAGCAGTGTCCGCTACGGTACCATTTACAGAGTTATACAGTGAGCTACAGTACCAAGTGAGCAGTGTCAGCTACATTACCATGTACAGTTATAAAGTGAGCTACAGTACCAAGTGAGCAGTGTCAGTTACTGTACCATGTACAGAGTTATAAAGTGAGGTACAGTGCCAAGTGAGCAGTGTCAGTTACAGTACCATGTACAGAGTTATAATGTGAGCTACAGTACCAAGTGAGCAGTGTCCGCTACGGTACCATTTACAGAGTTATACAGTGAGCTACAGTACCAAGTGAGCAATGTCAGTTACAGTGCCATGTTAAGTTATAAAGTGAGCTACAGTACCAAGTGAGCAGCGTCCGCTACAGTACCATGTACAGAGTTATAATGTGAGCTACAGTACCAAGTGAGCAGTGTCAGCTACGGTACCATGTACAGAGCTATAAAGTGAGCTACAGTACCAAGTGAGCAGTGTCAGCTACAGTACCATGTACAGAGCTATAAAGTGAGCTACAGTACCAAGTGAGCAGTGTCAGCTACAGTACCATGTACAGTTATAAAGTGAGCTACAGTACCAAGAGAGCAGTGTTCGCTACAGTACCATGTACAGTGTTATAAAGTGAGCTATAGTACCAAGTGAGCAGTGTCACCTACAGTACCAAGTACAGAGTTATAAAGTGAGCTACAGTACCAAGTGAGCAGTGTCAGTTACAGTACCATGTACAGAGTTATAAAGTGAGCTACAGTACCAAGTGAGCAGCGTCCGCTACGGTACCATGTACAGAGCTATAAAGTGAGCTATTATACCAAGTGAGCAGTGTCAGCTACAGTACCATGTACAGAGTTATAAAGTGAGCTACAGTACCAACTGAGCAGTGTCCGCTACGGTACCATGTACAGAGTTATAAAGTGAGCTACAGTACCAAGTGACCAGTGTCAGATACAGTACCATGTACAAAGTTATAAGGTGGGCTACAGTACCAAGTGAGCAGTGTCCGCTACAGTACCATGGAACAGAGTTATAAAGTGAGCTACAGTACCAAGTGAGCAGGGTCCGCTACGGTACCATGTACAGAGTTATAAAGTGAGCTACAGTACCAAGTGAGCAGTGTCCGCTACGGTACCAAGTACAGAGCTATAAAGTGAGCTACAGTACCAAGTGAGCAGTGTCAGCTACAGTACCATGTACAGTTATAAAGTGAGCTACCGTACCAAGAGAGCAGTGTCCGCTGCAGTACCATGTACAGAGTTATAAAGTGAGCTACAGTACCAAGTGAGCAGTGTCAGCTACAGTACCATGTACAGACTTATAAAGTGAGCTACAGTATCAAGTGAGCAGTGTCAGTTACAGTAACATGTACAGAGCTATAAAATGAGCTACAGTACCAAGTGAGCAGTGTCCGCTACGGTACCATGTACAGAGCTATAAAGTGAGCTACAGTACCAAGTGAGCAGTGTCAGCTACAGTACCATGTACAGTTATAAAGGGAGCTACAGTACCAAGTGAGCAGTGTCCGCTACGGTACCAAGTACAGAGCTATAAAGTGAGCTACAGTACCAAGTGAGCAGTGTCAGCTACAGTACCATGTACAGTTATAAAGTGAGCTACCGTACCAAGAGAGCACTGTCCGCTGCAGTACCATGTACAGTTATAAAGTGAGCTACAGTATCAAGTGAGCAGTGTCAGTTACAGTAACATGTACAGAGCTATAAAATGAGCTACAGTACCAAGTGAGCAGTGTCCGCTACGGTACCATGTACAGAGCTACAAAGTAAGCTACAGTACTAAGAGAGCAGTGTCTGCTACAGTACCATGTACAGAGTTACAAAGTGAGCTACAGTACCAAGTGAGCAGTGTCAGTTACAGTACCATGTACAGAGTTCTAAAGTGAGCTACAGTACCAAGTGAGCAGTGTCCGCTACGGTACCATGTACAGAGTTATAAAGTGAGATACAGTACCAAGTGAGCAGTGTCAGTTACAGTACCATGTACAGAGTTCTAAAGTGAGCTACAGTACTAAGTGAGCAGTGTCAGTTACAGTGCCATGTTAAGTTATAAAGTGAGCTACAGTACCAAGTGAGCAGCGTCCGCTACAGTACCATGTACAGAGTTATAAAGTGAGCTACAGTACCAAGTGAGCAGTGTCCGCTACGGTACCATGTACAGAGCTATAAAGTGAGCTACAGTACTAAGAGAGCAGTGTCTGCTACAGTACCATGTATAGAGTTATAACGTGAGCTACAGTACCAAGTGAGCAGTGTCAGCTACAGTACCAAGTACAGAGTTATAAAGTGAGCTACAGTACCAAGTGAGCAGTGTCAGTTACAGTACCATGTACAGAGTTATAAAGTGAGCTACAGTACCAAGTGAGCAGTGTCCGCTACGGTACCATGTACAGAGTTATAAAGTGAGATACAGTACCAAGTGAGCAGTGTCAGTTACAGTACCATGTACAGAGTTCTAAAGTGAGCTACAGTACTAAGTGAGCAGTATCAGTTACAATGTCATGTTAAGTTATAAAGTGAGCTACAGTACCAAGTGAGCAGCGTCCGCTACAGTACCATGTACAGAGTTATAAAGTGAGCTACAGTACCAAGTGAGCAGTGTCCGCTACGGTACCATGTACAGAGTTATAAAGTGAGCTACAGTGCCAAGTGAGCAGTGTCAGTTACAGTACCATGTACAGAGTTATAATGTGAGCTACAGTACCAAGTGAGCAGTGTCAGTTACAGTACCATGTATAGAGTTATAAAGTGAGCTACAGTACCAAGTGAGCAGTGTCCGCTACGGTACCATGTACAGAGTTATAAAGTGAGATACAGTACCAAGTGAGCAGTGTCAGTTACAGTACCATGTACAGAGTTCTAAAGTGAGCTACAATACTAAGTGAGCAGTATCAGTTACAGTGCCATGTTAAGTTATAAAGTGAGCTACAGTACCAAGTGAGCAGCGTCCGCTACAGTACCATGTACAGTTATAAAGTGAGCTACAGTACCAAGTGAGCAGTGTCCGCTACGGTACCATGTACAGAGTTATAAAGTGAGCTACAGTGCCAAGTGAGTCAGTTACAGTACCATGTACAGAGTTATAATGTGAGCTACAGTACCAAGTGAGCAGTGTCCGCTACGGTACCATTTACAGAGTTATACAGTGAGCTACAGTACCAAGTGAGCAGTGTCAGCTACAGTACCATGTACAGTTATAAAGTGAGCTACAGTACCAAGTGAGCAGTGTCAGTGACTGTACCATGTACAGAGTTATAAAGTGAGCTACAGCACCAAATGAGCAGTGTCCGCTACGGTACCATGTACAGAGCTATAAAGTGAGCTACAGTACCAAGTGAGCAGTGTCAGCTACAGTACCATGTACAGTTATAAAGTGAGCTACAGTACCAAGTGAGCAGCGTCCGCTACAGTACCATGTACAGAGTTATAATGTGAGCTACAGTACCTAAGTGAGCAGTGTCCGCTACGGTACCATGTACAGAGCTATAAAGTGAGCTACAGTACCAAGTGAGCAGTGTCAGCTACAGTACCATGTACAGTTATAAAGTGAGCTACAGTACCAAGTGAGCAGTGTCCGCTACGTTACCATGTACAGAGCTATAAAGTGAGCTACAGTACAAAGTGAGCAGTGTCAGTTACAGTGCCATGTTAAGTTATAAAGTGAGCTACAGTACCAAGTGAGCAGCGTCCGCTACAGTACCATGTACAGAGTTATAATGTGAGCTACAGTACCAAGTGAGCAGTGTCCGCTACGGTACCATGTACAGAGCTATAAAGTGAGCTACAGTACCAAGTGAGCAGTGTCAGCTACAGTACCATGTACAGTTATAAAGTGAGCTACAGTACCAAGTGAGCAGTGTCAGTTACAGTACCATGTACAGAGTTATAAAGTGAGCTACAGTACCAAGTGAGCAGTGTCAGTTTCAGTACCATGTACAGAGTTATAAAGTGAGCTACAGTACCAAGTGAGCAGTGTCCGCTACGGTACCATGTACAGAGCTATAAAGTGAGCTACAGTACTAAGAGAGCAGTGTCTGCTACAGTACCATGTACAGAGTTATAACGTGAGCTACAGTACCAAGTGAGCAGTGTCAGCTACAGTACCATGTACAGAGTTATAAAGTGAGCTACAGTACCAAGTGAGCAGTGTCAGTTACAGTACCATGTACAGAGTTCTAAAGTGAGCTACAGTACCAAGTGAGCAGTGTCCGCTACGGTACCATGTACAGAGCTATAAAGTGAGATACAGTACCAAGTGAGCAGTGTCAGTTACAGTACCATGTACAGAGTTCTAAAGTGAGCTACAGTACCAAGTGAGCAGTGTCCGCTACGGTACCATGTACAGAGCTATAAAGTGAGCTACAGTACCAAGTGAGCAGTGTCAGCTACAGTACCATGTACAGTTATAAAGTGAGCTACAGTACCAAGTGAGCAGTGTCAGTTACTGTACCATGTACAGAGTTATGAAGTGAGCTACAGTACCAAGTGAGCAGTGTCCGCTATGGTAACATGTACAGAGCTATAAAGTGAGCTACAGTACCAAGTGAGCAGTGTCCGCTACGGTACCATGTACAGAGTTATAAAGTGAGCTACAGTGCCAAGTGAGCAGTGTCAGTTACAGTACCATGTACAGAGTTATAATGTGAGCTACAGTACCAAGTGAGCAGTGTCCGCTACGGTACCATGTACAGAGCTATAAAGTGAGCTACAGTACCAAGTGAGCAGTGTCAGCTACAGTACCATGTACAGTTATAAAGTGAGCTACAGTACCAAGAGAGCAGTGTTCGCTACAGTACCATGTACAGTGTTATAAAGTGAGCTACAGTACCAAGTGAGTAGTGTCAGTTACAGTACCATGTACATAGTTACAAAGTGAGCTACAGTACCAAGTGAGCACTGTCCACTACGGTACCATGTACAGAGCTATAAAGTGAGCTATTATACCAAGTGAGCAGTGTCAGCTACAGTACCATGTACAGAGTTATAAAGTGAGCTACAGTACCAACTGACCAGTGTCAGTTACAGTGCCATGTACAGAGTTATAAAGTGGCCTACAGTACCAAGTGAGCAGTGTCAGTTAAGGTACCATGTACAGAGTTATAAAGTGAGCTACAGTACCAAGTGAGCAGTGTCAGCTACAGTGCCATGTACAGAGTTATAAAGTGAGCTACAGTACCAAGTGACCAGTGTCAGATACAGTACCATGTACAAAGTTATAAGGTGGGCTACAGTACCAAGTGAGCAGGGTCCGCTACGGTACCATGTACAGAGTTATAAAGTGAGCTACAGTACCAAGTGAGCAGTGTCCGCTACGGTACCAAGTACAGAGCTATAAAGTGAGCTACAGTACCAAGTGAGCAGTGTCAGCTACAGTACCATGTACAGTTATAAAGTGAGCTACCGTACCAAGAGAGCAGTGTCCGCTGCAGTACCATGTACAGAGTTATAAAGTGAGCTACAGTACCAAGTGAGCAGTGTCAGCTACAGTACCATGTACAGACTTATAAAGTGAGCTACAGTATCAAGTGAGCAGTGTCAGTTACAGTAACATGTACAGAGCTATAAAATGAGCTACAGTACCAAGTGAGCAGTGTCCGCTACGGTACCATGTACAGAGTTATAAAGTGAGCTACAGTACCAAGTGAGCAGTGTCAGCTACAGTACCATGTACAGTTATAAAGTGAGCTACAGTACCAAGTGAGCAGTGTCAGTTACAGTACCATGTACAGAGTTATAAAGTGAGCTACAGTACCAAGTGAGCAGTGTCAGTGCCAGTACCATGTACAGAGTTATAAAGTGAGCTACAGTACCAAGTGAGCAGTGTCCGCTACGGTACCATGTACAGAGCTACAAAGTAAGCTACAGTACTAAGAGAGCAGTGTCTGCTACAGTACCATGTACAGAGTTATAACGTGAGCTACAGTACCAAGTGAGCAGTGTCAGCTACAGTACCATGTACAGAGTTACAAAGTGAGCTACAGTACCAAGTGAGCAGTGTCAGTTACAGTACCATGTACAGAGTTCTAAAGTGAGCTACAGTACCAAGTGAGCAGTGTCCGCTACGGTACCATGTACAGAGTTATAAAGTGAGATACAGTACCAAGTGAGCAGTGTCAGTTACAGTACCATGTACAGAGTTCTAAAGTGAGCTACAGTACTAAGTGAGCAGTGTCAGTTACAGTGCCATGTTAAGTTATAAAGTGAGCTACAGTACCAAGTGAGCAGCGTCCGCTACAGTACCATGTACAGAGTTATAAAGTGAGCTACAGTACCAAGTGAGCAGTGTCCGCTACGGTACCATGTACAGAGCTATAAAGTGAGCTACAGTACTAAGAGAGCAGTGTCTGCTACAGTACCATGTATAGAGTTATAACGTGAGCTACAGTACCAAGTGAGCAGTGTCAGCTACAGTACCAAGTACAGAGTTATAAAGTGAGCTACAGTACCAAGTGAGCAGTGTCAGTTACAGTACCATGTACAGAGTTATAATGTGAGCTACAGTACCAAGTGAGCAGTGTCCGCTACGGTACCATTTACAGAGTTATACAGTGAGCTACAGTACCAAGTGAGCAATGTCAGTTACAGTGCCATGTTAAGTTATAAAGTGAGCTACAGTACCAAGTGAGCAGCGTCCGCTACAGTACCATGTACAGAGTTATAATGTGAGCTACAGTACCAAGTGAGCAGTGTCCGCTACGGTACCATGTACAGAGCTATAAAGTGAGCTACAGTGCCAAGTGAGCAGTGTCAGTTACAGTACCATGTACAGAGTTATAATGTGAGCTACAGTACCAAGTGAGCAGTGTCCGCTACGGTACCATGTACAGAGCTAGAAAGTGAGCTACAGTACCAAGTGAGCAGTGTCAGCTACAGTACCATGTACAGTTATAAAGTGAGCTACAGTACCAAGAGAGCAGTGTTTGCTACAGTACCATGTACAGTGTTATAAAGTGAGCTATAGTACCAAGTGAGCAGTGTCACCTACAGTACCATGTACAGAGTTATAAAGTGAGCTACAGTACCAAGTGAGCAGTGTCAGTTACAGTACCATGTACAGAGTTATAAAGTGAGCTACAGTACCAAGTGAGCAGCGTCCGCTACGGTACCATGTACAGAGCTATAAAGTGAGCTATTATACCAAGTGAGCAGTGTCAGCTACAGTACCATGTACAGAGTTATAAAGTGAGCTACAGTGCCAAGTGAGCGGTGTCAGTTACAGTACCATGTACAGAGTTATAATGTGAGCTACAGTACCAAGTGAGCAGTGTCCGCTACGGTACCATTTACAGAGTTATACAGTGAGCTACAGTACCAAGTGAGCAGTGTCAGTTACAGTGCCATGTTAAGGTATAAAGTGAGCTACAGTACCAAGTGAGCAGCGTCCGCTACAGTACCATGTACAGAGTTATAATGTGAGCTACAGTACCAAGTGAGCAGTGTCCGCTACGGTACCATGTACAGAGCTATAAAGTGAGCTACAGTGCCAAGTGAGCAGTGTCAGTTACAGTACCATGTACAGAGTTATAATGTGAGCTACAGTACCAAGTGAGCAGTGTCCGCTACGGTACCATGTACAGAGCTATAAAGTGAGCTACAGTACCAAGTGAGCAGTGTCAGCTACAGTACCATGGACAGTTATAAAGTGAGCTACAGTACCAAGTGAGCAGCGTCCGCTACAGTACCATGTACAGAGTTATAATGTGAGCTACAGTACCAAGTGAGCAGTGTCCGCTACGGTACCATGTACAGAGCTATAAAGTGAGCTACAGTACCAAGTGAGCAGTGTCAGCTACAGTACCATGTACAGTTATAAAGTGAGCTACAGTACCAAGTGAGCAGTGTCCGCTACGGTACCATGTACAGAGCTATAAAGTGAGCTACAGTACAAAGTGAGCAGTGTCAGTTACAGTGCCATGTTAAGTTATAAAGTGAGCTACAGTACCAAGTGAGCAGCGTCCGCTACAGTACCATGTACAGAGTTATAATGTGAGCTACAGTACCAAGTGAGCAGTGTCCGCTACGGTACCATGTACAGAGCTATAAAGTGAGCTACAGTACCAAGTGAGCAGTGTCAGCTACAGTACCATGTACAGTTATAAAGTGAGCTACAGTACCAAGTGAGCAGTGTCAGTTACAGTACCATGTACAGAGTTATAAAGTGAGCAACAGTACCAAGTGAGTAGTGTCAGTTTCAGTACCATGTACAGAGTTATAAAGTGAGCTACAGTACCAAGTGAGCAGTGTCCGCTACGGTACCATGTACAGAGCTATAAAGTGAGCTACAGTACTAAGAGAGCAGTGTCTGCTACAGTACCATGTACAGAGTTATAACGTGAGCTACAGTACCAAGCGAGCAGTGTCAGCTACAGTACCATGTACAGAGTTATAAAGTGAGCTACAGTACCAAGTGAGCAGTGTCAGTTACAGTACCATGTACAGAGTTCTAAAGTGAGCTACAGTACCAAGTGAGCAGTGTCCGCTACGGTACCATGTACAGAGCTATAAAGTGAGATACAGTACCAAGTGAGCAGTGTCAGTTACAGTACCATGTACAGAGTTCTAAAGTGAGCTACAGTACTAAGTGAGCAGTGTCAGTTACAGTGCCATGTTAAGTTATAAAGTGAGCTACAGTACCAAGTGAGCAGCGTCCGCTACAGTACCATGTACAGAGTTATAAAGTGAGCTACAGTACCAAGTGAGCAGTGTCCGCTACGGTACCATGTACAGAGTTATAAAGTGAGGTACAGTGCCAAGTGAGCAGTGTCAGTTACAGTACCATGTACAGAGTTATAATGTGAGCTACAGTACCAAGTGAGCAGTGTCCGCTACGGTACCATTTACAGAGTTATACAGTGAGCTACAGTACCAAGTGAGCAGTGTCAGCTACAGTACCATGTACAGTTATAAAGTGAGCTACAGTACCAAGTGAGCAGTGCCAGTTACTGTACCATGTACAGAGTTATAAAGTGAGCTACAGTACCAAGTGAGCAGTGTCCGCTATGGTAACATGTACAGAGCTATAAAGTAAGCTACAGTACCAAGTGAGCAGTGTCCGCTACGGTACCATGTACAGAGTTATAAAGTGAGCTACAGTGCCAAGTGAGCAGTGTCAGTTACAGTACCATGTACAGAGTTATAATGTGAGCTACAGTACCAAGTGAGCAGTGTCCGCTACGGTACCATGTACAGAGCTATAAAGTGAGCTACAGTACCAAGTGAGCAGTGTCAGCTACAGTACCATGTACAGTTATAAAGTGAGCTACAGTACCAAGAGAGCAGTGTTCGCTACAGTACCATGTACAGAGTTATAAAGTGAGCTATAGTACCAAGTGAGCAGTGTCCGCTACGGTACGATGTACAGAGCTATAAAGTGAGCTACAGTACCAAGTGAGCAGTGTCAGCTACAGTACCATGTGCAGTTATAAAGTGAGCTACAGTACCAAGAGAGCAGTGTTCGTTACAGTACCATGTACAGTTATAAAGTGAGCTATTGTACCAAGTGAGCAGTGTCACCTACAGTACCATGTACAGAGTTATAAAGTGAGCTACAGTACTAAGTGAGCAGTGTCCGCTACGGTACCATGTACAGAGCTATAAAGTGAGCTATAGTACCAAGTGAGCAGTGTCAGCTACAGTACCATGTACAGAGTTATAAAGTGAGCTACAGTACCAAGTGAGCAGTGTCTGCTACGGTACCATGTACAGAGTTATAAAGTGAGCTACCGTACCAAGTGAGCAGTGTCCGCTACGGTACCATTTACAGAGTTATACAGTGAGCTACAGTACCAAGTGAGCAGTGTCAGCTACATTACCATGTACAGTTATAAAGTGAGCTACAGTACCAAGTGAGCAGTGTCAGTTACTGTACCATGTACAGAGTTATAAAGTGAGGTACAGTGCCAAGTGAGCAGTGTCAGTTACAGTACCATGTACAGAGTTATAATGTGAGCTACAGTACCAAGTGAGCAGTGTCCGCTACGGTACCATTTACAGAGTTATACAGTGAGCTACAGTACCAAGTGAGCAATGTCAGTTACAGTGCCATGTTAAGTTATAAAGTGAGCTACAGTACCAAGTGAGCAGCGTCCGCTACAGTACCATGTACAGAGTTATAATGTGAGCTACAGTACCAAGTGAGCAGTGTCAGCTACGGTACCATGTACAGAGCTATAAAGTGAGCTACAGTGCCAAGTGAGCAGTGTCAGTTACAGTACCATGTACAGAGTTATAATGTGAGCTACAGTACCAAGTGAGCAGTGTCAGCTACGGTACCATGTACAGAGCTATAAAGTGAGCTACAGTGCCAAGTGAGCAGTGTCAGTTACAGTACCATGTACAGTTATAAAGTGAGCTACAGTACCAAGAGAGCAGTGTTCGCTACAGTACCATGTACAGTGTTATAAAGTGAGCTATAGTACCAAGTGAGCAGTGTCACCTACAGTACCAAGTACAGAGTTATAAAGTGAGCTACAGTACCAAGTGAGCAGTGTCAGTTACAGTACCATGTACAGAGTTATAAAGTGAGCTACAGTACCAAGTGAGCAGCGTCCGCTACGGTACCATGTACAGAGCTATAAAGTGAGCTATTATACCAAGTGAGCAGTGTCAGCTACAGTACCATGTACAGAGTTATAAAGTGAGCTACAGTACCAACTGAGCAGTGTCCGCTACGGTACCATGTACAGAGTTATAAAGTGAGCTACAGTACCAAGTGACCAGTGTCAGATACAGTACCATGTACAAAGTTATAAGGTGGGCTACAGTACCAAGTGAGCAGTGTCCGCTACAGTACCATGGAACAGAGTTATAAAGTGAGCTACAGTACCAAGTGAGCAGGGTCCGCTACGGTACCATGTACAGAGTTATAAAGTGAGCTACAGTACCAAGTGAGCAGTGTCCGCTACGGTACCAAGTACAGAGCTATAAAGTGAGCTACAGTACCAAGTGAGCAGTGTCAGCTACAGTACCATGTACAGTTATAAAGTGAGCTACCGTACCAAGAGAGCAGTGTCCGCTGCAGTACCATGTACAGAGTTATAAAGTGAGCTACAGTACCAAGTGAGCAGTGTCAGCTACAGTACCATGTACAGACTTATAAAGTGAGCTACAGTATCAAGTGAGCAGTGTCAGTTACAGTAACATGTACAGAGCTATAAAATGAGCTACAGTACCAAGTGAGCAGTGTCCGCTACGGTACCATGTACAGAGCTATAAAGTGAGCTACAGTACCAAGTGAGCAGTGTCAGCTACAGTACCATGTACAGTTATAAAGGGAGCTACAGTACCAAGTGAGCAGTGTCCGCTACGGTACCAAGTACAGAGCTATAAAGTGAGCTACAGTACCAAGTGAGCAGTGTCAGCTACAGTACCATGTACAGTTATAAAGTGAGCTACCGTACCAAGAGAGCACTGTCCGCTGCAGTACCATGTACAGTTATAAAGTGAGCTACAGTATCAAGTGAGCAGTGTCAGTTACAGTAACATGTACAGAGCTATAAAATGAGCTACAGTACCAAGTGAGCAGTGTCCGCTACGGTACCATGTACAGAGCTACAAAGTAAGCTACAGTACTAAGAGAGCAGTGTCTGCTACAGTACCATGTACAGAGTTACAAAGTGAGCTACAGTACCAAGTGAGCAGTGTCAGTTACAGTACCATGTACAGAGTTCTAAAGTGAGCTACAGTACCAAGTGAGCAGTGTCCGCTACGGTACCATGTACAGAGTTATAAAGTGAGATACAGTACCAAGTGAGCAGTGTCAGTTACAGTACCATGTACAGAGTTCTAAAGTGAGCTACAGTACTAAGTGAGCAGTGTCAGTTACAGTGCCATGTTAAGTTATAAAGTGAGCTACAGTACCAAGTGAGCAGCGTCCGCTACAGTACCATGTACAGAGTTATAAAGTGAGCTACAGTACCAAGTGAGCAGTGTCCGCTACGGTACCATGTACAGAGCTATAAAGTGAGCTACAGTACTAAGAGAGCAGTGTCTGCTACAGTACCATGTATAGAGTTATAACGTGAGCTACAGTACCAAGTGAGCAGTGTCAGCTACAGTACCAAGTACAGAGTTATAAAGTGAGCTACAGTACCAAGTGAGCAGTGTCAGTTACAGTACCATGTACAGAGTTATAAAGTGAGCTACAGTACCAAGTGAGCAGTGTCCGCTACGGTACCATGTACAGAGTTATAAAGTGAGATACAGTACCAAGTGAGCAGTGTCAGTTACAGTACCATGTACAGAGTTCTAAAGTGAGCTACAGTACTAAGTGAGCAGTATCAGTTACAATGTCATGTTAAGTTATAAAGTGAGCTACAGTACCAAGTGAGCAGCGTCCGCTACAGTACCATGTACAGAGTTATAAAGTGAGCTACAGTACCAAGTGAGCAGTGTCCGCTACGGTACCATGTACAGAGTTATAAAGTGAGCTACAGTGCCAAGTGAGCAGTGTCAGTTACAGTACCATGTACAGAGTTATAATGTGAGCTACAGTACCAAGTGAGCAGTGTCAGTTACAGTACCATGTATAGAGTTATAAAGTGAGCTACAGTACCAAGTGAGCAGTGTCCGCTACGGTACCATGTACAGAGTTATAAAGTGAGATACAGTACCAAGTGAGCAGTGTCAGTTACAGTACCATGTACAGAGTTCTAAAGTGAGCTACAATACTAAGTGAGCAGTATCAGTTACAGTGCCATGTTAAGTTATAAAGTGAGCTACAGTACCAAGTGAGCAGCGTCCGCTACAGTACCATGTACAGTTATAAAGTGAGCTACAGTACCAAGTGAGCAGTGTCCGCTACGGTACCATTTACAGAGTTATACAGTGAGCTACAGTACCAAGTGAGCAGTGTCAGCTACAGTACCATGTACAGTTATAAAGTGAGCTACAGTACCAAGTGAGCAGTGTCAGTGACTGTACCATGTACAGAGTTATAAAGTGAGCTACAGCACCAAATGAGCAGTGTCCGCTACGGTACCATGTACAGAGCTATAAAGTGAGCTACAGTACCAAGTGAGCAGTGTCAGCTACAGTACCATGTACAGTTATAAAGTGAGCTACAGTACCAAGTGAGCAGCGTCCGCTACAGTACCATGTACAGAGTTATAATGTGAGCTACAGTACCTAAGTGAGCAGTGTCCGCTACGGTACCATGTACAGAGCTATAAAGTGAGCTACAGTACCAAGTGAGCAGTGTCAGCTACAGTACCATGTACAGTTATAAAGTGAGCTACAGTACCAAGTGAGCAGTGTCCGCTACGTTACCATGTACAGAGCTATAAAGTGAGCTACAGTACAAAGTGAGCAGTGTCAGTTACAGTGCCATGTTAAGTTATAAAGTGAGCTACAGTACCAAGTGAGCAGCGTCCGCTACAGTACCATGTACAGAGTTATAATGTGAGCTACAGTACCAAGTGAGCAGTGTCCGCTACGGTACCATGTACAGAGCTATAAAGTGAGCTACAGTACCAAGTGAGCAGTGTCAGCTACAGTACCATGTACAGTTATAAAGTGAGCTACAGTACCAAGTGAGCAGTGTCAGTTACAGTACCATGTACAGAGTTATAAAGTGAGCTACAGTACCAAGTGAGCAGTGTCAGTTTCAGTACCATGTACAGAGTTATAAAGTGAGCTACAGTACCAAGTGAGCAGTGTCCGCTACGGTACCATGTACAGAGCTATAAAGTGAGCTACAGTACTAAGAGAGCAGTGTCTGCTACAGTACCATGTACAGAGTTATAACGTGAGCTACAGTACCAAGTGAGCAGTGTCAGCTACAGTACCATGTACAGAGTTATAAAGTGAGCTACAGTACCAAGTGAGCAGTGTCAGTTACAGTACCATGTACAGAGTTCTAAAGTGAGCTACAGTACCAAGTGAGCAGTGTCCGCTACGGTACCATGTACAGAGCTATAAAGTGAGATACAGTACCAAGTGAGCAGTGTCAGTTACAGTACCATGTACAGAGTTCTAAAGTGAGCTACAGTACCAAGTGAGCAGAGTCCGCTACGGTACCATGTACAGAGCTATAAAGTGAGCTACAGTACCAAGTGAGCAGTGTCAGCTACAGTACCATGTACAGTTATAAAGTGAGCTACAGTACCAAGTGAGCAGTGTCAGTTACTGTACCATGTACAGAGTTATGAAGTGAGCTACAGTACCAAGTGAGCAGTGTCCGCTATGGTAACATGTACAGAGCTATAAAGTGAGCTACAGTACCAAGTGAGCAGTGTCCGCTACGGTACCATGTACAGAGTTATAAAGTGAGCTACAGTGCCAAGTGAGCAGTGTCAGTTACAGTACCATGTACAGAGTTATAATGTGAGCTACAGTACCAAGTGAGCAGTGTCCGCTACGGTACCATGTACAGAGCTATAAAGTGAGCTACAGTACCAAGTGAGCAGTGTCAGCTACAGTACCATGTACAGTTATAAAGTGAGCTACAGTACCAAGAGAGCAGTGTTCGCTACAGTACCATGTACAGTGTTATAAAGTGAGCTACAGTACCAAGTGAGTAGTGTCAGTTACAGTACCATGTACATAGTTACAAAGTGAGCTACAGTACCAAGTGAGCACTGTCCACTACGGTACCATGTACAGAGCTAAAAAGTGATCTATTATACCAAGTGAGCAGTGTCAGCTACAGTACCATGTACAGAGTTATAAAGTGAGCTACAGTACCAACTGACCAGTGTCAGTTACAGTGCCATGTACAGAGTTATAAAGTGACCTACAGTACCAAGTGAGCAGTGTCAGTTAAGGTACCATGTACAGAGTTATAAAGTGAGCTACAGTACCAAGTGAGCAGTGTCAGCTACAGTGCCATGTACAGAGTTATAAAGTGAGCTACAGTACCAAGTGACCAGTGTCAGATACAGTACCATGTACAAAGTTATAAGGTGGGCTACAGTACCAAGTGAGCAGGGTCCGCTACGGTACCATGTACAGAGTTATAAAGTGAGCTACAGTACCAAGTGAGCAGTGTCCGCTACGGTACCAAGTACAGAGCTATAAAGTGAGCTACAGTACCAAGTGAGCAGTGTCAGCTACAGTACCATGTACAGTTATAAAGTGAGCTACCGTACCAAGAGAGCAGTGTCCGCTGCAGTACCATGTACAGAGTTATAAAGTGAGCTACAGTACCAAGTGAGCAGTGTCAGCTACAGTACCATGTACAGACTTATAAAGTGAGCTACAGTATCAAGTGAGCAGTGTCAGTTACAGTAACATGTACAGAGCTATAAAATGAGCTACAGTACCAAGTGAGCAGTGTCCGCTACGGTACCATGTACAGAGTTATAAAGTGAGCTACAGTACCAAGTGAGCAGTGTCAGCTACAGTACCATGTACAGTTATTAAGTGAGCTACAGTACCAAGTGAGCAGTGTCAGTTACAGTACCATGTACAGAGTTATAAAGTGAGCTACAGTACCAAGTGAGCAGTGTCAGTGCCAGTACCATGTACAGAGTTATAAAGTGAGCTACAGTACCAAGTGAGCAGTGTCCGCTACGGTACCATGTACAGAGCTACAAAGTAAGCTACAGTACTAAGAGAGCAGTGTCTGCTACAGTACCATGTACAGAGTTATAACGTGAGCTACAGTACCAAGTGAGCAGTGTCAGCTACAGTACCATGTACAGTTATAAAGTGAGCTACAGTACCAAGTGAGCAGTGTCAGTTACAGTACCATGTACAGAGTTATAAAGTGAGCTACAGTACCAAGTGAGCAGTGTCCGCTACGGTACCATGTACAGAGTTATAAAGTGAGATACAGTACCAAGTGAGCAGTGTCAGTTACAGTACCATGTACAGAGTTCTAAAGTGAGCTACAGTACTAAGTGAGCAGTATCAGTTACAGTGTCATGTTAAGTTATAAAGTGAGCTACAGTACCAAGTGAGCAGCGTCCGCTAAAGTACCATGTACAGAGTTATAAAGTGAGCTACAGTACCAAGTGAGCAGTGTCTGCTACGGTACCATGTACAGGGTTATAAAGTGAGCTACAGTGCCAAGTGAGCAGTGTCAGTTACAGTACCATGTACAGAGTTATAATGTGAGCTACAGTACCAAGTGAGCAGTGTCCGCTACGGTACCATTTACAGAGTTATACAGTGAGCTACAGTACCAAGTGAGCAGTGTCAGCTACAGTACCATGTACAGTTATAAAGTGAGCTACAGTACCAAGTGAGCAGTGTCAGTTACTGTACCATGTACAGAGTTATCAAGTGAGCTACAGTACCAAATGAGCAGTGTCCGCTACGGTACCATGTACAGAGCTATAAAGTGAGCTACAGTACCAAGTGAGCAGTGTCAGCTACAGTACCATGTACAGTTATAAAGTGAGCTACAGTACCAAGAGAGCAGTGTTCGCTACAGTACTATGTACAGAGTTATAAAGTGAGCTATAGTACCAAGTGAGCAGTGTCCGCTACGGTACCATGTACAGAGTTATAAAGTGAGCTACAGTACGAAGTGACCAGTGTCAGTTACAGTGCCATGTACAGAGTTATAAAGTGAGCTACAGTACCAAGTGAGCAGTGTCAGTTAAGGTACCATGTACAGAGTTATAAAGTGAGCTACAGTACCAAGTGAGCAGTGTCAGCTGCAGTGCCATGTACAGAGTTATAAAGTGAGCTACAGTACCAAGTGACCAGTGTCAGATACAGTACCATGTACAAAGTTATAAGGTGAGCTACAGTACCAAGTGAGCAGTGTCCGCTACAGTACCATGGAACAGAGTTATAAAGTGAGCTACAGTACCAAGTGAGCAGCGTCCGCTACGGTACCATGTACAGAGTTATAAAGTGAGCTACAGTACCAAGTGAGCAGTGTCAGTTACAGTACCATGTACACAGTTATAAAGTGAGTTACAGTACCAAGTGAGCAGTGTCAGTTACAGTACCATGTACAGAGTTATAAAGTGAGCTACAGTACCAAGTGAGCAGTGTCAGCTACAGTACCATGTACAGAGTTATAAAGTGAGCTACAGTACCAAGTGAGCAGTGTCCGCTACGGTACCATGTACAGAGCTATAAAGTGAGCTACAGTACCAAGTGAGCAGTGTCAGCTACAGTACCATGTACAGTTATAAAGTGAGCTACCGTACCAAGAGAGCAGTGTCCGCTGCAGTACCATGTACAGAGTTATAAAGTGAGCTACAGTACCAAGTGAGCAGTGTCAGCTACAGTACCATGTACAGAGTTATAAAGTGAGCTACAGTACCAAGTGAGCAGTGTCAGCTACAGTGCCATGTACAGAGTTATAAAGTGAGCTACATTACCAAGTGACCAGTGTCAGATACAGTACCATGTACAAAGTTATAAGGTGAGCTACAGTACCAAGTGAGCAGTGTCCGCTACAGTACCATGGAACAGAGTTATAAAGTGAGCTAAAGTACCAAGTGAGCAGTGTCCGCTACGGTACCATGTACAGAGTTATAAAGTGACCTACAGTACCAAGTGAGCAGTGTCAGTTACAGTACCATGTACAGAGTTATAAAGTGAGCTACAGTACCAAGTGAGCAGGGTCCGCTACGGTACCATGTACAGAGCTATAAAGTGAGCTACAGTACCAAGTGAGCAGTGTCAGCTACAGTACCATGTACAGAGTTATAAAGTGAGCTACAGTACCAAGTGAGCAGGGTCCGCTACGGTACCATGTACAGAGCTATAAAGTGGGCTACAGTACCAAGTGAGCAGTGTCAGCTACAGTACCATGTACAGTTATAAAGTGAGCTACAGTACCAAGTGAGCAGTGTCAGTTACTGTACCATGTACAGAGTTATAAAGTGAGCTACAGTACCAAATGAGCAGTGTCCGCTACGGTACCATGTACAGAGCTATAAAGTGAGCTACAGTACCAAGTGAGCAGTGTCAGCTACAGTACCATGTACAGTTATAAAGTGAGCTACAGTACCAAGTGAGCAGTGTCAGTTACAGTACCATGTACAGAGTTATAAAGTGAGCTACAGTACCAAATGAGCAGTGTCAGTTACAGTACCATGTATAGAGCTATAAAGTGAGCTACAGTACCAAGTGAGCAGTGTCCGCTCCGGTACCATGTACAGAGCTATAAAGTGAGCTACAGTACAAAGTGAGCAGTGTCAGCTACAGTACCATGTACAGTTATAAAGTGAGCTACAGTACCAAGTGAGCAGTGTCAGTTACAGTACCATGTACAGAGTTATAAAGTGACCTACAGTACCAAGTGAGCAGTGTCAGTTTCAGTACCATGTACAGAGTTATAAAGTGAGCTACAGTACCAAGTGAGCAGTGTCCGCTACGGTACCATGTACAGAGCAATAAAGTGAGCTAAAGTACTAAGAGAGCAGTGTCTGCTACAGTACCATGTATAGAGTTATAACGTGAGCTACAGTACCAAGTGAGCAGTGTCAGCTACAGTAACATGTACAGTTATAAAGTGAGCTACAGTACCAAGTGAGCAGTGTCAGTTACAGTACCATGTACAGAGTTATAAAGTGAGCTACAGTACCAAGTGAGCAGTGTCCGCTACGGTACCATGTACAGAGTTATAAAGTGAGATACAGTACCAAGTGAGCAGTGTCAGTTACAGTACCATGTACAGAGTTCTAAAGTGAGCTACAGTACTAAGTGAGCAGTATCAGTTACAGTGCCATGTTAAGTTATAAAGTGAGCTACAGTACCAAGTGAGCAGCGTCCGCTACAGTACCATGTACAGAGTTATAAAGTGAGCTACAGTGCCAAGTGAGCAGTGTCAGTTACAGTACCATGTACAGAGTTATAATGTGAGCTACAGTACCAAGTGAGCAGTGTCCGCTACGGTACCATTTACAGAGCTATACAGTGAGCTACAGTACCAAGTGAGCAGTGTCAGCTACAGTACCATGTACAGTTATAAAGTGAGCTACAGTACCAAGTGAGCAGTGTCAGTTACTGTACCATGTACAGAGTTATAAAGTGAGCTACAGTACCAAATGAGCAGTGTCCGCTACGGTACCATGTACAGAGCTATAAAGTGAGCTACAGTACCAAGTGAGCAGTGTCAGCTACAGTACCATGTACAGTTATAAAGTGAGCTACAGTACCAAGAGAGCAGTGTTCGCTACAGTGCTATGTACAGAGTTATAAAGTGAGCTATAGTACCAAGTGAACAGTGTCACCTACAGTACCATGTACAGAGTTATAAAGTGCGCTACAGTACCAAGTGAGCAGTGTCAGTTACAGTACCATGTACAGAGTTATAAAGTGAGCTACAGTACCAAGTGAGCAGCGTCCGCTACGGTACCATGTACAGAGCTATAAAGTGAGCTATAGTACCAAGTGAGCAGTGTCAGCTACAGTACCATGTACAGAGTTATAAAGTGAGCTACAGTACCAAGTGAGCAGTGTCCGCTACGGTACCAAGTACAGAGTTATAAAGTGAGCTACAGTACCAAGTGAGCAGTGTCAGTTACAGTGCCATGTACAGAGTTATAAAGTGAGCTACAGTACCAAGTGAGCAGTGTCAGTTAAGGTACCATGTACAGAGTTATAAAGTGAGCTACAGTACCAAGTGAGCAGTGTCAGCTACAGTGCCATGTACAGAGTTATAAAGTGAGCTACAGTACCAAGTGACCAGTGTCAGATACAGTACCATGTACAAAGTTATAAGGTGAGCTACAGTACCAAGTGAGCAGTGTCCGCTACAGTACCATGGAACAGAGTTATAACGTGAGCTACAGTACCAAGTGAGCAGCGTCCGCTACGGTACCATGTACAGAGTTATAAAGTGAGCTACAGTACCAAGTGAGCAGTGTCAGTTACAGTACCATGTACAGAGTTATAAAGTGAGTTACAGTACCAAGTGAGCAGTGTCAGTTACAGTACCATGTACAGAGTTATAAAGTGAGCTACAGTACCAAGTGAGCAGTGTCAGCTACAGTACCATGTACAGAGTTATAAAGTGAGCTACAGTACCAAGTGAGCAGTGTCCGCTACGGTACCATGTACAGAGCTATAAAGTGAGCTACAGTACCAAGTGAGCAGTGTCAGCTACAGTACCATGTACAGTTATAAAGTGAGCTACCGTACCAAGAGAGCAGTGTCCGCTGCAGTACCATGTACAGAGTTATAAAGTGAGCTACAGTACCAAGTGAGCAGTGTCAGCTACAGTACCATGTACAGAGTTATAAAGTGAGCTACAGTACCAAGTGAGCAGTGTCAGTTACAGTACCATGTACAGAGCTATAAAATGAGCTACAGTACCAAGTGAGCAGTGTCCGCTACGGTACCATGTACAGAGCTATAAAGTGAGCTACAGTACCAAGTGAGCAGTGTCAGCTACAGTACCATGTACAGTTATAAAGTGAGCTACAGTACCAAGTGAGCAGTGTCAGTTACAGTACCATGTACAGAGTTATAAAGTGAGCTACAGTACCAAGTGAGCAGTGTCAGTTTCAGTACCATGTACAGAGTTATAAAGTGAGCTACAGTACCAAGTGAGCAGTGTCCCCTACGGTACCATGTACAGAGCTACAAAGTGAGCTACAGTACTAAGAGAGCAGTGTCTGCTACAGTACCATGTACAGAGTTATAACGTGAGCTACAGTACCAAGTGAGCAGTGTCAGCTACAGTACCATGTACAGAGTAATAAAGTGAGCTACAGTACCAAGTGAGCAGTGTCAGTTACAGTACCATGTACAGAGTTTTAAAGTGAGCTACAGTACCAAGTGAGCAGTGTCCGCTACGGTACCATGTACAGAGTTATAAAGTGAGATACAGTACCAAGTGAGCAGTGTCAGTTACAGTACCATGTACAGAGTTCTAAAGTGAGCTACAGTACTAAGTGAGCAGTGTCAGTTACAGTGCCATGTTAAGTTATAAAGTGAGCTACAGTACCAAGTGAGCAGCGTCCGCTACAGTACCATGTACAGAGTTATAAAGTGAGCTACAGTACCAAGTGAGCAGTGTCCGCTACGGTACCATGTACAGAGCTATAAAGTGAGCTACAGTACTAAGAGAGCAGTGTCTGCTACAGTACCATGTATAGAGTTATAAAGTGAGCTACAGTACCAAGTGAGCAGTGTCAGCTAAAGTACCATGTACAGAGTTATAAAGTGAGTTACAGTACCAAGTGAGCAGTGTCCGCTACGGTACCATGTACAAAGTTATAAAGTGAGCTACAGTACCAAGTGAGCAGTGTCAGTTACAGTGCCATGTACAGAGTTAAAAAATGAGCTACAGTACCAAGTGAGCAGTGTCAGTTAAGGTACCATGTACAGAGTTATAAAGTGAGCTACAGTACCAAATGAGCAGTGTCCGCTACGGTACCATGTACAGAGCTATAAAGTGAGCTACAGTACCAAGTGAGCAGTGTCAGCTACAGTACCATGTACAGTTATAAAGTGAGCTACAGTACCAAGAGAGCAGTGTTCGCTACAGTACTATGTACAGAGTTATAAAGTGAGCTATAGTACCAAGTGAGCAGTGTCACCTACAGTACCATGTACAGAGTTATAAAGTGAGCTACAGTACCAAGTAAGCAGTGTCCGCTACGGTACCATGTACAGAGTTATAAAGTGAGCTACAGTACCAAGTGAGCAGTGTCAGTTACAGTGCCATGTAAAGAGTTATAAAGTGAGCTACAGTACCAAGTGAGCAGTGTCAGCTACAGTGCCATGTACAGAGTTATAAAGTGAGCTACAGTACCAAGTGACCAGTGTCAGATACAGTACCATGTACAAAGTTATAGGATGAGCTACAGTACCAAGTGAGCAGTGTCCGCTACAGTACCATGGAACAGAGTTATAAAGTGAGCTACAGTACCAAGTGAGCAGCGTCCGCTACGGTACCATGTACAGAGTTATAAAGTGAGCTACAGTACCAAGTGAGCAGTGTCAGTTACAGTACCATGTACAGAGTTATAAAGTGAGTTACAGTACCAAGTGAGCAGTGTCAGTTACAGTACCATGCACAGAGTTATAAAGTGAGCTACAGTACCAAGTGAGCAGTGTCAGCTACAGTACCATGTACAGAGTTATAAAGTGAGCTACAGTACCAAGTGAGCAGTGTCCGCTACGGTACCATGTACAGAGCTATAAAGTGAGCTACAGTACCAAGTGAGCAGTGTCAGCTACAGTACCATGTACAGTTATAAAGTGAGCTACCGTACCAAGAGAGCAGTGTCCGCTGCAGTACCATGTACAGAGATATAAAGTGAGCTACAGTACCAAGTGAGCAGTGTCAGCTACAGTACCATGTACAGAGCTATAAAATGAGCTACAGTACCAAGTGAGCAGTGTCCGCTACGGTACCATGTACAGAGCTATAAAGTGAGCTACAGTACCAAGTGAGCAGTGTCTGCTACGGTACCATGTACAGAGCTATAAAGTGAGCTACAGTACTAAGAGAGCAGTGTCTGCTACAGTACCATGTATAGAGTTATAACGTGAGCTACAGTACCAAGTGAGCAGTGTCAGCTACAGTACCATGTACAGAGTTATAAGGTGAGCTACAGTACCAAGTGAGCAGTGTCAGTTACAGTACCATGTACAGAGTTATAAAGTGAGCTACAGTACCAAGTGAGCAGTGTCCGCTACGGTACCATGTACAGAGTTATAAAGTGAGATACAGTACCAAGTGAGCAGTGTCAGTTACAGTACCATGTACAGAGTTCTAAAGTGAGCTACAGTACTAAGTGAGCAGTATCAGTTACAGTGCCATGTTAAGTTATAAAGTGAGCTACAGTACCAAGTGAGCAGCGTCCGCTACAGTACCATGTACAGAGTTAAAAAGTGAGCTACAGTACCAAGTGAGCAGTGTCCGCTACGGTACCATGTACAGAGTTATAAAGTGAGCTACAGTGCCAAGTGAGCAGTGTCAGTTACAGTACCATGTACAGAGTTATAATGTGAGCTACAGTACCAAGTGAGCAGTGTCCGCTACGGTACCATTTACAGAGTTATACAGTGAGCTACAGTACCAAGTGAGCAGTGTCAGCTACAGTACCATGTACAGTTATAAAGTGAGCTACAGTACCAAGTGAGCAGTGTCACTTACTGTACCATGTACAGAGTTATAAAGTGAGCTACAGTACCAAATGAGCAGTGTCCGCTACGGTACCATGTACAGAGCTATAAAGTGAGCTACAGTACCAAGTGAGCAGTGTCAGCTACAGTACCATGTACAGTTATAAAGTGAGCTACAGTACCAAGAGAGCAGTGTTCGCTACAGTACTATGTACAGAGTTATAAAGTGAGCTATAGTACCAAGTGAGCAGTGTCACCTACAGTACCATGTACAGAGTTATAAAGTGAGCTACAGTACCAAGTGAGCAGTGTCAGTTACAGTACCATGTACAGAGTTATAAAGTGAGCTACAGTACCAAGTGAGCAGCGTCCGCTACGGTACCATGTACAGAGCTATAAAGTGATCTATAGTACCAAGTGAGCAGTGTCAGCTACAGTACCATGTACAGAGTTATAAAGTGAGCTACAGTACCAAGTGAGCAGTGTCCGCTACGGTACCATGTACAGAGTTATAAAGTGAGCTACAGTACCAAGTGAGCAGTGTCAGTTACAGTGCCATGTACAGAGTTATAAAGTGAGCTACAGTACCAAGTGAGCAGTGTCAGTTAAGGTACCATGTACAGAGTTATAAAGTGAGCTACAGTACCAAGTGAGCAGTGTCAGCTACAGTGCCATGTACAGAGTTATAAAGTGAGCTACAGTACCAAGTGACCAGTGTCAGATACAGTACCATGTACAAAGTTATAAGGTGAGCTACAGTACCAAGTGAGCAGTGTCCGCTACAGTACCATGTACAGAGTTATAAAGTGGGCTACAGTACCAAATGAGCAGTGTCCGCTACGGTACCATGTACAGAGCTATAAAGTGAGCTACAGTACCAAGTGAGCAGTGTCAGCTACAGTACCATGTACAGTTATAAAGTGAGCTACAGTACCAAGAGAGCAGTGTTCGCTACAGTACTATGTACAGAGTTATAAAGTGAGCTATAGTACCAAGTGAGCAGTGTCACCTACAGTAACATGTACAGAGTTATAAAGTGAGCTACAGTACCAAGTGAGCAGTGTCCGCTACGGTACCATGTACAGAGTTATAAAGTGAGCTACAGTACCAAGTGAGCAGTGTCAGTTACAGTGCCATGTACAGAGTTATAAAGTGAGCTACAGTACCAAGTGAGCAGTGTCAGTTAAGGTACCATGTACAGAGTTATAAAGTGAGCTACAGTACCAAGTGAGCAGTGTCAGCTACAGTGCCATATACAGAGTTATAAAGTGAGCTACAGTACCAAGTGACTAGTGTCAGATACAGTACCATGTACAAAGTTATAAGGTGAGCTACAGTACCAAGTGAGCAGTGTCCGCTACAGTAGCATGGAACAGAGTTATAAAGTGAGCTACAGTACCAAGTGAGCAGCGTCCGCTACGGTACCATGTACAGAGTTATAAAGTGAGCTACAGTACCAAGTGAGCAGTGTCAGCTACAGTACCATGTACAGTTATAAAGTGAGCTACCGTACCAAGAGAGCAGTGTCCGCTGCAGTACCATGTACAGAGTTATAAAGTGAGCTACAGTACCAAGTGAGCAGTGTCAGCTACAGTACCATGTACAGAGTTATAAAGTGAGCTACAGTACCAAGTGAGCAGTGTCAGTTACAGTACCATGTACAGAGCTATAAAATGAGCTACAGTACCAAGTGAGCAGTGTCTGCTACGGTACCCTGAACAGAGCTATAAAGTGAGCTACAGTACCAAGTGAGCAGTGTCAGCTACAGTACCATGTACAGAGTTCTAAAGTGAGCTACAGTACCAAGTGAGCAGTGTCAGTTACAGTACCATGTACAGAGTTATAAAGTGAGCTACAGCACCAAGTGAGCAGTGTCAGTTTCAGTACCATGTACAGAGTTATAAAGTGAGCTACAGTACCAAGTGAGCAGTGTCCGCTACGGTACCATGTACAGAGCTACAAAGTGAGCTACAGTACTAAGAGAGCAGTGTCTGCTACAGTACCATGTACAGAGTTATAAAGTGAGCTACAGTACCAAGTGAGCAGTGTCAGTTGCAGTACCATGTACAGAGTTCTAAAGTGAGCTACAGTACCAAGTGAGCAGTGTCCGCTACGGTACCATGTACAGAGTTATAAAGTGAGATACAGTACCAAGTGAGCAGTGTCAGTTACAGTACCATGTACAGAGTTCTAAAGTGAGCTACAGTACTAAGTGAGCAGTGTCAGTTACAGTGCCATGTTAAGTTATAAAGTGAGCTACAGTACCAAGTGAGCAGCGTCCGCTACAGTACCATGTACAGAGTTATAAAGTGAGCTACAGTACCAAGTGAGCAGTGTCCGCTACGGTACCATGTACAGAGCTATAAAGTGAGCTACAGTACCAAGTGAGCAGTGTCAGCTACAGTACCATGTGCAGTTATAAAGTGAGCTACAGTACCAAGTGAGCAGTGTCCGCTACGGTACCATGTACAGAGCTACAAAGTGAGCTACAGTACTAAGAGAGCAGTGTCTGCTACAGTACCATGTACAGAGTTATAACGTGAGCTACAGTACCAAGTGAGCAGTGTCAGCTACAGTACCATGTACAGAGTTATAAAGTGAGCTACAGTACCAAGTGAGCAGAGTCAGTTGCAGTACCATGTACAGAGTTCTAAAGTGAGCTACAGT
The DNA here is from genome assembly GCF_964204655.1 of Triturus cristatus. Taxonomy (NCBI): domain Eukaryota; kingdom Metazoa; phylum Chordata; class Amphibia; order Caudata; family Salamandridae; genus Triturus; species Triturus cristatus. Next base: position 1,938,325 of record NW_028187635.1, on the reverse strand, counting down.
ACCAAGTGAGCAGTGTCCGCTACGGTACCATGTACAGAGTTATAAAGTGAGATACAGTACCAAGTGAGCAGTGTCAGTTACAGTACCATGTACAGAGTTCTAAAGTGAGCTACAGTACTAAGTGAGCAGTGTCAGTTACAGTGCCATGTTAAGTTATAAAGTGAGCTACAGTACCAAGTGAGCAGCGTCCGCTACAGTACCATGTACAGAGTTATAAAGTGAGCTACAGTACCAAGTGAGCAGTGTCCGCTACGGTACCATGTACAGAGCTATAAAGTGAGCTACAGTACCAAGTGAGCAGTGTCAGCTACAGTACCATGTGCAGTTATAAAGTGAGCTACAGTACCAAGTGAGCAGTGTCCGCTACGGTACCATGTACAGAGCTATAAAGTGAGCTACAGTACTAAGAGAGCAGTGTCTGCTACAGTACCATGTATAGAGTTATAACGTGAGCTACAGTACCAAGTGAGCAGTGTCAGCTACAGTACCATGTACAGAGTTATAAAGTGAGCTACAGTACCAAGTGAGCAGTGTCAGTTACTGTACCATGTACAGAGTTATAAAGTGAGCTACAGTACCAAGTGAGCAGTGTCCGCTACGGTACCATGTACAGAGTTATAAAGTGAGATACAGTACCAAGTGAGCAGTGTCAGTTACAGTACCATGTACAGATTCTAAAGTGAGCTACAGTACTAAGTGAGCAGTATCAGTTACAGTGCCATGTTAAGTTATAAAGTGAGCTACAGTACCAAGTGAGCAGCGTCCGCTACAGTACCATGTACAGAGTTATAAAGTGAGCTACAGTACCAAGTGAGCAGTGTCCGCTACGGTACCATGTACAGAGTTATAAAGTGAGCTACAGTGCCAAGAGAGCAGTGTCAGTTACAGTACCATGTACAGAGTTATAATGTGAGCTACAGTACCAAGTGAGCAGTGTCCGCTACGGTACCATTTACAGAGTTATACAGTGAGCTACAGTACCAAGTGAGCAGTGTCAGCTACAGTACCATGTACAGTTATAAAGTGAGCTACAGTACCAAGTGAGCAGTGTCAGTTACTGTACCATGTACAGAGTTATGAAGTGAGCTACAGTACCAAATGAGCAGTGTCCGCTACGGTACCATGTACAGAGCTATAAAGTGAGCTACAGTACCAAGTGAGCAGTGTCAGCTACAGTACCATGTACAGTTATAAAGTGAGCTACAGTACCAAGAGAGCAGTGTTCTCTACAGTACTATGTACAGAGTTATAAAGTGAGCTATAGTACCAAGTGAGCAGTGTCACCTACAGTACCATGTACAGAGTTATAAAGTGAGCTACAGTACCAAGTGAGCAGTGTCAGTTACAGTACCATGTACAGAGTTATAAAGTGAGCTACAGTACCAAGTGAGCAGCGTCCGCTACGGTACCATGTACAGAGCTATAAAGTGAGCTATAGTACCAAGTGAGCAGTGTCAGCTACAGTACCATGTACAGAGTTATAAAGTGAGCTACAGTACCAAGTGAGCAGTGTCCGCTACGGTACCATGTACAGAGTTATAAAGTGAGCTACAGTGCCAAGAGAGCAGTGTCAGTTACAGTACCATGTACAGAGTTATAATGTGAGCTACAGTACCAAGTGAGCAGTGTCCGCTACGGTACCATTTACAGAGTTATACAGTGAGCTACAGTACCAAGTGAGCAGTGTCAGCTACAGTACCATGTACAGTTATAAAGTGAGCTACAGTACCAAGTGAGCAGTGTCAGTTACTGTACCATGTACAGAGTTATGAAGTGAGCTACAGTACCAAATGAGCAGTGTCCGCTACGGTACCATGTACAGAGCTATAAAGTGAGCTACAGTACCAAGTGAGCAGTGTCAGCTACAGTACCATGTACAGTTATAAAGTGAGCTACAGTACCAAGAGAGCAGTGTTCGCTACAGTACTATGTACAGAGTTATAAAGTGAGCTATAGTACCAAGTGAGCAGTGTCACCTACAGTACCATGTATAGAGTTATAAAGTGAGCTACAGTACCAAGTGAGCAGTGTCAGTTACAGTACCATGTACAGAGTTATAAAGTGAGCTACAGTACCAAGTGAGCAGCGTCCGCTACGGTACCATGTACAGAGCTATAAAGTGAGCTATAGTACCAAGTGAGCAGTGTCAGCTACAGTACCACGTACAGAGTTATAAAGTGAGCTACAGTACCAAGTGAGCAGTGTCCGCTACGGTACCATGTACAGAGTTATAAAGTGAGCTACAGTACCAAGTGAGCAGTGTCAGTTACAGTGCCATGTACAGAGTTATAAAGTGAGCTACAGTACCAAGTGAGCAGTGTCAGTTAAGGTACCATGTACAGAGTTATAAAGTGAGCTACAGTACCAAGTGACCAGTGTCAGATACAGTACCATGTACAAAGTTATAAGGTGAGCTACAGTACCAAGTGAGCAGTGTCCGCTACAGTACCATGGAACAGAGTTATAAAGTGAGCTACAGTACCAAGTGAGCAGCGTCCGCTACGGTACCATGTACAGAGTTATAAAGTGAGCTACAGTACCAAGTGAGCAGTGTCAGTTACAGTACCATGTACAGAGTTATAAAGTGAGTTACAGTACCAAGTGAGCAGTGTCAGTTACAGTACCATGTACAGAGTTATAAAGTGAGCTACAGTTACAAGTGAGCAGTGTCAGCTACAGTACCATGTACAGAGTTATAAAGTGAGCTACAGTACCAAGTGAGCAGTGTCCGCTACGGTACCATGTACAGAGCTATAAAGTGAGCTACAGTACCAAGTGAGCAGTGTCAGCTACAGTACCATGTACAGTTATAAAGTGAGCTACAGTACCAAGTGAGCAGTGTCAGTTACAGTACCATGTACAGAGTTATAAAGTGAGCTACAGTACCAAGTGAGCAGTGTCAGTTTCAGTACCATGTACAGAGTATAAAGTGAGCTACAGTACCAAGTGAGCAGTGTCCGCTACGGTACCATGTACAGAGCTACAAAGTGAGCTACAGTACTAAGAGAGCAGTGTCTGCTACAGTACCATGTACAGAGTTATAAAGTGAGCTACAGTACCAAGTGAGCAGCGTCCGCTACAGTACCATGTACAGAGTTATAAAGTGAGCTACAGTACCAAGTGAGCAGTGTCCGCTACGGTACCATGTACAGAGTTATAAAGTGAGCTACAGTGCCAAGTGAGCAGTGTCAGTTACAGTACCATGTACAGAGTTATAATGTGAGCTACAGTACCAAGTGAGCAGTGTCCGCTACGGTACCATTTACAGAGTTATACAGTGAGCTACAGTACCAAGTGAGCAGTGTCAGCTACAGTACCATGTACAGTTATAAAGTGAGCTACAGTACCAAGTGAGCAGTGTCAGTTACTGTACTATGTACAGAGTTATAAAGTGAGCTACAGTACCAAATGAGCAGTGTCCGCTACGGTACCATGTACAGAGCTATAAAGTGAGCTACAGTACCAAGTGAGCAGTGTCAGCTACAGTACCATGTACAGTTATAAAGTGAGCTACAGTACCAAGAGAGCAGTGTTCGCTACAGTACTATGTACAGAGTTATAAAGTGAGCTATAGTACCAAGTGAGCAGTGTCACCTACAGTACCATGTACAGAGTTATAAAGTGAGCTACAGTACCAAGTGAGCAGTGTCAGTTACAGTACAATGTACAGAGTTATAAAGTGAGCTACAGTACCAAGTGAGCAGCGTCCGCTACGGTACCATGTACAGAGCTATAAAGTGAGCTATAGTACCAAGTGAGCAGTGTCAGCTACAGTACCATGTACAGAGTTATAAAGTGAGCTACAGTACCAAGTGAGCAGTGTCCGCTACGGTACCATGTACAGAGTTATAAAGTGAGCTACAGTACCAAGTGAGCAGTGTCAGTTACAGTGCCATGTACAGAGTTATAAAGTGAGCTACAGTACCAAGTGAGCAGTGTCAGTTAAGGTACCATGTACAGAGTTATAAAGTGAGCTACAGTACCAAGTGAGCAGTGTCAGCTACAGTGCCATGTACAGAGTTATAAAGTGAGCTACAGTACCAAGTGACCAGTGTCAGATACAGTACCATGTACAAAGTTATAAGGTGAGCTACAGTACCAAGTGAGCAGTGTCCGCTACAGTACCATGTACAGAGTTATAAAGTGAGCTACAGTACCAAATGAGCAGTGTCCGCTACGGTACCATGTACAGAGCTATAAAGTGAGCTACAGTACCAAGTGAGCAGTGTCAGCTACAGTACCATGTACAGTTATAAAGTGAGCTACAGTACCAAGAGAGCAGTGTTCGCTACAGTACTATTTACAGAGTTATAAAGTGAGCTATAGTACCAAGTGAGCTGTGTCACCTACAGTACCATGTACAGAGTTATAAAGTGAGCTACAGTACCAAGTGAGCAGTGTCCGCTACGGTACCATGTACAGAGTTATAAAGTGAGCTACAGTACCAAGTGAGCAGTGTTAGTTACAGTGCCATGTACAGAGTTATAAAGTGAGCTACAGTACCAAGTGAGCAGTGTCAGTTAAGGTACCATGGACAGAGTTATAAAGTGAGCTACAGTACCAAGTGAGCAGTGTCAGTTTCAGTACCATGTACAGAGTTATAAAGTGAGCTACAGTACCAAGTGAGCAGTGTCCGCTACGGTACCATGTACAGAGCTATAAAGTGAGCTACAGTACTAAGAGAGCAGTGTCTGCTACAGTACCATGTACAGAGTTATAACGTGAGCTACAGTACCAAGTGAGCAGTGTCAGCTACAGTACCATGTACAGAGTTCTAAAGTGAGCTACAGTACCAAGTGAGCAGTGTCCGCTACGGTACCATGTACAGAGCTATAAAGTGAGATACAGTACCAAGTGAGCAGTGTCAGTTACAGTACCATGTACAGAGTTCTAAAGTGAGCTACAGTACTAAGTGAGCAGTGTCAGTTACAGTGCCATGTTAAGTTATAAAGTGAGCTACAGTACCAAGTGAGCAGCGTCCGCTACAGTACCATGTACAGAGTTATAAAGTGAGCTACAGTACCAAGTGAGCAGTGTCCGCTACGGTACCATATACAGAGTTATACAGTGAGCTACAGTACCAAGTGAGCAGTGTCAGCTACATTACCATGTACAGTTATAAAGTGAGCTACAGTACCAAGTGAGCAGTGTCAGTTACTGTACCATGTACAGAGTTATAAAGTGAGGTACAGTGCCAAGTGAGCAGTGTCAGTTACAGTACCATGTACAGAGTTTTAATGTGAGCTACAGTACCAAGTGAGCAGTGTCCGCTACGGTACCATTTACAGAGTTATACAGTGAGCTACAGTACCAAGTGAGCAATGTCAGTTACAGTGCCATGTTAAGTTATAAAGTGAGCTACAGTACCAAGTGAGCAGCGTCCGCTACAGTACCATGTACAGAGTTATAATGTGAGCTACAGTACCAAGTGAGCAGTGTCAGCTACGGTACCATGTACAGAGCTATAAAGTGAGCTACAGTGCCAAGTGAGCAGTGTCAGTTACAGTACCATGTACAGAGTTATAATGTGAGCTACAGTACCAAGTGAGCAGTGTCCGCTACGGTACCATGTACAGAGCTATAAAGTGAGCTACAGTACCAAGTGAGCAGTGTCAGCTACAGTACCATGTACAGTTATAAAGTGAGCTACAGTACCAAGAGAGCAGTGTTCGCTACAGTACCATGTACAGACTTATAAAGTGAGCTACAGTACCAAGTGAGCAGCGTCCGCTACGGTACCATGTACAGAGCTATAAAGTGAGCTATTATACCAAGTGAGCAGTGTCAGCTACAGTACCATGTACAGAGTTATAAAGTGAGCTACAGTACCAACTGAGCAGTGTCCGCTACGGTACCATGTACAGAGTTATAAAGTGAGCTACAGTACCAAGTGACCAGTGTCAGATACAGTACCATGTACAAAGTTATAAGGTGGGCTACAGTACCAAGTGAGCAGTGTCCGCTACAGTACCATGGAACAGAGTTATAAAGTGAGCTACAGTACCAAGTGAGCAGGGTCCGCTACGGTACCATGTACAGAGTTATAAAGTGAGCTACAGTACCAAGTGAGCAGTGTCCGCTACGGTACCAAGTACAGAGCTATAAAGTGAGCTACAGTACCAAGTGAGCAGTGTCAGCTGCAGTACCATGTACAGTTATAAAGTGAGCTACCGTACCAAGAGAGCAGTGTCCGCTGCAGTACCATGTACAGAGTTATAAAGTGAGCTACAGTACCAAGTGAGCAGTGTCAGCTACAGTACCATGTACAGACTTATAAAGTGAGCTACAGTATCAAGTGAGCAGTGTCAGTTACAGTAACATGTACAGAGCTATAAAATGAGCTACAGTACCAAGTGAGCAGTGTCCGCTACGGTACCATGTACAGAGCTATAAAGTGAGCTACAGTACCAAGTGAGCAGTGTCAGCTACAGTACCATGTACAGTTATAAAGTGAGCTACAGTACCAAGTGAGCAGTGTCCGCTACGGTACCAAGTACAGAGCTATAAAGTGAGCTACAGTACTAAGAGAGCAGTGTCTGCTACAGTACCATGTACAGAGTTACAAAGTGAGCTACAGTACCAAGTGAGCAGTGTCAGTTACAGTACCATGTACAGAGTTCTAAAGTGAGCTACAGTACCAAGTGAGCAGTGTCCGCTACGGTACCATGTACAGAGTTATAAAGTGAGATACAGTACCAAGTGAGCAGTGTCAGTTACAGTACCATGTACAGAGTTCTAAAGTGAGCTACAGTACTAAGTGAGCAGTGTCAGTTACAGTGCCATGTTAAGTTATAAAGTGAGCTACAGTACCAAGTGAGCAGCGTCCGCTACAGTACCATGTACAGAGTTATAAAGTGAGCTACAGTACCAAGTGAGCAGTGTCCGCTACGGTACCATGTACAGAGCTATAAAGTGAGCTACAGTACTAAGAGAGCAGTGTCTGCTACAGTACCATGTATAGAGTTATAACGTGAGCTACAGTACCAAGTGAGCAGTGTCAGCTACAGTACCAAGTACAGAGTTATAAAGTGAGCTACAGTACCAAGTGAGCAGTGTCAGTTACAGTACCATGTACAGAGTTATAAAGTGAGCTACAGTACCAAGTGAGCAGTGTCCGCTACGGTACCATGTACAGAGTTATAAAGTGAGATACAGTACCAAGTGAGCAGTGTCAGTTACAGTACCATGTACAGAGTTCTAAAGTGAGCTACAGTACTAAGTGAGCAGTATCAGTTACAATGTCATGTTAAGTTATAAAGTGAGCTACAGTACCAAGTGAGCAGCGTCCGCTACAGTACCATGTACAGAGTTATAAAGTGAGCTACAGTACCAAGTGAGCAGTGTCCGCTACGGTACCATGTACAGAGTTATAAAGTGAGCTACAGTGCCAAGTGAGCAGTGTCAGTTACAGTACCATGTACAGAGTTATAATGTGAGCTACAGTACCAAGTGAGCAGTGTCAGTTACAGTACCATGTATAGAGTTATAAAGTGAGCTACAGTACCAAGTGAGCAGTGTCCGCTACGGTACCATGTACAGAGTTATAAAGTGAGATACAGTACCAAGTGAGCAGTGTCAGTTACAGTACCATGTACAGAGTTCTAAAGTGAGCTACAATACTAAGTGAGCAGTATCAGTTACAGTGCCATGTTAAGTTATAAAGTGAGCTACAGTACCAAGTGAGCAGCGTCCGCTACAGTACCATGTACAGTTATAAAGTGAGCTACAGTACCAAGTGAGCAGTGTCCGCTACGGTACCATGTACAGAGTTATAAAGTGAGCTACAGTGCCAAGTGAGTCAGTTACAGTACCATGTACAGAGTTATAATGTGAGCTACAGTACCAAGTGAGCAGTGTCCGCTACGGTACCATTTACAGAGTTATACAGTGAGCTACAGTACCAAGTGAGCAGTGTCAGCTACAGTACCATGTACAGTTATAAAGTGAGCTACAGTACCAAGTGAGCAGTGTCAGTGACTGTACCATGTACAGAGTTATAAAGTGAGCTACAGCACCAAATGAGCAGTGTCCGCTACGGTACCATGTACAGAGCTATAAAGTGAGCTACAGTACCAAGTGAGCAGTGTCAGCTACAGTACCATGTACAGTTATAAAGTGAGCTACAGTACCAAGTGAGCAGCGTCCGCTACAGTACCATGTACAGAGTTATAATGTGAGCTACAGTACCTAAGTGAGCAGTGTCCGCTACGGTACCATGTACAGAGCTATAAAGTGAGCTACAGTACCAAGTGAGCAGTGTCAGCTACAGTACCATGTACAGTTATAAAGTGAGCTACAGTACCAAGTGAGCAGTGTCCGCTACGTTACCATGTACAGAGCTATAAAGTGAGCTACAGTACAAAGTGAGCAGTGTCAGTTACAGTGCCATGTTAAGTTATAAAGTGAGCTACAGTACCAAGTGAGCAGCGTCCGCTACAGTACCATGTACAGAGTTATAATGTGAGCTACAGTACCAAGTGAGCAGTGTCCGCTACGGTACCATGTACAGAGCTATAAAGTGAGCTACAGTACCAAGTGAGCAGTGTCAGCTACAGTACCATGTACAGTTATAAAGTGAGCTACAGTACCAAGTGAGCAGTGTCAGTTACAGTACCATGTACAGAGTTATAAAGTGAGCTACAGTACCAAGTGAGCAGTGTCAGTTTCAGTACCATGTACAGAGTTATAAAGTGAGCTACAGTACCAAGTGAGCAGTGTCCGCTACGGTACCATGTACAGAGCTATAAAGTGAGCTACAGTACCAAGTGAGCAGTGTCAGCTACAGTACCATGTACAGTTATAAAGTGAGCTACAGTACCAAGTGAGCAGTGTCAGTTACTGTACCATGTACAGAGTTATGAAGTGAGCTACAGTACCAAGTGAGCAGTGTCCGCTATGGTAACATGTACAGAGCTATAAAGTGAGCTACAGTACCAAGTGAGCAGTGTCCGCTACGGTACCATGTACAGAGTTATAAAGTGAGCTACAGTGCCAAGTGAGCAGTGTCAGTTACAGTACCATGTACAGAGTTATAATGTGAGCTACAGTACCAAGTGAGCAGTGTCCGCTACGGTACCATGTACAGAGCTATAAAGTGAGCTACAGTACCAAGTGAGCAGTGTCAGCTACAGTACCATGTACAGTTATAAAGTGAGCTACAGTACCAAGAGAGCAGTGTTCGCTACAGTACCATGTACAGTGTTATAAAGTGAGCTATAGTACCAAGTGAGCAGTGTCACCTACAGTACCATGTACAGAGTTATAAAGTGAGCTACAGTGCCAAGTGAGTAGTGTCAGTTACATTACCATGTACATAGTTACAAAGTGAGCTACAGTACCAAGTGAGCACTGTCCACTACGGTACCATGTACAGAGCTATAAAGTGAGCTATTATACCAAGTGAGCAGTGTCAGCTACAGTACCATGTACAGAGTTATAAAGTGAGCTACAGTACCAACTGACCAGTGTCAGTTACAGTGCCATGTACAGAGTTATAAAGTGACCTACAGTACCAAGTGAGCAGTGTCAGTTAAGGTACCATGTACAGAGTTATAAAGTGAGCTACAGTACCAAGTGAGCAGTGTCAGCTACAGTGCCATGTACAGAGTTATAAAGTGAGCTACAGTACCAAGTGACCAGTGTCAGATACAGTACCATGTACAAAGTTATAAGGTGGGCTACAGTACCAAGTGAGCAGGGTCCGCTACGGTACCATGTACAGAGTTATAAAGTGAGCTACAGTACCAAGTGAGCAGTGTCCGCTACGGTACCAAGTACAGAGCTATAAAGTGAGCTACAGTACCAAGTGAGCAGTGTCAGCTACAGTACCATGTACAGTTATAAAGTGAGCTACCGTACCAAGAGAGCAGTGTCCGCTGCAGTACCATGTACAGAGTTATAAAGTGAGCTACAGTACCAAGTGAGCAGTGTCAGCTACAGTACCATGTACAGACTTATAAAGTGAGCTACAGTATCAAGTGAGCAGTGTCAGTTACAGTAACATGTACAGAGCTATAAAATGAGCTACAGTACCAAGTGAGCAGTGTCCGCTACGGTACCATGTACAGAGTTATAAAGTGAGCTACAGTACCAAGTGAGCAGTGTCAGCTACAGTACCATGTACAGTTATAAAGTGAGCTACAGTACCAAGTGAGCAGTGTCAGTTACAGTACCATGTACAGAGTTATAAAGTGAGCTACAGTACCAAGTGAGCAGTGTCAGTGCCAGTACCATGTACAGAGTTATAAAGTGAGCTACAGTACCAAGTGAGCAGTGTCCGCTACGGTACCATGTACAGAGCTACAAAGTAAGCTACAGTACTAAGAGAGCAGTGTCTGCTACAGTACCATGTACAGAGTTATAACGTGAGCTACAGTACCAAGTGAGCAGTGTCAGCTACAGTACCATGTACAGAGTTACAAAGTGAGCTACAGTACCAAGTGAGCAGTGTCAGTTACAGTACCATGTACAGAGTTCTAAAGTGAGCTACAGTACCAAGTGAGCAGTGTCCGCTACGGTACCATGTACAGAGTTATAAAGTGAGATACAGTACCAAGTGAGCAGTGTCAGTTACAGTACCATGTACAGAGTTCTAAAGTGAGCTACAGTACTAAGTGAGCAGTGTCAGTTACAGTGCCATGTTAAGTTATAAAGTGAGCTACAGTACCAAGTGAGCAGCGTCCGCTACAGTACCATGTACAGAGTTATAAAGTGAGCTACAGTACCAAGTGAGCAGTGTCCGCTACGGTACCATGTACAGAGCTATAAAGTGAGCTACAGTACTAAGAGAGCAGTGTCTGCTACAGTACCATGTATAGAGTTATAACGTGAGCTACAGTACCAAGTGAGCAGTGTCAGCTACAGTACCAAGTACAGAGTTATAAAGTGAGCTACAGTACCAAGTGAGCAGTGTCAGTTACAGTACCATGTACAGAGTTATAAAGTGAGCTACAGTACCAAGTGAGCAGTGTCCGCTACAGTACCATGTACAGAGTTATAAAGTGAGATACAGTACCAAGTGAGCAGTGTCAGTTACAGTACCATGTACAGAGTTCTAAAGTGAGCTACAGTACTAAGTGAGCAGTATCAGTTACAGTGTCATGTTAAGTTATAAAGTGAGCTACAGTACCAAGTGAGCAGCGTCCGCTACAGTACCATGTACAGAGTTATAAAGTGAGCTACAGTACCAAGTGAGCAGTGTCCGCTACGGTACCATGTACAGAGTTATAAAGTGAGCTACAGTGCCAAGTGAGCAGTGTCAGTTACAGTACCATGTACAGAGTTATAATGTGAGCTACAGTACCAAGTGAGCAGTGTCAGTTACAGTACCATGTATAGAGTTATAAAGTGAGCTACAGTACCAAGTGAGCAGTGTCCGCTACGGTACCATGTACAGAGTTATAAAGTGAGATACAGTACCAAGTGAGCAGTGTCAGTTACAGTACCATGTACAGAGTTCTAAAGTGAGCTACAGTACTAAGTGAGCAGTATCAGTTACAGTGCCATGTTAAGTTATAAAGTGAGCTACAGTACCAAGTGAGCAGCGTCCGCTACAGTACCATGTACAGTTATAAAGTGAGCTACAGTACCAAGTGAGCAGTGTCCGCTACGGTACCATGTACAGAGTTATAAAGTGAGCTACAGTGCCAAGTGAGTCAGTTACAGTACCATGTACAGAGTTATAATGTGAGCTACAGTACCAAGTGAGCAGTGTCCGCTACGGTACCATTTACAGAGTTATACAGTGAGCTACAGTACCAAGTGAGCAGTGTCAGCTACAGTACCATGTACAGTTATAAAGTGAGCTACAGTACCAAGTGAGCAGTGTCAGTTACTGTACCATGTACAGAGTTATAAAGTGAGCTACAGCACCAAATGAGCAGTGTCCGCTACGGTACCATGTACAGAGCTATAAAGTGAGCTACAGTACCAAGTGAGCAGTGTCAGCTACAGTACCATGTACAGTTATAAAGTGAGCTACAGTACCAAGTGAGCAGCGTCCGCTACAGTACCATGTACAGAGTTATAATGTGAGCTACAAAACCAAGTGAGCAGTGTCCGCTACGGTACCATGTACAGAGCTATAAAGTGAGCTACAGTACCAAGTGAGCAGTGTCAGCTACAGTACCATGTACAGTTATAAAGTGAGCTACAGTACCAAGTGAGCAGTGTCCGCTACGTTACCATGTACAGAGCTATAAAGTGAGCTACAGTACAAAGTGAGCAGTGTCAGTTACAGTGCCATGTTAAGTTATAAAGTGAGCTACAGTACCAAGTGAGCAGCGTCCGCTACAGTACCATGTACAGAGTTATAATGTGAGCTACAGTACCAAGTGAGCAGTGTCCGCTACGGTACCATGTACAGAGCTATAAAGTGAGCTACAGTACCAAGTGAGCAGTGTCAGCTACAGTACCATGTACAGTTATAAAGTGAGCTACAGTACCAAGTGAGCAGTGTCAGTTACAGTACCATGTACAGAGTTATAAAGTGAGCTACAGTACCAAGTGTGCAGTGTCAGTTTCAGTACCATGTACAGAGTTATAAAGTGAGCTACAGTACCAAGTGAGCAGTGTCCGCTACGGTACCATGTACAGAGCTATAAAGTGAGCTACAGTACTAAGAGAGCAATGTCTGCTACAGTACCATGTACAGAGTTATAACGTGAGCTACAGTACCAAGTGAGCAGTGTCAGCTACAGTACCATGTACAGAGTTATAAAGTGAGCTACAGTACTAAGAGAGCAGTGTCTGCTACAGTACCATGTACAGAGTTACAAAGTGAGCTACAGTACCAAGTGAGCAGTGTCAGTTACAGTACCATGTACAGAGTTCTAAAGTGAGCTACAGTACCAAGTGAGCAGTGTCCGCTACGGTACCATGTACAGAGTTATAAAGTGAGATACAGTACCAAGTGAGCAGTGTCAGTTACAGTACCATGTACAGAGTTCTAAAGTGAGCTACAGTACTAAGTGAGCAGTGTCAGTTACAGTGCCATGTTAAGTTATAAAGTGAGCTACAGTACCAAGTGAGCAGCGTCCGCTACAGTACCATGTACAGAGTTATAAAGTGAGCTACAGTACCAAGTGAGCAGTGTCCGCTACGGTACCATGTACAGAGCTATAAAGTGAGCTACAGTACTAAGAGAGCAGTGTCTGCTACAGTACCATGTATAGAGTTATAACGTGAGCTACAGTACCAAGTGAGCAGTGTCAGCTACAGTACCAAGTACAGAGTTATAAAGTGAGCTACAGTACCAAGTGAGCAGTGTCAGTTACAGTACCATGTACAGAGTTATAAAGTGAGCTACAGTACCAAGTGAGCAGTGTCCGCTACGGTACCATGTACAGAGTTATAAAGTGAGATACAGTACCAAGTGAGCAGTGTCAGTTACAGTACCATGTACAGAGTTCTAAAGTGAGCTACAGTACTAAGTGAGCAGTATCAGTTACAATGTCATGTTAAGTTATAAAGTGAGCTACAGTACCAAGTGAGCAGCGTCCGCTACAGTACCATGTACAGAGTTATAAAGTGAGCTACAGTACCAAGTGAGCAGTGTCCGCTACGGTACCATGTACAGAGTTATAAAGTGAGCTACAGTGCCAAGTGAGCAGTGTCAGTTACAGTACCATGTACAGAGTTATAATGTGAGCTACAGTACCAAGTGAGCAGTGTCAGTTACAGTACCATGTATAGAGTTATAAAGTGAGCTACAGTACCAAGTGAGCAGTGTCCGCTACGGTACCATGTACAGAGTTATAAAGTGAGATACAGTACCAAGTGAGCAGTGTCAGTTACAGTACCATGTACAGAGTTCTAAAGTGAGCTACAATACTAAGTGAGCAGTATCAGTTACAGTGCCATGTTAAGTTATAAAGTGAGCTACAGTACCAAGTGAGCAGCGTCCGCTACAGTACCATGTACAGTTATAAAGTGAGCTACAGTACCAAGTGAGCAGTGTCCGCTACGGTACCATGTACAGAGTTATAAAGTGAGCTACAGTGCCAAGTGAGTCAGTTACAGTACCATGTACAGAGTTATAATGTGAGCTACAGTACCAAGTGAGCAGTGTCCGCTACGGTACCATTTACAGAGTTATACAGTGAGCTACAGTACCAAGTGAGCAGTGTCAGCTACAGTACCATGTACAGTTATAAAGTGAGCTACAGTACCAAGTGAGCAGTGTCAGTGACTGTACCATGTACAGAGTTATAAAGTGAGCTACAGCACCAAATGAGCAGTGTCCGCTACGGTACCATGTACAGAGCTATAAAGTGAGCTACAGTACCAAGTGAGCAGTGTCAGCTACAGTACCATGTACAGTTATAAAGTGAGCTACAGTACCAAGTGAGCAGCGTCCGCTACAGTACCATGTACAGAGTTATAATGTGAGCTACAGTACCTAAGTGAGCAGTGTCCGCTACGGTACCATGTACAGAGCTATAAAGTGAGCTACAGTACCAAGTGAGCAGTGTCAGCTACAGTACCATGTACAGTTATAAAGTGAGCTACAGTACCAAGTGAGCAGTGTCCGCTACGTTACCATGTACAGAGCTATAAAGTGAGCTACAGTACAAAGTGAGCAGTGTCAGTTACAGTGCCATGTTAAGTTATAAAGTGAGCTACAGTACCAAGTGAGCAGCGTCCGCTACAGTACCATGTACAGAGTTATAATGTGAGCTACAGTACCAAGTGAGCAGTGTCCGCTACGGTACCATGTACAGAGCTATAAAGTGAGCTACAGTACCAAGTGAGCAGTGTCAGCTACAGTACCATGTACAGTTATAAAGTGAGCTACAGTACCAAGTGAGCAGTGTCAGTTACAGTACCATGTACAGAGTTATAAAGTGAGCTACAGTACCAAGTGAGCAGTGTCAGTTTCAGTACCATGTACAGAGTTATAAAGTGAGCTACAGTACCAAGTGAGCAGTGTCCGCTACGGTACCATGTACAGAGCTATAAAGTGAGCTACAGTACCAAGTGAGCAGTGTCAGCTACAGTACCATGTACAGTTATAAAGTGAGCTACAGTACCAAGTGAGCAGTGTCAGTTACTGTACCATGTACAGAGTTATGAAGTGAGCTACAGTACCAAGTGAGCAGTGTCCGCTATGGTAACATGTACAGAGCTATAAAGTGAGCTACAGTACCAAGTGAGCAGTGTCCGCTACGGTACCATGTACAGAGTTATAAAGTGAGCTACAGTGCCAAGTGAGCAGTGTCAGTTACAGTACCATGTACAGAGTTATAATGTGAGCTACAGTACCAAGTGAGCAGTGTCCGCTACGGTACCATGTACAGAGCTATAAAGTGAGCTACAGTACCAAGTGAGCAGTGTCAGCTACAGTACCATGTACAGTTATAAAGTGAGCTACAGTACCAAGTGAGCAGCGTCCGCTACAGTACCATGTACAGTTATAAAGTGAGCTACAGTACCAAGTGAGCAGTGTCCGCTACGGTACCATGTACAGAGTTATAAAGTGAGCTACAGTGCCAAGTGAGTCAGTTACAGTACCATGTACAGAGTTATAATGTGAGCTACAGTACCAAGTGAGCAGTGTCCGCTACGGTACCATTTACAGAGTTATACAGTGAGCTACAGTACCAAGTGAGCAGTGTCAGCTACAGTACCATGTACAGTTATAAAGTGAGCTACAGTACCAAGTGAGCAGTGTCAGTGACTGTACCATGTACAGAGTTATAAAGTGAGCTACAGCACCAAATGAGCAGTGTCCGCTACGGTACCATGTACAGAGCTATAAAGTGAGCTACAGTACCAAGTGAGCAGTGTCAGCTACAGTACCATGTACAGTTATAAAGTGAGCTACAGTACCAAGTGAGCAGTGTCCGCTACGGTACCATGTACAGAGTTATAAAGTGAGCTACAGTGCCAAGTGAGTCAGTTACAGTACCATGTACAGAGTTATAATGTGAGCTACAGTACCAAGTGAGCAGTGTCCGCTACGGTACCATTTACAGAGTTATACAGTGAGCTACAGTACCAAGTGAGCAGTGTCAGCTACAGTACCATGTACAGTTATAAAGTGAGCTATAGTACCAAGTGAGCAGTGTCACCTACAGTACCATGTACAGAGTTATAAAGTGAGCTACAGTGCCAAGTGAGTAGTGTCAGTTACATTACCATGTACATAGTTACAAAGTGAGCTACAGTACCAAGTGAGCACTGTCCACTACGGTACCATGTACAGAGCTATAAAGTGAGCTATTATACCAAGTGAGCAGTGTCAGCTACAGTACCATGTACAGAGTTATAAAGTGAGCTACAGTACCAACTGACCAGTGTCAGTTACAGTGCCATGTACAGAGTTATAAAGTGACCTACAGTACCAAGTGAGCAGTGTCAGTTAAGGTACCATGTACAGAGTTATAAAGTGAGCTACAGTACCAAGTGAGCAGTGTCAGCTACAGTGCCATGTACAGAGTTATAAAGTGAGCTACAGTACCAAGTGACCAGTGTCAGATACAGTACCATGTACAAAGTTATAAGGTGGGCTACAGTACCAAGTGAGCAGGGTCCGCTACGGTACCATGTACAGAGTTATAAAGTGAGCTACAGTACCAAGTGAGCAGTGTCCGCTACGGTACCAAGTACAGAGCTATAAAGTGAGCTACAGTACCAAGTGAGCAGTGTCAGCTACAGTACCATGTACAGTTATAAAGTGAGCTACCGTACCAAGAGAGCAGTGTCCGCTGCAGTACCATGTACAGAGTTATAAAGTGAGCTACAGTACCAAGTGAGCAGTGTCAGCTACAGTACCATGTACAGACTTATAAAGTGAGCTACAGTATCAAGTGAGCAGTGTCAGTTACAGTAACATGTACAGAGCTATAAAATGAGCTACAGTACCAAGTGAGCAGTGTCCGCTACGGTACCATGTACAGAGTTATAAAGTGAGCTACAGTACCAAGTGAGCAGTGTCAGCTACAGTACCATGTACAGTTATAAAGTGAGCTACAGTACCAAGTGAGCAGTGTCAGTTACAGTACCATGTACAGAGTTATAAAGTGAGCTACAGTACCAAGTGAGCAGTGTCAGTGCCAGTACCATGTACAGAGTTATAAAGTGAGCTACAGTACCAAGTGAGCAGTGTCCGCTACGGTACCATGTACAGAGCTACAAAGTAAGCTACAGTACTAAGAGAGCAGTGTCTGCTACAGTACCATGTACAGAGTTATAACGTGAGCTACAGTACCAAGTGAGCAGTGTCAGCTACAGTACCATGTACAGAGTTACAAAGTGAGCTACAGTACCAAGTGAGCAGTGTCAGTTACAGTACCATGTACAGAGTTCTAAAGTGAGCTACAGTACCAAGTGAGCAGTGTCCGCTACGGTACCATGTACAGAGTTATAAAGTGAGATACAGTACCAAGTGAGCAGTGTCAGTTACAGTACCATGTACAGAGTTCTAAAGTGAGCTACAGTACTAAGTGAGCAGTGTCAGTTACAGTGCCATGTTAAGTTATAAAGTGAGCTACAGTACCAAGTGAGCAGCGTCCGCTACAGTACCATGTACAGAGTTATAAAGTGAGCTACAGTACCAAGTGAGCAGTGTCCGCTACGGTACCATGTACAGAGCTATAAAGTGAGCTACAGTACTAAGAGAGCAGTGTCTGCTACAGTACCATGTATAGAGTTATAACGTGAGCTACAGTACCAAGTGAGCAGTGTCAGCTACAGTACCAAGTACAGAGTTATAAAGTGAGCTACAGTACCAAGTGAGCAGTGTCAGTTACAGTACCATGTACAGAGTTATAAAGTGAGCTACAGTACCAAGTGAGCAGTGTCCGCTACGGTACCATGTACAGAGTTATAAAGTGAGATACAGTACCAAGTGAGCAGTGTCAGTTACAGTACCATGTACAGAGTTCTAAAGTGAGCTACAGTACTAAGTGAGCAGTATCAGTTACAGTGTCATGTTAAGTTATAAAGTGAGCTACAGTACCAAGTGAGCAGCGTCCGCTACAGTACCATGTACAGAGTTATAAAGTGAGCTACAGTACCAAGTGAGCAGTGTCCGCTACGGTACCATGTACAGAGTTATAAAGTGAGCTACAGTGCCAAGTGAGCAGTGTCAGTTACAGTACCATGTACAGAGTTATAATGTGAGCTACAGTACCAAGTGAGCAGTGTCAGTTACAGTACCATGTATAGAGTTATAAAGTGAGCTACAGTACCAAGTGAGCAGTGTCCGCTACGGTACCATGTACAGAGTTATAAAGTGAGATACAGTACCAAGTGAGCAGTGTCAGTTACAGTACCATGTACAGAGTTATAAAGTGAGCTACAGTACTAAGTGAGCAGTATCAGTTACAGTGCCATGTTAAGTTATAAAGTGAGCTACAGTACCAAGTGAGCAGCGTCCGCTACAGTACCATGTACAGTTATAAAGTGAGCTACAGTACCAAGTGAGCAGTGTCCGCTACGGTACCATGTACAGAGTTATAAAGTGAGCTACAGTGCCAAGTGAGTCAGTTACAGTACCATGTACAGAGTTATAATGTGAGCTACAGTACCAAGTGAGCAGTGTCCGCTACGGTACCATTTACAGAGTTATACAGTGAGCTACAGTACCAAGTGAGCAGTGTCAGCTACAGTACCATGTACAGTTATAAAGTGAGCTACAGTACCAAGTGAGCAGTGTCAGTTACTGTACCATGTACAGAGTTATAAAGTGAGCTACAGCACCAAATGAGCAGTGTCCGCTACGGTACCATGTACAGAGCTATAAAGTGAGCTACAGTACCAAGTGAGCAGTGTCAGCTACAGTACCATGTACAGTTATAAAGTGAGCTACAGTACCAAGTGAGCAGCGTCCGCTACAGTACCATGTACAGAGTTATAATGTGAGCTACAAAACCAAGTGAGCAGTGTCCGCTACGGTACCATGTACAGAGCTATAAAGTGAGCTACAGTACCAAGTGAGCAGTGTCAGCTACAGTACCATGTACAGTTATAAAGTGAGCTACAGTACCAAGTGAGCAGTGTCCGCTACGTTACCATGTACAGAGCTATAAAGTGAGCTACAGTACAAAGTGAGCAGTGTCAGTTACAGTGCCATGTTAAGTTATAAAGTGAGCTACAGTACCAAGTGAGCAGCGTCCGCTACAGTACCATGTACAGAGTTATAATGTGAGCTACAGTACCAAGTGAGCAGTGTCCGCTACGGTACCATGTACAGAGCTATAAAGTGAGCTACAGTACCAAGTGAGCAGTGTCAGCTACAGTACCATGTACAGTTATAAAGTGAGCTACAGTACCAAGTGAGCAGTGTCAGTTACAGTACCATGTACAGAGTTATAAAGTGAGCTACAGTACCAAGTGTGCAGTGTCAGTTTCAGTACCATGTACAGAGTTATAAAGTGAGCTACAGTACCAAGTGAGCAGTGTCCGCTACGGTACCATGTACAGAGCTATAAAGTGAGCTACAGTACTAAGAGAGCAATGTCTGCTACAGTACCATGTACAGAGTTATAACGTGAGCTACAGTACCAAGTGAGCAGTGTCAGCTACAGTACCATGTACAGAGTTATAAAGTGAGCTACAGTACCAAGTGAGCAGTGTCAGTTACAGTACCATGTACAGAGTTCTAAAGTGAGCTACAGTACCAAGTGAGCAGTGTCCGCTACGGTACCATGTACAGAGCTATAAAGTGAGATACAGTACCAAGTGAGCAGTGTCAGTTACAGTACCATGTACAGAGTTCTAAAGTGAGCTACAGTACCAAGTGAGCAGTGTCCGCTACGGTACCATGTACAGAGCTATAAAGTGAGCTACAGTACCAAGTGAGCAGTGTCAGCTACAGTACCATGTACAGTTATAAAGTGAGCTACAGTACCAAGTGAGCAGTGTCAGTTACTGTACCATGTACAGAGTTATAAAGTGAGCTACAGTACCAAGTGAGCAGTGTCCGCTATGGTAACATGTACAGAGCTATAAAGTGAGCTACAGTACCAAGTGAGCAGTGTCCGCTACGGTACCATGTACAGAGTTATAAAGTGAGCTACAGTGCCAAGTGAGCAGTGTCAGTTACAGTACCATGTACAGAGTTATAATGTGAGCTACAGTACCAAGTGAGCAGTGTCCGCTACGGTACCATGTACAGAGCTATAAAGTGAGCTACAGTACCAAGTGAGCAGTGTCAGCTACAGTACCATGTACAGAGTTATAAAGTGAGCTACAGTACCAAGTGACCAGTGTCAGCTACAGTACCATGTACAGAGTTATAAAGTGAGCTACAGTACCAAGTGAGCAGTGTCAGTTACAGTACCATGTACAGAGCTATAAAGTGAGCTACAGTACCAAGTGAGCAGTATCTGCTACGGTACCATGTATAGAGCTATAAAGTGAGCTACAGTACCAAGTGAGCAGTGTCCGCTACGGTACCATGTACAGAGCTATAAAGTGAGCTACAGTACCAAGTGAGCAGTGTCAGCTACAGTACCATGTACAGTTATAAAGTGAGCTACCGTACCAAGAGAGCAGTGTCCGCTGCAGTACCATGTACAGAGTTATAAAGTGAGCTACAGTACCAAGTGAGCAGTGTCAGTTACAGTACCATGTACAGAGCTATAAAGTGAGCTACAGTACCAAGTGAGCAGTGTCCGCTACGGTAACATGTACAGAGCTATAAAGTGAGCTACAGTACCAAGTGAGCAGTGTCCGCTACGGTACCATGTACAGAGTTATAAAGTGAGCTACAGTGCCAAGTGAGCAGTGTCAGTTACAGTACCATGTACAGAGTTATAATGTGAGCTACCGTACCAAGTGAGCAGTGTCCGCTACGGTACCATTTACAGAGTTATACAGTGAGCTACAGTACCAAGTGAGCAGTGTCAGCTACATTACCATGTACAGTTATAAAGTGAGCTACAGTACCAAGTGAGCAGTGTCAGTTACTGTACCATGTACAGAGTTATAAAGTGAGCTACAGTACCAAGTGAGCAGTGTCCGCTACGGTACCATGTACAGAGCTATAAAGTGAGCTACAGTACCAAGTGAGCAGTGTCAGCTACAGTACCATGAGCAGTTATAAAGTGAACTACAGTACCAAGTGAGCAGTGTCAGTTACTGTACCATGTACAGAGTTATAAAGTGAGCTACAGTACCAAGTGAGCAGTGTCAGCTACAGTACCATGTACAGTTATAAAGTGAGCTACAGTACCAAGTGAGCAGTGTTCGCTACAGTACCATGTACAGAGTTATAAAGTGAGCTATAGTACCAAGTGAGCAGTGTCACCTACAGTACCATGTACAGAGTTATAAAGTGAGCTACAGTACCAAGTGAGCAGTGTCTGCTATGGTATCATGTACAGAGTTATAAAGTGAGCTACAGTGCCAAGTGAGCAGTGTCAGTTACAGTACCATGTACAGAGTTATAATGTGAGCTACAGTACCAAGTGAGCAGTGTCCGCTACGGTACCATGTACAGTTATAAAGTGAGCTACAGTACCAAGAGAGCAGTGTTCGCTACAGTACCATGTACAGAGTTATAAAGTGAGCTATAGTACCAAGTGAGCAGTGTCCGCTACGGTACCATGTACAGAGCTATAAAGTGAGCTACAGTACCAAGTGAGCAGTGTCAGCTACAGTACCATGTGCAGTTATAAAGTGAGCTACAGTACCAAGAGAGCAGTGTTCGTTACAGTACCATGTACAGAGTTATAAAGTGAGCTATAGTACCAAGTGAGCAGTGTCACCTACAGTACCATGTACAGAGTTATAAAGTGAGCTACAGTACCAAGTGAGCAGTGTCAGTTACAGTACCATGTACAGAGTTATAAAGTGAGCTACAGTACCAAGTGAGCAGCGTCCGCTATGGTACCATGTACAGAGCTATAAAGTGAGCTATAGTACCAAGTGAGCAGTGTCACCTACAGTACCATGTACAGAGTTATAAAGTGAGCTACAGTACCAAGTGAGCAGTGTCTGCTACGGTATCATGTACAGAGTTATAAAGTGAGCTACAGTTCCAAGTGAGCAGGGTCAGTTACAGTACCATGTACAGAGTTATAATGTGAGCTACAGTACCAAGTGAGCAGTGTCCGCTACGGTACCATTTACAGAGTTATACAGTGAGCTACAGTACCAAGTGAGCAGTGTCAGTTACAGTGCCATGTTAAGTTATAAAGTGAGCTACAGTACCAAGTGAGCAGCGTCCGCTACAGTACCATGTACAGAGTTATAATGTGAGCTACAGTACCAAGTGAGCAGTGTCCGCTACGGTACCATGTACAGAGCTATAAAGTGAGCTACAGTGCCAAGTGAGCAGTGTCAGTTACAGTACCATGTACAGAGTTATAATGTGAGCTACAGTACCAAGTGAGCAGTGTCCGCTACGGTACCATGTACAGAGCTATAAAGTGAGCTACAGTACCAAGTGAGCAGTGTCAGCTACAGTACCATGTACAGTTATAAAGTGAGCTACAGTACCAAGAGAGCAGTGTTCGCTACAGTACCATGTACAGTGTTATAAAGTGAGCTATAGTACCAAGTGAGCAGTGTCACCTACAGTACCATGTACAGAGTTATAAAGTGAGCTACAGTACCAAGTGAGCAGTGTCAGTTACAGTACCATGTACAGAGTTATAAAGTGAGCTACAGTACCAAGTGAGCAGCGTCCGCTACGGTACCATGTACAGAGCTATAAAGTGAGCTATAGTACCAAGTGAGCAGTGTCAGCTACAGTACCATGTACAGAGTTATAAAGTGAGCTACAGTACCAACTGAGCAGTGTCCGCTACGGTACCATGTACAGAGTTATAAAGTGAGCTACAGTACCAAGTGACCAGTATCAGTTACAGTGCCATGTACAGAGTTATAAAGTGACCTACAGTACCAAGTGAGCAGTGTCAGTTAAGGTACCATGTACAGAGATATAAAGTGAGCTACAGTACCAAGTGAGCAGTGTCAGCTACAGTGCCATGTACAGAGTTATAAAGTGAGCTACAGTACCAAGTGACCAGTGTCAGCTACAGTACCATGTACAGAGTTATAAAGTGAGCTACAGTACCAAGTGAGCAGTGTCAGTTACAGTACCATGTACAGAGCTATAAAGTGAGCTACAGTACCAAGTGAGCAGTGTCTGCTACGGTACCATGTATAGAGCTATAAAGTGAGCTACAGTACCAAGTGAGCAGTGTCCGCTACGGTACCATGTACAGAGCTATAAAGTGAGCTACAGTACCAAGTGAGCAGTGTCAGCTACAGTACCATGTACAGTTATAAAGTGAGCTACCGTACCAAGAGAGAAGTGTCCGCTGCAGTACCATGTACAGAGTTATAAAGTGAGCTACAGTACCAAGTGACCAGTGTCAGCTACAGTACCATGTACAGAGTTATAAAGTGAGCTACAGTACCAAGTGAGCAGTGTCAGTTACAGTACCATGTACAGAGCTATAAAGTGAGCTACAGTACCAAGTGAGCAGTATCTGCTACGGTACCATGTATAGAGCTATAAAGTGAGCTACAGTACCAAGTGAGCAGTGTCCGCTACGGTACCATGTACAGAGCTATAAAGTGAGCTACAGTACCAAGTGAGCAGTGTCAGCTACAGTACCATGTACAGTTATAAAGTGAGCTACCGTACCAAGAGAGCAGTGTCCGCTGCAGTACCATGTACAGAGTTATAAAGTGAGCTACAGTACCAAGTGAGCAGTGTCAGTTACAGTACCATGTACAGAGCTATAAAGTGAGCTACAGTACCAAGTGAGCAGTGTCCGCTACGGTAACATGTACAGAGCTATAAAGTGAGCTACAGTACCAAGTGAGCAGTGTCCGCTACGGTACCATGTACAGAGTTATAAAGTGAGCTACAGTGCCAAGTGAGCAGTGTCAGTTACAGTACCATGTACAGAGTTATAATGTGAGCTACCGTACCAAGTGAGCAGTGTCCGCTACGGTACCATTTACAGAGTTATACAGTGAGCTACAGTACCAAGTGAGCAGTGTCAGCTACATTACCATGTACAGTTATAAAGTGAGCTACAGTACCAAGTGAGCAGTGTCAGTTACTGTACCATGTACAGAGTTATAAAGTGAGCTACAGTACCAAGTGAGCAGTGTCCGCTACGGTACCATGTACAGAGCTATAAAGTGAGCTACAGTACCAAGTGAGCAGTGTCAGCTACAGTACCATGAGCAGTTATAAAGTGAACTACAGTACCAAGAGAGCAGTGTTCGCTACAGTACCATGTACAGAGTTATAAAGTGAGCTATAGTACCAAGTGAGCAGTGTCACCTACAGTACCATGTACAGAGTTATAAAGTGAGCTACAGTACCAAGTGAGCAGTGTCTGCTACGGTATCATGTACAGAGTTATAAAGTGAGCTACAGTGCCAAGTGAGCAGTGTCAGTTACAGTACCATGTACAGAGTTATAATGTGAGCTACAGTACCAAGTGAGCAGTGTCCGCTACGGTACCATTTACAGAGTTATACAGTGAGCTACAGTACCAAGTGAGCAATGTCAGTTACAGTGCCATGTTAAGTTATAAAGTGAGCTACAGTACCAAGTGAGCAGCGTCCGCTACAGTACCATGTACAGAGTTATAATGTGAGCTACAGTACCAAGTGAGCAGTGTCCGCTAGTGTACCATGTACAGAGCTATAAAGTGAGCTACAGTGCCAAGTGAGCAGTGTCAGTTACAGTACCATGTACAGAGTTATAATGTGAGCTACAGTACCAAGTGAGCAGTGTCCGCTACGGTACCATGTACAGAGCTATAAAGTGAGCTACAGTACCAAGTGAGCAGTGTCAGCTACAGTACCATGTACAGTTATAAAGTGAGCTACAGTACCAAGAGAGCAGTGTTCGCTACAGTACCATGTACAGTGTTATAAAGTGAGCTATAGTACCAAGTGAGCAGTGTCACCTACAGTACCATGTACAGAGTTATAAAGTGAGCTACAGTACCAAGTGAGCAGTGTCAGTTACAGTACCATGTACAGAGTTATAAAGTGAACTACAGTACCAAGTGAGCAGCGTCCGCTACGGTACCATGTACAGAGCTATAAAGTGAGCTATTATACCAAGTGAGCAGTGTCAGCTACAGTACCATGTACAGAGTTATAAAGTGAGCTACAGTACCAACTGAGCAGTGTCCGCTACGGTACCATGTACAGAGTTATAAAGTGAGCTACAGTACCAAGTGACCAGTGTCAGTTACAGTGCCATGTACAGAGTTATAAAGTGACCTACAGTACCAAGTGAGCAGTGTCAGTTAAGGTACCATGTACAGAGTTATAAAGTGAGCTACAGTACCAAGTGAGCAGTGTCAGCTACAGTGCCATGTACAGAGTTATAAAGTGAGCTACAGTACCAAGTGACCAGTGTCAGATACAGTACCATGTACAAAGTTATAAGGTGGGCTACAGTACCAAGTGAGCAGTGTCCGCTACAGTACCATGGAACAGAGTTATAAAGTGAGCTACAGTACCAAGTGAGCAGGGTCCGCTACGGTACCATGTACAGAGCTATAAAGTGAGCTACAGTACCAAGTGAGCAGTGTCAGCTACAGTACCATGTACAGTTATAAAGTGAGCTACCGTACCAAGAGAGCAGTGTCCGCTGCAGTACCATGTACAGAGTTATAAAGTGAGCTACAGTACCAAGTGAGCAGTGTCAGCTACAGTACCATGTACAGAGTTATAAAGTTAGCTACAGTACCAAGTGAGCAGTGTCAGTTACAGTACCATGTACAGAGCTATAAAGTGAGCTACAGTACCAAGTGAGCAGTGTCCTCTACGGTACCATGTATAGAGCTATAAAGTGAGCTACAGTACCAAGTGAGCAGTGTCAGCTACAGTACCATGTACAGTTATAAAGTGAGCTACAGTGCCAAGTGAGCAGTGTCAGTTACAGTACCATGTACAGAGTTATAAAGTGAGCTACAGTACCAAGTGAGCAGTGTCCGCTACAGTACCATGGAACAGAGTTATAAAGTGAGCTACAGTACCAAGTGAGCAGTGTCCGCTACGGTACCATGTACAGAGCTATAAAGTGAGCTACAGTACCAAGTGAGCAGTGTCAGCTACAGTACCATGTACAGTTATAAAGTGAGCTACAGTACCAAGTAAGCAGTGTCAGTTACAGTACCATGTACAGAGTTATAAAGTGAGCTACAGTACCAAGTGAGCAGTGTCAGTTTCAGTACCATGTACAGAGTTATAAAGTGAGCTACAGTACCAAGTGAGCAGTGTCCGCTACGGTACCATGTACAGAGCTATAAAGTGAGCTACAGTACTAAGAGAGCAGTGTCTGCTACAGTACCATGTACAGAGTTATAAAGTGAGCTACAGTACCAAGTGAGCAGTGTCAGTTACAGTACCATGTACAGAGTTCTAAAGTGAGCTACAGTACCAAGTGAGCAGTGTCCGCTACGGTACCATGTACAGAGCTATAAAGTGAGATACAGTACCAAGTGAGCAGTGTCAGTTACAGTACCATGTACAGAGTTCTAAAGTGAGCTACAGTACTAAGTGAGCAGTGTCAGTTACAGTGCCATGTTAAGTTATAAAGTGAGCTACAGTACCAAGTGAGCAGCGTCCGCTACAGTACCATGTACAGAGTTATAAAGTGAGCTACAGTACCAAGTGAGCAGTGTCCGCTACGGTACCATGTACAGAGTTATAAAGTGAGCTACAGTGCCAAGTGAGCAGTGTCAGTTACAGTACCATGTACAGAGTTATAATGTGAGCTACAGTACCAAGTGAGCAGTGTCCGCTACGGTACCATTTACAGAGTTATACAGTGAGCTACAGTACCAAGTGAGCAGTGTCAGCTACAGTACCATGTACAGTTATAAAGTGAGCTACAGTACCAAGTGAGCAGTATCAGTTACTGTACCATGTACAGAGTTATAAAGTGAGCTACAGTACCAAGTGAGCAGTGTCCGCTATGGTAACATGTACAGAGCTATAAAGTGAGCTACAGTACCAAGTGAGCAGTGTCCGCTACAGTACCATGTACAGAGTTATAAAGTGAGCTACAGTGCCAAGTGAGCAGTGTCAGTTACAGTACCATGTACAGAGTTATAATGTGAGCTACAGTACCAAGTGAGCAGTGTCCGCTACGGTACCATGTACAGAGCTATAAAGTGAGCTACAGTACCAAGTGAGCAGTGTCAGCTACAGTACCATGTACAGTTATAAAGTGAGCTACAGTACCAAGAGAGCAGTGTTCGCTACAGTACCATGTACAGAGTTATAAAGTGAGCTATAGTACCAAGTGAGCAGTGTCCGCTACGGTACCATGTACAGTGCTATAAAGTGAGCTACAGTACCAAGTGAGCAGTGTCAGCTACAGTACCATGTGCAGTTATAAAGTGAGCTACAGTACCAAGAGAGCAGTGTTCGTTACAGTACCATGTACAGAGTTATAAAGTGAGCTATAGTACCAAGTGAGCAGTGTCACCTACAGTACCATGTACAGAGTTATAAAGTGAGCTACAGTACTAAGTGAGCAGTGTCCGCTACGGTACCATGTACAGAGCTATAAAGTGAGCTATAGTACCAAGTGAGCAGTGTCAGCTACAGTACCATGTACAGAGTTATAAAGTGAGCTACAGTACCAAGTGAGCAGTGTCTGCTACGGTACCATGTACAGAGTTATAAAGTGAGCTACAGTGCCAAGTGAGCGGTGTCAGTTACAGTACCATGTACAGAGTTATAATGTGAGCTACAGTACCAAGTGAGCAGTGTCCGCTACGGTACCATTTACAGAGTTATACAGTGAGCTACAGTACCAAGTGAGCAGTGTCAGTTACAGTGCCATGTTAAGGTATAAAGTGAGCTACAGTACCAAGTGAGCAGCGTCCGCTACAGTACCATGTACAGAGTTATAATGTGAGCTACAGTACCAAGTGAGCAGTGTCCGCTACCGTACCATGTACAGAGCTATAAAGTGAGCTACAGTGCCAAGTGAGCAGTGTCAGTTACAGTACCATGTACAGAGTTATAATGTGAGCTACAGTACCAAGTGAGCAGTGTCCGCTACGGTACCATGTACAGAGCTATAAAGTGAGCTACAGTACCAAGTGAGCACTGTCAGCTACAGTACCATGTACAGTTATAAAGTGAGCTACAGTACCAAGTGAGCAGCGTCCGCTACAGTACCATGTACAGAGTTATAATGTGAGCTACAGTACCAAGTGAGCAGTGTCCGCTACGGTACCATGTACAGAGCTATAAAGTGAGCTACAGTACCAAGTGAGCAGTGTCAGCTACAGTACCATGTACAGTTATAAAGTGAGCTACAGTACCAAGTGAGCAGTGTCCGCTACGGTACCATGTACAGAGCTATAAAGTGAGCTACAGTACAAAGTGAGCAGTGTCAGTTACAGTGCCATGTTAAGTTATAAAGTGAGCTACAGTACCAAGTGAGCAGCGTCCGCTACAGTACCATGTACAGAGTTATAATGTGAGCTACAGTACCAAGTGAGCAGTGTCCGCTACGGTACCATGTACAGAGCTATAAAGTGAGCTACAGTACCAAGTGAGCAGTGTCAGCTACAGTACCATGTACAGTTATAAAGTGAGCTACAGTACCAAGTGAGCAGTGTCAGTTACAGTACCATGTACAGAGTTATAAAGTGAGCTACAGTACCAAGTGAGCAGTGTCAGTGCCAGTACCATGTACAGAGTTATAAAGTGAGCTACAGTACCAAGTGAGCAGTGTCCGCTACGGTACCATGTACAGAGCTACAAAGTAAGCTACAGTACTAAGAGAGCAGTGTCTGCTACAGTACCATGTACAGAGTTATAACGTGAGCTACAGTACCAAGTGAGCAGTGTCAGCTACAGTACCATGTACAGAGTTACAAACTGAGCTACAGTACCAAGTGAGCAGTGTCAGTTACAGTACCATGTACAGAGTTCTAAAGTGAGCTACAGTACCAAGTGAGCAGTGTCCGCTACGGTACCATGTACAGAGCTATAAAGTGAGATACAGTACCAAGTGAGCAGTGTCAGTTACAGTACCATGTACAGAGTTCTAAAGTGAGCTACAGTACTAAGTGAGCAGTGTCAGTTACAGTGCCATGTTAAGTTATAAAGTGAGCTACAGTACCAAGTGAGCAGCGTCCGCTACAGTACCATGTACAGAGTTATAAAGTGAGCTACAGTACCAAGTGAGCAGTGTCCGCTACGGTACCATGTACAGAGCTATAAAGTGAGCTACAGTACTAAGAGAGCAGTGTCTGCTACAGTACCATGTATAGAGTTATAACGTGAGCTACAGTACCAAGTGAGCAGTGTCAGCTACAGTACCAAGTACAGAGTTATAAAGTGAGCTACAGTACCAAGTGAGCAGTGTCAGTTACAGTACCATGTACAGAGTTATAAAGTGAGCTACAGTACCAAGTGAGCAGTGTCCGCTACGGTACCATGTACAGAGTTATAAAGTGAGATACAGTACCAAGTGAGCAGTGTCAGTTACAGTACCATGTACAGAGTTCTAAAGTGAGCTACAGTACTAAGTGAGCAGTATCAGTTACAGTGTCATGTTAAGTTATAAAGTGAGCTACAGTACCAAGTGAGCAGCGTCCGCTAAAGTACCATGTACAGAGTTATAAAGTGAGCTACAGTACCAAGTGAGCAGTGTCTGCTACGGTACCATGTACAGGGTTATAAAGTGAGCTACAGTGCCAAGTGAGCAGTGTCAGTTACAGTACCATGTACAGAGTTATAATGTGAGCTACAGTACCAAGTGAGCAGTGTCCGCTACGGTACCATTTACAGAGTTATACAGTGAGCTACAGTACCAAGTGAGCAGTGTCAGCTACAGTACCATGTACAGTTATAAAGTGAGCTACAGTACCAAGTGAGCAGTGTCAGTTACTGTACCATGTACAGAGTTATCAAGTGAGCTACAGTACCAAATGAGCAGTGTCCGCTACGGTACCATGTACAGAGCTATAAAGTGAGCTACAGTACCAAGTGAGCAGTGTCAGCTACAGTACCATGTACAGTTATAAAGTGAGCTACAGTACCAAGAGAGCAGTGTTCGCTACAGTACTATGTACAGAGTTATAAAGTGAGCTATAGTACCAAGTGAGCAGTGTCCGCTACGGTACCATGTACAGAGTTATAAAGTGAGCTACAGTACGAAGTGACCAGTGTCAGTTACAGTGCCATGTACAGAGTTATAAAGTGAGCTACAGTACCAAGTGAGCAGTGTCAGTTAAGGTACCATGTACAGAGTTATAAAGTGAGCTACAGTACCAAGTGAGCAGTGTCAGCTGCAGTGCCATGTACAGAGTTATAAAGTGAGCTACAGTACCAAGTGACCAGTGTCAGATACAGTACCATGTACAAAGTTATAAGGTGAGCTACAGTACCAAGTGAGCAGTGTCCGCTACAGTACCATGGAACAGAGTTATAAAGTGAGCTACAGTACCAAGTGAGCAGCGTCCGCTACGGTACCATGTACAGAGTTATAAAGTGAGCTACAGTACCAAGTGAGCAGTGTCAGTTACAGTACCATGTACACAGTTATAAAGTGAGTTACAGTACCAAGTGAGCAGTGTCAGTTACAGTACCATGTACAGAGTTATAAAGTGAGCTACAGTACCAAGTGAGCAGTGTCAGCTACAGTACCATGTACAGAGTTATAAAGTGAGCTACAGTACCAAGTGAGCAGTGTCCGCTACGGTACCATGTACAGAGCTATAAAGTGAGCTACAGTACCAAGTGAGCAGTGTCAGCTACAGTACCATGTACAGTTATAAAGTGAGCTACCGTACCAAGAGAGCAGTGTCCGCTGCAGTACCATGTACAGAGTTATAAAGTGAGCTACAGTACCAAGTGAGCAGTGTCAGCTACAGTACCATTTACAGAGTTATAAAGTGAGCTACAGTACCAAGTGAGCAGTGTCAGCTACAGTGCCATGTACAGAGTTATAAAGTGAGCTACATTACCAAGTGACCAGTGTCAGATACAGTACCATGTACAAAGTTATAAGGTGAGCTACAGTACCAAGTGAGCAGTGTCCGCTACAGTACCATGGAACAGAGTTATAAAGTGAGCTAAAGTACCAAGTGAGCAGTGTCCGCTACGGTACCATGTACAGAGTTATAAAGTGACCTACAGTACCAAGTGAGCAGTGTCAGTTACAGTACCATGTACAGAGTTATAAAGTGAGCTACAGTACCAAGTGAGCAGGGTCCGCTACGGTACCATGTACAGAGCTATAAAGTGAGCTACAGTACCAAGTGAGCAGTGTCAGCTACAGTACCATGTACAGAGTTATAAAGTGAGCTACAGTACCAAGTGAGCAGGGTCCGCTACGGTACCATGTACAGAGCTATAAAGTGAGCTACAGTACCAAGTGAGCAGTGTCAGCTACAGTACCATGTACAGTTATAAAGTGAGCTACAGTACCAAGTGAGCAGTGTCAGTTACTGTACCATGTACAGAGTTATAAAGTGAGCTACAGTACCAAATGAGCAGTGTCCGCTACGGTACCATGTACAGAGCTATAAAGTGAGCTACAGTACCAAGTGAGCAGTGTCAGCTACAGTACCATGTACAGTTATAAAGTGAGCTACAGTACCAAGTGAGCAGTGTCAGTTACAGTACCATGTACAGAGTTATAAAGTGAGCTACAGTACCAAATGAGCAGTGTCAGTTACAGTACCATGTATAGAGCTATAAAGTGAGCTACAGTACCAAGTGAGCAGTGTCCGCTCCGGTACCATGTACAGAGCTATAAAGTGAGCTACAGTACAAAGTGAGCAGTGTCAGCTACAGTACCATGTACAGTTATAAAGTGAGCTACAGTACCAAGTGAGCAGTGTCAGTTACAGTACCATGTACAGAGTTATAAAGTGACCTACAGTACCAAGTGAGCAGTGTCAGTTTCAGTACCATGTACAGAGTTATAAAGTGAGCTACAGTACCAAGTGAGCAGTGTCCGCTACGGTACCATGTACAGAGCAATAAAGTGAGCTAAAGTACTAAGAGAGCAGTGTCTGCTACAGTACCATGTATAGAGTTATAACGTGAGCTACAGTACCAAGTGAGCAGTGTCAGCTACAGTACCATGTACAGTTATAAAGTGAGCTACAGTACCAAGTGAGCAGTGTCA
This sequence comes from Triturus cristatus, assembly GCF_964204655.1. Taxonomy (NCBI): domain Eukaryota; kingdom Metazoa; phylum Chordata; class Amphibia; order Caudata; family Salamandridae; genus Triturus; species Triturus cristatus. Next base: position 1,906,227 of record NW_028187635.1, on the reverse strand, counting down.
GTTACAGTACCATGTACAGAGTTATAAAGTGAGCTACAGTACCAAGTGAGCAGTGTCCGCTACGGTACCATGTACAGAGTTATAAAGTGAGATACAGTACCAAGTGAGCAGTGTCAGTTACAGTACCATGTACAGAGTTCTAAAGTGAGCTACAGTACTAAGTGAGCAGTATCAGTTACAGTGCCATGTTAAGTTATAAAGTGAGCTACAGTACCAAGTGAGCAGCGTCCGCTACAGTACCATGTACAGAGTTATAAAGTGAGCTACAGTGCCAAGTGAGCAGTGTCAGTTACAGTACCATGTACAGAGTTATAATGTGAGCTACAGTACCAAGTGAGCAGTGTCCGCTACGGTACCATTTACAGAGCTATACAGTGAGCTACAGTACCAAGTGAGCAGTGTCAGCTACAGTACCATGTACAGTTATAAAGTGAGCTACAGTACCAAGTGAGCAGTGTCAGTTACTGTACCATGTACAGAGTTATAAAGTGAGCTACAGTACCAAATGAGCAGTGTCCGCGACGGTACCATGTACAGAGCTATAAAGTGAGCTACAGTACCAAGTGAGCAGTGTCAGCTACAGTACCATGTACAGTTATAAAGTGAGCTACAGTACCAAGAGAGCAGTGTTCGCTACAGTGCTATGTACAGAGTTATAAAGTGAGCTATAGTACCAAGTGAACAGTGTCACCTACAGTACCATGTACAGAGTTATAAAGTGAGCTACAGTACCAAGTGAGCAGTGTCAGTTACAGTACCATGTACAGAGTTATAAAGTGAGCTACAGTACCAAGTGAGCAGCGTCCGCTACGGTACCATGTACAGAGCTATAAAGTGAGCTATAGTACCAAGTGAGCAGTGTCAGCTACAGTACCATGTACAGAGTTATAAAGTGAGCTACAGTACCAAGTGAGCAGTGTCCGCTACGGTACCAAGTACAGAGTTATAAAGTGAGCTACAGTACCAAGTGAGCAGTGTCAGTTACAGTGCCATGTACAGAGTTATAAAGTGAGCTACAGTACCAAGTGAGCAGTGTCAGTTAAGGTACCATGTACAGAGTTATAAAGTGAGCTACAGTACCAAGTGAGCAGTGTCAGCTACAGTGCCATGTACAGAGTTATAAAGTGAGCTACAGTACCAAGTGACCAGTGTCAGATACAGTACCATGTACAAAGTTATAAGGTGAGCTACAGTACCAAGTGAGCAGTGTCCGCTACAGTACCATGGAACAGAGTTATAACGTGAGCTACAGTACCAAGTGAGCAGCGTCCGCTACGGTACCATGTACAGAGTTATAAAGTGAGCTACAGTACCAAGTGAGCAGTGTCAGTTACAGTACCATGTACAGAGTTATAAAGTGAGTTACAGTACCAAGTGAGCAGTGTCAGTTACAGTACCATGTACAGAGTTATAAAGTGAGCTACAGTACCAAGTGAGCAGTGTCAGCTACAGTACCATGTACAGAGTTATAAAGTGAGCTACAGTACCAAGTGAGCAGTGTCCGCTACGGTACCATGTACAGAGCTATAAAGTGAGCTACAGTACCAAGTGAGCAGTGTCAGCTACAGTACCATGTACAGTTATAAAGTGAGCTACAGTACCAAGTGAGCAGTGTCAGTTACAGTACCATGTACAGAGTTATAAAGTGAGCTACAGTACCAAGTGAGCAGTGTCAGTTTCAGTACCATGTACAGAGTTATAAAGTGAGCTACAGTACCAAGTGAGCAGTGTCCCCTACGGTACCATGTACAGAGCTACAAAGTGAGCTACAGTACTAAGAGAGCAGTGTCTGCTACAGTACCATGTACAGAGTTATAACGTGAGCTACAGTACCAAGTGAGCAGTGTCAGCTACAGTACCATGTACAGAGTAATAAAGTGAGCTACAGTACCAAGTGAGCAGTGTCAGTTACAGTACCATGTACAGAGTTTTAAAGTGAGCTACAGTACCAAGTGAGCAGTGTCCGCTACGGTACCATGTACAGAGTTATAAAGTGAGATACAGTACCAAGTGAGCAGTGTCAGTTACAGTACCATGTACAGAGTTCTAAAGTGAGCTACAGTACTAAGTGAGCAGTGTCAGTTACAGTGCCATGTTAAGTTATAAAGTGAGCTACAGTACCAAGTGAGCAGCGTCCGCTACAGTACCATGTACAGAGTTATAAAGTGAGCTACAGTACCAAGTGAGCAGTGTCCGCTACGGTACCATGTACAGAGCTATAAAGTGAGCTACAGTACTAAGAGAGCAGTGTCTGCTACAGTACCATGTATAGAGCTATAACGTGAGCTACAGTACCAAGTGAGCAGTGTCACCTACAGTACCATGTACAGAGTTATAAAGTGAGCTACAGTACCAAGTGAGCAGTGTCAGTTACAGTACCATGTACTGAGTTATAATGTGAGCTACAGTACCAAGTGAGCAGTGTCCGCTACGGTACCATGTACAGAGTTATAAAGTGAGATACAGTACCAAGTGAGCAGTGTCAGTTACAGTACCATGTACAGAGTTCTAAAGTGAGCTACAGTACTAAGTGAGCAGTATCAATTACAGTGCCATGTTAAGTTATAAAGTGAGCTACAGTACCAAGTGAGCAGCGTCCGCTACAGTACCATGTACAGAGATATAAAGTGAGCTACAGTACCAAGTGAGCAGTGTCCGCTACGGTACCATGTACAGAGTTATAAAGTGAGCTACAGTGCCAAGTGAGCAGTGTCAGTTACAGTACCATGTACAGAGTTATAATGTGAGCTACAGTACCAAGTGAGCAGTGTCCGCTACGGTACCATTTACAGAGTTATACAGTGAGCTACAGTACCAAGTGAGCAGTGTCAGCTACAGTACCATGTACAGTTATAATGTGAGCTATAGTACCAAGTGAGCAGTGTCAGTTACTGTACCATGTACAGAGTTATAAAGTGAGCTACAGTACCAAATGAGCAGTGTCCGCTACGGTACCATGTACAGAGCTATAAAGTGAGCTACAGTACCAAGTGAGCAGTGTCAGCTACAGTACCATGTACAGTTATAAAGTGAGCTACAGTACCAAGAGAGCAGTGTTCGCTACAGTACTATGTACAGAGTTATAAAGTGAGCTATAGTACCAAGTGAGCAGTGTCACCTACAGTACCATGTACAGAGTTATAAAGTGAGCTACAGTACCAAGTGAGCAGTGTCAGTTACAGTACCATGTACAGAGTTATAAAGTGAGCTACAGTACCAAGTGAGCAGCGTCCGCTACGGTACCATGTACAGAGTTATAAAGTGAGATACAGTACCAAGTGAGCAGTGTCAGCTACAGTACCATGTACAGAGTTATAAAGTGAGTTACAGTACCAACTGAGCAGTGTCCGCTACGGTACCATGTACAGAGTTATAAAGTGAGCTACAGTACCAAGTGAGCAGTGTCAGCTACAGTACCATGTACAGAGTTATAAAGTGAGCTACAGTACCAAGTGAGCAGTGTCAGCTACAGTGCCATGTACAGAGTTATAAAGTGAGCTACAGTACCAAGTGAGCAGTGTCAGCTAAAGTACCATGTACAGAGTTATAAAGTGAGTTACAGTACCAAGTGAGCAGTGTCCGCTACGGTACCATGTACAGAGTTATAAAGTGAGCTACAGTACCAAGTGAGCAGTGTCAGTTACAGTGCCATGTACAGAGTTATAAAGTGAGCTACAGTACCAAGTGAGCAGTGTCAGTTAAGGTACCATGTACAGAGTTATAAAGTGAGCTACAGTACCAAATGAGCAGTGTCCGCTACGGTACCATGTACAGAGCTATAAAGTGAGCTACAGTACCAAGTGAGCAGTGTCAGCTACAGTACCATGTACAGTTATAAAGTGAGCTACAGTACCAAGAGAGCAGTGTTCGCTACAGTACTATGTACAGAGTTATAAAGTGAGCTATAGTACCAAGTGAGCAGTGTCACCTACAGTACCATGTACAGAGTTATAAAGTGAGCTACAGTACCAAGTAAGCAGTGTCCGCTACGGTACCATGTACAGAGTTATAAAGTGAGCTACAGTACCAAGTGAGCAGTGTCAGTTACAGTGCCATGTAAAGAGTTATAAAGTGAGCTACAGTACCAAGTGAGCAGTGTCAGTTAAGGTACCATGTACAGAGTTATAAAGGGAGCTACAGTACCAAGTGAGCAGTGTCAGCTACAGTGCCATGTACAGAGTTATAAAGTGAGCTACAGTACCAAGTGACCAGTGTCAGATACAGTACCATGTACAAAGTTATAGGATGAGCTACAGTACCAAGTGAGCAGTGTCCGCTACAGTACCATGGAACAGAGTTATAAAGTGAGCTACAGTACCAAGTGAGCAGCGTCCGCTACGGTACCATGTACAGAGTTATAAAGTGAGCTACAGTACCAAGTGAGCAGTGTCAGTTACAGTACCATGTACAGAGTTATAAAGTGAGTTACAGTACCAAGTGAGCAGTGTCAGTTACAGTACCATGCACAGAGTTATAAAGTGAGCTACAGTACCAAGTGAGCAGTGTCAGCTACAGTACCATGTACAGAGTTATAAAGTGAGCTACAGTACCAAGTGAGCAGTGTCCGCTACGGTACCATGTACAGAGCTATAAAGTGAGCTACAGTACCAAGTGAGCAGTGTCAGCTACAGTACCATGTACAGTTATAAAGTGAGCTACCGTACCAAGAGAGCAGTGTCCGCTGCAGTACCATGTACAGAGATATAAAGTGAGCTACAGTACCAAGTGAGCAGTGTCAGCTACAGTACCATGTACAGAGCTATAAAATGAGCTACAGTACCAAGTGAGCAGTGTCCGCTACGGTACCATGTACAGAGCTATAAAGTGAGCTACAGTACCAAGTGAGCAGTGTCTGCTACGGTACCATGTACAGAGCTATAAAGTGAGCTACAGTACTAAGAGAGCAGTGTCTGCTACAGTACCATGTATAGAGTTATAACGTGAGCTACAGTACCAAGTGAGCAGTGTCAGCTACAGTACCATGTACAGAGTTATAAGGTGAGCTACAGTACCAAGTGAGCAGTGTCAGTTACAGTACCATGTACAGAGTTATAAAGTGAGCTACAGTACCAAGTGAGCAGTGTCCGCTACGGTACCATGTACAGAGTTATAAAGTGAGATACAGTACCAAGTGAGCAGTGTCAGTTACAGTACCATGTACAGAGTTCTAAAGTGAGCTACAGTACTAAGTGAGCAGTATCAGTTACAGTGCCATGTTAAGTTATAAAGTGAGCTACAGTACCAAGTGAGCAGCGTCCGCTACAGTACCATGTACAGAGTTAAAAAGTGAGCTACAGTACCAAGTGAGCAGTGTCCGCTACGGTACCATGTACAGAGTTATAAAGTGAGCTACAGTGCCAAGTGAGCAGTGTCAGTTACAGTACCATGTACAGAGTTATAATGTGAGCTACAGTACCAAGTGAGCAGTGTCCGCTACGGTACCATTTACAGAGTTATACAGTGAGCTACAGTACCAAGTGAGCAGTGTCAGCTACAGTACCATGTACAGTTATAAAGTGAGCTACAGTACCAAGTGAGCAGTGTCACTTACTGTACCATGTACAGAGTTATAAAGTGAGCTACAGTACCAAATGAGCAGTGTCCGCTACGGTACCATGTACAGAGCTATAAAGTGAGCTACAGTACCAAGTGAGCAGTGTCAGCTACAGTACCATGTACAGTTATAAAGTGAGCTACAGTACCAAGAGAGCAGTGTTCGCTACAGTACTATGTACAGAGTTATAAAGTGAGCTATAGTACCAAGTGAGCAGTGTCACCTACAGTACCATGTACAGAGTTATAAAGTGAGCTACAGTACCAAGTGAGCAGTGTCAGTTACAGTACCATGTACAGAGTTATAAAGTGAGCTACAGTACCAAGTGAGCAGCGTCCGCTACGGTACCATGTACAGAGCTATAAAGTGATCTATAGTACCAAGTGAGCAGTGTCAGCTACAGTACCATGTACAGAGTTATAAAGTGAGCTACAGTACCAAGTGAGCAGTGTCCGCTACGGTACCATGTACAGAGTTATAAAGTGAGCTACAGTACCAAGTGAGCAGTGTCAGTTACAGTGCCATGTACAGAGTTATAAAGTGAGCTACAGTACCAAGTGAGCAGTGTCAGTTAAGGTACCATGTACAGAGTTATAAAGTGAGCTACAGTACCAAGTGAGCAGTGTCAGCTACAGTGCCATGTACAGAGTTATAAAGTGAGCTACAGTACCAAGTGACCAGTGTCAGATACAGTACCATGTACAAAGTTATAAGGTGAGCTACAGTACCAAGTGAGCAGTGTCCGCTACAGTACCATGTACAGAGTTATAAAGTGGGCTACAGTACCAAATGAGCAGTGTCCGCTACGGTACCATGTACAGAGCTATAAAGTGAGCTACAGTACCAAGTGAGCAGTGTCAGCTACAGTACCATGTACAGTTATAAAGTGAGCTACAGTACCAAGAGAGCAGTGTTCGCTACAGTACTATGTACAGAGTTATAAAGTGAGCTATAGTACCAAGTGAGCAGTGTCACCTACAGTAACATGTACAGAGTTATAAAGTGAGCTACAGTACCAAGTGAGCAGTGTCCGCTACGGTACCATGTACAGAGTTATAAAGTGAGCTACAGTACCAAGTGAGCAGTGTCAGTTACAGTGCCATGTACAGAGTTATAAAGTGAGCTACAGTACCAAGTGAGCAGTGTCAGTTAAGGTACCATGTACAGAGTTATAAAGTGAGCTACAGTACCAAGTGAGCAGTGTCAGCTACAGTGCCATATACAGAGTTATAAAGTGAGCTACAGTACCAAGTGACTAGTGTCAGATACAGTACCATGTACAAAGTTATAAGGTGAGCTACAGTACCAAGTGAGCAGTGTCCGCTACAGTAGCATGGAACAGAGTTATAAAGTGAGCTACAGTACCAAGTGAGCAGCGTCCGCTACGGTACCATGTACAGAGTTATAAAGTGAGCTACAGTACCAAGTGAGCAGTGTCAGCTACAGTACCATGTACAGTTATAAAGTGAGCTACCGTACCAAGAGAGCAGTGTCCGCTGCAGTACCATGTACAGAGTTATAAAGTGAGCTACAGTACCAAGTGAGCAGTGTCAGCTACAGTACCATGTACAGAGTTATAAAGTGAGCTACAGTACCAAGTGAGCAGTGTCAGTTACAGTACCATGTACAGAGCTATAAAATGAGCTACAGTACCAAGTGAGCAGTGTCTGCTACGGTACCCTGAACAGAGCTATAAAGTGAGCTACAGTACCAAGTGAGCAGTGTCAGCTACAGTACCATGTACAGAGTTCTAAAGTGAGCTACAGTACCAAGTGAGCAGTGTCAGTTACAGTACCATGTACAGAGTTATAAAGTGAGCTACAGCACCAAGTGAGCAGTGTCAGTTTCAGTACCATGTACAGAGTTATAAAGTGAGCTACAGTACCAAGTGAGCAGTGTCCGCTACGGTACCATGTACAGAGCTACAAAGTGAGCTACAGTACTAAGAGAGCAGTGTCTGCTACAGTACCATGTACAGAGTTATAATGTGAGCTACAGTACCAAGTGAGCAGTGTCAGCTACAGTACCATGTACAGAGTTATAAAGTGAGCTACAGTACCAAGTGAGCAGTGTCAGTTGCAGTACCATGTACAGAGTTCTAAAGTGAGCTACAGTACCAAGTGAGCAGTGTCCGCTACGGTACCATGTACAGAGTTATAAAGTGAGATACAGTACCAAGTGAGCAGTGTCAGTTACAGTACCATGTACAGAGTTCTAAAGTGAGCTACAGTACTAAGTGAGCAGTGTCAGTTACAGTGCCATGTTAAGTTATAAAGTGAGCTACAGTACCAAGTGAGCAGCGTCCGCTACAGTACCATGTACAGAGTTATAAAGTGAGCTACAGTACCAAGTGAGCAGTGTCCGCTACGGTACCATGTACAGAGCTATAAAGTGAGCTACAGTACCAAGTGAGCAGTGTCAGCTACAGTACCATGTGCAGTTATAAAGTGAGCTACAGTACCAAGTGAGCAGTGTCCGCTACGGTACCATGTACAGAGCTATAAAGTGAGCTACAGTACTAAGAGAGCAGTGTCTGCTACAGTACCATGTATAGAGTTATAACGTGAGCTACAGTACCAAGTGAGCAGTGTCAGCTACAGTACCATGTACAGAGTTATAAAGTGAGCTACAGTACCAAGTGAGCAGTGTCAGTTACTGTACCATGTACAGAGTTATAAAGTGAGCTACAGTACCAAGTGAGCAGTGTCCGCTACGGTACCATGTACAGAGTTATAAAGTGAGATACAGTACCAAGTGAGCAGTGTCAGTTACAGTACCATGTACAGATTCTAAAGTGAGCTACAGTACTAAGTGAGCAGTATCAGTTACAGTGCCATGTTAAGTTATAAAGTGAGCTACAGTACCAAGTGAGCAGCGTCCGCTACAGTACCATGTACAGAGTTATAAAGTGAGCTACAGTACCAAGTGAGCAGTGTCCGCTACGGTACCATGTACAGAGTTATAAAGTGAGCTACAGTGCCAAGAGAGCAGTGTCAGTTACAGTACCATGTACAGAGTTATAATGTGAGCTACAGTACCAAGTGAGCAGTGTCCGCTACGGTACCATTTACAAAGTTATACAGTGAGCTACAGTACCAAGTGAGCAGTGTCAGCTACAGTACCATGTACAGTTATAAAGTGAGCTACAGTACCAAGTGAGCAGTGTCAGTTACTGTACCATGTACAGAGTTATGAAGTGAGCTACAGTACCAAATGAGCAGTGTCCGCTACGGTACCATGTACAGAGCTATAAAGTGAGCTACAGTACCAAGTGAGCAGTGTCAGCTACAGTACCATGTACAGTTATAAAGTGAGCTACAGTACCAAGAGAGCAGTGTTCTCTACAGTACTATGTACAGAGTTATAAAGTGAGCTATAGTACCAAGTGAGCAGTGTCACCTACAGTACCATGTACAGAGTTATAAAGTGAGCTACAGTACCAAGTGAGCAGTGTCAGTTACAGTACCATGTACAGAGTTATAAAGTGAGCTACAGTACCAAGTGAGCAGCGTCCGCTACGGTACCATGTACAGAGCTATAAAGTGAGCTATAGTACCAAGTGAGCAGTGTCAGCTACAGTACCATGTACAGAGTTATAAAGTGAGCTACAGTACCAAGTGAGCAGTGTCCGCTACGGTACCATGTACAGAGTTATAAAGTGAGCTACAGTGCCAAGAGAGCAGTGTCAGTTACAGTACCATGTACAGAGTTATAATGTGAGCTACAGTACCAAGTGAGCAGTGTCCGCTACGGTACCATTTACAGAGTTATACAGTGAGCTACAGTACCAAGTGAGCAGTGTCAGCTACAGTACCATGTACAGTTATAAAGTGAGCTACAGTACCAAGTGAGCAGTGTCAGTTACTGTACCATGTACAGAGTTATGAAGTGAGCTACAGTACCAAATGAGCAGTGTCCGCTACGGTACCATGTACAGAGCTATAAAGTGAGCTACAGTACCAAGTGAGCAGTGTCAGCTACAGTACCATGTACAGTTATAAAGTGAGCTACAGTACCAAGAGAGCAGTGTTCGCTACAGTACTATGTACAGAGTTATAAAGTGAGCTATAGTACCAAGTGAGCAGTGTCACCTACAGTACCATGTATAGAGTTATAAAGTGAGCTACAGTACCAAGTGAGCAGTGTCAGTTACAGTACCATGTACAGAGTTATAAAGTGAGCTACAGTACCAAGTGAGCAGCGTCCGCTACGGTACCATGTACAGAGCTATAAAGTGAGCTATAGTACCAAGTGAGCAGTGTCAGCTACAGTACCACGTACAGAGTTATAAAGTGAGCTACAGTACCAAGTGAGCAGTGTCCGCTACGGTACCATGTACAGAGTTATAAAGTGAGCTACAGTACCAAGTGAGCAGTGTCAGTTACAGTGCCATGTACAGAGTTATAAAGTGAGCTACAGTACCAAGTGAGCAGTGTCAGTTAAGGTACCATGTACAGAGTTATAAAGTGAGCTACAGTACCAAGTGACCAGTGTCAGATACAGTACCATGTACAAAGTTATAAGGTGAGCTACAGTACCAAGTGAGCAGTGTCCGCTACAGTACCATGGAACAGAGTTATAAAGTGAGCTACAGTACCAAGTGAGCAGCGTCCGCTACGGTACCATGTACAGAGTTATAAAGTGAGCTACAGTACCAAGTGAGCAGTGTCAGTTACAGTACCATGTACAGAGTTATAAAGTGAGTTACAGTACCAAGTGAGCAGTGTCAGTTACAGTACCATGTACAGAGTTATAAAGTGAGCTACAGTTACAAGTGAGCAGTGTCAGCTACAGTACCATGTACAGAGTTATAAAGTGAGCTACAGTACCAAGTGAGCAGTGTCCGCTACGGTACCATGTACAGAGCTATAAAGTGAGCTACAGTACCAAGTGAGCAGTGTCAGCTACAGTACCATGTACAGTTATAAAGTGAGCTACAGTACCAAGTGAGCAGTGTCAGTTACAGTACCATGTACAGAGTTATAAAGTGAGCTACAGTACCAAGTGAGCAGTGTCAGTTTCAGTACCATGTACAGAGTATAAAGTGAGCTACAGTACCAAGTGAGCAGTGTCCGCTACGGTACCATGTACAGAGCTACAAAGTGAGCTACAGTACTAAGAGAGCAGTGTCTGCTACAGTACCATGTACAGAGTTATAAAGTGAGCTACAGTACCAAGTGAGCAGCGTCCGCTACAGTACCATGTACAGAGTTATAAAGTGAGCTACAGTACCAAGTGAGCAGTGTCCGCTACGGTACCATGTACAGAGTTATAAAGTGAGCTACAGTGCCAAGTGAGCAGTGTCAGTTACAGTACCATGTACAGAGTTATAATGTGAGCTACAGTACCAAGTGAGCAGTGTCCGCTACGGTACCATTTACAGAGTTATACAGTGAGCTACAGTACCAAGTGAGCAGTGTCAGCTACAGTACCATGTACAGTTATAAAGTGAGCTACAGTACCAAGTGAGCAGTGTCAGTTACTGTACTATGTACAGAGTTATAAAGTGAGCTACAGTACCAAATGAGCAGTGTCCGCTACGGTACCATGTACAGAGCTATAAAGTGAGCTACAGTACCAAGTGAGCAGTGTCAGCTACAGTACCATGTACAGTTATAAAGTGAGCTACAGTACCAAGAGAGCAGTGTTCGCTACAGTACTATGTACAGAGTTATAAAGTGAGCTATAGTACCAAGTGAGCAGTGTCACCTACAGTACCATGTACAGAGTTATAAAGTGAGCTACAGTACCAAGTGAGCAGTGTCAGTTACAGTACCATGTACAGAGTTATAAAGTGAGCTACAGTACCAAGTGAGCAGCGTCCGCTACGGTACCATGTACAGAGCTATAAAGTGAGCTATAGTACCAAGTGAGCAGTGTCAGCTACAGTACCATGTACAGAGTTATAAAGTGAGCTACAGTACCAAGTGAGCAGTGTCCGCTACGGTACCATGTACAGAGTTATAAAGTGAGCTACAGTACCAAGTGAGCAGTGTCAGTTACAGTGCCATGTACAGAGTTATAAAGTGAGCTACAGTACCAAGTGAGCAGTGTCAGTTAAGGTACCATGTACAGAGTTATAAAGTGAGCTACAGTACCAAGTGAGCAGTGTCAGCTACAGTGCCATGTACAGAGTTATAAAGTGAGCTACAGTACCAAGTGACCAGTGTCAGATACAGTACCATGTACAAAGTTATAAGGTGAGCTACAGTACCAAGTGAGCAGTGTCCGCTACAGTACCATGTACAGAGTTATAAAGTGAGCTACAGTACCAAATGAGCAGTGTCCGCTACGGTACCATGTACAGAGCTATAAAGTGAGCTACAGTACCAAGTGAGCAGTGTCAGCTACAGTACCATGTACAGTTATAAAGTGAGCTACAGTACCAAGAGAGCAGTGTTCGCTACAGTACTATTTACAGAGTTATAAAGTGAGCTATAGTACCAAGTGAGCTGTGTCACCTACAGTACCATGTACAGAGTTATAAAGTGAGCTACAGTACCAAGTGAGCAGTGTCCGCTACGGTACCATGTACAGAGTTATAAAGTGAGCTACAGTACCAAGTGAGCAGTGTTAGTTACAGTGCCATGTACAGAGTTATAAAGTGAGCTACAGTACCAAGTGAGCAGTGTCAGTTAAGGTACCATGGACAGAGTTATAAAGTGAGCTACAGTACCAAGTGAGCAGTGTCAGTTTCAGTACCATGTACAGAGTTATAAAGTGAGCTACAGTACCAAGTGAGCAGTGTCCGCTACGGTACCATGTACAGAGCTATAAAGTGAGCTACAGTACTAAGAGAGCAGTGTCTGCTACAGTACCATGTACAGAGTTATAACGTGAGCTACAGTACCAAGTGAGCAGTGTCAGCTACAGTACCATGTACAGAGTTCTAAAGTGAGCTACAGTACCAAGTGAGCAGTGTCCGCTACGGTACCATGTACAGAGCTATAAAGTGAGATACAGTACCAAGTGAGCAGTGTCAGTTACAGTACCATGTACAGAGTTCTAAAGTGAGCTACAGTACTAAGTGAGCAGTGTCAGTTACAGTGCCATGTTAAGTTATAAAGTGAGCTACAGTACCAAGTGAGCAGCGTCCGCTACAGTACCATGTACAGAGTTATAAAGTGAGCTACAGTACCAAGTGAGCAGTGTCCGCTACGGTACCATATACAGAGTTATACAGTGAGCTACAGTACCAAGTGAGCAGTGTCAGCTACATTACCATGTACAGTTATAAAGTGAGCTACAGTACCAAGTGAGCAGTGTCAGTTACTGTACCATGTACAGAGTTATAAAGTGAGGTACAGTGCCAAGTGAGCAGTGTCAGTTACAGTACCATGTACAGAGTTTTAATGTGAGCTACAGTACCAAGTGAGCAGTGTCCGCTACGGTACCATTTACAGAGTTATACAGTGAGCTACAGTACCAAGTGAGCAATGTCAGTTACAGTGCCATGTTAAGTTATAAAGTGAGCTACAGTACCAAGTGAGCAGCGTCCGCTACAGTACCATGTACAGAGTTATAATGTGAGCTACAGTACCAAGTGAGCAGTGTCAGCTACGGTACCATGTACAGAGCTATAAAGTGAGCTACAGTGCCAAGTGAGCAGTGTCAGTTACAGTACCATGTACAGAGTTATAATGTGAGCTACAGTACCAAGTGAGCAGTGTCCGCTACGGTACCATGTACAGAGCTATAAAGTGAGCTACAGTACCAAGTGAGCAGTGTCAGCTACAGTACCATGTACAGTTATAAAGTGAGCTACAGTACCAAGAGAGCAGTGTTCGCTACAGTACCATGTACAGAGTTATAAAGTGAGCTACAGTACCAAGTGAGCAGCGTCCGCTACGGTACCATGTACAGAGCTATAAAGTGAGCTATTATACCAAGTGAGCAGTGTCAGCTACAGTACCATGTACAGAGTTATAAAGTGAGCTACAGTACCAACTGAGCAGTGTCCGCTACGGTACCATGTACAGAGTTATAAAGTGAGCTACAGTACCAAGTGACCAGTGTCAGATACAGTACCATGTACAAAGTTATAAGGTGGGCTACAGTACCAAGTGAGCAGTGTCCGCTACAGTACCATGGAACAGAGTTATAAAGTGAGCTACAGTACCAAGTGAGCAGGGTCCGCTACGGTACCATGTACAGAGTTATAAAGTGAGCTACAGTACCAAGTGAGCAGTGTCCGCTACGGTACCAAGTACAGAGCTATAAAGTGAGCTACAGTACCAAGTGAGCAGTTTCAGCTACAGTACCATGTACAGTTATAAAGTGAGCTACCGTACCAAGAGAGCAGTGTCCGCTGCAGTACCATGTACAGAGTTATAAAGTGAGCTACAGTACCAAGTGAGCAGTGTCAGCTACAGTACCATGTACAGACTTATAAAGTGAGCTACAGTATCAAGTGAGCAGTGTCAGTTACAGTAACATGTACAGAGCTATAAAATGAGCTACAGTACCAAGTGAGCAGTGTCCGCTACGGTACCATGTACAGAGCTATAAAGTGAGCTACAGTACCAAGTGAGCAGTGTCAGCTACAGTACCATGTACAGTTATAAAGTGAGCTACAGTACCAAGTGAGCAGTGTCCGCTACGGTACCAAGTACAGAGCTATAAAGTGAGCTACAGTACTAAGAGAGCAGTGTCTGCTACAGTACCATGTACAGAGTTACAAAGTGAGCTACAGTACCAAGTGAGCAGTGTCAGTTACAGTACCATGTACAGAGTTCTAAAGTGAGCTACAGTACCAAGTGAGCAGTGTCCGCTACGGTACCATGTACAGAGTTATAAAGTGAGATACAGTACCAAGTGAGCAGTGTCAGTTACAGTACCATGTACAGAGTTCTAAAGTGAGCTACAGTACTAAGTGAGCAGTGTCAGTTACAGTGCCATGTTAAGTTATAAAGTGAGCTACAGTACCAAGTGAGCAGCGTCCGCTACAGTACCATGTACAGAGTTATAAAGTGAGCTACAGTACCAAGTGAGCAGTGTCCGCTACGGTACCATGTACAGAGCTATAAAGTGAGCTACAGTACTAAGAGAGCAGTGTCTGCTACAGTACCATGTATAGAGTTATAACGTGAGCTACAGTACCAAGTGAGCAGTGTCAGCTACAGTACCAAGTACAGAGTTATAAAGTGAGCTACAGTACCAAGTGAGCAGTGTCAGTTACAGTACCATGTACAGAGTTATAAAGTGAGCTACAGTACCAAGTGAGCAGTGTCCGCTACGGTACCATGTACAGAGTTATAAAGTGAGATACAGTACCAAGTGAGCAGTGTCAGTTACAGTACCATGTACAGAGTTCTAAAGTGAGCTACAGTACTAAGTGAGCAGTATCAGTTACAATGTCATGTTAAGTTATAAAGTGAGCTACAGTACCAAGTGAGCAGCGTCCGCTACAGTACCATGTACAGAGTTATAAAGTGAGCTACAGTACCAAGTGAGCAGTGTCCGCTACGGTACCATGTACAGAGTTATAAAGTGAGCTACAGTGCCAAGTGAGCAGTGTCAGTTACAGTACCATGTACAGAGTTATAATGTGAGCTACAGTACCAAGTGAGCAGTGTCAGTTACAGTACCATGTATAGAGTTATAAAGTGAGCTACAGTACCAAGTGAGCAGTGTCCGCTACGGTACCATGTACAGAGTTATAAAGTGAGATACAGTACCAAGTGAGCAGTGTCAGTTACAGTACCATGTACAGAGTTCTAAAGTGAGCTACAATACTAAGTGAGCAGTATCAGTTACAGTGCCATGTTAAGTTATAAAGTGAGCTACAGTACCAAGTGAGCAGTGTCAGCTACAGTGCCATGTACAGAGTTATAAAGTGAGCTACAGTACCAAGTGAGCAGCGTCCGCTACAGTACCATGTACAGTTATAAAGTGAGCTACAGTACCAAGTGAGCAGTGTCCGCTACGGTACCATGTACAGAGTTATAAAGTGAGCTACAGTGCCAAGTGAGTCAGTTACAGTACCATGTACAGAGTTATAATGTGAGCTACAGTACCAAGTGAGCAGTGTCCGCTACGGTACCATTTACAGAGTTATACAGTGAGCTACAGTACCAAGTGAGCAGTGTCAGCTACAGTACCATGTACAGTTATAAAGTGAGCTACAGTACCAAGTGAGCAGTGTCAGTGACTGTACCATGTACAGAGTTATAAAGTGAGCTACAGCACCAAATGAGCAGTGTCCGCTACGGTACCATGTACAGAGCTATAAAGTGAGCTACAGTACCAAGTGAGCAGTGTCAGCTACAGTACCATGTACAGTTATAAAGTGAGCTACAGTACCAAGTGAGCAGCGTCCGCTACAGTACCATGTACAGAGTTATAATGTGAGCTACAGTACCTAAGTGAGCAGTGTCCGCTACGGTACCATGTACAGAGCTATAAAGTGAGCTACAGTACCAAGTGAGCAGTGTCAGCTACAGTACCATGTACAGTTATAAAGTGAGCTACAGTACCAAGTGAGCAGTGTCCGCTACGTTACCATGTACAGAGCTATAAAGTGAGCTACAGTACAAAGTGAGCAGTGTCAGTTACAGTGCCATGTTAAGTTATAAAGTGAGCTACAGTACCAAGTGAGCAGCGTCCGCTACAGTACCATGTACAGAGTTATAATGTGAGCTACAGTACCAAGTGAGCAGTGTCCACTACGGTACCATGTACAGAGCTATAAAGTGAGCTACAGTACCAAGTGAGCAGTGTCAGCTACAGTACCATGTACAGTTATAAAGTGAGCTACAGTACCAAGTGAGCAGTGTCAGTTACAGTACCATGTACAGAGTTATAAAGTGAGCTACAGTACCAAGTGAGCAGTGTCAGTTTCAGTACCATGTACAGAGTTATAAAGTGAGCTACAGTACCAAGTGAGCAGTGTCCGCTACGGTACCATGTACAGAGCTATAAAGTGAGCTACAGTACCAAGTGAGCAGTGTCAGCTACAGTACCATGTACAGTTATAAAGTGAGCTACAGTACCAAGTGAGCAGTGTCAGTTACTGTACCATGTACAGAGTTATGAAGTGAGCTACAGTACCAAGTGAGCAGTGTCCGCTATGGTAACATGTACAGAGCTATAAAGTGAGCTACAGTACCAAGTGAGCAGTGTCCGCTACGGTACCATGTACAGAGTTATAAAGTGAGCTACAGTGCCAAGTGAGCAGTGTCAGTTACAGTACCATGTACAGAGTTATAATGTGAGCTACAGTACCAAGTGAGCAGTGTCCGCTACGGTACCATGTACAGAGCTATAAAGTGAGCTACAGTACCAAGTGAGCAGTGTCAGCTACAGTACCATGTACAGTTATAAAGTGAGCTACAGTACCAAGAGAGCAGTGTTCGCTACAGTACCATGTACAGTGTTATAAAGTGAGCTATAGTACCAAGTGAGCAGTGTCACCTACAGTACCATGTACAGAGTTATAAAGTGAGCTACAGTGCCAAGTGAGTAGTGTCAGTTACATTACCATGTACATAGTTACAAAGTGAGCTACAGTACCAAGTGAGCAGTGTCAGCTACAGTACCATGTACAGAGTTATAAAGTGAGCTACAGTACCAACTGACCAGTGTCAGTTACAGTGCCATGTACAGAGTTATAAAGTGACCTACAGTACCAAGTGAGCAGTGTCAGTTAAGGTACCATGTACAGAGTTATAAAGTGAGCTACAGTACCAAGTGAGCAGTGTCAGCTACAGTGCCATGTACAGAGTTATAAAGTGAGCTACAGTACCAAGTGACCAGTGTCAGATACAGTACCATGTACAAAGTTATAAGGTGGGCTACAGTACCAAGTGAGCAGGGTCCGCTACGGTACCATGTACAGAGTTATAAAATGAGCTACAGTACCAAGTGAGCAGTGTCCGCTACGGTACCAAGTACAGAGCTATAAAGTGAGCTACAGTACCAAGTGAGCAGTGTCAGCTACAGTACCATGTACAGTTATAAAGTGAGCTACCGTACCAAGAGAGCAGTGTCCGCTGCAGTACCATGTACAGAGTTATAAAGTGAGCTACAGTACCAAGTGAGCAGTGTCAGCTACAGTACCATGTACAGACTTATAAAGTGAGCTACAGTATCAAGTGAGCAGTGTCAGTTACAGTAACATGTACAGAGCTATAAAATGAGCTACAGTACCAAGTGAGCAGTGTCCGCTACGGTACCATGTACAGAGTTATAAAGTGAGCTACAGTACCAAGTGAGCAGTGTCAGCTACAGTACCATGTACAGTTATAAAGTGAGCAACAGTACCAAGTGAGCAGTGTCAGTTACAGTACCATGTACAGAGTTATAAAGTGAGCTACAGTACCAAGTGAGCAGTGTCAGTGCCAGTACCATGTACAGAGTTATAAAGTGAGCTACAGTACCAAGTGAGCAGTGTCCGCTACGGTACCATGTACAGAGCTACAAAGTAAGCTACAGTACTAAGAGAGCAGTGTCTGCTACAGTACCATGTACAGAGTTATAACGTGAGCTACAGTACCAAGTGAGCAGTGTCAGCTACAGTACCATGTACAGAGTTACAAAGTGAGCTACAGTACCAAGTGAGCAGTGTCAGTTACAGTACCATGTACAGAGTTCTAAAGTGAGCTACAGTACCAAGTGAGCAGTGTCCGCTACGGTACCATGTACAGAGTTATAAAGTGAGATACAGTACCAAGTGAGCAGTGTCAGTTACAGTACCATGTACAGAGTTCTAAAGTGAGCTACAGTACTAAGTGAGCAGTGTCAGTTACAGTGCCATGTTAAGTTATAAAGTGAGCTACAGTACCAAGTGAGCAGCGTCCGCTACAGTACCATGTACAGAGTTATAAAGTGAGCTACAGTACCAAGTGAGCAGTGTCCGCTACGGTACCATGTACAGAGCTATAAAGTGAGCTACAGTACTAAGAGAGCAGTGTCTGCTACAGTACCATGTATAGAGTTATAACGTGAGCTACAGTACCAAGTGAGCAGTGTCAGCTACAGTACCAAGTACAGAGTTATAAAGTGAGCTACAGTACCAAGTGAGCAGTGTCAGTTACAGTACCATGTACAGAGTTATAAAGTGAGCTACAGTACCAAGTGAGCAGTGTCCGCTACGGTACCATGTACAGAGTTATAAAGTGAGATACAGTACCAAGTGAGCAGTGTCAGTTACAGTACCATGTACAGAGTTCTAAAGTGAGCTACAGTACTAAGTGAGCAGTATCAGTTACAGTGTCATGTTAAGTTATAAAGTGAGCTACAGTACCAAGTGAGCAGCGTCCGCTACAGTACCATGTACAGAGTTATAAAGTGAGCTACAGTACCAAGTGAGCAGTGTCCGCTACGGTACCATGTACAGAGTTATAAAGTGAGCTACAGTGCCAAGTGAGCAGTGTCAGTTACAGTACCATGTACAGAGTTATAATGTGAGCTACAGTACCAAGTGAGCAGTGTCAGTTACAGTACCATGTATAGAGTTATAAAGTGAGCTACAGTACCAAGTGAGCAGTGTCCGCTACGGTACCATGTACAGAGTTATAAAGTGAGATACAGTACCAAGTGAGCAGTGTCAGTTACAGTACCATGTACAGAGTTCTAAAGTGAGCTACAGTACTAAGTGAGCAGTATCAGTTACAGTGCCATGTTAAGTTATAAAGTGAGCTACAGTACCAAGTGAGCAGCGTCCGCTACAGTACCATGTACAGTTATAAAGTGAGCTACAGTACCAAGTGAGCAGTGTCCGCTACGGTACCATGTACAGAGTTATAAAGTGAGCTACAGTGCCAAGTGAGTCAGTTACAGTACCATGTACAGAGTTATAATGTGAGCTACAGTACCAAGTGAGCAGTGTCCGCTACGGTACCATTTACAGAGTTATACAGTGAGCTACAGTACCAAGTGAGCAGTGTCAGCTACAGTACCATGTACAGTTATAAAGTGAGCTACAGTACCAAGTGAGCAGTGTCAGTTACTGTACCATGTACAGAGTTATAAAGTGAGCTACAGCACCAAATGAGCAGTGTCCGCTACGGTACCATGTACAGAGCTATAAAGTGAGCTACAGTACCAAGTGAGCAGTGTCAGCTACAGTACCATGTACAGTTATAAAGTGAGCTACAGTACCAAGTGAGCAGCGTCCGCTACAGTACCATGTACAGAGTTATAATGTGAGCTACAAAACCAAGTGAGCAGTGTCCGCTACGGTACCATGTACAGAGCTATAAAGTGAGCTACAGTACCAAGTGAGCAGTGTCAGCTACAGTACCATGTACAGTTATAAAGTGAGCTACAGTACCAAGTGAGCAGTGTCCGCTACGTTACCATGTACAGAGCTATAAAGTGAGCTACAGTACAAAGTGAGCAGTGTCAGTTACAGTGCCATGTTAAGTTATAAAGTGAGCTACAGTACCAAGTGAGCAGCGTCCGCTACAGTACCATGTACAGAGTTATAATGTGAGCTACAGTACCAAGTGAGCAGTGTCCGCTACGGTACCATGTACAGAGCTATAAAGTGAGCTACAGTACCAAGTGAGCAGTGTCAGCTACAGTACCATGTACAGTTATAAAGTGAGCTACAGTACCAAGTGAGCAGTGTCAGTTACAGTACCATGTACAGAGTTATAAAGTGAGCTACAGTACCAAGTGTGCAGTGTCAGTTTCAGTACCATGTACAGAGTTATAAAGTGAGCTACAGTACCAAGTGAGCAGTGTCCGCTACGGTACCATGTACAGAGCTATAAAGTGAGCTACAGTACTAAGAGAGCAATGTCTGCTACAGTACCATGTACAGAGTTATAACGTGAGCTACAGTACCAAGTGAGCAGTGTCAGCTACAGTACCATGTACAGAGTTATAAAGTGAGCTACAGTACCAAGTGAGCAGTGTCAGTTACAGTACCATGTACAGAGTTCTAAAGTGAGCTACAGTACCAAGTGAGCAGTGTCCGCTACGGTACCATGTACAGAGCTATAAAGTGAGATACAGTACCAAGTGAGCAGTGTCAGTTACAGTACCATGTACAGAGTTCTAAAGTGAGCTACAGTACCAAGTGAGCAGTGTCCGCTACGGTACCATGTACAGAGCTATAAAGTGAGCTACAGTACCAAGTGAGCAGTGTCAGCTACAGTACCATGTACAGTTATAAAGTGAGCTACAGTACCAAGTGAGCAGTGTCAGTTACTGTACCATGTACAGAGTTATAAAGTGAGCTACAGTACCAAGTGAGCAGTGTCCGCTATGGTAACATGTACAGAGCTATAAAGTGAGCTACAGTACCAAGTGAGCAGTGTCCGCTACGGTACCATGTACAGAGTTATAAAGTGAGCTACAGTGCCAAGTGAGCAGTGTCAGTTACAGTACCATGTACAGAGTTATAATGTGAGCTACAGTACCAAGTGAGCAGTGTCCGCTACGGTACCATGTACAGAGCTATAAAGTGAGCTACAGTACCAAGTGAGCAGTGTCAGCTACAGTACCATGTACAGAGTTATAAAGTGAGCTACAGTACCAAGTGACCAGTGTCAGCTACAGTACCATGTACAGAGTTATAAAGTGAGCTACAGTACCAAGTGAGCAGTGTCAGTTACAGTACCATGTACAGAGCTATAAAGTGAGCTACAGTACCAAGTGAGCAGTATCTGCTACGGTACCATGTATAGAGCTATAAAGTGAGCTACAGTACCAAGTGAGCAGTGTCCGCTACGGTACCATGTACAGAGCTATAAAGTGAGCTACAGTACCAAGTGAGCAGTGTCAGCTACAGTACCATGTACAGTTATAAAGTGAGCTACCGTACCAAGAGAGCAGTGTCCGCTGCAGTACCATGTACAGAGTTATAAAGTGAGCTACAGTACCAAGTGAGCAGTGTCAGTTACAGTACCATGTACAGAGCTATAAAGTGAGCTACAGTACCAAGTGAGCAGTGTCCGCTACGGTAACATGTACAGAGCTATAAAGTGAGCTACAGTACCAAGTGAGCAGTGTCCGCTACGGTACCATGTACAGAGTTATAAAGTGAGCTACAGTGCCAAGTGAGCAGTGTCAGTTACAGTACCATGTACAGAGTTATAATGTGAGCTACCGTACCAAGTGAGCAGTGTCCGCTACGGTACCATTTACAGAGTTATACAGTGAGCTACAGTACCAAGTGAGCAGTGTCAGCTACATTACCATGTACAGTTATAAAGTGAGCTACAGTACCAAGTGAGCAGTGTCAGTTACTGTACCATGTACAGAGTTATAAAGTGAGCTACAGTACCAAGTGAGCAGTGTCCGCTACGGTACCATGTACAGAGCTATAAAGTGAGCTACAGTACCAAGTGAGCAGTGTCAGCTACAGTACCATGAGCAGTTATAAAGTGAACTACAGTACCAAGTGAGCAGTGTCAGTTACTGTACCATGTACAGAGTTATAAAGTGAGCTACAGTACCAAGTGAGCAGTGTCAGCTACAGTACCATGTACAGTTATAAAGTGAGCTACAGTACCAAGTGAGCAGTGTTCGCTACAGTACCATGTACAGAGTTATAAAGTGAGCTATAGTACCAAGTGAGCAGTGTCACCTACAGTACCATGTACAGAGTTATAAAGTGAGCTACAGTACCAAGTGAGCAGTGTCTGCTATGGTATCATGTACAGAGTTATAAAGTGAGCTACAGTGCCAAGTGAGCAGTGTCAGTTACAGTACCATGTACAGAGTTATAATGTGAGCTACAGTACCAAGTGAGCAGTGTCCGCTACGGTACCATGTACAGTTATAAAGTGAGCTACAGTACCAAGAGAGCAGTGTTCGCTACAGTACCATGTACAGAGTTATAAAGTGAGCTATAGTACCAAGTGAGCAGTGTCCGCTACGGTACCATGTACAGAGCTATAAAGTGAGCTACAGTACCAAGTGAGCAGTGTCAGCTACAGTACCATGTGCAGTTATAAAGTGAGCTACAGTACCAAGAGAGCAGTGTTCGTTACAGTACCATGTACAGAGTTATAAAGTGAGCTATAGTACCAAGTGAGCAGTGTCACCTACAGTACCATGTACAGAGTTATAAAGTGAGCTACAGTACCAAGTGAGCAGTGTCAGTTACAGTACCATGTACAGAGTTATAAAGTGAGCTACAGTACCAAGTGAGCAGCGTCCGCTATGGTACCATGTACAGAGCTATAAAGTGAGCTATAGTACCAAGTGAGCAGTGTCACCTACAGTACCATGTACAGAGTTATAAAGTGAGCTACAGTACCAAGTGAGCAGTGTCTGCTACGGTATCATGTACAGAGTTATAAAGTGAGCTACAGTTCCAAGTGAGCAGGGTCAGTTACAGTACCATGTACAGAGTTATAATGTGAGCTACAGTACCAAGTGAGCAGTGTCCGCTACGGTACCATTTACAGAGTTATACAGTGAGCTACAGTACCAAGTGAGCAGTGTCAGTTACAGTGCCATGTTAAGTTATAAAGTGAGCTACAGTACCAAGTGAGCAGCGTCCGCTACAGTACCATGTACAGAGTTATAATGTGAGCTACAGTACCAAGTGAGCAGTGTCCGCTACGGTACCATGTACAGAGCTATAAAGTGAGCTACAGTGCCAAGTGAGCAGTGTCAGTTACAGTACCATGTACAGAGTTATAATGTGAGCTACAGTACCAAGTGAGCAGTGTCCGCTACGGTACCATGTACAGAGCTATAAAGTGAGCTACAGTACCAAGTGAGCAGTGTCAGCTACAGTACCATGTACAGTTATAAAGTGAGCTACAGTACCAAGAGAGCAGTGTTCGCTACAGTACCATGTACAGTGTTATAAAGTGAGCTATAGTACCAAGTGAGCAGTGTCACCTACAGTACCATGTACAGAGTTATAAAGTGAGCTACAGTACCAAGTGAGCAGTGTCAGTTACAGTACCATGTACAGAGTTATAAAGTGAGCTACAGTACCAAGTGAGCAGCGTCCGCTACGGTACCATGTACAGAGCTATAAAGTGAGCTATAGTACCAAGTGAGCAGTGTCAGCTACAGTACCATGTACAGAGTTATAAAGTGAGCTACAGTACCAACTGAGCAGTGTCCGCTACGGTACCATGTACAGAGTTATAAAGTGAGCTACAGTACCAAGTGACCAGTATCAGTTACAGTGCCATGTACAGAGTTATAAAGTGACCTACAGTACCAAGTGAGCAGTGTCAGTTAAGGTACCATGTACAGAGATATAAAGTGAGCTACAGTACCAAGTGAGCAGTGTCAGCTACAGTGCCATGTACAGAGTTATAAAGTGAGCTACAGTACCAAGTGACCAGTGTCAGCTACAGTACCATGTACAGAGTTATAAAGTGAGCTACAGTACCAAGTGAGCAGTGTCAGTTACAGTACCATGTACAGAGCTATAAAGTGAGCTACAGTACCAAGTGAGCAGTGTCTGCTACGGTACCATGTATAGAGCTATAAAGTGAGCTACAGTACCAAGTGAGCAGTGTCCGCTACGGTACCATGTACAGAGCTATAAAGTGAGCTACAGTACCAAGTGAGCAGTGTCAGCTACAGTACCATGTACAGTTATAAAGTGAGCTACCGTACCAAGAGAGAAGTGTCC
The DNA here is from genome assembly GCF_964204655.1 of Triturus cristatus. Taxonomy (NCBI): domain Eukaryota; kingdom Metazoa; phylum Chordata; class Amphibia; order Caudata; family Salamandridae; genus Triturus; species Triturus cristatus. Next base: position 1,882,117 of record NW_028187635.1, on the reverse strand, counting down.
GCTGCAGTACCATGTACAGAGTTATAAAGTGAGCTACAGTACCAAGTGACCAGTGTCAGCTACAGTACCATGTACAGAGTTATAAAGTGAGCTACAGTACCAAGTGAGCAGTGTCAGTTACAGTACCATGTACAGAGCTATAAAGTGAGCTACAGTACCAAGTGAGCAGTATCTGCTACGGTACCATGTAATAGAGCTATAAAGTGAGCTACAGTACCAAGTGAGCAGTGTCCGCTACGGTACCATGTACAGAGCTATAAAGTGAGCTACAGTACCAAGTGAGCAGTGTCAGCTACAGTACCATGTACAGTTATAAAGTGAGCTACCGTACCAAGAGAGCAGTGTCCGCTGCAGTACCATGTACAGAGTTATAAAGTGAGCTACAGTACCAAGTGAGCAGTGTCAGTTACAGTACCATGTACAGAGCTATAAAGTGAGCTACAGTACCAAGTGAGCAGTGTCCGCTACGGTAACATGTACAGAGCTATAAAGTGAGCTACAGTACCAAGTGAGCAGTGTCCGCTACGGTACCATGTACAGAGTTATAAAGTGAGCTACAGTGCCAAGTGAGCAGTGTCAGTTACAGTACCATGTACAGAGTTATAATGTGAGCTACCGTACCAAGTGAGCAGTGTCCGCTACGGTACCATTTACAGAGTTATACAGTGAGCTACAGTACCAAGTGAGCAGTGTCAGTTACTGTACCATGTACAGAGTTATAAAGTGAGCTACAGTACCAAGTGAGCAGTGTCCGCTACGGTACCATGTACAGAGCTATAAAGTGAGCTACAGTACCAAGTGAGCAGTGTCAGCTACAGTACCATGAGCAGTTATAAAGTGAACTACAGTACCAAGAGAGCAGTGTTCGCTACAGTACCATGTACAGAGTTATAAAGTGAGCTATAGTACCAAGTGAGCAGTGTCACCTACAGTACCATGTACAGAGTTATAAAGTGAGCTACAGTACCAAGTGAGCAGTGTCTGCTACGGTATCATGTACAGAGTTATAAAGTGAGCTACAGTGCCAAGTGAGCAGTGTCAGTTACAGTACCATGAACAGAGTTATAATGTGAGCTACAGTACCAAGTGAGCAGTGTCCGCTACGGTACCATTTACAGAGTTATACAGTGAGCTACAGTACCAAGTGAGCAATGTCAGTTACAGTGCCATGTTAAGTTATAAAGTGAGCTACAGTACCAAGTGAGCAGCGTCCGCTACAGTACCATGTACAGAGTTATAATGTGAGCTACAGTACCAAGTGAGCAGTGTCCGCTAGTGTACCATGTACAGAGCTATAAAGTGAGCTACAGTGCCAAGTGAGCAGTGTCAGTTACAGTACCATGTACAGAGTTATAATGTGAGCTACAGTACCAAGTGAGCAGTGTCCGCTACGGTACCATGTACAGAGCTATAAAGTGAGCTACAGTACCAAGTGAGCAGTGTCAGCTACAGTACCATGTACAGTTATAAAGTGAGCTACAGTACCAAGAGAGCAGTGTTCGCTACAGTACCATGTACAGTGTTATAAAGTGAGCTATAGTACCAAGTGAGCAGTGTCACCTACAGTACCATGTACAGAGTTATAAAGTGAGCTACAGTACCAAGTGAGCAGTGTCAGTTACAGTACCATGTACAGAGTTATAAAGTGAACTACAGTACCAAGTGAGCAGCGTCCGCTACGGTACCATGTACAGAGCTATAAAGTGAGCTATTATACCAAGTGAGCAGTGTCAGCTACAGTACCATGTACAGAGTTACAAAGTGAGCTACAGTACCAACTGAGCAGTGTCCGCTACGGTACCATGTACAGAGTTATAAAGTGAGCTACAGTACCAAGTGACCAGTGTCAGTTACAGTGCCATGTACAGAGTTATAAAGTGACCTACAGTACCAAGTGAGCAGTGTCAGTTAAGGTACCATGTACAGAGTTATAAAGTGAGCTACAGTACCAAGTGAGCAGTGTCAGCTACAGTGCCATGTACAGAGTTATAAAGTGAGCTACAGTACCAAGTGACCAGTGTCAGATACAGTACCATGTACAAAGTTATAAGGTGGGCTACAGTACCAAGTGAGCAGTGTCCGCTACAGTACCATGGAACAGAGTTATAAAGTGAGCTACAGTACCAAGTGAGCAGGGTCCGCTACGGTACCATGTACAGAGCTATAAAGTGAGCTACAGTACCAAGTGAGCAGTGTCAGCTACAGTACCATGTACAGTTATAAAGTGAGCTACCGTACCAAGAGAGCAGTGTCCGCTGCAGTACCATGTACAGAGTTATAAAGTGAGCTACAGTACCAAGTGAGCAGTGTCAGCTACAGTACCATGTACAGAGTTATAAAGTTAGCTACAGTACCAAGTGAGCAGTGTCAGTTACAGTACCATGTACAGAGCTATAAAGTGAGCTACAGTACCAAGTGAGCAGTGTCCTCTACGGTACCATGTATAGAGCTATAAAGTGAGCTACAGTACCAAGTGAGCAGTGTCAGCTACAGTACCATGTACAGTTATAAAGTGAGCTACAGTGCCAAGTGAGCAGTGTCAGTTACAGTACCATGTACAGAGTTATAAAGTGAGCTACAGTACCAAGTGAGCAGTGTCCGCTACAGTACCATGGAACAGAGTTATAAAGTGAGCTACAGTACCAAGTGAGCAGTGTCCGCTACGGTACCATGTACAGAGCTATAAAGTGAGCTACAGTACCAAGTGAGCAGTGTCAGCTACAGTACCATGTACAGTTATAAAGTGAGCTACAGTACCAAGTAAGCAGTGTCAGTTACAGTACCATGTACAGAGTTATAAAGTGAGCTACAGTACCAAGTGAGCAGTGTCAGTTTCAGTACCATGTACAGAGTTATAAAGTGAGCTACAGTACCAAGTGAGCAGTGTCCGCTACGGTACCATGTACAGAGCTATAAAGTGAGCTACAGTACTAAGAGAGCAGTGTCTGCTACAGTACCATGTACAGAGTTATAAAGTGAGCTACAGTACCAAGTGAGCAGTGTCAGTTACAGTACCATGTACAGAGTTCTAAAGTGAGCTACAGTACCAAGTGAGCAGTGTCCGCTACGGTACCATGTACAGAGCTATAAAGTGAGATACAGTACCAAGTGAGCAGTGTCAGTTACAGTACCATGTACAGAGTTCTAAAGTGAGCTACAGTACTAAGTGAGCAGTGTCAGTTACAGTGCCATGTTAAGTTATAAAGTGAGCTACAGTACCAAGTGAGCAGCGTCCGCTACAGTACCATGTACAGAGTTATAAAGTGAGCTACAGTACCAAGTGAGCAGTGTCCGCTACGGTACCATGTACAGAGTTATAAAGTGAGCTACAGTGCCAAGTGAGCAGTGTCAGTTACAGTACCATGTACAGAGTTATAATGTGAGCTACAGTACCAAGTGAGCAGTGTCCGCTACGGTACCATTTACAGAGTTATACAGTGAGCTACAGTACCAAGTGAGCAGTGTCAGCTACAGTACCATGTACAGTTATAAAGTGAGCTACAGTACCAAGTGAGCAGTATCAGTTACTGTACCATGTACAGAGTTATAAAGTGAGCTACAGTACCAAGTGAGCAGTGTCCGCTATGGTAACATGTACAGAGCTATAAAGTGAGCTACAGTACCAAGTGAGCAGTGTCCGCTACAGTACCATGTACAGAGTTATAAAGTGAGCTACAGTGCCAAGTGAGCAGTGTCAGTTACAGTACCATGTACAGAGTTATAATGTGAGCTACAGTACCAAGTGAGCAGTGTCCGCTACGGTACCATGTACAGAGCTATAAAGTGAGCTACAGTACCAAGTGAGCAGTGTCAGCTACAGTACCATGTACAGTTATAAAGTGAGCTACAGTACCAAGAGAGCAGTGTTCGCTACAGTACCATGTACAGAGTTATAAAGTGAGCTATAGTACCAAGTGAGCAGTGTCCGCTACGGTACCATGTACAGTGCTATAAAGTGAGCTACAGTACCAAGTGAGCAGTGTCAGCTACAGTACCATGTGCAGTTATAAAGTGAGCTACAGTACCAAGAGAGCAGTGTTCGTTACAGTACCATGTACAGAGTTATAAAGTGAGCTATAGTACCAAGTGAGCAGTGTCACCTACAGTACCATGTACAGAGTTATAAAGTGAGCTACAGTACTAAGTGAGCAGTGTCCGCTACGGTACCATGTACAGAGCTATAAAGTGAGCTATAGTACCAAGTGAGCAGTGTCAGCTACAGTACCATGTACAGAGTTATAAAGTGAGCTACAGTACCAAGTGAGCAGTGTCTGCTACGGTACCATGTACAGAGTTATAAAGTGAGCTACAGTGCCAAGTGAGCGGTGTCAGTTACAGTACCATGTACAGAGTTATAATGTGAGCTACAGTACCAAGTGAGCAGTGTCCGCTACGGTACCATTTACAGAGTTATACAGTGAGCTACAGTACCAAGTGAGCAGTGTCAGTTACTGTGCCATGTTAAGGTATAAAGTGAGCTACAGTACCAAGTGAGCAGCGTCCGCTACAGTACCATGTACAGAGTTATAATGTGAGCTACAGTACCAAGTGAGCAGTGTCCGCTACGGTACCATGTACAGAGCTATAAAGTGAGCTACAGTGCCAAGTGAGCAGTGTCAGTTACAGTACCATGTACAGAGTTATAATGTGAGCTACAGTACCAAGTGAGCAGTGTCCGCTACGGTACCATGTACAGAGCTATAAAGTGAGCTACAGTACCAAGTGAGCACTGTCAGCTACAGTACTATGTACAGTTATAAAGTGAGCTACAGTACCAAGTGAGCAGCGTCCGCTACAGTACCATGTACAGAGTTATAATGTGAGCTACAGTACCAAGTGAGCAGTGTCCGCTACGGTACCATGTACAGAGCTATAAAGTGAGCTACAGTACCAAGTGAGCAGTGTCAGCTACAGTACCATGTACAGTTATAAAGTGAGCTACAGTACCAAGTGAGCAGTGTCCGCTACGGTACCATGTACAGAGCTATAAAGTGAGCTACAGTACAAAGTGAGCAGTGTCAGTTACAGTGCCATGTTAAGTTATAAAGTGAGCTACAGTACCAAGTGAGCAGCGTCCGCTACAGTACCATGTACAGAGTTATAATGTGAGCTACAGTACCAAGTGAGCAGTGTCCGCTACGGTACCATGTACAGAGCTATAAAGTGAGCTACAGTACCAAGTGAGCAGTGTCAGCTACAGTACCATGTACAGTTATAAAGTGAGCTACAGTACCAAGTGAGCAGTGTCAGTTACAGTACTATGTACAGAGTTATAAAGTGAGCTACAGTACCAAGTGAGCAGTGTCAGTTTCAGTACCATGTACAGAGTTATAAAGTGAGCTACAGTACCAAGTGAGCAGTGTCCGCTACGGTACCATGTACAGAGCTATAAAGTGAGCTACAGTACTAAGAGAGCAGTGTCTGCTACAGTACCATGTACAGAGTTATAACGTGAGCTACAGTACCAAGTGAGCAGTGTCAGCTACAGTACCATGTACAGAGTTATAAAGTGAGCTACAGTACCAAGTGAGCAGTGTCAGTTACAGTACCATGTACAGAGTTCTAAAGTGAGCTACAGTACCAAGTGAGCAGTGTCCGCTACGGTACCATGTACAGAGCTATAAAGTGAGATACAGTACCAAGTGAGCAGTGTCAGTTACAGTACCATGTACAGAGTTCTAAAGTGAGCTACAGTACTAAGTGAGCAGTGTCAGTTACAGTGCCATGTTAAGTTATAAAGTGAGCTACAGTACCAAGTGAGCAGCGTCCGCTACAGTACCATGTACAGAGTTATAAAGTGAGCTACAGTACCAAGTGAGCAGTGTCCGCTACGGTACCATGTACAGAGTTATAAAGTGAGATACAGTACCAAGTGAGCAGTGTCAGTTACAGTACCATGTACAGAGTTCTAAAGTGAGCTACAGTACTAAGTGAGCAGTATCAGTTACAGTGCCATGTTAAGTTATAAAGTGAGCTACAGTACCAAGTGAGCAGCGTCCGCTACAGTACCATGTACAGTTATAAAGTGAGCTACAGTACCAAGTGAGCAGTGTCCGCTACGGTACCATGTACAGAGTTATAAAGTGAGCTACAGTGCCAAGTGAGTCAGTTACAGTACCATGTACAGAGTTATAATGTGAGCTACAGTACCAAGTGAGCAGTGTCCGCTACGGTACCATTTACAGAGTTATACAGTGAGCTACAGTACCAAGTGAGCAGTGTCAGCTACAGTACCATGTACAGTTATAAAGTGAGCTACAGTACCAAGTGAGCAGTGTCAGTTACTGTACCATGTACAGAGTTCTAAAGTGAGCTACAGCACCAAATGAGCAGTGTCCGCTACGGTACCATGTACAGAGCTATAAAGTGAGCTACAGTACCAAGTGAGCAGTGTCAGCTACAGTACCATGTACAGTTATAAAGTGAGCTACAGTACCAAGTGAGCAGCGTCCGCTACAGTACCATGTACAGAGTTATAATGTGAGCTACAGTACCAAGTGAGCAGTGTCCGCTATGGTACCATGTACAGAGCTATAAAGTGAGCTACAGTACCAAGTGAGCAGTGTCAGCTACAGTACCATGTACAGTTATAAAGTGAGCTACAGTACCAAGTGAGCAGTGTCCGCTACGTTACCATGTACAGAGCTATAAAGTGAGCTACAGTACAAAGTGAGCAGTGTCAGTTACAGTGCCATGTTAAGTTATAAAGTGAGCTACAGTACCAAGTGAGCAGCGTCCGCTACAGTACCATGTACAGAGTTATAATGTGAGCTACAGTACCAAGTGAGCAGTGTCCGCTACGGTACCATGTACAGAGCTATAAAGTGAGCTACAGTACCAAGTGAGCAGTGACAGCTACAGTACCATGTACAGTTATAAAGTGAGCTACAGTACCAAGTGAGCAGTGTCAGTTACTGTACCATGTACAGAGTTATAAAGTGAGCTACAGTACCAAGTGAGCAGTGTCCGCTATGGTAACATGTACAGAGCTATAAAGTGAGCTACAGTACCAAGTGAGCAGTGTCCGCTACGGTACCATGTACAGAGTTATAAAGTGAGCTACAGTGCCAAGTGAGCAGTGTCAGTTACAGTACCATGTACAGAGTTATAATGTGAGCTACAGTACCAAGTGAGCAGTGTCCGCTACGGTACCATGTACAGAGCTATAAAGTGAGCTACAGTACCAAGTGAGCAGTGTCAGCTACAGTACCATGTACAGTTATAAAGTGAGCTACAGTACGAAGAGAGCAGTGTTCGCTACAGTACCATGTACAGAGTTATAAAGTGAGCTATAGTACCAAGTGAGCAGTGTCCGCTACGGTACCATGTACAGAGCTATAAAGTGAGCTACAGTACCAAGTGAGCAGTGTCAGCTACAGTACCATGTGCAGTTATAAAGTGAGCTACAGTACCAAGAGAGCAGTGTTCGTTACAGTACCATGTACAGAGTTATAAAGTGAGCTATAGTACCAAGTGAGAAGTGTCACCTACAGTACCATGTACAGAGTTATAAAGTGAGCTACAGTACCAAGTGAGCAGTGTCAGTTACAGTACCATGTACAGAGTTATAAAGTGAGCTACAGTACCAAGTGAGCAGCGTCCGCTATGGTACCATGTACAGAGCTATAAAGTGAGCTATAGTACCAAGTGAGCAGTGTCACCTACAGTACCATGTACAGAGTTATAAAGTGAGCTACAGTACCAAGTGAGCAGTGTCTGCTACGGTATCATGTACAGAGTTATAAAGTGAGCTAGAGTTCCAAGTGAGCAGGGTCAGTTACAGTACCATGTACAGAGTTATAATGTGAGCTACAGTACCAAGTGAGCAGTGTCCGCTACGGTACCATTTACAGAGTTATACAGTGAGCTACAGTACCAAGTGAGCAGTGTCAGTTACAGTACCATGTACAGTTATAAAGTGAGCTACAGTACCAAGTGAGCAGTGTCAGTTACTGTACCATGTACAGAGTTATAAAGTGAGCTACAGCACCAAATGAGCAGTGTCCGCTACGGTACCATGTACAGAGCTATAAAGTGAGCTACAGTACCAAGTGAGCAGTGTCAGCTACAGTACCATGTACAGTTATAAAGTGAGCTACAGTACCAAGTGAGCAGCGTCCGCTACAGTACCATGTACAGAGTTATAATGTGAGCTACAGTACCAAGTGAGCAGTGTCCGCTACGGTACCATGTACAGAGCTATAAAGTGAGCTACAGTACCAAGTGAGCAGTGTCAGCTACAGTACCATGTACAGTTATAAAGTGAGCTACAGTACCAAGTGAGCAGTGTCCGCTACGTTACCATGTACAGAGCTATAAAGTGAGCTACAGTACAAAGTGAGCAGTGTCAGTTACAGTGCCATGTTAAGTTATAAAGTGAGCTACAGTACCAAGTGAGCAGCGTCCGCTACAGTACCATGTACAGAGTTATAATGTGAGCTACAGTACCAAGTGAGCAGTGTCCGCTACGGTACCATGTACAGAGCTATAAAGTGAGCTACAGTACCAAGTGAGCAGTGTCAGCTACAGTACCATGTACAGTTATAAAGTGAGCTACAGTACCAAGTGAGCAGTGTCAGTTACAGTACCATGTACAGAGTTATAAAGTGAGCTACAGTACCAAGTGAGCAGTGTCAGTTTCAGTACCATGTACAGAGTTATAAAGTGAGCTACAGTACCAAGTGAGCAGTGTCCGCTACGGTACCATGTACAGAGCTATAAAGTGAGCTACAGTACTAAGAGAGCAGTGTCAGCTACAGTACCATGTACAGAGCTATAAAGTGAGCTACAGTACCAAGTGAGCAGTGTCAGCTACAGTACCATGTACAGTTATAAAGTGAGCTACAGTACCAAGTGAGCAGTGTCCGCTACGTTACCATGTACAGAGCTATAAAGTGAGCTACAGTACAAAGTGAGCAGTGTCAGTTACAGTGCCATGTTAAGTTATAAAGTGAGCTACGGTACCAAGTGAGCAGCGTCCGCTACAGTACCATGTACAGAGTTATAATGTGAGCTACAGTACCAAGTGAGCAGTGTCCGCTACGGTACCATGTACAGAGCTATAAAGTGAGCTACAGTACCAAGTGAGCAGTGACAGCTACAGTACCATGTACAGTTATAAAGTGAGCTACAGTACCAAGTGAGCAGTGTCAGTTACTGTACCATGTACAGAGTTATTAAGTGAGCTACAGTACCAAGTGAGCAGTGTCCGCTATGGTAACATGTACAGAGCTATAAAGTGAGCTACAGTACCAAGTGAGCAGTGTCCGCTACGGTACCATGTACAGAGTTATAAAGTGAGCTACAGTGCCAAGTGAGCAGTGTCAGTTACAGTACCATGTACAGAGTTATAATGTGAGCTACAGTACCAAGTGAGCAGTGTCCGCTACGGTACCATGTACAGAGCTATAAAGTGAGCTACAGTACCAAGTGAGCAGTGTCAGCTACAGTACCATGTACAGTTATAAAGTGAGCTACAGTACCAAGAGAGCAGTGTTCGCTACAGTACCATGTACAGAGTTATAAAGTGAGCTATAGTACCAAGTGAGCAGTGTCCGCTACGGTACCATGTACAGAGCTATAAAGTGAGCTACAGTACCAAGTGAGCAGTGTCAGCTACAGTACCATGTGCAGTTATAAAGTGAGCTACAGTACCAAGAGAGCAGTGTTCGTTACAGTACCATGTACAGAGTTATAAAGTGAGCTATAGTACCAAGTGAGAAGTGTCACCTACAGTACCATGTACAGAGTTATAAAGTGAGCTACAGTACCAAGTGAGCAGTGTCAGTTACAGTACCATGTACAGAGTTATAAAGTGAGCTACAGTACCAAGTGAGCAGCGTCCGCTATGGTACCATGTACAGAGCTATAAAGTGAGCTATAGTACCAAGTGAGCAGTGTCACCTACAGTACCATGTACAGAGTTATAAAGTGAGCTACAGTACCAAGTGAGCAGTGTCTGCTACGGTATCATGTACAGAGTTATAAAGTGAGCTAGAGTTCCAAGTGAGCAGGGTCAGTTACAGTACCATGTACAGAGTTATAATGTGAGCTACAGTACCAAGTGAGCAGTGTCCGCTACGGTACCATTTACAGAGTTATACAGTGAGCTACAGTACCAAGTGAGCAGTGTCAGTTACAGTACCATGTACAGTTATAAAGTGAGCTACAGTACCAAGTGAGCAGTGTCAGTTACTGTACCATGTACAGAGTTATAAAGTGAGCTACAGCACCAAATGAGCAGTGTCCGCTACGGTACCATGTACAGAGCTATAAAGTGAGCTACAGTACCAAGTGAGCAGTGTCAGCTACAGTACCATGTACAGTTATAAAGTGAGCTACAGTACCAAGTGAGCAGCGTCCGCTACAGTACCATGTACAGAGTTATAATGTGAGCTACAGTACCAAGTGAGCAGTGTCCGCTACGGTACCATGTACAGAGCTATAAAGTGAGCTACAGTACCAAGTGAGCAGTGTCAGCTACAGTACCATGTACAGTTATAAAGTGAGCTACAGTACCAAGTGAGCAGTGTCCGCTACGTTACCATGTACAGAGCTATAAAGTGAGCTACAGTACAAAGTGAGCAGTGTCAGTTACAGTGCCATGTTAAGTTATAAAGTGAGCTACAGTACCAAGTGAGCAGCGTCCGCTACAGTACCATGTACAGAGTTATAATGTGAGCTACAGTACCAAGTGAGCAGTGTCCGCTACGGTACCATGTACAGAGCTATAAAGTGAGCTACAGTACCAAGTGAGCAGTGTCAGCTACAGTACCATGTACAGTTATAAAGTGAGCTACAGTACCAAGTGAGCAGTGTCAGTTACAGTACCATGTACAGAGTTATAAAGTGAGCTACAGTACCAAGTGAGCAGTGTCAGTTTCAGTACCATGTACAGAGTTATAAAGTGAGCTACAGTACCAAGTGAGCAGTGTCCGCTACGGTACCATGTACAGAGCTATAAAGTGAGCTACAGTACTAAGAGAGCAGTGTCAGCTACAGTACCATGTACAGAGTTATAAAGTGAGCTACAGTACCAAGTGAGCAGTGTCAGTTACAGTACCATGTACAGAGTTCTAAAGTGAGCTACAGTACCAAGTGAGCAGTGTCCGCTACGGTACCATGTACAGAGCTATAAAGTGAGCTACAGTACCAAGTGAGCAGTGTCAGCTACAGTACCATGTACAGTTATAAAGTGAGCTACAGTACCAAGAGAGCAGTGTTCGCTACAGTACGATGTACAGAGTTATAAAGTGAGCTATAGTACCAAGTGAGCAGTGTCACCTACAGTAGCATGTACAGAGTTATAAAGTGAGCTACAGTACCAAGTGAGCAGTGTCAGTTACAGTACCATGTACAGAGTTATAAAGTGAGCTACAGTACCAAGTGAGCAGCGTCCGCTACGGTACCATGTACAGAGCTATAAAGTGAGCTATAGTATCAAGTGAGCAGTGTCAGCTACAGTACCATGTACAGAGTTATAAAGTGAGCTACAGTACCAAGTGAGCAGCGTCCGCTACGGTACCATGTACAGAGCTATAAAGTGAGCTATAGTATCAAGTGAGCAGTGTACGCTATGGTACAATGTACAGAGTTATAAAGTGAGCTACAGTACCAAGTGAGCATTGTCCGCTACAGTACCATGGAACAGAGTTATAAAGTGAGCTACAGTACCAAGTGAGCAGTGTCCGCTATGGTACCATGTACAGAGTTATAAAGTGAGCTACAGTACCAAGTGAGCAGGGTCCGCTACGGTACCATGTACAGAGTTATAAAGTGAGCTACAGTACCAAGTGACCAGTGTCAGATACAGTACCATGTACAAAGTTATAAGGTGGGCTACAGTACCAAGTGAGCATTGTCCGCTACAGTACCATGGAACAGAGTTATAAAGTGAGCTACAGTACCAAGTGAGCAGTGTCCGCTATGGTACCATGTACAGAGTTATAAAGTGAGCTACAGTACCAAGTGAGCAGTGTCCGTTACAGTACCATGTACAGAGTTATAAAGTGAGCTACAGTACCAAGTGAGCAGTGTCAGTTACAGTACCATGTACAGAGTTATAAAGTGAGCTACAGTACCAAGTGAGCAGTGTCAGTTTCAGTACCATGTACAGAGTTATAATGTGAGCTACAGTACCAAGTGAGCAGTGTCCGCTACGGTACCATTTACAGAGGTATACAGTGAGCTACAGTACCAAGTGAGCAGTGTCAGCTACAGTACCATGTACAGTTATAAAGTGAGCTACAGTACCAAGTGAGCAGTGTCAGTTACTGTACCATGTACAGAGTTATAAAGTGAGCTACAGTACCAAGTGAGCAGTGTCCGCTATGGTAACATGTACAGAGCTATAAAGTGAGCTACAGTACCAAGTGAGCAGTGTCCGCTACGGTACCATGTACAGAGTTATAAAGTGAGCTACAGTGCCAAGTGAGCAGTGTCAGTTACAGTACCATGTACAGAGTTATAATGTGAGCTACAGTACCAAGTGAGCAGTGTCCGCTACGGTACCATGTACAGAGCTATAAAGTGAGCTACAGTACCAAGTGAGCAGTGTCAGCTACAGTACCATGTACAGTTATAAAGTGAGCTACAGTACCAAGAGAGCAGTGTTCGCTACAGTACCATGTACAGAGTTATAAAGTGAGCTATAGTACCAAGTGAGCAGTGTCCGCTACGGTACCATGTACAGAGCTATAAAGTGAGCTACAGTGCCAAGTGAGCAGTGTCAGTTACAGTACCATGTACAGAGTTATAATGTGAGCTACAGTACCAAGTGAGCAGTGTCCGCTACGGTACCATGTACAGAGCTATAAAGTGAGCTACAGTACCAAGTGAGCAGTGTCAGCTACAGTACCATGTACAGTTATAAAGTGAGCTACAGTACCAAGAGAGCAGTGTTCGCTACAGTACGATGTACAGTTATAAAGTGAGCTATAGTACCAAGTGAGCAGTGTCACCTACAGTAGCATGTACAGAGTTATAAAGTGAGCTACAGTACCAAGTGAGCAGTGTCAGTTACAGTACCATGTACAGAGTTATAAAGTGAGCTACAGTACCAAGTGAGCAGCGTCCGCTACGGTACCATGTACAGAGCTATAAAGTGAGCTATAGTATCAAGTGAGCAGTGTCAGCTACAGTACCATGTACAGAGTTATAAAGTGAGCTACAGTACCAAGTGAGCAGTGTACGCTATGGTACAATGTACAGAGTTATAAAGTGAGCTACAGTACCAAGTGAGCATTGTCCGCTACAGTACCATGGAACAGAGTTATAAAGTGAGCTACAGTACCAAGTGAGAAGTGTCCGCTATGGTACCATGTACAGAGTTATAAAGTGAGCTACAGTACCAAGTGAGCAGTGTCCGTTACAGTACCATGTACAGAGTTATAAAGTGAGCTACAGTACCAAGTGAGCAGAGTCCGCTACGGTACCATGTACAGAGCTATAAAGTGAGCTACAGTACCAAGTGAGCAGTGTCAGCTACAGTACCATGTACAGTTATAAAGTGAGCTACCGTACCAAGAGAGCAGTGTCCGCTGCAGTACCATGTACAGAGTTATAAAGTGAGCTACAGTACCAAGTGAGCAGTGTCAGCTACAGTACCATGTACAGAGTTATAAAGTGAGCTACAGTACCAAGTGAGCAGTATCAGCTACAGTACCATGTACAGTTATAAAGTGAGCTACAGTACCAAGTGAGCAGTGTCAGTTACAGTACCATGTACAGAGTTATAAAGTGAGCTACAGTACCAAGTGAGCAGTGTCAGTTTCAGTACCATGTACAGAGTTATAAAGTGAGCTACAGTACCAAGTGAGCAGTGTCCGCTACGGTACCATGTACAGAGCTATAAAGTGAGCTACAGTACTAAGAGAGCAGTGTCTGCTACAGTACCATGTACAGAGTTATAACGTGAGCTACAGTACCAAGTGAGCAGTGTCAGCTACAGTACCATGTACAGAGTTATAAAGTGAGCTACAGTACCAAGTGAGCAGTGTCAGTTACAGTACCATGTACAGAGTTCTAAAGTGAGCTACAGTACCAAGTGAGCAGTGTCCGCTACGGTACCATGTACAGAGCTATAAAGTGAGATACAGTACCAAGTGAGCAGTGTCAGTTACAGTACCATGTACAGAGTTCTAAAGTGAGCTACAGTACTAAGTGAGCAGTGTCAGTTACAGTGCCATGTTAAGTTATAAAGTGAGCTACAGTACCAAGTGAGCAGCGTCCGCTACAGTACCATGTACAGAGTTATAAAGTGAGCTACAGTACCAAGTGAGCAGTGTCCGCTACGGTACCATGTACAGAGTTATAAAGTGAGCTACAGTGCCAAGTGAGCAGTGTCAGTTACAGTACCATGTACAGAGTTATAATGTGAGCTACAGTACCAAGTGAGCAGTGTCCGCTACGGTACCATGTACAGAGCTATAAAGTGAGCTACAGTACCAAGTGAGCAGTGTCAGCTACAGTACCATGTGCAGTTATAAAGTGAGCTACAGTACCAAGAGAGCAGTGTTCGTTACAGTACCATGTACAGAGTTATAAAGTGAGCTATAGTACCAAGTGAGCAGTGTCACCTACAGTACCATGTACAGAGTTATAAAGTGAGCTACAGTACTAAGTGAGCAGTGTCCGCTACGGTACCATGTACAGAGCTATAAAGTGAGCTATAGTACCAAGTGAGCAGTGTCAGCTACAGTACCATGTACAGAGTTATAAAGTGAGCTACAGTACCAAGTGAGCAGTGTCTGCTACGGTACCATGTACAGAGTTATAAAGTGAGCTACAGTACCAAGTGAGCAGTGTCTGCTACGGTACCATGTACAGAGTTATAAAGTGAGCTACAGTGCCAAGTGAGCGGTGTCAGTTACAGTACCATGTACAGAGTTATAATGTGAGCTACAGTACCAAGTGAGCAGTGTCCGCTATGGTACAATGTACAGAGTTATAAAGTGAGCTACAGTACCAAGTGAGCAGTGTCCGCTATGGTACCATGTACAGAGTTATAAAGTGAGCTACAGTACCAAGTGAGCAGGGTCCGCTACGGTACCATGTACAGAGTTATAAAGTGAGCTACAGTACCAAGTGACCAGTGTCAGATACAGTACCCTTGTACAAAGTTATAAGGTGGGCTACAGTACCAAGTGAGCAGTGTCAGCTACAGTACCATGTACTGAGTTATAAAGTGAGCTACAGTACCAAGTGAGCAGCGTCCGCTACAGTACCATGTACAGAGTTATAATGTGAGCTACAGTACCAAGTGAGCAGTGTCTGCTACGGTACCATGTACAGAGTTCTAAAGTGAGCTACAGTGCCAAGTGAGCGGTGTCAGTTACAGTACCATGTACAGAGTTATAATGTGAGCTACAGTACCAAGTGAGCAGTGTCCGCTACGGTACCATTTACAGAGTTATACAGTGAGCTACAGTACCAAGTGAGCAGTGTCAGTTACAGTGCCATGTTAAGTTATGAAGTGAGCTACAGTACCAAGTGAGCAGCGTCCGCTACAGTACCATGTACAGAGTTATAATGTGAGCTACAGTACCAAGTGAGCAGTGTCCGCTACGGTACCATGTACAGAGCTATAAAGTGAGCTACAGTGCCAAGTGAGCAGTGTCAGCTACAGTACCATGTACAGAGTTATAAAGTGAGCTACAGTACCATGTACAGTTATAATGTGAGCTACAGTACCAAGTGAGCAGTGTCAGTTACAGTACCATGTACAGAGTTATAAAGTGAGCTACAGTACCAAGTGAGCAGTGTCAGTTTCAGTACCATGTACAGAGTTATAAAGTGAGCTACAGTACCAAGTGAGCAGTGTCCGCTACGGTACCATGTACAGAGCTATAAAGTGAGCTACAGTACTAAGAGAGCAGTGTCTGCTACAGTACCATGTACAGAGTTATAACGTGAGCTACAGTACCAAGTGAGCAGTGTCAGCTACAGTACCATGTACAGAGTTATAAAGTGAGCTACAGTACCAAGTGAGCAGTGTCAGTTACAGTACCATGTACAGAGTTCTAAAGTGAGCTACAGTACCAAGTGAGCAGTGTCCGCTACGGTACCATGTACAGAGCTATAAAGTGAGATACAGTACCAAGTGAGCAGTGTCAGTTACAGTACCATGTACAGAGTTCTAAAGTGAGCTACAGTACTAAGTGAGCAGTGTCAGTTACAGTGCCATGTTAAGTTATAAAGTGAGCTACAGTACCAAGTGAGCAGCGTCCGCTACAGTACCATGTACAGAGTTATAAAGTGAGCTACAGTACCAAGTGAGCAGTGTCCGCTACAGTACCATGTACAGAGTTATAAAGTGAGCTACAGTGCCAAGTGAGCAGTGTCAGTTACAGTACCATGTACAGAGTTATAATGTGAGCTACAGTACCAAGTGAGCAGTGTCCGCTACGGTACCATGTACAGAGCTATAAAGTGAGCTACAGTACCAAGTGAGCAGTGTCAGCTACAGTACCATGTGCAGTTATAAAGTGAGCTACAGTACCAAGAGAGCAGTGTTCGTTACAGTACCATGTACAGAGTTATAAAGTGAGCTATAGTACCAAGTGAGCAGTGTCACCTACAGTACCATGTACAGAGTTATAAAGTGAGCTACAGTACTAAGTGAGCAGTGTCCGCTACGGTACCATGTACAGAGCTATAAAGTGAGCTATAGTACCAAGTGAGCAGTGTCAGCTACAGTACCATGTACAGAGTTATAAAGTGAGCTACAGTACCAAGTGAGCAGTGTCTGCTACGGTACCATGTACAGAGTTATAAAGTGAGCTACAGTGCCAAGTGAGCGGTGTCAGTTACAGTACCATGTACAGAGTTATAATGTGAGCTACAGTACCAAGTGAGCAGTGTCCGCTACGGTACCATTTACAGAGTTATACAGTGAGCTACAGTACCAAGTGAGCAGTGTCAGTTACAGTGCCATGTTAAGTTATAAAGTGAGCTACAGTACCAAGTGAGCAGCGTCCGCTACAGTACCATGTACAGAGTTATAATGTGAGCTACAGTACCAAGTGAGCAGTGTCCGCTACGGTACCATGTACAGAGCTATAAAGTGAGCTACAGTGCCAAGTGAGCAGTGTCAGTTACAGTACCATGTACAGAGTTATAATGTGAGCTACAGTACCAAGTGAGCAGTGTCCGCTACGGTACCATGTACAGAGCTATAAAGTGAGCTACAGTACCAAGTGAGCAGTGTCAGCTACAGTACCATGTACAGTTATAAAGTGAGCTACAGTACCAAGAGAGCAGTGTTCGCTACAGTACCATGTACAGAGTTATAAAGTGAGCTATAGTACCAAGTGAGCAGTGTCACCTACAGTAGCATGTACAGAGTTATAAAGTGAGCTACAGTACCAAGTGAGCAGTGTCAGTTACAGTACCATGTACAGAGTTATAAAGTGAGCTACAGTACCAAGTGAGCAGCGTCCGCTACGGTACCATGTACAGAGCTATAAAGTGAGCTATAGTATCAAGTGAGCAGTGTCAGCTACAGTACCATGTACAGAGTTATAAAGTGAGCTACAGTACCAAGTGAGCAGTGTCCGCTATGGTACAATGTACAGAGTTATAAAGTGAGCTACAGTACCAAGTGACCAGTGTCAGTTACAGTGCCATGTACAGAGTTATAAAGTGACCTACAGTACCAAGTGAGCAGTGTCAGTTAAGGTACCATGTACAAAGTTATAAGGTGGGCTACAGTACCAAGTGAGCATTGTCCGCTACAGTACCATGGAACAGAGTTATAAAGTGAGCTACAGTACCAAGTGAGCAGTGTCCGCTATGGTACCATGTACAGAGTTATAAAGTGAGCTACAGTACCAAGTGAGCAGTGTCCGTTACAGTACCATGTACAAAGTTATAAAGTGAGCTACAGTACCAAGTGAGCAGGGTCCGCTACGGTACCATGTACAGAGCTATAAAGTGAGCTACAGTACCAAGTGAGCAGTGTCAGCTACAGTACCATGTACAGTTATAAAGTGAGCTACCGTACCAAGAGAGCAGTGTCCGCTGCAGTACCATGTACAGAGTTATAAAGTGAGCTACAGTACCAAGTGAGCAGTGTCAGCTACAGTACCATGTACAGAGTTATAAAGTGAGCTACAGTACCAAGTGAGCAGTATCAGCTACAGTACCATGTACAGTTATAAAGTGAGCTACAGTACCAAGTGAGCAGTGTCAGTTACAGTACCATGTACAGAGTTATAAAGTGAGCTACAGTACCAAGTGAGCAGTGTCAGTTTCAGTACCATGTACAGAGTTATAAAGTGAGCTACAGTACCAAGTGAGCAGTGTCCGCTACGGTACCATGTACAGAGCTATAAAGTGAGCTACAGTACTAAGAGAGCAGTGTCTGCTACAGTACCATGTACAGAGTTATAACGTGAGCTACAGTACCAAGTGAGCAGTGTCAGCTACAGTACCATGTACAGAGTTATAAAGTGAGCTACAGTACCAAGTGAGCAGTGTCAGTTACAGTACCATGTACAGAGTTCTAAATTGAGCTACAGTACCAAGTGAGCAGTGTCCGCTACGGTACCATGTACAGAGCTATAAAGTGAGATACAGTACCAAGTGAGCAGTGTCAGTTACAGTACCATGTACAGAGTTCTAAAGTGAGCTACATTACTAAGTGAGCAGTGTCAGTTACAGTGCCATGTTAAGTTATAAAGTGAGCTACAGTACCAAGTGAGCAGCGTCCGCTACAGTACCATGTACAGAGTTATAAAGTGAGCTACAGTACCAAGTGAGCAGTGTCCGCTACGGTACCATGTACAGAGTTATAAAGTGAGCTACAGTGCCAAGTGAGCAGTGTCAGTTACAGTACCATGTACAGAGTTATAATGTGAGCTACAGTACCAAGTGAGCAGTGTCCGCTACGGTACCATTTACAGAGTTATACAGTGAGCTACAGTACCAAGTGAGCAGTTTCAGCTACAGTACCATGTACAGTTATAAAGTGAGCTACAGTACCAAGTGAGCAGTGTCAGTTACTGTACCATGTACAGAGTTATAAAGTGAGCTACAGTACCAAGTGAGCAGTGTCAGCTACAGTACCATGTACAGTTATAAAGTGAGCTACAGTACCAAGAGAGCAGTGTTCGCTACAGTACCATGTACAGAGTTATAAAGTGAGCTATAGTACCAAGTGAGCAGTGTCCGCTACGGTACCATGTACAGAGCTATAAAGTGAGCTACAGTACCAAGTGAGCAGTGTCAGCTACAGTACCATGTGCAGTTATAAAGTGAGCTACAGTACCAAGAGAGCAGTGTTCGTTACAGTACCATGTACAGAGTTATAAAGTGAGCTATAGTACCAAGTGAGCAGTGTCACCTACAGTACCATGTACAGAGTTATAAAGTGAGCTACAGTACTAAGTGAGCAGTTTCCGCTACGGTACCATGTACAGAGCTATAAAGTGAGCTATAGTACCAAGTGAGCAGTGTCAGCTACAGTACCATGTACAGAGTTATAAAGTGAGCTACAGTATCAAGTGAGCAGTGTCTGCTACGGTACCATGTACAGAGTTATAAAGTGAGCTACAGTGCCAAGTGAGCGGTGTCAGTTACAGTACCATGTACAGAGTTATAATGTGAGCTACAGTACCAAGTGAGCAGTGTCCGCTACGGTACCATTTACAGAGTTATACAGTGAGCTACAGTACCAAGTGAGCAGTGTCAGTTACAGTGCCATGTTAAGTTATAAAGTGAGCTACAGTACCAAGTGAAAAGCGTCCGCTACAGTACCATGTACAGAGTTATAATGTGAGCTACAGTACCAAGTGAGCAGTGTCCGCTACGGTACCATGTACAGAGCTATAAAGTGAGCTACAGTGCCAAGTGAGCAGTGTCAGTTACAGTACCATGTACAGAGTTATAATGTGAGCTACAGTACCAAGTGAGCAGTGTCCGCTACGGTACCATGTACAGAGCTATAAAGTGAGCTACAGTACCAAGTGAGCAGTGTCAGCTACAGTACCATGTACAGTTATAAAGTGAGCTACAGTACCAAGAGAGCAGTGTTCGCTACAGTACCATGTACAGAGTTATAAAGTGAGCTATAGTACCAAGTGAGCAGTGTCACCTACAGTAGCATGTACAGAGTTATAAAGTGAGCTACAGTACCAAGTGAGC
Source organism: Triturus cristatus (assembly GCF_964204655.1). NCBI lineage: Eukaryota > Metazoa > Chordata > Amphibia > Caudata > Salamandridae > Triturus > Triturus cristatus. The sequence goes on along the minus strand of NW_028187635.1, from coordinate 1,861,975 downwards.
AGTGTCAGTTACAGTACCATGTACAGAGTTATAAAGTGAGCTACAGTACCAAGTGAGCAGCGTCCGCTACGGTACCATGTACAGAGTTATAAAGTGAGCTACAGTACCAAGTGAGCAGTGTCAGTTACAGTGCCATGTACAGAGTTATAAAGTGACCTACAGTACCAAGTGAGCAGTGTCAGTTAAGGTACCATGTACAGAGTTATAAAGTGAGCTACAGTACCAAGTGACCAGTGTCAGATACAGTACCATGTACAAAGTTATAAGGTGGGCTACAGTACCAAGTGAGCATTGTCCGCTACAGTACCATGGAACAGAGTTATAAAGTGAGCTACAGTACCAAGTGAGCAGTGTCCGCTACGGTACCATGTACAGAGTTATAAAATGAGCTACAGTACCAAGTGAGCAGTGTCCGTTAAAGTACCATGTACAGAGTTATAAAGTGAGCTACAGTACCAAGTGAGCAGGGTCCGCTACGGTACCATGTACAGAGCTATAAAGTGAGCTACAGTACCAAGTGAGCAGTGTCAGCTACAGTACCATGTACAGTTATAAAGTGAGCTACCGTACCAAGGGAGCAGTGTCCGCTGCAGTACCATGTACAGAGTTATAAAGTGAGCTACAGTACCAAGTGAGCAGTGTCAGCTACAGTACTATGTACAGAGTTATAAAGTGAGCTACAGTACCAAGTGAGCAGTGTCAGTTACAGTACCATGTACAGAGTTATAATGTGAGCTACAGTACCAAGTGAGCAGTGTCCGCTACGGTACCATTTACAGAGTTATACAGTGAGCTACAGTACCAAGTGAGCAGTGTCAGTTACAGTGCCATGTTAAGTTATAAAGTGAGCTACAGTACCAAGTGAGCAGCGTCCGCTACAGTACCATGTACAGAGTTATAAAGTGAGCTACAGTACCAAGTGAGCAGCGTCCGCTACGGTACCATGTACAGAGCTATAAAGTGAGCTATAGTACCAAGTGAGCAGTGTCAACTACAGTACCATGTACAGAGTTATAAAGTGAGCTACAGTACCAACTGAGCAGTGTCCGCTACGGTATCATGTACAGAGTTATAAAGTGAGCTACAGTACCAAGTGAGCAGTGTCAGCTACAGTACCATGTACAGAGTTATAAAGTGAGCTACAGTACCAAGTGAGCAGTGTCCGCTACGGTACCATGTACAGAGCTATAAAGTGAGCTACAGTACTAAGAGAGCAGTGTCTGCTACAGTACCATGTACAGAGTTATAACGTGAGCTACAGTACCAAGTGAGCAGTGTCAGCTACAGTACCATGTACAGAGTTATAAAGTGAGCTACAGTACCAAGTGAGCAGTGTCAGTTACAGTACCATGTACAGAGTTATAAAGTGAGCTACAGTACCAAGTGAGCAGGGTCCGCTACGGTACCATGTACAGAGCTATAAAGTGAGATACAGTACCAAGTGAGCAGTGTCAGTTACAGTACCATGTACAGAGTTCTAAAGTGAGCTACAGTACTAAGTGAGCAGTGTCAGTTACGGTGCCATGTTAAGTTATAAAGTGAGCTACAGTACCAAGTGAGCAGCGTCCGCTACAGCACCATGTACAGAGTTATAAAGTGAGCTACAGTACCAAGTGAGCAGTGTCCGCTACGGTACCATGTACAGAGTTATAAAGTGAGCTACAGTGCCAAGTGAGCAGTGTCAGTTACAGTACCATGTACAGAGTTATAATGTGAGCTACAGTACCAAGTGAGCAGTGTCCGCTACGGTACCATTTACAGAGTTATACAGTGAGCTACAGTACCAAGTGAGCAGTGTCAGCTACAGTACCATGTACAGTTATAAAGTGAGCTACAGTACCAAGTGAGCAGTGTCAGTTACTGTACCATGTACAGAGTTATAAAGTGAGCTACAGTACCAAGTGAGCAGTGTCCGCTATGGTAACATGTACAGAGCTATAATGTGAGCTACAGTACCAAGTGAGCAGTGTCCGCTACAGTACCATGTACAGAGCTATAAAGTGAGCTACAGTACCAAGTGAGCAGTGTCAGCTACAGTACCATGTACAGTTATAAAGTGAGCTACAGTACCAAGTGAGCAGTGTCCGCTACGGTACCATGTACAGAGCTATAAAGTGAGCTACAGTACAAAGTGAGCAGTGTCAGTTACAGTGCCATGTTAAGTTATAAAGTGAGCTACAGTACCAAGTGAGCAGCGTCCGCTACAGTACCATGTACAGAGTTATAATGTGAGCTACAGTACCAAGTGAGCAGTGTCCTCTACGGTACCATGTACAGAGCTATAAAGTGAGCTACAGTACCAAGTGAGCAGTGTCAGCTACAGTACCATGTACAGTTATAAAGTGAGCTACAGTACCAAGTGAGCAGTGTCAGTTACAGTACCATGTACAGAGTTATAAAGTGAGCTACAGTACCAAGTGAGCAGTGTCAGCTACAGTACTATGTACAGAGTTATAAAGTGAGCTACAGTACCAAGTGAGCAGTGTCAGTTACAGTACCATGTACAGAGTTATAATGTGAGCTACAGTACCAAGTGAGCAGTGTCCGCTACGGTACCATTTACAGAGTTATACAGTGAGCTACAGTACCAAGTGAGCAGTGTCAGTTACAGTGCCATGTTAAGTTATAAAGTGAGCTACAGTACCAAGTGAGCAGCGTCCGCTACAGTACCATGTACAGAGTTATAATGTGAGCTACAGTACCAAGTGAGCAGTGTCCGCTACGGTACCATGTACAGAGCTATAAAGTGAGCTACAGTGCCAAGTGAGCAGTGTCAGTTGCAGTACCATGTACAGAGTTATAATGTGAGCTACAGTACCAAGTGAGCAGTGTCCGCTACGGTACCATGTACAGAGCTATAAAGTGAGCTACAGTACCAAGTGAGCAGTGTCAGCTACAGTACCATGTACAGTTATAAAGTGAGCTACAGTACCAAGAGAGCAGTGTTCGCTACAGTACCATGTACAGTGTTCTAAAGTGAGCTATAGTACCAAGTGAGCAGTGTCAGTTACAGTACCATGTACAGAGTTATAAAGTGAGCTACAGTACCAAGTGAGCAGCGTCCGCTACGGTACCATGTACAGAGCTATAAAGTGAGCTATAGTACCAAGTGAGCAGTGTCAACTACAGTACCATGTACAGAGTTATAAAGTGAGCTACAGTACCAACTGAGCAGTGTCCGCTACGGTATCATGTACAGAGTTATAAAGTGAGCTACAGTACCAAGTGAGCAGTGTCAGCTACAGTACCATGTACAGAGTTATAAAGTGAGCTACAGTACCAAGTGAGCAGTGTCCGCTACGGTACCATGTACAGAGCTATAAAGTGAGCTACAGTACTAAGAGAGCAGTGTCTGCTACAGTACCATGTACAGAGTTATAACGTGAGCTACAGTACCAAGTGAGCAGTGTCAGCTACAGTACCATGTACAGAGTTATAAAGTGAGCTACAGTACCAAGTGAGCAGTGTCAGTTACAGTACCATGTACAGAGTTATAAAGTGAGCTACAGTACCAAGTGAGCAGGGTCCGCTACGGTACCATGTACAAAGCTATAAAGTGAGATACAGTACCAAGTGAGCAGTGTCAGTTACAGTACCATGTACAGAGTTCTAAAGTGAGCTACAGTACTAAGTGAGCAGTGTCAGTTACGGTGCCATGTTAAGTTATAAAGTGAGCTACAGTACCAAGTGAGCAGCGTCCGCTACAGCACCATGTACAGAGTTATAAAGTGAGCTACAGTACCAAGTGAGCAGTGTCCGCTACGGTACCATGTACAGAGTTATAAAGTGAGCTACAGTGCCAAGTGAGCAGTGTCAGTTACAGTACCATGTACAGAGTTATAATGTGAGCTACAGTACCAAGTGAGCAGTGTCCGCTACGGTACCATTTACAGAGTTATACAGTGAGCTACAGTACCAAGTGAGCAGTGTCAGCTACAGTACCATGTACAGTTATAAAGTGAGCTACAGTACCAAGTGAGCAGTGTCAGTTACTGTACCATGTACAGAGTTATAAAGTGAGCTACAGTACCAAGTGAGCAGTGTCCGCTATGGTAACATGTACAGAGCTATAATGTGAGCTACAGTACCAAGTGAGCAGTGTCCGCTACAGTACCATGTACAGAGCTATAAAGTGAGCTACAGTACCAAGTGAGCAGTGTCAGCTACAGTACCATGTACAGTTATGAAGTGAGCTACAGTACCAAGTGAGCAGTGTCCGCTACGGTACCATGTACAGAGCTATAAAGTGAGCTACAGTACAAAGTGAGCAGTGTCAGTTACAGTGCCATGTTAAGTTATAAAGTGAGCTACAGTACCAAGTGAGCAGCGTCCGCTACAGTACCATGTACAGAGTTATAATGTGAGCTACAGTACCAAGTGAGCAGTGTCCGCTACGGTACCATGTACAGAGCTATAAAGTGAGCTACAGTACCAAGTGAGCAGTGTCAGCTACAGTACCATGTACAGTTATAAAGTGAGCTACAGTACCAAGTGAGCAGTGTCAGTTACAGTACCATGTACAGAGTTATAAAGTGAGCTACAGTACCAAGTGAGCAGTGTCAGTTTCAGTACCATGTACAGAGTTATAAAGTGAGCTACAGTACCAAGTGAGCAGTGTCCGCTACGGTACCATGTACAGAGCTATAAAGTGAGCTACAGTACTAAGAGAGCAGTGTCTGCTACAGTACCATGTACAGAGTTATAACGTGAGCTACAGTACCAAGTTAGCAGTGTCAGCTACAGTACCATGTACAGAGTTATAAAGTGAGCTACAGTACCAAGTGAGCAGTGTCAGTTACAGTACCATGTACAGAGTTCTAAAGTGAGCTACAGTACCAAGTGAGCAGTGTCCGCTACGGTACCATGTACAGAGCTATAAAGTGAGATACAGTACCAAGTGAGCAGTGTCAGTTACAGTACCATGTACAGAGTTCTAAAGTGAGCTACAGTACTAAGTGAGCAGTGTCAGTTACGGTGCCATGTTAAGTTATAAAGTGAGCTACAGTACCAAGTGAGCAGCGTCCGCTACAGCACCATGTACAGAGTTATAAAGTGAGCTACAGTACCAAGTGAGCAGTGTCCGCTACGGTACCATGTACAGAGTTATAAAGTGAGCTACAGTGCCAAGTGAGCAGTGTCAGTTACAGTACCATGTACAGAGTTATAATGTGAGCTACAGTACCAAGTGAGCAGTGTCCGCTACGGTACCATTTACAGAGTTATACAGTGAGCTACAGTACCAAGTGAGCAGTGTCAGCTACAGTACCATGTACAGTTATAAAGTGAGCTACAGTACCAAGTGAGCAGTGTCAGTTACTGTACCATGTACAGAGTTATAAAGTGAGCTACAGTACCAAGTGAGCAGTGTCCGCTATGGTAACATGTACAGAGCTATAAAGTGAGCTACAGTACCAAGTGAGCAGTGTCCACTACGGTACCATGTACAGAGTTATAAAGTGAGCTACAGTGCCAAGTGAGCAGTGTCATTTACAGTACCATGTACAGAGTTATAATGTGAGCTACAGTACCAAGTGAGCAGTGTCCGCTACGGTACCATGTACAGAGCTATAAAGTGAGCTACAGTACCAAGAGAGCAGTGTTCGCTACAGTACCATGTACAGAGTTATAAAGTGAGCTATAGTACCAAGCGAGCAGTGTCCGCTACCGTACCATGTACAGAGCTATAAAGTGAGCTACAGTACCAAGTGAGCAGTGTCAGCTACAGTACCATGTACAGAGTTATAATGTGAGCTACAGTACCAAGTGAGCAGTGTCAGTTACAGTGCCATGTTAAGTTATAAAGTGAGCTACAGTACCAAGTGAGCAGCGTCCGCTACAGTACCATGTACAGAGCTATAAAGTGAGCTACAGTGCCAAGTGAGCAGTGTCCGCTACGGTACCATGTACAGAGCTATAAAGTGAGCTACAGTACTAAGAGAGCAGTGTCTGCTACAGTACCATGTACAGAGTTATAACGTGAGCTACAGTACCAAGTGAGCAGTGTCAGCTACAGTACCATGTACAGAGTTATAAAGTGAGCTACAGTACCAAGTGAGCAGTGTCAGTTACAGTACCATGTACAGAGTTCTAAAGTGAGCTACAGTACCAAGTGAGCAGTGTCCGCTACGGTACCATGTACAGAGCTATAAAGTGAGATACAGTACCAAGTGAGCAGTGTCAGTTACAGTACCATGTACAGAGTTCTAAAGTGAGCTACAGTACTAAGTGAGCAGTGTCAGTTACGGTGCCATGTTAAGTTATAAAGTGAGCTACAGTACCAAGTGAGCAGCGTCCGCTACAGCACCATGTACAGAGTTATAAAGTGAGCTACAGTACCAAGTGAGCAGTGTCCGCTACGGTACCATGTACAGAGTTATAAAGTGAGCTACAGTGCCAAGTGAGCAGTGTCAGTTACAGTACCATGTACAGAGTTATAATGTGAGCTACAGTACCAAGTGAGCAGTGTCCGCTACGGTACCATTTACAGAGTTATACAGTGAGCTACAGTACCAAGTGAGCAGTGTCAGCTACAGTACCATGTACAGTTATAAAGTGAGCTACAGTACCAAGTGAGCAGTGTCAGTTACTGTACCATGTACAGAGTTATAAAGTGAGCTACAGTACCAAGTGAGCAGTGTCCGCTATGGTAACATGTACAGAGCTATAAAGTGAGCTACAGTACCAAGTGAGCAGTGTCCACTACGGTACCATGTACAGAGTTATAAAGTGAGCTACAGTGCCAAGTGAGCAGTGTCATTTACAGTACCATGTACAGAGTTATAATGTGAGCTACAGTACCAAGTGAGCAGTGTCCGCTACGGTACCATGTACAGAGCTATAAAGTGAGCTACAGTACCAAGAGAGCAGTGTTCGCTACAGTACCATGTACAGAGTTATAAAGTGAGCTATAGTACCAAGCGAGCAGTGTCCGCTACCGTACCATGTACAGAGCTATAAAGTGAGCTACAGTACCAAGTGAGCAGTGTCAGCTACAGTACCATGTGCAGTTATAAAGTGAGCTACAGTACCAAGAGAGCAGTGTTCGTTACAGTACCATGTACAGAGCTATAAAGTGAGCTATAGTACCAAGTGAGCAGTGTCAGCTACAGTACCATGTACAGAGTTATAAAGTGAGCTACAGTACCAAGTGAGCAGTGTCTGCTACGGTACCATGTACAGAGTTATAAAGTGAGCTACAGTGCCAAGTGAGCGGTGTCAGTTACAGTACCATGTACAGAGTTATAATGTGAGCTACAGTACCAAGTGAGCAGTGTCCGCTACGGTACCATTTACAGAGTTATACAGTGAGCTACAGTACCAAGTGAGCAGTGTCAGTTACAGTGCCATGTTAAGTTATAAAGTGAGCTACAGTACCAAGTGAGCAGCGTCCGCTACAGTACCATGTACAGAGTTATAATGTGAGCTACAGTACCAAGTGAGCAGTGTCCGCTACGGTACCATGTACAGAGCTATAAAGTGAGCTACAGTGCCAAGTGAGCAGTGTCAGTTACAGTACCATGTACAGAGTTATAATGTGAGCTACAGTACCAAGTGAGCAGTGTCCGCTACGGTACCATGTACAGAGCTATAAAGTGAGCTACAGTACCAAGTGAGCAGTGTCAGCTACAGTACCATGTACAGTTATAAAGTGAGCTACAGTACCAAGAGAGCAGTGTTCGCTACAGTACCATGTACAGAGTTATAAAGTGAGCTACAGTACTAAGTGAGCAGTGTCCGCTACGGTACCATGTACAGAGCTATAAAGTGAGCTATAGTACCAAGTGAGCAGTGTCAGCTACAGTACCATGTACAGAGTTATAAAGTGAGCTACAGTACCAAGTGAGCAGTGTCTGCTACGGTACCATGTACAGAGTTATAAAGTGAGCTACAGTGCCAAGTGAGCGGTGTCAGTTACAGTACCATGTACAGAGTTATAATGTGAGCTACAGTACCAAGTGAGCAGTGTCCGCTACGTTACCATTTACAGAGTTATACAGTGAGCTACAGTACCAAGTGAGCAGTGTCAGTTACAGTGCCATGTTAAGTTATAAAGTGAGCTACAGTACCAAGTGAGCAGCGTCCGCTACAGTACCATGTACAGAGTTATAATGTGAGCTACAGTACCAAGTGAGCAGTGTCCGCTACGGTACCATGTACAGAGCTATAAAGTGAGCTACAGTGCCAAGTGAGCAGTGTCAGTTACAGTACCATGTACAGAGTTATGTGAGCTACAGTACCAAGTGAGCAGTGTCCGCTACGGTACCATGTACAGAGCTATAAAGTGAGCTACAGTACCAAGTGAGCAGTGTCAGCTACAGTACCATGTACAGTTATAAAGTGAGCTACAGTACCAAGAGAGCAGTGTTCGCTACAGTACCATGTACAGAGTTATAAAGTGAGCTACAGTACTAAGTGAGCAGTGTCCGCTACGGTACCATGTACAGAGCTATAAAGTGAGCTATAGTACCAAGTGAGCAGTGTCAGCTACAGTACCATGTACAGAGTTATAAAGTGAGCTACAGTACCAAGTGAGCAGTGTCTGCTACGGTACCATGTACAGAGTTATAAAGTGAGCTACAGTGCCAAGTGAGCGGTGTCAGTTACAGTACCATGTACAGAGTTATAATGTGAGCTACAGTACCAAGTGAGCAGTGTCCGCTACGGTACCATTTACAGAGTTATACAGTGAGCTACAGTACCAAGTGAGCAGTGTCAGTTACAGTGCCATGTTAAGTTATAAAGTGAGCTACAGTACCAAGTGAGCAGCGTCCGCTACAGTACCATGTACAGAGTTATAATGTGAGCTACAGTACCAAGTGAGCAGTGTCCGCTACGGTACCATGTACAGAGCTATAAAGTGAGCTACAGTGCCAAGTGAGCAGTGTCAGTTACAGTACCATGTACAGAGTTATAATGTGAGCTACAGTACCAAGTGAGCAGTGTCCGCTACGGTACCATGTACAGAGCTATAAAGTGAGCTACAGTACCAAGTGAGCAGTGTCAGCTACAGTACCATGTACAGTTATAAAGTGAGCTACAGTACCAAGTGAGCAGCGTCCGCTACAGTACCATGTACAGAGTTATAATGTGAGCTACAGTACCAAGTGAGCAGTGTCCGCTACGGTACCATGTACAGAGCTATAAAGTGAGCTACAGTACCAAGTGAGCAGTGTCAGCTACAGTACCATGTACAGTTATAAAGTGAGCTACAGTACCAAGTGAGCAGTGTCCGCTACGGTACCATGTACAGAGCTATAAAGTGAGCTACAGTACAAAGTGAGCAGTGTCAGTTACAGTGCCATGTTAAGTTATAAAGTGAGCTACAGTACCAAGTGAGCAGCGTCCGCTACAGTACCATGTACAGAGTTATAATGTGAGCTACAGTACCAAGTGAGCAGTGTCCGCTACGGTACCATGTACAGAGCTATAAAGTGAGCTACAGTACCAAGTGAGCAGTGTCAGCTACAGTACCATGTACAGTTATAAAGTGAGCTACAGTACCAAGTGAGCAGTGTCAGTTACAGTACCATGTACAGAGTTATAAAGTGAGCTACAGTACCAAGTGAGCAGTGTCAGTTTCAGTACCATGTACAGAGTTATAAAGTGAGCTACAGTACCAAGTGAGCAGTGTCCGCTACGGTACCATGTACAGAGCTATAAAGTGAGCTACAGTACTAAGAGAGCAGTGTCTGCTACAGTACCATGTACAGAGTTATAACGTGAGCTACAGTACCAAGTGAGCAGTGTCAGCTACAGTACCATGTACAGAGTTATAAAGTGAGCTACAGTACCAAGTGAGCAGTGTCCGCTACGGTACCATGTACAGAGCTATAAAGTGAGATACAGTACCAAGTGAGCAGTGTCAGTTACAGTACCATGTACAGAGTTATAAAGTGAGCTACAGTACCAAGTGAGCAGTGTCCGCCACGGTACCATGTACAGAGTTATAAAGTGAGCTACAGTGCCAAGTGAGCAGTGTCAGTTACAGTACCATGTACAGAGTTATAATGTGAGCTACAGTACCAAGTGAGCAGTGTCCGCTACGGTACCATTTACAGAGTTATACAGTGAGCTACAGTACCAAGTGAGCAGTGTCAGCTACAGTACCATGTACAGTTATAAAGTGAGCTACAGTACCAAGTGAGCAGTGTCAGTTACTGTACCATGTACAGAGTTATAAAGTGAGCTACAGTACCAAGTGAGCAGTGTCCGCTATGGTAACATGTACAGAGCTATAAAGTGAGCTACAGTACCAAGTGAGCAGTGTCCGCTACGGTACCATGTACAGAGTTATAAAGTGAGCTACAGTGCCAAGTGAGCAGTGTCAGTTACAGTACCATGTACAGAGTTATAATGTGAGCTACAGTACCAAGTGAGCAGTGTCCGCTACGGTACCATGTACAGAGCTATAAAGTGAGCTACAGTACCAAGTGAGCAGTGTCAGCTACAGTACCATGTACAGTTATAAAGTGAGCTACAGTACCAAGAGAGCAGTGTTCGCTACAGTACCATGTACAGAGTTATAAAGTGAGCTTTAGTACCAAGTGAGCAGTGTCCGCTACGGTACCATGTACAGAGCTATAAAGTGAGCTACAGTACCAAGTGAGCAGTGTCAGCTACAGTACCATGTGCAGTTATAAAGTGAGCTACAGTACCAAGAGAGCAGTGTTCGTTACAGTACCATGTACAGAGTTATAAAGTGAGCTACAGTGCCAAGTGAGCAGTGTCAGTTACAGTACCATGTACAGAGTTATAATGTGAGCTACAGTACCAAGTGAGCAGTGTCCGCTACGGTACCATGTACAGAGCTATAAAGTGAGCTACAGTACCAAGTGAGCAGTGTCAGCTACAGTACCATGTACAGTTATAAAGTGAGCTACAGTACCAAGTGAGCAGTGTCCGCTACGGTACCATGTACAGAGCTATAAAGTGAGCTATAGTACCAAGTGAGCAGTGTCAGCTACAGTACCATGTACAGAGTTATAAAGTGAGCTACAGTACCAAGTGAGCAGTGTCTGCTACGGTACCATGTACAGAGTTATAATGTGAGCTACAGTACCAAGTGAGCAGTGTCCGCTACGGTACCATTTACAGAGTTATACAGTGAGCTACAGTACCAAGTGAGCAGTGTCAGTTACAGTGCCATGTTAAGTTATAAAGTGAGCTACAGTACCAAGTGAGCAGCGTCCGCTACAGTACCATGTACAGAGTTATAATGTGAGCTACAGTACCAAGTGAGCAGTGTCCGCTACGGTACCATGTACAGAGCTATAAAGTGAGCTACAGTGCCAAGTGAGCAGTGTCAGTTACAGTACCATGTACAGAGTTATAATGTGAGCTACAGTACCAAGTGAGCAGTGTCCGCTACGGTACCATGTACAGAGCTATAAAGTGAGCTACAGTACCAAGTGAGCAGTGTCAGCTACAGTACCATGTACAGTTATAAAGTGAGCTACAGTACCAAGAGAGCAGTGTTCGCTACAGTACCATGTACAGAGTTATAAAGTGAGCTATAGTACCAAGTGAGCAGTGTCACCTACAGTAGCATGTACAGAGTTATAAAGTGAGCTACAGTACCAAGTGAGCAGTGTCAGTTACAGTACCATGTACAGAGTTATAAAGTGAGCTACAGTACCAAGTGAGCAGTGTCAGCTACAGTACCATGTACAGAGTTATAAAGTGAGCTACAGTACCAAGTGAGCAGCGTCCGCTACGGTACCATGTACAGAGCTATAAAGTGAGCTATAGTATCAAGTGAGCAGTGTCAGCTACAGTACCATGTACAGAGTTATAAAGTGAGCTACAGTACCAAGTGAGCAGTGTCCGCTATGGTACAATGTACAGAGTTATAAAGTGAGCTACAGTACCAAGTGAGCATTGTCCGCTACAGTACCATGGAACAGAGTTATAAAGTGAGCTACAGTACCAAGTGAGCAGTGTCCGCTATGGTACCATGTACAGAGTTATAAAGTGAGCTACAGTACCAAGTGAGCAGGGTCCGCTACGGTACCATGTACAGAGTTATAAAGTGAGCTACAGTACCAAGTGACCAGTGTCAGATACAGTACCATGTACAAAGTTATAAGGTGGGCTACAGTACCAAGTGAGCATTGTCCGCTACAGTACCATGGAACAGAGTTATAAAGTGAGCTACAGTACCAAGTGAGCAGTGTCCGCTATGGTACCATGTACAGAGTTATAAAGTGAGCTACAGTACCAAGTGAGCAGTGTCCGTTACAGTACCATGTACAGAGTTATAAAGTGAGCTACAGTACCAAGTGAGCAGGGTCCGCTACGGTACCATGTACAGAGCTATAAAGTGAGCTACAGTACCAAGTGAGCAGTGTCAGCTACAGTACCATGTACAGTTGTAAAGTCAGCTACCGTACCAAGAGAGCAGTGTCCGCTGCAGTACCATGTACAGAGTTATAAAGTGAGCTACAGTACCAAGTGAGCAGTGTCAGCTACAGTACCATGTACAGAGTTATAAAGTGAGCTACAGTACCAAGTGAGCAGTATCAGCTACAGTACCATGTACAGTTATAAAGTGAGCTACAGTACCAAGTGAGCAGTGTCAGTTACAGTACCATGTACAGAGTTATAAAGTGAGCTACAGTACCAAGTGAGCAGTGTCAGTTTCAGTACCATGTACAGAGTTATAAAGTGAGCTACAGTACCAAGTGAGCAGTGTCCGCTACGGTACCATGTACAGAGCTATATAGTGAGCTACAGTACTAAGAGAGCAGTGTCTGCTACAGTACCATGTACAGAGTTATAACGTGAGCTACAGTACCAAGTGAGCAGTGTCAGCTACAGTACCATGTACAGAGTTATAAAGTGAGCTACAGTACCAAGTGAGCAGTGTCAGTTACAGTACCATGTACAGAGTTCTAAAGTGAGCTACAGTACCAAGTGAGCAGTGTCCGCTACGGTACCATGTACAGAGCTATAAAGTGAGCTATAGTACCAAGTGAGCAGTGTCAGCTACAGTACCATGTACAGAGTTATAAAGTGAGCTACAGTACCAAGTGAGCAGTGTCTGCTACGGTACCATGTACAGAGTTATAAAGTGAGCTACAGTGCCAAGTGAGCGGTGTCAGTTACAGTACCATGTACAGAGTTATAATGTGAGCTACAGTACCAAGTGAGCAGTGTCCGCTACGGTACCATTTACAGAGTTATACAGTGAGCTACAGTACCAAGTGAGCAGTGTCAGTTACAGTGCCATGTTAAGTTATAAAGTGAGCTACAGTACCAAGTGAGCAGCGTCCGCTACAGTACCATGTACAGAGTTATAATGTGAGCTACAGTACCAAGTGAGCAGTGTCCGCTACGGTACCATGTACAGAGCTATAAAGTGAGCTACAGTGCCAAGTGAGCAGTGTCAGTTACAGTACCATGTACAGAGTTATAATGTGAGCTACAGTACCAAGTGAGCAGTGTCCGCTACGGTACCATGTACAGAGCTATAAAGTGAGCTACAGTACCAAGTGAGCAGTGTCAGCTACAGTACCATGTACAGTTATAAAGTGAGCTACAGTACCAAGAGAGCAGTGTTCGCTACAGTACCATGTACAGAGTTATAAAGTGAGCTATAGTACCAAGTGAGCAGTGTCACCTACAGTAGCATGTACAGAGTTATAAAGTGAGCTACAGTACCAAGTGAGCAGTGTCAGTTACAGTACCATGTACAGAGTTATAAAGTGAGCTACAGTACCAAGTGAGCAGCGTCCGCTACGGTACCATGTACAGAGCTATAAAGTGAGCTATAGTATCAAGTGAGCAGTGTCAGCTACAGTACCATGTACAGAGTTATAAAGTGAGCTACAGTACCAAGTGAGCAGTGTCCGCTATGGTACAATGTACAGAGTTATAAAGTGAGCTACAGTACCAAGTGACCAGTGTCAGTTACAGTGCCATGTACAGAGTTATAAAGTGACCTACAGTACCAAGTGAGCAGTGTCAGTTAAGGTACCATGTACAGAGTTATAAAGTGAGCTACAGTACCAAGTGAGCAGTGTCAGCTACAGTGCCATGTACAGAGTTATAAAGTGAGCTACAGTACCAAGTGACCAGTGTCAGATACAGTACCATGTACAAAGTTATAAGGTGGGCTACAGTACCAAGTGAGCATTGTCCGCTACAGTACCATGGAACAGAGTTATAAAGTGAGCTACAGTACCAAGTGAGCAGTGTCCGCTATGGTACCATGTACAGGGTTATAAAGTGAGCTACAGTACGAAGTGAGCAGGGTCCGCTACGGTACCATGTACAGAGTTATAAAGTGAGCTACAGTACCAAGTGAGCAGTGTCAGCTACAGTACTATGTACAGAGTTATACAGTGAGCTACAGTACCAAGTGAGCAGTGTCCGTTACAGTGCCATGTTAAGTTATAAAGTGAGCTACAGTACCAAGTGAGCAGCGTCCGCTACAGTACCATGTACAGAGTTATAATGTGAGCTACAGTACCAAGTGAGCAGTGTCCGCTACGGTACCATGTACAGAGCTATAAAGTGAGCTACAGTACCAAGTGAGCAGTGTCAGCTACAGTACCATGTACAGAGTTATAATGTGAGCTACAGTACCAAGTGAGCAGTGTCCGCTACGGTACCATGTACAGAGCTATAAAGTGAGCTACAGTGCCAAGTGAGCAGTGTCAGTTGCAGTACCATGTACAGAGTTATAATGTGAGCTACAGTACCAAGTGAGCAGTGTCCGCTACGGTACCATGTACAGAGCTATAAAGTGAGCTACAGTACCAAGTGAGCAGTGTCAGCTACAGTACCATGTACAGTTATAAAGTGAGCTACAGTACCAAGAGAGCAGTGTTCGCTACAGTACCATGTACAGTGTTATAAAGTGAGCTATAGTACCAAGTGAGCAGTGTCAGTTACAGTACCATGTACAGAGTTATAAAGTGAGCTACAGTACCAAGTGAGCAGCGTCCGCTACGGTACCATGTACAGAGCTATAAAGTGGGCTATAGTACCAAGTGAGCAGTGTCAACTACAGTACCATGTACAGAGTTATAAAGTGAGCTACAGTACCAACTGAGCAGTGTCCGCTACGGTATCATGTACAGAGTTATAAAGTGAGCTACAGTACCAAGTGAGCAGTGTCAGCTACAGTACCATGTACAGAGTTATAAAGTGAGCTACAGTACCAAGTGAGCAGTGTCCGCTACGGTACCATGTACAGAGCTATAAAGTGAGCTACAGTACTAAGAGAGCAGTGTCTGCTACAGTACCATGTACAGAGTTATAACGTGAGCTACAGTACCAAGTGAGCAGTGTCAGCTACAGTACCATGTACAGAGTTATAAAGTGAGCTACAGTACCAAGTGAGCAGTGTCAGTTACAGTACCATGTACAGAGTTATAAAGTGAGCTACAGTACCAAGTGAGCAGGGTCCGCTACGGTACCATGTACAGAGCTATAAAGTGAGCTACAGTACCAAGTGAGCAGTGTCAGCTACAGTACCATGTACAGTTATAAAGTGAGCTACCGTACCAAGAGAGCAGTGTCCGCTGCAGTACCATGTACAGAGTTATAAAGTGAGCTACAGTACCAAGTAAGCAGTGTCAGCTACAGTACCGTGTACAGAGTTATAAAGTGAGCTACAGTACCAAGTGAGCAGTATCAGCTACAGTACCATGTACAGGTATAAAGTGAGCTACAGTACCAAGTGAGCAGTGTCAGTTACAGTACCATGTACAGAGTTATAAAGTGAGCTACAGTACCAAGTGAGCAGTGTCAGTTTCAGTACCATGTACAGAGTTATAAAGTGAGCTACAGAACCAAGTGAGCAGTGTCCGCTACGGTACCATGTACAGAGCTATAAAGTGAGCTACAGTACTAAGAGAGCAGTGTCTGCTACAGTACCATGTACAGAGTTATAACGTGAGCTACAGTACCAAGTGAGCAGTGTCAGCTACAGTACCATGTACAGAGTTATAAAGTGAGCTACAGTACCAAGTGAGCAGTGTCAGTTACAGTACCATGTACAGAGTTCTAAAGTGAGCTACAGTACCAAGTGAGCAGTGTCCGCTACGGTACCATGTACAGAGCTATAAAGTGAGATACAGTACCAAGTGAGCAGTGTCAGTTACAGTACCATGTACAGAGTTCTAAAGTGAGCTACAGTACTAAGTGAGCAGTGTCAGTTACAGTGCCATGTTAAGTTATAAAGTGAGCTACAGTACCAAGTGAGCAGCGTCCGCTACAGTACCATGTACAGAGTTATAAAGTGAGCTACAGTACCAAGTGAGCAGTGTCCGCTACGGTACCATGTACAGAGTTATAAAGTGAGCTACAGTGCCAAGTGAGCAGTGTCAGTTACAGTACCATGTACAGAGTTATAATGTGAGCTACAGTACCAAGTGAGCAGTGTCCGCTACGGTACCATTTACAGAGTTATACAGTGAGCTACAGTACCAAGTGAGCAGTTTCAGCTACAGTACCATGTACAGTTATAAAGTGAGCTACAGTACCAAGTGAGCAGTGTCAGTTACAGTACCATGTACAGAGTTATAAAGTGAGCTACAGTACCAAGTGAGCAGTGTCCGCTATGGTAACATGTACAGAGCTATAAAGTGAGCTACAGTACCAAGTGAGCAGTGTCTGCTACGGTACCATGTACAGAGTTATAAAGTGAGCTACAGTGCCAAGTGAGCAGTGTCAGTTACAGTACCATGTACAGAGTTATAATGTGAGCTACAGTACCAAGTGAGCAGTGTCCGCTACAGTACCATGTACAGAGCTATAAAGTGAGCTACAGTACCAAGTGAGCAGTGTCAGCTACAGTACCATGTGCAGTTATAAAGTGAGCTACAGTACCAAGAGAGCAGTGTTCGTTACAGTACCATGTACAGAGTTATAAAGTGAGCTATAGTACCAAGTGAGCAGTGTCACCTACAGTACCATGTACAGAGTTATAAAGTGAGCTACAGTACTAAGTGAGCAGTGTCCGCTACGGTACCATGTACAGAGCTATAAAGTGAGCTATAGTACCAAGTGAGCAGTGTCAGCTACAGTACCATGTACAGAGTTATAAAGTGAGCTACAGTATCAAGTGAGCAGTGTCTGCTACGGTACCATGTACAGAGTTATAAAGTGAGCTACAGTGCCAAGTGAGCGGTGTCAGTTACAGTACCATGTACAGAGTTATAATGTGAGCTACAGTACCAAGTGAGCAGTGTCCGCTACGGTACCATTTACAGAGTTATACAGTGAGCTACAGTACCAAGTGAGCAGTGTCAGTTACAGTGCCATGTTAAGTTATAAAGTGAGCTACAGTACCAAGTGAAAAGCGTCCGCTACAGTACCATGTACAGAGTTATAATGTGAGCTACAGTACCAAGTGAGCAGTGTCCGCTACGGTACCATGTACAGAGCTATAAAGTAAGCTACAGTGCCAAGTGAGCAGTGTCAGTTACAGTACCATGTACAGAGTTATAATGTGAGCTACAGTACCAAGTGAGCAGTGTCCGCTACGGTACCATGTACAGAGCTATAAAGTGAGCTACAGTACCAAGTGAGCAGTGTCAGCTACAGTACCATGTACAGTTATAAAGTGAGCTACAGTACCAAGAGAGCAGTGTTCGCTACAGTACCATGTACAGAGTTATAAAGTGAGCTATAGTACCAAGTGAGCAGTGTCAGTTACAGTACCATGTACAGAGTTATAAAGTGAGCTACAGTACCAAGTGAGCAGTGTCAGCTACAGTACTATGTACAGAGTTATAAAGTGAGCTACAGTACCAAGTGAGCAGTGTCAGTTACAGTACCATGTACAGAGTTATAATGTGAGCTACAGTACCAAGTGAGCAGTGTCCGCTACGGTACCATTTACAGAGTTATACAGTGAGCTACAGTACCAAGTGAGCAGTGTCAGTTACAGTGCCATGTTAAGTTATAAAGTGAGCTACAGTACCAAGTGAGCAGCGTCCGCTACAGTACCATGTACAGAGTTATAAAGTGAGCTACAGTACCAAGTGAGCAGCGTCCGCTACGGTACCATGTACAGAGCTATAAAGTGAGCTATAGTACCAAGTGAGCAGTGTCAACTACAGTACCATGTACAGAGTTATAAAGTGAGCTACAGTACCAACTGAGCAGTGTCCGCTACGGTATCATGTACAGAGTTATAAAGTGAGCTACAGTACCAAGTGAGCAGTGTCAGCTACAGTACCATGTACAGAGTTATAAAGTGAGCTACAGTACCAAGTGAGCAGTGTCCGCTACGGTACCATGTACAGAGCTATAAAGTGAGCTACAGTACTAAGAGAGCAGTGTCTGCTACAGTACCATGTACAGAGTTATAACGTGAGCTACAGTACCAAGTGAGCAGTGTCAGCTACAGTACCATGTACAGAGTTATAAAGTGAGCTACAGTACCAAGTGAGCAGTGTCAGTTACAGTACCATGTACAGAGTTATAAAGTGAGCTACAGTACCAAGTGAGCAGGGTCCGCTACGGTACCATGTACAGAGCTATAAAGTGAGATACAGTACCAAGTGAGCAGTGTCAGTTACAGTACCATGTACAGAGTTCTAAAGTGAGCTACAGTACTAAGTGAGCAGTGTCAGTTACGGTGCCATGTTAAGTTATAAAGTGAGCTACAGTACCAAGTGAAAAGCGTCCGCTACAGTACCATGTACAGAGTTATAATGTGAGCTACAGTACCAAGTGAGCAGTGTCCGCTACGGTACCATGTACAGAGCTATAAAGTAAGCTACAGTGCCAAGTGAGCAGTGTCAGCTACAGTACCATGTACAGTTATAAAGTGAGCTACAGTACCAAGTGAGCAGTGTCAGTTACTGTACCATGTACAGAGTTATAAAGTGAGCTACAGTACCAAGTGAGCAGTGTCCGCTACGGTACCATTTACAGAGTTATAAAGTGAGCTACAGTGCCAAGTGAGCAGTGTCAGTTACAGTACCATGTACAGAGTTATAATGTGAGCTACAGTACCAAGTGAGCAGTGTCCGCTACGGTACCATGTACAGAGCTATAAAGTGAGCTACAGTACCAAGTGAGCAGTGTCAGCTACAGTACCATGTACAGTTATAAAGTGAGCTACAGTACCAAGTGAGCAGCGTCCGCTACAGCACCATGTACAGAGTTATAAAGTGAGCTACAGTACCAAGTGAGCAGTGTCCGCTACGGTACCATGTACAGAGTTATAAAGTGAGCTACAGTGCCAAGTGAGCAGTGTCAGTTACAGTACCATGTACAGAGTTATAATGTGAGCTACAGTACCAAGTGAGCAGTGTCCGCTACGGTACCATTTACAGAGTTATACAGTGAGCTACAGTACCAAGTGAGCAGTGTCAGCTACAGTACCATGTACAGTTATAAAGTGAGCTACAGTACCAAGTGAGCAGTGTCAGTTACTGTACCATGTACAGAGTTATAAAGTGAGCTACAGTACCAAGTGAGCAGTGTCCGCTATGGTAACATGTACAGAGCTATAATGTGAGCTACAGTACCAAGTGAGCAGTGTCCGCTACAGTACCATGTACAGAGCTATAAAGTGAGCTACAGTACCAAGTGAGCAGTGTCAGCTACAGTACCATGTACAGTTATAAAGTGAGCTACAGTACCAAGTGAGCAGTGTCCGCTACGGTACCATGTACAGAGCTATAAAGTGAGCTACAGTACAAAGTGAGCAGTGTCAGTTACAGTGCCATGTTAAGTTATAAAGTGAGCTACAGTACCAAGTGAGCAGCGTCCGCTACAGTACCATGTACAGAGTTATAATGTGAGCTACAGTACCAAGTGAGCAGTGTCCTCTACGGTACCATGTACAGAGCTATAAAGTGAGCTACAGTACCAAGTGAGCAGTGTCAGCTACAGTACCATGTACAGTTATAAAGTGAGCTACAGTACCAAGTGAGCAGTGTCAGTTACAGTACCATGTACAGAGTTATAAAGTGAGCTACAGTACCAAGTGAGCAGTGTCAGCTACAGTACTATGTACAGAGTTATAAAGTGAGCTACAGTACCAAGTGAGCAGTGTCAGTTACAGTACCATGTACAGAGTTATAATGTGAGCTACAGTACCAAGTGAGCAGTGTCCGCTACGGTACCATTTACAGAGTTATACAGTGAGCTACAGTACCAAGTGAGCAGTGTCAGTTACAGTGCCATGTTAAGTTATAAAGTGAGCTACAGTACCAAGTGAGCAGCGTCCGCTACAGTACCATGTACAGAGTTATAATGTGAGCTACAGTACCAAGTGAGCAGTGTCCGCTACGGTACCATGTACAGAGCTATAAAGTGAGCTACAGTGCCAAGTGAGCAGTGTCAGTTGCAGTACCATGTACAGAGTTATAATGTGAGCTACAGTACCAAGTGAGCAGTGTCCGCTACGGTACCATGTACAGAGCTATAAAGTGAGCTACAGTACCAAGTGAGCAGTGTCAGCTACAGTACCATGTACAGTTATAAAGTGAGCTACAGTACCAAGAGAGCAGTGTTCGCTACAGTACCATGTACAGTGTTATAAAGTGAGCTATAGTACCAAGTGAGCAGTGTCAGTTACAGTACCATGTACAGAGTTATAAAGTGAGCTACAGTACCAAGTGAGCAGCGTCCGCTACGGTACCATGTACAGAGCTATAAAGTGAGCTATAGTACCAAGTGAGCAGTGTCAACTACAGTACCATGTACAGAGTTATAAAGTGAGCTACAGTACCAACTGAGCAGTGTCCGCTACGGTATCATGTACAGAGTTATAAAGTGAGCTACAGTACCAAGTGAGCAGTGTCAGCTACAGTACCATGTACAGAGTTATAAAGTGAGCTACAGTACCAAGTGAGCAGTGTCCGCTACGGTACCATGTACAGAGCTATAAAGTGAGCTACAGTACTAAGAGAGCAGTGTCTGCTACAGTACCATGTACAGAGTTATAACGTGAGCTACAGTACCAAGTGAGCAGTGTCAGCTACAGTACCATGTACAGAGTTATAAAGTGAGCTACAGTACCAAGTGAGCAGTGTCAGTTACAGTACCATGTACAGAGTTATAAAGTGAGCTACAGTACCAAGTGAGCAGGGTCCGCTACGGTACCATGTACAAAGCTATAAAGTGAGATACAGTACCAAGTGAGCAGTGTCAGTTACAGTACCATGTACAGAGTTCTAAAGTGAGCTACAGTACTAAGTGAGCAGTGTCAGTTACGGTGCCATGTTAAGTTATAAAGTGAGCTACAGTACCAAGTGAGCAGCGTCCGCTACAGCACCATGTACAGAGTTATAAAGTGAGCTACAGTACCAAGTGAGCAGTGTCCGCTACGGTACCATGTACAGAGTTATAAAGTGAGCTACAGTGCCAAGTGAGCAGTGTCAGTTACAGTACCATGTACAGAGTTATAATGTGAGCTACAGTACCAAGTGAGCAGTGTCCGCTACCGTACCATTTACAGAGTTATACAGTGAGCTACAGTACCAAGTGAGCAGTGTCAGCTACAGTACCATGTACAGTTATAAAGTGAGCTACAGTACCAAGTGAGCAGTGTCAGTTACTGTACCATGTACAGAGTTATAAAGTGAGCTACAGTACCAAGTGAGCAGTGTCCGCTATGGTAACATGTACAGAGCTATAATGTGAGCTACAGTACCAAGTGAGCAGTGTCCGCTACAGTACCATGTACAGAGCTATAAAGTGAGCTACAGTACCAAGTGAGCAGTGTCAGCTACAGTACCATGTACAGTTATAAAGTGAGCTACAGTACCAAGTGAGCAGTGTCCGCTACGGTACCATGTACAGAGCTATAAAGTGAGCTACAGTACAAAGTGAGCAGTGTCAGTTACAGTGCCATGTTAAGTTATAAAGTGAGCTACAGTACCAAGTGAGCAGCGTCCGCTACAGTACCATGTACAGAGTTATAATGTGAGCTACAGTACCAAGTGAGCAGTGTCCGCTACGGTACCATGTACAGAGCTATAAAGTGAGCTACAGTACCAAGTGAGCAGTGTCAGCTACAGTACCATGTACAGTTATAAAGTGAGCTACAGTACCAAGTGAGCAGTGTCAGTTACAGTACCATGTACAGAGTTATAAAGTGAGCTACAGTACCAAGTGAGCAGTGTCAGTTTCAGTACCATGTACAGAGTTATAAAGTGAGCTACAGTACCAAGTGAGCAGTGTCCGCTACGGTACCATGTACAGAGCTATAAAGTGAGCTACAGTACTAAGAGAGCAGTGTCTGCTACAGTACCATGTACAGAGTTATAACGTGAGCTACAGTACCAAGTTAGCAGTGTCAGCTACAGTACCATGTACAGAGTTATAAAGTGAGCTACAGTACCAAGTGAGCAGTGTCAGTTACAGTACCATGTACAGAGTTCTAAAGTGAGCTACAGTACCAAGTGAGCAGTGTCCGCTACGGTACCATGTACAGAGCTATAAAGTGAGATACAGTACCAAGTGAGCAGTGTCAGTTACAGTACCATGTACAGAGTTCTAAAGTGAGCTACAGTACTAAGTGAGCAGTGTCAGTTACGATGCCATGTTAAGTTATAAAGTGAGCTACAGTACCAAGTGAGCAGCGTCCGCTACAGCACCATGTACAGAGTTATAAAGTGAGCTACAGTACCAAGTGAGCAGTGTCCGCTACGGTACCATGTACAGAGTTATAAAGTGAGCTACAGTGCCAAGTGAGCAGTGTCAGTTACAGTACCATGTACAGAGTTATAATGTGAGCTACAGTACCAAGTGAGCAGTGTCCGCTACGGTACCATTTACAGAGTTATACAGTGAGCTACAGTACCAAGTGAGCAGTGTCAGCTACAGTACCATGTACAGTTATAAAGTGAGCTACAGTACCAAGTGAGCAGTGTCAGTTACTGTACCATGTACAGAGTTATAAAGTGAGCTACAGTACCAAGTGAGCAGTGTCCGCTATGGTAACATGTACAGAGCTATAAAGTGAGCTACAGTACCAAGTGAGCAGTGTCCACTACGGTACCATGTACAGAGTTATAAAGTGAGCTACAGTGCCAAGTGAGCAGTGTCATTTACAGTACCATGTACAGAGTTATAATGTGAGCTACAGTACCAAGTGAGCAGTGTCCGCTACGGTACCATGTACAGAGCTATAAAGTGAGCTACAGTACCAAGAGAGCAGTGTTCGCTACAGTACCATGTACAGAGTTATAAAGTGAGCTATAGTACCAAGCGAGCAGTGTCCGCTACCGTACCATGTACAGAGCTATAAAGTGAGCTACAGTACCAAGTGAGCAGTGTCAGCTACAGTACCATGTACAGAGTTATAATGTGAGCTACAGTACCAAGTGAGCAGTGTCAGTTACAGTGCCATGTTAAGTTATAAAGTGAGCTACAGTACCAAGTGAGCAGCGTCCGCTACAGTACCATGTACAGAGCTATAAAGTGAGCTACAGTGCCAAGTGAGCAGTGTCCGCTACGGTACCATGTACAGAGCTATAAAGTGAGCTACAGTACTAAGAGAGCAGTGTCTGCTACAGTACCATGTACAGAGTTATAACGTGAGCTACAGTACCAAGTGAGCAGTGTCAGCTACAGTACCATGTACAGAGTTATAAAGTGAGCTACAGTACCAAGTGAGCAGTGTCAGTTACAGTACCATGTACAGAGTTCTAAAGTGAGCTACAGTACCAAGTGAGCAGTGTCCGCTACGGTACCATGTACAGAGCTATAAAGTGAGATACAGTACCAAGTGAGCAGTGTCAGTTACAGTACCATGTACAGAGTTCTAAAGTGAGCTACAGTACTAAGTGAGCAGTGTCAGTTACGGTGCCATGTTAAGTTATAAAGTGAGCTACAGTACCAAGTGAGCAGCGTCCGCTACAGCACCATGTACAGAGTTATAAAGTGAGCTACAGTACCAAGTGAGCAGTGTCCGCTACGGTACCATGTACAGAGTTATAAAGTGAGCTACAGTGCCAAGTGAGCAGTGTCAGTTACAGTACCATGTACAGAGTTATAATGTGAGCTACAGTACCAAGTGAGCAGTGTCCGCTACGGTACCATTTACAGAGTTATACAGTGAGCTACAGTACCAAGTGAGCAGTGTCAGCTACAGTACCATGTACAGTTATAAAGTGAGCTACAGTACCAAGTGAGCAGTGTCAGTTACTGTACCATGTACAGAGTTATAAAGTGAGCTACAGTACCAAGTGAGCAGTGTCCGCTATGGTAACATGTACAGAGCTATAAAGTGAGCTACAGTACCAAGTGAGCAGTGTCCACTACGGTACCATGTACAGAGTTATAAAGTGAGCTACAGTGCCAAGTGAGCAGTGTCATTTACAGTACCATGTACAGAGTTATAATGTGAGCTACAGTACCAAGTGAGCAGTGTCCGCTACGGTACCATGTACAGAGCTATAAAGTGAGCTACAGTACCAAGAGAGCAGTGTTCGCTACAGTACCATGTACAGAGTTATAAAGTGAGCTATAGTACCAAGCGAGCAGTGTCCGCTACCGTACCATGTACAGAGCTATAAAGTGAGCTACAGTACCAAGTGAGCAGTGTCAGCTACAGTACCATGTGCAGTTATAAAGTGAGCTACAGTACCAAGAGAGCAGTGTTCGTTACAGTACCATGTACAGAGTTATAAAGTGAGCTATAGTACCAAGTGAGCAGTGTCACCTACAGTACCATGTACAGAGTTATAAAGTGAGCTACAGTACTAAGTGAGCAGTGTCCGCTACGGTACCATGTACAGAGCTATAAAGTGAGCTATAGTACCAAGTGAGCAGTGTCAGCTACAGTACCATGTACAGAGTTATAAAGTGAGCTACAGTACCAAGTGAGCAGTGTCTGCTACGGTACCATGTACAGAGTTATAAAGTGAGCTACAGTGCCAAGTGAGCGGTGTCAGTTACAGTACCATGTACAGAGTTATAATGTGAGCTACAGTACCAAGTGAGCAGTGTCCGCTACGGTACCATTTACAGAGTTATACAGTGAGCTACAGTACCAAGTGAGCAGTGTCAGTTACAGTGCCATGTTAAGTTATAAAGTGAGCTACAGTACCAAGTGAGCAGCGTCCGCTACAGTACCATGTACAGAGTTATAATGTGAGGTACAGTACCAAGTGAGCAGTGTCCGCTACGGTACCATGTACAGAGCTATAAAGTGAGCTACAGTGCCAAGTGAGCAGTGTCAGTTACAGTACCATGTACAGAGTTATAATGTGAGCTACAGTACCAAGTGAGCAGTGTCCGCTACGGTACCATGTACAGAGCTATAAAGTGAGCTACAGTACCAAGTGAGCAGTGTCAGCTACAGTACCATGTACAGTTATAAAGTGAGCTACAGTACCAAGAGAGCAGTGTTCGCTACAGTACCATGTACAGAGTTATAAAGTGAGCTACAGTACTAAGTGAGCAGTGTCCGCTACGGTACCATGTACAGAGCTATAAAGTGAGCTATAGTACCAAGTGAGCAGTGTCAGCTACAGTACCATGTACAGAGTTATAAAGTGAGCTACAGTACCAAGTGAGCAGTGTCTGCTACGGTACCATGTACAGAGTTATAAAGTGAGCTACAGTGCCAAGTGAGCGGTGTCAGTTACAGTACCATGTACAGAGTTTTAATGTGAGCTACAGTACCAAGTGAGCAGTGTCCGCTACGGTACCATTTACAGAGTTATACAGTGAGCTACAGTACCAAGTGAGCAGTGTCAGTTACAGTGCCATGTTAAGTTATAAAGTGAGCTACAGTACCAAGTGAGCAGCGTCCGCTACAGTACCATGTACAGAGTTATAATGTGAGCTACAGTACCAAGTGAGCAGTGTCCGCTACGGTACCATGTACAGAGCTATAAAGTGAGCTACAGTGCCAAGTGAGCAGTGTCAGTTACAGTACCATGTACAGAGTTATGTGAGCTACAGTACCAAGTGAGCAGTGTCCGCTACGGTACCATGTACAGAGCTATAAAGTGAGCTACAGTACCAAGTGAGCAGTGTCAGCTACAGTACCATGTACAGTTATAAAGTGAGCTACAGTACCAAGAGAGCAGTGTTCGCTACAGTACCATGTACAGAGTTATAAAGTGAGCTACAGTACTAAGTGAGCAGTGTCCGCTACGGTACCATGTACAGAGCTATAAAGTGAGCTATAGTACCAAGTGAGCAGTGTCAGCTACAGTACCATGTACAGAGTTATAAAGTGAGCTACAGTACCAAGTGAGCAGTGTCTGCTACGGTACCATGTACAGAGTTATAAAGTGAGCTACAGTGCCAAGTGAGCGGTGTCAGTTACAGTACCATGTACAGAGTTATAATGTGAGCTACAGTACCAAGTGAGCAGTGTCCGCTACGGTACCATTTACAGAGTTATACAGTGAGCTACAGTACCAAGTGAGCAGTGTCAGTTACAGTGCCATGTTAAGTTATAAAGTGAGCTACAGTACCAAGTGAGCAGCGTCCGCTACAGTACCATGTACAGAGTTATAATGTGAGCTACAGTACCAAGTGAGCAGTGTCCGCTACGGTACCATGTACAGAGCTATAAAGTGAGCTACAGTGCCAAGTGAGCAGTGTCAGTTACAGTACCATGTACAGAGTTATAATGTGAGCTACAGTACCAAGTGAGCAGTGTCCGCTACGGTACCATGTACAGAGCTATAAAGTGAGCTACAGTACCAAGTGAGCAGTGTCAGCTACAGTACCATGTACAGTTATAAAGTGAGCTACAGTACCAAGTGAGCAGCGTCCGCTACAGTACCATGTACAGAGTTATAATGTGAGCTACAGTACCAAGTGAGCAGTGTCCGCTACGGTACCATGTACAGAGCTATAAAGTGAGCTACAGTACCAAGTGAGCAGTGTCAGCTACAGTACCATGTACAGTTATAAAGTGAGCTACAGTACCAAGTGAGCAGTGTCCGCTACGGTACCATGTACAGAGCTATAAAGTGAGCTACAGTACAAAGTGAGCAGTGTCAGTTACAGTGCCATGTTAAGTTATAAAGTGAGCTACAGTACCAAGTGAGCAGCGTCCGCTACAGTACCATGTACAGAGTTATAATGTGAGCTACAGTACCAAGTGAGCAGTGTCCGCTACGGTACCATGTACAGAGCTATAAAGTGAGCTACAGTACCAAGTGAGCAGTGTCAGCTACAGTACCATGTACAGTTATAAAGTGAGCTACAGTACCAAGTGAGCAGTGTCAGTTACAGTACCATGTACAGAGTTATAAAGTGAGCTACAGTACCAAGTGAGCAGTGTCAGTTTCAGTACCATGTACAG
Organism: Triturus cristatus; assembly: GCF_964204655.1. Lineage (NCBI taxonomy): Eukaryota > Metazoa > Chordata > Amphibia > Caudata > Salamandridae > Triturus > Triturus cristatus. The sequence continues at coordinate 1,834,731 of NW_028187635.1, read as the reverse complement.
AGTTATAAAGTGAGCTACAGTACCAAGTGAGCAGTGTCCGCTACGGTACCATGTACAGAGCTATAAAGTGAGCTACAGTACTAAGAGAGCAGTGTCTGCTACAGTACCATGTACAGAGTTATAACGTGAGCTACAGTACCAAGTGAGCAGTGTCAGCTACAGTACCATGTACAGAGTTATAAAGTGAGCTACAGTACCAAGTGAGCAGTGTCCGCTACGGTACCATGTACAGAGCTATAAAGTGAGATACAGTACCAAGTGAGCAGTGTCAGTTACAGTACCATGTACAGAGTTCTAAAGTGAGCTACAGTACTAAGTGAGCAGTGTCAGTTACGGTACCATGTTAAGTTATAAAGTGAGCTACAGTACCAAGTGAGCAGCGTCCGCTACAGCACCATGTACAGAGTTATAAAGTGAGCTACAGTACCAAGTGAGCAGTGTCCGCCACGGTACCATGTACAGAGTTATAAAGTGAGCTACAGTGCCAAGTGAGCAGTGTCAGTTACAGTACCATGTACAGAGTTATAATGTGAGCTACAGTACCAAGTGAGCAGTGTCCGCTACGGTACCATTTACAGAGTTATACAGTGAGCTACAGTACCAAGTGAGCAGTGTCAGCTACAGTACCATGTACAGTTATAAAGTGAGCTACAGTACCAAGTGAGCAGTGTCAGTTACTGTACCATGTACAGAGTTATAAAGTGAGCTACAGTACCAAGTGAGCAGTGTCCGCTATGGTAACATGTACAGAGCTATAAAGTGAGCTACAGTACCAAGTGAGCAGTGTCCGCTACGGTACCATGTACAGAGTTATAAAGTGAGCTACAGTGCCAAGTGAGCAGTGTCAGTTACAGTACCATGTACAGAGTTATAATGTGAGCTACAGTACCAAGTGAGCAGTGTCCGCTACGGTACCATGTACAGAGCTATAAAGTGAGCTACAGTACCAAGTGAGCAGTGTCAGCTACAGTACCATGTACAGTTATAAAGTGAGCTACAGTACCAAGAGAGCAGTGTTCGCTACAGTACCATGTACAGAGTTATAAAGTGAGCTTTAGTACCAAGTGAGCAGTGTCCGCTACGGTACCATGTACAGAGCTATAAAGTGAGCTACAGTACCAAGTGAGCAGTGTCAGCTACAGTACCATGTGCAGTTATAAAGTGAGCTACAGTACCAAGAGAGCAGTGTTCGTTACAGTACCATGTACAGAGTTATAAAGTGAGCTACAGTGCCAAGTGAGCAGTGTCAGTTACAGTACCATGTACAGAGTTATAATGTGAGCTACAGTACCAAGTGAGCAGTGTCCGCTACGGTACCATGTACAGAGCTATAAAGTGAGCTACAGTACCAAGTGAGCAGTGTCAGCTACAGTACCATGTACAGTTATAAAGTGAGCTACAGTACCAAGTGAGCAGTGTCCGCTACGGTACCATGTACAGAGCTATAAAGTGAGCTATAGTACCAAGTGAGCAGTGTCAGCTACAGTACCATGTACAGAGTTATAAAGTGAGCTACAGTACCAAGTGAGCAGTGTCTGCTACGGTACCATGTACAGAGTTATAATGTGAGCTACAGTACCAAGTGAGCAGTGTCCGCTACGGTACCATTTACAGAGTTATACAGTGAGCTACAGTACCAAGTGAGCAGTGTCAGTTACAGTGCCATGTTAAGTTATAAAGTGAGCTACAGTACCAAGTGAGCAGCGTCCGCTACAGTACCATGTACAGAGTTATAATGTGAGCTACAGTACCAAGTGAGCAGTGTCCGCTACGGTACCATGTACAGAGCTATAAAGTGAGCTACAGTGCCAAGTGAGCAGTGTCAGTTACAGTACCATGTACAGAGTTATAATGTGAGCTACAGTACCAAGTGAGCAGTGTCCGCTACGGTACCATGTACAGAGCTATAAAGTGAGCTACAGTACCAAGTGAGCAGTGTCAGCTACAGTACCATGTACAGTTATGAAGTGAGCTACAGTACCAAGAGAGCAGTGTTCGCTACAGTACCATGTACAGAGTTATAAAGTGAGCTATAGTACCAAGTGAGCAGTGTCACCTACAGTAGCATGTACAGAGTTATAAAGTGAGCTACAGTACCAAGTGAGCAGTGTCAGTTACAGTACCATGTACAGAGTTATAAAGTGAGCTACAGTACCAAGTGAGCAGTGTCAGCTACAGTACCATGTACAGAGTTATAAAGTGAGCTACAGTACCAAGTGAGCAGCGTCCGCTACGGTACCATGTACAGAGCTATAAAGTGAGCTATAGTATCAAGTGAGCAGTGTCAGCTACAGTACCATGTACAGAGTTATAAAGTGAGCTACAGTACCAAGTGAGCAGTGTCCGCTATGGTACAATGTACAGAGTTATAAAGTGAGCTACAGTACCAAGTGAGCATTGTCCGCTACAGTACCATGGAACAGAGTTATAAAGTGAGCTACAGTACCAAGTGAGCAGTGTCCGCTATGGTACCATGTACAGAGTTATAAAGTGAGCTACAGTACCAAGTGAGCAGGGTCCGCTACGGTACCATGTACAGAGTTATAAAGTGAGCTACAGTACCAAGTGACCAGTGTCAGATACAGTACCATGTACAAAGTTATAAGGTGGGCTACAGTACCAAGTGAGCATTGTCCGCTACAGTACCATGGAACAGAGTTATAAAGTGAGCTACAGTACCAAGTGAGCAGTGTCCGCTATGGTACCATGTACAGAGTTATAAAGTGAGCTACAGTACCAAGTGAGCAGTGTCCGTTACAGTACCATGTACAGAGTTATAAAGTGAGCTACAGTACCAAGTGAGCAGGGTCCGCTACGGTACCATGTACAGAGCTATAAAGTGAGCTACAGTACCAAGTGAGCAGTGTCAGCTACAGTACCATGTACAGTTGTAAAGTCAGCTACCGTACCAAGAGAGCAGTGTCCGCTGCAGTACCATGTACAGAGTTATAAAGTGAGCTACAGTACCAAGTGAGCAGTGTCAGCTACAGTACCATGTACAGAGGTATAAAGTGAGCTACAGTACCAAGTGAGCAGTATCAGCTACAGTACCATGTACAGTTATAAAGTGAGCTACAGTACCAAGTGAGCAGTGTCAGTTACAGTACCATGTACAGAGTTATAAAGTGAGCTACAGTACCAAGTGAGCAGTGTCAGTTTCAGTACCATGTACAGAGTTATAAAGTGAGCTACAGTACCAAGTGAGCAGTGTCCGCTACGGTACCATGTACAGAGCTATATAGTGAGCTACAGTACTAAGAGAGCAGTGTCTGCTACAGTACCATGTACAGAGTTATAACGTGAGCTACAGTACCAAGTGAGCAGTGTCAGCTACAGTACCATGTACAGAGTTATAAAGTGAGCTACAGTACCAAGTGAGCAGTGTCAGTTACAGTACCATGTACAGAGTTCTAAAGTGAGCTACAGTACCAAGTGAGCAGTGTCCGCTACGGTACCATGTACAGAGCTATAAAGTGAGCTATAGTACCAAGTGAGCAGTGTCAGCTACAGTACCATGTACAGAGTTATAAAGTGAGCTACAGTACCAAGTGAGCAGTGTCTGCTACGGTACCATGTACAGAGTTATAAAGTGAGCTACAGTGCCAAGTGAGCGGTGTCAGTTACAGTACCATGTACAGAGTTATAATGTGAGCTACAGTACCAAGTGAGCAGTGTCCGCTACGGTACCATTTACAGAGTTATACAGTGAGCTACAGTACCAAGTGAGCAGTGTCAGTTACAGTGCCATGTTAAGTTATAAAGTGAGCTACAGTACCAAGTGAGCAGCGTCCGCTACAGTACCATGTACAGAGTTATAATGTGAGCTACAGTACCAAGTGAGCAGTGTCCGCTACGGTACCATGTACAGAGCTATAAAGTGAGCTACAGTGCCAAGTGAGCAGTGTCAGTTACAGTACCATGTACAGAGTTATAATGTGAGCTACAGTACCAAGTGAGCAGTGTCCGCTACGGTACCATGTACAGAGCTATAAAGTGAGCTACAGTACCAAGTGAGCAGTGTCAGCTACAGTACCATGTACAGTTATAAAGTGAGCTACAGTACCAAGAGAGCAGTGTTCGCTACAGTACCATGTACAGAGTTATAAAGTGAGCTATAGTACCAAGTGAGCAGTGTCACCTACAGTAGCATGTACAGAGTTATAAAGTGAGCTACAGTACCAAGTGAGCAGTGTCAGTTACAGTACCATGTACAGAGTTATAAAGTGAGCTACAGTACCAAGTGAGCAGCGTCCGCTACGGTACCATGTACAGAGCTATAAAGTGAGCTATAGTATCAAGTGAGCAGTGTCAGCTACAGTACCATGTACAGAGTTATAAAGTGAGCTACAGTACCAAGTGAGCAGTGTCCGCTATGGTACAATGTACAGAGTTATAAAGTGAGCTACAGTACCAAGTGACCAGTGTCAGTTACAGTGCCATGTACAGAGTTATAAAGTGACCTACAGTACCAAGTGAGCAGTGTCAGTTAAGGTACCATGTACAGAGTTATAAAGTGAGCTACAGTACCACGTGAGCAGTGTCAGCTACAGTGCCATGTACAGAGTTATAAAGTGAGCTACAGTACCAAGTGACCAGTGTCAGATACAGTACCATGTACAAAGTTATAAGGTGGGCTACAGTACCAAGTGAGCATTGTCCGCTACAGTACCATGGAACAGAGTTATAAAGTGAGCTACAGTACCAAGTGAGCAGTGTCCGCTATGGTACCATGTACAGGGTTATAAAGTGAGCTACAGTACGAAGTGAGCAGGGTCCGCTACGGTACCATGTACAGAGTTATAAAGTGAGCTACAGTACCAAGTGAGCAGTGTCAGCTACAGTACTATGTACAGAGTTATACAGTGAGCTACAGTACCAAGTGAGCAGTGTCAGTTACAGTGCCATGTTAAGTTATAAAGTGAGCTACAGTACCAAGTGAGCAGCGTCCGCTACAGTACCATGTACAGAGTTATAATGTGAGCTACAGTACCAAGTGAGCAGTGTCCGCTACGGTACCATGTACAGAGCTATAAAGTGAGCTACAGTGCCAAGTGAGCAGTGTCAGTTGCAGTACCATGTACAGAGTTATAATGTGAGCTACAGTACCAAGTGAGCAGTGTCCGCTACGGTACCATGTACAGAGCTATAAAGTGAGCTACAGTACCAAGTGAGCAGTGTCAGCTACAGTACCATGTACAGTTATAAAGTGAGCTACAGTACCAAGAGAGCAGTGTTCGCTACAGTACCATGTACAGTGTTATAAAGTGAGCTATAGTACCAAGTGAGCAGTGTCAGTTACAGTACCATGTACAGAGTTATAAAGTGAGCTACAGTACCAAGTGAGCAGCGTCCGCTACGGTACCATGTACAGAGCTATAAAGTGGGCTATAGTACCAAGTGAGCAGTGTCAACTACAGTACCATGTACAGAGTTATAAAGTGAGCTACAGTACCAACTGAGCAGTGTCCGCTACGGTATCATGTACAGAGTTATAAAGTGAGCTACAGTACCAAGTGAGCAGTGTCAGCTACAGTACCATGTACAGAGTTATAAAGTGAGCTACAGTACCAAGTGAGCAGTGTCCGCTACGGTACCATGTACAGAGCTATAAAGTGAGCTACAGTACCAAGTGAGCAGTGTCAACTACAGTACCATGTACAGAGCTATAAAGTGAGCTACAGTACTAAGAGAGCAGTGTCTGCTACAGTACCATGTACAGAGTTATAACGTGAGCTACAGTACCAAGTGAGCAGTGTCAGCTACAGTACCATGTACAGAGTTATAAAGTGAGCTACAGTACCAAGTGAGCAGTGTCAGTTACAGTACCATGTACAGAGTTATAAAGTGAGCTACAGTACCAAGTGAGCAGGGTCCGCTACGGTACCATGTACAGAGCTATAAAGTGAGCTACAGTACCAAGTGAGCAGTGTCAGCTACAGTACCATGTACAGTTATAAAGTGAGCTACCGTACCAAGAGAGCAGTGTCCGCTGCAGTACCATGTACAGAGTTATAAAGTGAGCTACAGTACCAAGTAAGCAGTGTCAGCTACAGTACCGTGTACAGAGTTATAAAGTGAGCTACAGTACCAAGTGAGCAGTATCAGCTACAGTACCATGTACAGTTATAAAGTGAGCTACAGTACCAAGTGAGCAGTGTCAGTTACAGTACCATGTACAGAGTTATAAAGTGAGCTACAGTACCAAGTGAGCAGTGTCAGTTTCAGTACCATGTACAGAGTTATAAAGTGAGCTACAGAACCAAGTGAGCAGTGTCCGCTACGGTACCATGTACAGAGCTATAAAGTGAGCTACAGTACTAAGAGAGCAGTGTCTGCTACAGTACCATGTACAGAGTTATAACGTGAGCTACAGTACCAAGTGAGCAGTGTCAGCTACAGTACCATGTACAGAGTTATAAAGTGAGCTACAGTACCAAGTGAGCAGTGTCAGTTACAGTACCATGTACAGAGTTCTAAAGTGAGCTACAGTACCAAGTGAGCAGTGTCCGCTACGGTACCATGTACAGAGCTATAAAGTGAGATACAGTACCAAGTGAGCAGTGTCAGTTACAGTACCATGTACAGAGTTCTAAAGTGAGCTACAGTACTAAGTGAGCAGTGTCAGTTACAGTGCCATGTTAAGTTATAAAGTGAGCTACAGTACCAAGTGAGCAGCGTCCGCTACAGTACCATGTACAGAGTTATAAAGTGAGCTACAGTACCAAGTGAGCAGTGTCCGCTACGGTACCATGTACAGAGTTATAAAGTGAGCTACAGTGCCAAGTGAGCAGTGTCAGTTACAGTACCATGTACAGAGTTATAATGTGAGCTACAGTACCAAGTGAGCAGTGTCCGCTACGGTACCATTTACAGAGTTATACAGTGAGCTACAGTACCAAGTGAGCAGTTTCAGCTACAGTACCATGTACAGTTATAAAGTGAGCTACAGTACCAAGTGAGCAGTGTCAGTTACAGTACCATGTACAGAGTTATAAAGTGAGCTACAGTACCAAGTGAGCAGTGTCCGCTATGGTAACATGTACAGAGCTATAAAGTGAGCTACAGTACCAAGTGAGCAGTGTCTGCTACGGTACCATGTACAGAGTTATAAAGTGAGCTACAGTGCCAAGTGAGCAGTGTCAGTTACAGTACCATGTACAGAGTTATAATGTGAGCTACAGTACCAAGTGAGCAGTGTCCGCTACGGTACCATGTACAGAGCTATAAAGTGAGCTACAGTACCAAGTGAGCAGTGTCAGCTACAGTACCATGTGCAGTTATAAAGTGAGCTACAGTACCAAGAGAGCAGTGTTCGTTACAGTACCATGTACAGAGTTATAAAGTGAGCTATAGTACCAAGTGAGCAGTGTCACCTACAGTACCATGTACAGAGTTATAAAGTGAGCTACAGTACTAAGTGAGCAGTGTCCGCTACGGTACCATGTACAGAGCTATAAAGTGAGCTATAGTACCAAGTGAGCAGTGTCAGCTACAGTACCATGTACAGAGTTATAAAGTGAGCTACAGTATCAAGTGAGCAGTGTCTGCTACGGTACCATGTACAGAGTTATAAAGTGAGCTACAGTGCCAAGTGAGCGGTGTCAGTTACAGTACCATGTACAGAGTTATAATGTGAGCTACAGTACCAAGTGAGCAGTGTCCGCTACGGTACCATTTACAGAGTTATACAGTGAGCTACAGTACCAAGTGAGCAGTGTCAGTTACAGTGCCATGTTAAGTTATAAAGTGAGCTACAGTACCAAGTGAAAAGCGTCCGCTACAGTACCATGTACAGAGTTATAATGTGAGCTACAGTACCAAGTGAGCAGTGTCCGCTACGGTACCATGTACAGAGCTATAAAGTGAGCTACAGTACTAAGAGAGCAGTGTCTGCTACAGTACCATGTACAGAGTTATAACGTGAGCTACAGTACCAAGTGAGCAGTGTCAGCTACAGTACCATGTACAGAGTTATAAAGTGAGCTACAGTACCAAGTGAGCAGTGTCAGTTACAGTACCATGTACAGAGTTATAAAGTGAGCTACAGTACCAAGTGAGCAGGGTCCGCTACGGTACCATGTACAGAGCTATAAAGTGAGCTACAGTACCAAGTGAGCAGTGTCAGCTACAGTACCATGTACAGTTATAAAGTGAGCTACCGTACCAAGAGAGCAGTGTCCGCTGCAGTACCATGTACAGAGTTATAAAGTGAGCTACAGTACCAAGTAAGCAGTGTCAGCTACAGTACCGTGTACAGAGTTATAAAGTGAGCTACAGTACCAAGTGAGCAGTATCAGCTACAGTACCATGTACAGTTATAAAGTGAGCTACAGTACCAAGTGAGCAGTGTCAGTTACAGTACCATGTACAGAGTTATAAAGTGAGCTACAGTACCAAGTGAGCAGTGTCAGTTTCAGTACCATGTACAGAGTTATAAAGTGAGCTACAGAACCAAGTGAGCAGTGTCCGCTACGGTACCATGTACAGAGCTATAAAGTGAGCTACAGTACTAAGAGAGCAGTGTCTGCTACAGTACCATGTACAGAGTTATAACGTGAGCTACAGTACCAAGTGAGCAGTGTCAGCTACAGTACCATGTACAGAGTTATAAAGTGAGCTACAGTACCAAGTGAGCAGTGTCAGTTACAGTACCATGTACAGAGTTCTAAAGTGAGCTACAGTACCAAGTGAGCAGTGTCCGCTACGGTACCATGTACAGAGCTATAAAGTGAGATACAGTACCAAGTGAGCAGTGTCAGTTACAGTACCATGTACAGAGTTCTAAAGTGAGCTACAGTACTAAGTGAGCAGTGTCAGTTACAGTGCCATGTTAAGTTATAAAGTGAGCTACAGTACCAAGTGAGCAGCGTCCGCTACAGTACCATGTACAGAGTTATAAAGTGAGCTACAGTACCAAGTGAGCAGTGTCCGCTACGGTACCATGTACAGAGTTATAAAGTGAGCTACAGTGCCAAGTGAGCAGTGTCAGTTACAGTACCATGTACAGAGTTATAATGTGAGCTACAGTACCAAGTGAGCAGTGTCCGCTACGGTACCATTTACAGAGTTATACAGTGAGCTACAGTACCAAGTGAGCAGTTTCAGCTACAGTACCATGTACAGTTATAAAGTGAGCTACAGTACCAAGTGAGCAGTGTCAGTTACAGTACCATGTACAGAGTTATAAAGTGAGCTACAGTACCAAGTGAGCAGTGTCCGCTATGGTAACATGTACAGAGCTATAAAGTGAGCTACAGTACCAAGTGAGCAGTGTCTGCTACGGTACCATGTACAGAGTTATAAAGTGAGCTACAGTGCCAAGTGAGCAGTGTCAGTTACAGTACCATGTACAGAGTTATAATGTGAGCTACAGTACCAAGTGAGCAGTGTCCGCTACGGTACCATGTACAGAGCTATAAAGTGAGCTACAGTACCAAGTGAGCAGTGTCAGCTACAGTACCATGTGCAGTTATAAAGTGAGCTACAGTACCAAGAGAGCAGTGTTCGTTACAGTACCATGTACAGAGTTATAAAGTGAGCTATAGTACCAAGTGAGCAGTGTCACCTACAGTACCATGTACAGAGTTATAAAGTGAGCTACAGTACTAAGTGAGCAGTGTCCGCTACGGTACCATGTACAGAGCTATAAAGTGAGCTATAGTACCAAGTGAGCAGTGTCAGCTACAGTACCATGTACAGAGTTATAAAGTGAGCTACAGTATCAAGTGAGCAGTGTCTGCTACGGTACCATGTACAGAGTTATAAAGTGAGCTACAGTGCCAAGTGAGCGGTGTCAGTTACAGTACCATGTACAGAGTTATAATGTGAGCTACAGTACCAAGTGAGCAGTGTCCGCTACGGTACCATTTACAGAGTTATACAGTGAGCTACAGTACCAAGTGAGCAGTGTCAGTTACAGTGCCATGTTAAGTTATAAAGTGAGCTACAGTACCAAGTGAAAAGCGTCCGCTACAGTACCATGTACAGAGTTATAATGTGAGCTACAGTACCAAGTGAGCAGTGTCCGCTACGGTACCATGTACAGAGCTATAAAGTAAGCTACAGTGCCAAGTGAGCAGTGTCAGTTACAGTACCATGTACAGAGTTATAATGTGAGCTACAGTACCAAGTGAGCAGTGTCCGCTACGGTACCATGTACAGAGCTATAAAGTGAGCTACAGTACCAAGTGAGCAGTGTCAGCTACAGTACCATGTACAGTTATAAAGTGAGCTACAGTACCAAGAGAGCAGTGTTCGCTACAGTACCATGTACAGAGTTATAAAGTGAGCTATAGTACCAAGTGAGCAGTGTCACCTACAGTAGCATGTACAGAGTTATAAAGTGAGCTACAGTACCAAGTGAGCAGTGTCAGTTACAGTACCATGTACAGAGTTATAAAGTGAGCTACAGTACCAAGTGAGCAGCGTCCGCTACGGTACCATGTACAGAGTTATAAAGTGAGCTACAGTACCAAGTGAGCAGTGTCAGTTACAGTGCCATGTACAGAGTTATAAAGTGACCTACAGTACCAAGTGAGCAGTGTCAGTTAAGGTACCATGTACAGAGTTATAAAGTGAGCTACAGTACCAAGTGACCAGTGTCAGATACAGTACCATGTACAAAGTTATAAGGTGGGCTACAGTACCAAGTGAGCATTGTCCGCTACAGTACCATGGAACAGAGTTATAAAGTGAGCTACAGTACCAAGTGAGCAGTGTCCGCTACGGTACCATGTACAGAGTTATAAAGTGAGCTACAGTACCAAGTGAAAAGCGTCCGCTACAGTACCATGTACAGAGTTATAATGTGAGCTACAGTACCAAGTGAGCAGTGTCCGCTACGGTACCATGTACAGAGCTATAAAGTAAGCTACAGTGCCAAGTGAGCAGTGTCAGTTACAGTACCATGTACAGAGTTATAATGTGAGCTACAGTACCAAGTGAGCAGTGTCCGCTACGGTACCATGTACAGAGCTATAAAGTGAGCTACAGTACCAAGTGAGCAGTGTCAGCTACAGTACCATGTACAGTTATAAAGTGAGCTACAGTACCAAGAGAGCAGTGTTCGCTACAGTACCATGTACAGAGTTATAAAGTGAGCTATAGTACCAAGTGAGCAGTGTCACCTACAGTAGCATGTACAGAGTTATAAAGTGAGCTACAGTACCAAGTGAGCAGTGTCAGTTACAGTACCATGTACAGAGTTATAAAGTGAGCTACAGTACCAAGTGAGCAGCGTCCGCTACGGTACCATGTACAGAGTTATAAAGTGAGCTACAGTACCAAGTGAGCAGTGTCAGTTACAGTGCCATGTACAGAGTTATAAAGTGACCTACAGTACCAAGTGAGCAGTGTCAGTTAAGGTACCATGTACAGAGTTATAAAGTGAGCTACAGTACCAAGTGACCAGTGTCAGATACAGTACCATGTACAAAGTTATAAGGTGGGCTACAGTACCAATTGAGCATTGTCCGCTACAGTACCATGGAACAGAGTTATAAAGTGAGCTACAGTACCAAGTGAGCAGTGTCAGCTACAGTACCATGTAAAGAGAACCTGGTCAAAGGAGCTGCTGAAGAGCCAGAAAAACCAGGTCAGCAGAGCTGCTTTTGAGGGAGAAAACCAGGTCAGCAGAGCTGCTTTAGAGGGAGAGAACCAGGTCAGCAGAGCTGCTCTAGAGCCAGAGAACCAGGTCAGCAGAGCGGCTTCAAAGCCAGAGAACCAGGTCAGCAGAGCTGCTTTAGAACCATAGAACCAGGTCAGCAGAGCTGCTTCAAAGCCAGAGAACCAGGTCAGCAGAGCTGCTCTAGAGCCTAAGAACCAGGTCAGCAGAGCTGCTCTAGAGCCAGAGAATCTGGTCAGCAGAGCTGCTGAAGAGCCAGAAAAACCAGGTCAGCAGAGCTGCTTTTGAGGGAGAAAACCAGGTCAGCAAAGCTGCTGTAGAGCCAGAGAAACCAGGTCAGCAGAGCTGCTCTAGAGCCTAAGAACCAGGTCAGCAGACCTGCATTAGAGCCAGAGAACAAGGTCAGCAAAGCTCCTCTAGAGCCGAAGAACCAGGTCAGCAGAGCTGCTCTAGAGCCAGAGAACCAGGTCAGCAGAGCTGCTTCTAAGCCAGAGAACCAGATCAGCAGAGCTGCTTTAGAGCCAGAGAACCAGGTCAGCAGAGCAGCTTTAGAGCCAGAGAACCAGGTCAGCAGAGCTGCTTCAAAGCCAGAGAACAAGGTCAGCAGAGCTGCTCTAGAGCCAGAGAACCAGGTCGGCACAGCTGCTCTAGAGCCTAAGAACCAGGTCAGCAGAGCTGCTCTAGAGTCAAAGAACCAGGTCAGCAGAGCTGCTGTAGAGCCAGAGAAACCAGGTCAGCAGAGCTGCTTTAGAGGGAGAGAACCAGGTCAGCAGAGCTGCTTTAGAGCCAGAGAACCAGGACAGCAGAGCTGCTTTAGAGGGAGAGAACCACCTTAGCACAGCATTTCTAGAGCCAGAGAACCAGGTCAGCAGAGCTGCTTCAAAGCCAGAGAACCAGGTCACCAGAGCTGCTTTAGAGCCAGAGAACAAGGTCATCAAAGCTGCTTCAAAGCCAGAGAACCAGGTCAGCAGAGCTGCTTTAGAATCATAGAACCAGGTCAGCAGAGCTGCTTCAAAGCCAGAGAACCAGGTCAGCAGAGCTGCTCTAGAGCCTAAGAACCTGGTCAGCAGAGCTGCTCTAGAGCCAGAGAACCTGGTCAGCAGAGCTGCTGAAGAGCCAGAAAAACCAGGTCAGCAGAGCTGCTTTAGAGGGAGAGAACCAGGTCAGCAGAGCTGCTTTAGAGCGAGAGAACCAGGTCAGCAGAGCTGCTTCAAAGCCAGAGAACCAGGTCAGCACCTCTGCTTTAGAGCCAGCGAACCAGGTCAGCAAAGCTCCTGTAGAGCCTGAGAACCAGATCAGCAGAGCTGCTCTAGAGCCAGAGAACCAGGACAGCAGAGCTGCTGTAGAGCCAGAGAAACCAGGTCAGCAGAGCTGCTCTAGAGCCTAAGAACCAGGTCAGCAGAGCTGCTCTAGAGCCGGAGAACCTGGTCAGCAGAGCTGCTCTAGAGCCGGAGAACCTGGTCAGCAGAGCTGCTGAAGAGCCAGAAAAACCAGGTCAGCAGAGCTGCTTTTGAGGGAGAAAACCAGGTCAGCAGAGCTGCTTTAGAGGGAGAGAACCAGGTCAGCAGAGCTGCTCTAGAGCCAGAGAACCAGGTCAGCAGAGCTGCTTTAGAGCCAGAGAACCAGGTCAGCAGAGCAGCTTTAGAGCCAGAGAACCAGGTCAGCAGAGCTGCTCTAGAGCCAGAGAACCAGGTCAGCACAGCTGCTCTAGAGCCTAAGAACCAGGTCAGCAGAGCTGCTCTAGAGCCAAAGAACCAGGTCAGCAGAGCTCCTATAGAGCCTAAGAACCAGGTCAGCAGAGCTGCTCTAGAGTCAAAGAACCAGGTCAGCAGAGCTGCTGTAGAGCCAGAGAAACCAGGTCAGCAGAGCTGCTTTAGAGGGAGAGAACCAGGTCAGCAGAGCTGCTTTAGAGCCAGAGAACCAGGACAGCAGAGCCTCTCTAGAGCCTAAGAACCAGGTCAGCAGAGCTGCTCTAGAGCCAGAGAACCTGGTCAGCAGAGCTGCTGATTAGCCAGAAAAACCAGGTCAGCAGAGCTGCTTTTGAGGGAGAAAACCAGGTCAGCAGAGCTGCTTTAGAGGGAGAGAACCAGGTCAGCAGAGCTGCTCTAGAGCCAGAGAACCAGGTCAGCAGAGCTGCTTCAAAGCCAGAGAACCAGGTCAGCACAGCTGCTCTAGAGCCTAAGAACCAGGTCAGCAGAGCTGCTCTAGAGCCAAAGAACCAGGTCAGCAGAGCTGCTGTAGAGCCTAAGAACCAGGTCAGCAGAGCTGCTTTAGAGCCAGAGAACCAGGTCAGCAGAGCAGCTTTAGAGCCAGAGAGCCAGGTCAGCAGAGCTGCTTCAAAGCCAGAGAACAAGGTCAGCAGAGCTGCTCTAGAGCCAGAGAGCCAGGTCAGTACAGCTGTTCTGGAGCCTAAGAACCAGGTCAGCAGAGCTGCTCTAGAGCCAAAGAACCAGGTCAGCAGAGCTGCTATAGAGCCTAAGAACCAGGTCAGCAGAGCTGCTCTAGAATCAAAGAACCAGTTCAGCAGAGCTGCTGTAGAGCCAGAGAAACCAGGTCAGCAGAGCTGCTTTAGAGGGAGAGAACCAGGTCAGCAGAGCTGCTTTAGAGCCAGAGAACCAGGTCAGCAGAGCTGCTCTAGAGTCAAAGAACCAGTTCAGCAGAGCTGCTGTAGAGCCAGAGAAACCAGGTCAGCAGAGCTGCTTTAGAGGGAGAGAACCAGGTCAGCAGAGCTGCTTTAGAGCCAGAGAACCAGGACAGCAGAGCCTCTCTAGAGCCTAAGAACCAGGTCAGCAGAGCTGCTCTAGAGCCAGAGAACCTGGTCAGCAGAGCTGCTGAAGAGCCAGAAAAACCAGGTCAGCACAGCTGCTCTAGAGCCTAAGAACCAGTTCAGCAGAGCTGCTGTAGAGCCAGAGAAACCAGGTCAGCAGAGCTGCTTTAGAGGGAGAGAACCAGGTCAGCAGAGCTGCTCTAGAGCCAGAGAACAAGGTCAGCAGAGCTGCTCTAGAGCCAGAGAACCAGGTCAGCACAGCTGCTCTAGAGCCTAAGAACCAGGTCAGCAGAGCTGCTCTAGAGCCAAAGAACCAGGTCAGCAGAGCTGCTGTAGAGCCTAAGAAACAGGTCAGCAGAGCTGCTCTAGAGTCAAAGAACCAGGTCAGCAGAGCTGCTGTAGAGCCAGAGAAACCAGGTCAGCAGAGCTGCTTTAGAGGGAGGGAACCAGGTCAGCAGAGCTGCTTTAGAGCCAGAGAACCAGGACAGCAGAGCTGCTTTAGAGGGAGAGAACCACCTTAGCAGAGCTATTCTAGAGCCAGAGAACCAGGTCAGCAGAGCTGCTTCAAAGCCAGAGAAGCAGATCACCAGAGCTGCTTTAGAGCCAGAGAACCAGGTCAGCAGAGCTGCTTCAAAGCCAGAGAACCAGGTCAGCAGAGCTGCTTTAGAACCATAGAACCAGGTCAGCAGAGCTGCTTCAAAGCCAGAGAACCAGGTCAGCAGAGCTGCTGTAGAGACAGAGAAACCAGGTCAGCAGAGCTGCTCTAGATCCTAAGAACCAGGTCAGCAGAGCTGCTCTAGATCCAGAGAACCTGGTCAGCAGAGCTGCTGAAGAGACAGAAAAACCAGGTCAGCAGAGCTGCTTTTGAGGGAGAAAACCAGGTCAGCAGAGCTGCTTTAGAGGGAGAGAACCAGGTCAGCAGAGCTGCTCTAGAACCAGAGAACCAAGTCAGCAGAGCTGCTTCAAAGCCAGAGAACCAGGTCAGCACCTCTGCTTTAGAGCCGGAGAACCAGGTCAGCAAAGCTCCTCTAGAGCCTAAGAACCAGGTAAGCAGAGCTGCTCTAGAGCCAGAGAAACAGGTCAGCAGAGCTGCTGTAGAGCCAGAGAAACTAGGTCAGCAGAGCCTCTCTAGAGCCTAAGAACCAGGTCAGCAGAGCTGCTCTAGAGCCAGAGAACTTGGTCAGCAGAGCTGCTGAAGAGCCAGAAAAACCAGGTCAGCAGAGCTGCTTTTGAGGGAGAAAACTAGGTCAGCAGAGCTGCTTTAGAGGGAGAGAACCAGGTCAGCAGAGCTGCTCTAGAGCCAGAGAACCAGGTCAGCAGAGCTGCTTCAAAGCCAGAGAACCAGGTCAGCAGAGCTGCTTTAGAGCCAGAGAACCAGGTCAGCAGAGCAGCTTTAGAGCCAGAGAACCAGTTCAGCAGAGCTGCTTCAAAGCCAGAGAACAAGGTCAGCAGAGCTGCTCTAGAGCCAGAGAACCAGGTCAGCAGAGCTGCTTTAGAGGGAGAGAACCAGGTCAGCAGAGCTGCTCTAGAGCCAGAGAACCAGGTCAGCAGAGCTGCTTCAAAGCCAGAGAACCAGGTCAGCAGAGCTGCTTTAGAGCCAGAGAACCAGGTCAGCAGAAGAGCTTTAGAGCCAGAGAACCAGGTCAGCAGAGCTGCTTCAAAGCCAGAGAACAAGGTCAGCAGAGCTGCTCTAGAGCCAGAGAACCAGGTCAGCACAGCTGCTCTAGAGCCTAAGAACCAGGTCAGCAGAGCTGCTCTAGAGCCAAAGAACCAGGTCAGCAGAGCTGCTGTAGAGCCAGAGAAACCAGGTCAGCAGAGCTGCTTTAGAGGGAGAGAACCAGGTCAGCAGAGCTGCTTTAGAGCCAGAGAACCAGGACAGCAGAGCTGCTTTAGAGGGAGAGAACCACCTTAGCAGAGCTGTTCTAGAGCCAGAGAACCAGGTCAGCAGAGCTGCTTCAAAGCCAGAGAACCAGATCACCAGGGCTGCTTTAGAGCCAGAGAACCAGGCCAGCAGAGCTGCTTCAAAGCCAGAGAACCAGGTCAGCAGAGCTGCTTTAGAACCATAGAACCAGGTCAGCAGAGCTGCTTCAAAGCCAGAGAACCAGGTCAGCAGAGCTGCTTTAGAGCCACAGAAACATGTCAGCAGAGCTGCTCCAGAGCCTAAGAACCAGGTCGGCAGAGCTGCTCTAGAGCAAGAGAACCAGGTCAGCACATCTGCTTTAGAGCCAGAGAACCAGGTGTAGGAGAGTAGGATCTGCACTTATGTTGCCCCCACTTCTTTTCTGATGTATACACTGGTTTCTGGCTATAGTCTGGCTGGGTCCCTGCTAATCAGGGCCCCAGTCTCACTGATCTCTCTAAACAACTTGGTGTGCATATTAGATGCACTAGTGATTGGATACTGTGGTACCTTACGAGCCCCTAGTATATGGTACCTAGGGCATTGGTACTTCACAGGCCTACCAGGGGCTGCAGCATGTATTATGCCACCCCTGGGAAGCATTTTCAATCTGAAACCACAGGCCTGCTACTACAGCCTGTGTGAGGTAGTGTTAGCACTCCTCACTGAGGTATAGGTTCCTATATCTCACCATACACACACATATAAACCTATCAGCCACCCCTTTTGCAGGCCCTATCAATCCTGAGGGCAGGGTCCTTGGTTTACTATGTGAGGGGGTGCTTCTGCATGAGCAGGACCCCTCTGCAGCTGGCAGAGTCTATTCTCTGTTGCTGTTTGTGGATGCGGTTAAACCATTATAACCTCGCGGTAAATGCTAACTTTGGAATGACTGCATCAAAACATGTCGTGTTTGGTGTCAAACAACTTGGAATCATACCCTCAAACCAGTAACTGGTGTGGGAGTATGATCCCACCCTTCTAGAGGGGATGACATGTACCCACTGTACTAAATGGTAGAAATCTCCTAGAGCCCTGTGTCGGGATGTGGTGAAGGAAACACGAGGCGGATGTGAAGTGACTTGCGAGTATTGTTTTATTTATAATATAACAGAGGTGGGGCTTCTTTCTCTTCCGAAATGCTGAGCTCTAGGTATATGGCTGGGGTTGAGTCCTCGACAGACGTCCTCCTCCTCGCTTCGGAGTGGCCAGCTCTTGATTTCACCGGAAGGGACTCGGGACGTTCAGCATGAAAGAAAACAAAAATAAAACAGCCTTAGATTCAGGCACGTTTTAATGTGGTGGGGAAGGGGCATGTGGGAGCACCGTAGCAAGTAGGGTGTGAAGGGTTAAGGACCTAGACCACCACCCGTAGACCGACACAGAGGTTGAGTAGAAGATGAACTGACTGCTTACTTCAGGAGGTGTCCCCCGAACTCTCCAACACCCGCCGTCCTGACCCCAGGAAGCGCCCCATACCTGCTGGAGCCAGGAACCTCTGGGTCCCTGGCGGGGCGCTGCGTGTGTCCAGCCTCCTGGCTCCTCTGGGAAACGTCCGTCGTCTGGCTCGGCAACCGCTATCCTCTTCTCCTCCGTCTGTTCGTCTCTGGGTCGGCGTTTGCTCCCTTCTCTGTCCTCCGCGTCTTCCTCAAGTTCCGTGTCTGCCTCCCCGCCTTTCCGACCCGGTGAATCCGAACCAGCCACGTCATAGGGGGTGGGGCCATCCAACGAAGAGCAGACAGTATCGTTAAAGGGCCAGGGCTCAGGAATTACTTCCGTCTCCGAGTCAGTGGTTCTAGTTCTGACCTCCGGGTGCTGTAGGGCAGAAGAGGGGGACGACAATGGTGAGTCCGGTGGCTTCTCAAGCGGGACAGGGACCACATCCCGACACACCCCACCCCAAGAATCGTCCCGATCGGGGACAGAGTGTACTCGGGAGAGGAAGTCAGCGTTGGAGTTCTCGGTACCCCTACGGTGAAAAAGGTAAAACACAAAAGGTTGAAGGGACAAGAACCAGCGCATAATGCATAGGTTGTTGGACTTATTCCGGCTCATCCATACGAGGGGGGCATGGTCCGTGTAGAGCCGGAACCGCCTGCCCTCCAGATAATAACGTAGCTTTTCCACGGCCCATTTCACGGCCAGGCACTCCTTTTCGATGATAGGGTAATGCTGTTCTCGGGGAAATAGTTTCCTGCTAATAAAAAGAATGGGCCGTTCTGTTCCGTCATCGGCAGCTTGAGATAGTACCGCACCGATGCCGTTTTCGGAGGCATCAGTTTGTAAAACAAATGGTCATTCGAAATCAGGAGAAGCCAACACTGGTCCGCTAGTGATCACCGTTTTTAAGCGGGATATAGCCTCCAAGACCCGTGGAGAGGGATGTCGCACATTTTTGTCCGAGGTCGATTTCTTCAGGAGTTCGGTCAATGGGGCCGCTATTTCAGAATACTGCGGTATGAAGCGTCTATAATAGCCCAAGAGTCCTAAAAAGGCCCGGATCTCTTTTTTTGTTGTAGGGACCGGTGTTTCGGTGATGGCCCTGACTTTTTCTCTCTGTGGCTCAATACACCCATTACCCATAAGATATCCCAGCTAGCGTACCCGATGGAAAGCCACAAAGGATTTACCGGCATTGACGTGGAGCCCTGCGGCATGTAATTCCTGCAATACTCGATGACAATGCTTCAGGTGAGTGTCCCATGAGGGGCTAAAGATCACTATGTCATCGAGATAGGCTGAGGAATACTCCTGATGGGCCTGCAGTACTACATTCATCAAACGCTGAAAAGTTGTGGGAGCACCATGTAAACCAAAGGGCAAAACGGTAAACTCAAACAAACCTTCGGGAGTGGAAAAAGCAGTTTTTTTCTGATCACTGCTCCGTAAGGGTACTTGCCAATAGCCTTTGGTCAAGTCTAATGTGGTGATGTATTGTGCCTTCCCTAGTCTTTCGATCAGTTCGTCTACTCGGAGTAGGGGATAGGCATCCAAGGAGGAGACAGCATTGATTTTTCTAAAATCAATACAAAACCTAATGGACCCATCAGGCTTGGGCACTAGGACTATAGGGGAGGACCAGTCACTCTGCGAGGGCCTGATTACGCCCATTTGCAGCATTTTGTGTATTTCAGCGGAAACGGCTGCTCTTCTGGCAGCGGGAATTCTGTAGGGTTTCTGTTTCATTGGTTCCCCGGGACCTGTGTTTATTTGATGTTCCACTAGGGTCGTTTTAGCGGGACTGTCTGAGAATAGGTCCCGAAAGGGAAAAAAGGAATCAAGAAGCTCCTTGGTTTGTGTGATTGACAGCTTTGGGTTTACCGTTAACTTCTCTAGGGTACAAGGGGGTTCTCTTTCTACTTGGGGAGATATGTATGCTTTTCGGAGGGGGTCCTAGCCACTTCTTCAAAAGATTTATGTGATAGATTTGGGTTGTGCGTGGTGTCATTTGTAAGCGATAGGTAGTGGCCCCTATCGGCTCTACGACCCTATAGGGGCCCTTCCATTCACTTTTGGCCTTACTAGCAATGCTGGGTAACATTACCAAGGCCCAGTCGTCTACCTGTAACGTACGTAACTTCTTTCCCTTGTCGTAATACTTTTTTTGTGTTTCTTGGGCTTTCTCTAGGTTTTGATGAGCCAAGTCACGTAGTTTACCTAATCTAGACCGTAAATGCAAGGTGTAGTCTAGAAGGGTCTGGGTGTTATCATCCTCTGCTTCCCAGGTCTCCCTTGTCATCTCTAGCAGAGTCCGAGGTCGTCTGCCGTACAGGAGTTCGAAGGAGGAACATCCTAGACTACTCTGTACCTGCCTGCGGATGACAAAGAGAGCCAGGGGCAGTAGACGATCCCAGGACTTTCCTTCACTCTCTAACATTTTGTTTAACGTTAACTTCAGGGTCCCGTTATACCTTTCAACCAACCCGTCCGTTTGGGGATGATATACGGATGTTTTAATGTGTCTTATATTCAATAGCTTACAAACTTGGGACATGAGTTTTGAGACGAAGGGAGTTCCCTGATCTGTGAGGAGTTGTGAGGGAAATCCCACCCGTGAAAAGTATTCCAGGAGTTTGTCAGCTATACAAGAAGTCGTGGTGCTACGGAGGGGGAAGGCTTCTGGGAACCGGGTACAATAGTCTACTAAGACTAGAACGTACTGAAAACCCTTGGAAGACCGAGGTAGGGGTACAATGATGTCCATACCCACACGTTCAAACGGATGGCCAACGATGGGTAGGGGTTGCAGGGGAACGTGTGCAGGACGATAAGGATTCTTGACCTGACACACAGGGCAATTCTGACAATAGGTTTTTATTTGGGCATATATACCAGGCCAATAGAAGCTTCTCAAGATATTCTTGGTGGTCTTTTGGGCCCCTGCATGGCCGGCCAAGAGGTGACTGTGGGCAAAAAACATGACTTGCTCCCTAAAGTCCTTGGGGACGAGGAGTTGGGAGGGAGCGGTGGCATTAGGGAGACGGTATAAAAGACCGTTTTGTATTTTAAAGGAGGGGAATGTAACGTTACCGTTGTTAGGTTGGTTTCTTGCCTCCTGCCATGCATGAAAAAGAGGGAGAGAACCAGGTCAGCAGAGCTGCTCTAGAGCCAGAGAACCAGGTCAGCAGAGCTGCTTCAAAGCCAGAGAACCAGGTCAGAAGAGCTGCTTTAGAGCCATAGAGCCAGGTCAGCAGAGCTGCTTTAGAGCCAGAGAACCAGGTCAGCAGAGTTGCTTCAAAGCCAGAGAACCAGGTCAGCAGAGCTGCTTTAGAGCCATAGAACCAGGTCAGCAGATCTGCTCTAGAGCCTAAGAACAAGGTCAGCAGAGCTGCTGTAGAGCCAGAGAACCAGGTCAGCAGAGCTGCTGTAGAGCCAGAGAAACCAGGTCGGCAGAGCTGCTTTAGAGACAGAGAACCAGGTCACCAGAGCTGCTATAGAGCCAGAGAACCAGGTCAGCAGAGCTGCTTTAGAGCCAGAGAACCAGGTCAGCAGAGCTGCTCTAGAGCCAGAGAACCTGTACAGAAGAGCTGCTTTAGAGCCAGAGAAGCAGGTCAGCAAAGCTGCTTTAGAGCCACAGAACCAGGTCAGCAGAGCTGCTTTAGAGCCAGAAAACCAGGTCAGCAGAGCTGCTTTAGAGGGAGAGAACCAGGTCAGCAGAGCTGCTTTAGAGCCATAGAGCCAGGTCAGCAGAGCTGCTGTAGAGCCAGAGAACCAGGTCAGCAGAGCTGCTGTAGAGCCAGAGAAACCAGGTCAGCAGAGCTGCTTTAGAGGGAGAGAACCAGGTCAGCAGAGCTGCTGCAGAGCCAGAGAAACCAGTTCAGCAGAGCTGCTTTAGAGCCAGAGAACCAGGTCAGCAGAACTGCTTTAGAGGGAGAGAACCACCAGGTCAGCAGAGCTGCTCTAGAGGCAGAGAAACAGGTCAGCAGACCTGCTGTATAGCCAGAGAACCAGGTCAGCAGAGCTGCTGTAAAGCCAGAAAACCAGGTCAGCAGAGCTGCTTTAGAGGGAGAGAACCAGGTCAGCAGAGCTGCTCTAGAGCCTAAGAACCAGGTCAGCAGAGCTGCTCTAGAGCCAGAGAACCTGGTCAGCAGAGCTGCTGAAGAGCCAGAAAAACCAGGTCAGCAGAGCTGCTTTTGAGGGAGAAAACCAGGTCAGCAGAGCTGCTTTAGAGGGAGAGAACCAGGTCAGCAGAGCTGCTCTAGAGCCAGAGAACCAGGTCAGCAGAGCTGCTTCAAAGCCAGAGAACCAGGTCAGCAGAGCTGCTTTAGAGCCATAAAGCCAGGTCAGCAGAGCTGCTTTAGAGCCAGAGAACCAGGTCAGCAGAGTTGCTTCAAAGCCAGAGAACCAGGTCAGCAGAGCTGCTTTGCACCATAGAACCAGGTCAGCAGATCTGCTCTAGAGCCTAAGAACCAGGTCAGCAGAGCTGCTGTAGAGCCAGAGAACCAGGTCAGCAGACCTGCTGTAGAGCCAGAGAAACCAGGTCAGCAGAGCTACTTTAGAGACAGAGAACCAGGTCACCAGAGCTGCTATAGAGCCAGAGAAACCAGGTCATCACAGCTGCTTTAAAGGGAGAGAACCTGGTCAGCAGAGCTGCTTTAGAGCCAGAGAACCAGGTCAGCAGAGCTGCTCTAGAGCCAGAGAACCAGGTCAGAAGAGCTGCTTTAGAGCCAGAGAACCAGGTCAGCAAAGCTGCTTTAGAGCCACAGAACCAGGTCAGCAGAGCTGCTGTAGAGCCATAGAACCAGGTCAACAGAGCTGCTGTAGAGCCAGAGAACCAGGTCAGCAGAGCCCTTGTAGAGCCAGAGAACCAGGTCAGCAGAGCTGCTCTAGAGCCAGAGATCTACGTCAGCAGAGCTGCTGTAGAGACAGAGAATCAGGTCAGCAGAGCCGCAGTAGAGCCAGTGAACTAGGTCAGCAGAGCTGCTTTAGAGCCTGAGAACCAGGTCAGCAGAGCCGTTGTAGAGCCAGAGAACCAGGTCAGCAAAGCTGCTTTAGAGCCAGAGAAACAGGACATTGGGGCTTATTTACAAGCCCCTTGCGCCGCCGCTGCGTCACTTTTTCCCACACAAAACTGAAGCACCGGCGGTGCAAGGGACTTGTAAATAAGCCCCATTGTGCCCATTCGAATGCAATAAAGCAGTTACCTTCACACCACGGAATAGGTGAAATAAAGCACCAGTTTCTAAAGTTATTGCTCTTTCCACAGTTACTGGTAACTCAAGTCTCCTGCCTGAGGTCTACTACATTTATTGTAATTTAAAACTTCAGGTATCAAAATGCAAAGTTGAGTTAGCTATTAGCCTTACACTGGCTGAACAACTGCCTCCTACCATTGGACTGTTGCGAGTGTCCACAAATCTAAGATTGTATTTTGGGAAGTAGATGATGCATCTCATGCCTGCAACATAAAACAAGAAAATTATTATTCGAGAATGCACTCCTTCCCTTATGTTCTCATTTTTCAATTTTTTTTGTCGTCCATTCATGCGTGCGTAGCAGCTGCTGTGTACCGTCCCAAGGCACAGCCAATATAATCAATATATCCTGGGGCGCTTATGCGCACCCCACCTGCCGCACTGCGAAAGTGGGAAAACTTCCCTTCCTATGTCCATTTCCTCGTATGTAATCAAATGTAATCATTAGTCTCCCAAAATAGTCATAATTTTTTAACACTTTTCAAATTTCATCAAAACACTGCTGAGATGGCATCCTTTCACCTTCCATCTACGCACGCATCAATGGACAACAAAACATTTGAAAAATGAGAACATAAGGGAAGGAGTGCATTCTCGAATAATAATGTTCTTGCTTTTGCAATCTACCGTCCCGATAGCAGATTGCACTCCGAGGATGAGAACAAGAGAAAGCAATTTAAAATAAGGAATAGTGATACACTGTTGGGACGGCTAAAAGACTAGAGTGGACTCCTTGAACATTGAATAAGAGAACAATTTCCAGCACAATCATGAATAATTGACCTTTGCTTTTGTTTTGTATATTTGTAAATGAATAGATGCAGGCGCGATGGGTGCTAACATACATAATCATGGTGAAACGCATTTATTTGCACAAATGAGGGATTATGAATTGTATATTTTCGGCATCATTTTGATTTTTTGATTTACATTTCCATTATATATAGAAGACGAGGTGGAGAGGGGGGCTTAGCATAGATTTGTTCGTATCACCAGTGGAAATGGGTAGAGTAGGGTGCATTGTGGGTTTAGTAGTTTGGGAGTAACTTCTAAATACCCGTACGCATCGCAGGTCACATGGTTCACAGTCTAATTTGAATTGGGTGGTAACAGGTGAGGTGAAGGTTAAAAACTAATGGATTAGGCTGATTCTCTTACGATATTGGGGAAGGTGGATGAGGAGGTCAGGCCGCCGGCTGTGGTGTCATCGAGGTATTTAGTACCATTTCATATGAAAGGGAAACCCAAAATAAGAGAGGGTTTATAGTCACTATGGGGTTGTAGTTTGATTGATTTTACAGCGGGCTTTTAAAACAGGAGGTTGGGTATGAGATTTTTTTTTTTTACATATTTTTATTGACATTTTCAGTTTTTTTAAAATTATTTTTATTTATTTATTTATTTTTAACTGACAACACATGATGACATACATAGCTGTGCGCCTACAACCCTGAGGCCGGCTGCGGTGTTACTAACGGTCACGCCTCATCACAGCTTATCCCACATCCTGGAGGCTGGGCATCACTGTGTTCAAAGGTTTGCAATCCTGTATGCCATTTCTTGTAGACTTTTCCCCCGTGTGGGGGCACAGATTTTCTACTAGTAACAAAACACCCAAAGAAACCTTACCCCAGCCTCACCCCCTACTCATAACTGTTGAGGTGTCCTGACAGCAACCCACCTAGAGTTTATCTGTGCACTCAGCGCCAGTCGTCACATCTCCTCCAAGAAGTGGCATAAATGCCTATTACGCATCTCAGACCAAAGCACGTCAGTGAGTGGACTTTGTGCCCTCCTCACTACCATCAATCCCCGGTTAGTAAAGGGGGCTCTCCCCCCCCTCCCACTGCAATACAGTTCTACGAGCTCCTGGAGGGCTCCCCTCGGATCACTCAGGCAATGGCTGCGCTCGGGGTCCCCGCGTCATCCGTCCCCACCGCAGTCTCCGTAGCCCCACCACCCCTCCCGAGAAAGTCGGCGTATAGTCTCCAAAAATTCTTTGGTCTGCTGCACGGAGGAATCAGCTCGCTGAACCTCTCCGACTGCGTGCAGCAGTAGAGCACGTTTCGTGCCCACTACGCTACTGTAGGCAAGGGGCACCGCATACAGCAAAGTGCTACCCTACGCTTTGCTATGAGCATACCCATGTCCACCAGCCGTCGTGCTGCCTTGGGTAGCACTCTAGAGTGTCCCAGCAGGGCCACTGCAGGATCTGGGGTAAGATCTAATTCTACCACTCCTCCTATCTGCTGATAGATCGCTTCCCAGAAGCTGCAGATACCAGGGCAGTACCACGCTAAATGGATAAAGTCAGCCACTGGGTGGCTGCATCTCTCGCATGTAGCTCCCTCCCGTAGGCCATACCGGTGCAATCTCTCCGGCGTGTAGTAGACTCTATTTATGAACTTAAAATGAATCAGCCTGTGCTTGCCATGTAAAGATATGCGACGAATACCAGAACAGCAGTACGTCCACATGGCATCGTCTATTGCGGTGTCAAGGTCCCTCTGCCAGGCTAATCTGGCCTTAGTATATTCCTGCGATCTCTGCGACATCGCCATGCCATATAGTTTAGACATTAGCTTATGGGGACTTTTCTGTTTGATGAGAAATGATAATTCCAGAACCTCAGGGGGTTCGGCCATGTCTTCCCCTAGGTGTTGCCGCCATGCCCTTCTCACCCTATGGAACTGGAAACGCTGCAGTTGTGTGGTGCTGTCCACTGTGGCAGCGACCTCATCCTATGTCTTAGCGACCCCGTCCGAAAACAGGTCCCTCATTCAGTGTATACCCAGCTCCCGAAGGGACCGCACCACCCCGCTATCCCTGCAGGGGGACAACCAGACCGCCCAGTCGAGTGGCATTGCTGGGGAGTATAATAATGCCCCAGCTGTTTGCTGCAATATGATATTCCATGCATGCCGGGTTGAGTTTAGTGAGTCTAGGAATCCCGTTCTACAGTCCGGCGCGTCAAAAATAAACGCGGGACGTGGGAGTGGTGCAGCAAACAGTTTCTCTAACTTTAGATATGGGACTGATTCATCGCCATGAATCCAGCTGTGCGCCTGGGCGCCTTGTGCAACCCTGTAGTACAGCTCCAGATCAGGCGCCCCCAGGCCGCCCAGATGATAAGGCAACATCAAGACGCGCCAACTAACACGTGCGTGCTTACCCGCCCATGCCAGCCGCAACAGGGATTTAGTAAGCCTAGCGAAAAAGGTGCACGACAGCACAATAGGGATGTTAGCAAACAGGAATACAAATCTGGGAAGTACCACCATCTTCATAATGGATATCCGACCCACCAGTGACAGGGGTAGTCTGATCCAGGTCTCCACATCATCTTCAAGTTTATCAATGGCCCTGCCGTAGTTCTCAGAGAGCACCACCTCAGAGTCCATATGCAGTTGAATCCCCAGGTATCTGACCGAGTCATCCGACCACTGGAGCGGATACTCCATCTCAAATGGGGTAGTGATCGGGGTTAACGGAAAAGCGATGGACTTAGTCCAGTTGACCTTCAGGCCAGAGAGCGCCCCAAAATGCACCACCTCCCGCAGTACCGGCGCTAAGTTATTCTCCGGGTCCCTGACATACAGCAGGGTATCGTCTGCTTATGTGGAGACCACGATCTTGTATGTAGGGAAGCTTACTCCTCTGAGGCTGTGGTATTCCCGAAGGGCGCACGCCAAAGGCTCCGCCATCAGGGCGTACAGTATAGGCGACAGAGGGCAACCCTGACGCGTTCCCCTCGAGATGGGAATAGCATCCGTAACCAGGTCGCCCAGTCGTATCCTCGCAGTGGGTCCCCCATACAGCACCCCAACCATTTGCAGGAAGACTGGGCCCAGCCCCATTCTTGTCAGAACCTGTCGCATGAATGGCCATTCTACCGAATCAAAGGCCTTCTCCATGTCCAGGAAGACTGCAAGAGCCCGCGTGTCCCTGCGTACATGCTGCATAGTGCCAAACACTGTTCTCAAATTATACGTGAGGTTTCTGCCGGGCACAAACCCCGCCTGTTCCGGGGCAATTAGCTCCGAAGTGAGCAGGGCCAGGCGCGTACCTAAGACTTTCGCAAAAAGTTTGGTATCGACATTCAGCAGCGACAGCGGTCTATAAGAACTGCATTCCTCCGGCGCCTTACCTGGCTTGAGGATCGCCACTAAAATAGCCTCTCTCATAGACTGTGGCATGTGCCTCTTAACACACATATCATCAAACAGTGCCGATATATGTGGGAGTAGCAGGTCTATGAAGGTTCTGTAAAAGGCAACCGTAAGGCCATCCGCCCCCGGGGCGCTATGTGCCTTCATGCCCGCCAGTGCCTCAAGGATTTCATCTTTCTCTATGGGGAGGGCCAGAAATTCCCTATGCGCATTAGTGAGGAAAGGCAACTTAATGTAATCCAGATAGTCTTGAATGCTCTCTTCCATATCGGTCTGTTGGGAAGCGTAAAGAGTAGCGTAATACGACGGAAAACGTGCCGCAATGTCGGCCTCTTCCGTTAAGAGCACGCCTTCCTTAGATCGAATCTTGGTGATAGTGGCTCTACCCCTCCGGGCTTTTAGTATATTAGCAAGTACCGATTCAGGCCTGTCTGTGGTACTTTGAAATTTGGGACCGCGTAGGAGGCAGGGCCCTACCCCTGTCTATTCCGGTATTAGCGAACCGCGAATGGTCCATGCGGTATGTACAAGTGCTTTGTATAACGTTTTAGCTATAAATGCACTGTGTATACGATGTTATACATCACTACGTGGGTTCCATCTTAGAGCGGTGGCCATCTTATGGTTGCCCTCACATAGGCTACACATTACGAACAAATACGGGCCTTTAGAACACATGTGCCCTCCTTTGACTTCTCTGTGACCTGGGTAGCTTGGCTCCGCTGCCCCAGGTCAGTCCGGTCTCACGAGCTCCCCGTCCTACGGCCACCTGTGATTAGCATCAGGGTTTGACACACCATAAAGCCTTTTCATCCCACACAAGCCTCCAGCTAATCTCTTTCACACCTGACTCTTCCTGCTTTATGGCTTGTTTTCCAAACAGGAGATGCCCGTGTTTATTGGGGCCTATTGATATCTGATGTGGGATCTGAGCCTCGCTGGGTAAATAATTGTGGACTGGTTTAACTGGAATTTGGGATGGTCATCATGACTCTGCCTTTTCGTTTGTAATGGATACATGTAGATGACCATATCGTAAAACAAGGAATGTATGCCTGAAGCATGATATTTTGTATTTAAGGAGAAGCCAGTTTCTGTAACTTTAAGCAGTCTCCTGAGAACATACATTGTGTTGTACTTCTCGGATACCTGTAATTGGTCTGCAGCCAATAAATCGATCTTTGACTTCACCTAGAAGACTCTGTGTTTCTGTGGGTCTGAAACAGGAAGAACCCGAAGTCTTAGGGTGTGTTCCCCTGCACCGCTGGGCTTTAAATTCCCAGTACTTCAGTTGGCGCCCAACTCGGGGCGATTTCAGCGGTACCAGTCCAAGCCAGAGGTTCGTGAGGCGCTTCGTGTGGAAATTCCGGAGGAAGGCCGCCACTTCATCGACCCCTGCATGTCGACGTGGTCCGAAAGTCTTTTCTGCGAGGTTCTCCACGTCCCGACGGCTACGAAGGACTGCTGCCCTGATTAATCGCCCTGTTTTGGACCCTTGACGATTTTGGTAGAGCGAAACAATCGAGAGAGTCTTCTGGTGACGCCATTGATCATCGATATTCAGTTAAGTATAAGTGGAGCGTCTCCCAGTTTGTTTGGTATCCTTCGGGGTTTTTGGTATCCTTCGGGATCATTTTGATTTGGAGCTTGCAAGCGCCAAAGCCAGAGGACTCGTGTATTCACGAGACTATCGTAATCGATAATCCTTTGAAGTTTGAAACTAGACTAGTGAGCGAAGATGCCTGGTTCTAGTGTATTTGGAAGATTGTTTTGTTTGGGTTGTGGAAGGGATTTCCAGTTAGAGGATTCATGTCTGGTTCCTCCAATTGGAACTCCAACTTATGAGCTTTATGTAAAACATGGCGTGGGCCCCATTGCATATAATGAGGTATGGATCCGATACACCAGAAAGGACGGTGTTTTAAAATGGCCCCAAAATGGTAGTTTCGATACAGATATCTTAGATAATTTGGAAGTTAAATTGTTTAAAAAGAAAGCCCGGCCGGCGATGTTTGATTCTTTCCGCCTATGGCGAAAGGAAGCCAAACAGAAGGAAATTAAGCTAGCGAAAAGGAATAAGAGAGAAAGAGGTATGTCAATGATGCAAGCAGCTGTGCAATTTAAAGATAATGAAGAGGAACAAATGAATGAACAGCTACATAGACAGCGCAAACTAGGGATCGATAAATGTTACCCTGTTTTGTCACCCCTTGTGCAAGATGAAACAAAAGAGAAAGAGAAAGATTCCCTAATGTCCCATTTGCTAAGTTCGCCACCCCCGTATGCGCAAAATGCCACAGCGCCTCCACAGCTTGTAAATGTGCAGCCTCCAGTAAATATGCCGCAAGCCTTCCCACAGCCGCCAGCTCCTCCTCAGCTGGCTCCTATCCCTGCAGTGCAGCCCTCTCAAGGGCCGCCAGTTGTGTTACCTATTGCCCCTGCGCTTCCTGCGACTTTGCCTAGTATGTCAGCTGCCTCCCCTGGCGCTCCTTCTTGCACTACCCCGGTACCTGTATCTGAATCCGTTTTTCTTCCCTCTGTCTATCCCCCCGTTTTCGCCTCAACTTCTCCTTCAGCACGACAACGACTAGCTAATGTAGTTACTAGTTTAATGTCGCCTCTCTTTGGGTCATCTAGTATGACTCCTGGTTTACAACGTAAGCAGCTGCCTGGTCCTGACGAGAAAGAGGTGTTGGATAACCTGGCGCGTAGGTGGACTGGTTTCCCTTCACTCTATAATGTGGAATCAGTTGTTAACGTTTTCAACCAATGGGATGCCCCAAAACAGAGATATGTCTTTGACAAAATGTGTGAATGCCTCTGTGAGGAATTGGAGGATCATGGTTCAAGCACAATCCCGCAGGAATTGTGTCGCGTGCGATTTGATTTCCAAAAAGGTATAATTGTGGGTCCCGAAGTAGATAAAGCAGTTGCGATTTTACTGTCCTTCAGGAATAGCGATTGTCAGCAATCATTGTTCGAACAGGAATTCCCTGTGGGGAAAAAGGTAAAAGCGCGCCAATATCCGATGCGTGAGGTTCCCCCAGTTTGGAGACCTGCTGATCCAAATGCTGCTCCACCTGTCTTAGCACATTTTCAGCGTGTTTGGGTACATGTCCCATGGAAGCGTTCTGAGGTGTTAGCGCTTAAACAGACATTGCCTGACCCCCGTAAAAACCCTACAGGATATTATAAGGAGTTATCCCAAACTGCAGAATCGTGCATCATGAATCTGGCTGACATAGATATGTTGTTCGGGAATGTTGTTCCACAGCCTTTATGGGGATCCATCCGTAATACGGATCATGCTGCAGAACTAGGGGGCACATGGGCTAATATCATTGCTGCGGACGCTGGCCAAGTTGGTGGTGTGAAGCCTGACCCTTTAGTAGCAGACCTCCCTGGTAGAATTATTACATACATGAAAACTTTAATGCCCGCGATGCGCGTAAATTGGGATAAACTATCCGCATGCAAGCAGAAGAAAGATGAGACAGTGTCCGATTTCTTTACCAGGTTTGAAGAAACGTTTATCGACCACAGTGGTCAAGACATGAGTACTGAAGGTGGCCAACGGTTATTTGTTGCTAAATTTGTGCAGAATCTACTTCCCGAGTTGTGTAAGAAATTAAAAGATTCAGAAAGTTCTTGGGCTGTTTCTTCCTCAGCGCAAATACTGGCTACTGCACAGTATTATGAAAATAGAGATAAAGATGAGAAGGATAGAACAGATAAGAAAACGAAGGAACTGAAAACAAAGGTCCTCTTGCAGCAGGCTTATCCGCCACGTGGAGGACAGAATAATTATAGGCAAACCCAAAGTATCTACCAGCAGCCCCAACAGTTTCAGAATAACCAGCAAATGAATGGGTATTATCAACCACGTATCCCTGTAGGTCCCAATCAATGTTCATATTGCAGAGAGGAAGGTCATTTCAAGTATAGTTGTCCTAAATTAATGCAGCGTACCAGTAATGCGTATGGCGCAAGAGGTAGAGGTAGTCAGCAGGCTCCTAGAGGTAGAGGGCGTGGAAATGCTCCCCAGAACGCGCGTCCTCTTCCGCTTCAAAATACGATAAATAGCTTTGATCAGCAAGCCAATGCTACTGGTAATACAGCTCAGTACTATAATAATGATTATTATGCAGAAGACGACAATGTGGAAGGTAATGATTACTAGGACAGCCATGGACAGAGAGAGGGAGTTGTTTCAGTACCAGTGGATCAGAGTGGACCATATGTTAAAGTAACTACAGCGGGCGTGACGGAGCCCTTTCTGCTGTACACTGGTGCTGCAAAGAGTTCAATTATGCATTCAAAACTCCCTGGCGCGCCTTTGTCTGTCGAAATGAATGTTTCAGTAGGTTTTTCTGGCGCCCCAGTTAGGAACCCGATTTCTAGTTCTATGTCACTCTCTGTTGGACCTTGTGAGCTAAAAGCACCCCTCATCCTAACGACAGGATGTGGTGAAAATCTGCTAGGATTAGATTTGCTAAAAAGATTGCATGCGACGCTATATTGTTCTCCCTCGGGAGTACGACTTACATTAGGTAAGAAAGTGATTTCCCCAATGTATTTGTCTAAGAATGCAATGCCACCTGAATTGTCATCCCTTCCGGATGTCCTTTGGGCTACTGGTCCCAATGATGTGGGTCTTTTGGAAATGCCGCCATACGTGGTCACTTTAAAAGCCAATGTCAGATTGCCGCGCATTCCCCAGTACAAGATCTCCAATGAAGGTCAGAAAGCGTTGTTAGCAATTGTCAGCGATTTGGTTAAAAAGGGTGTAATTGAAGAGACAAGAGGCAACGTTTGCAATAGTCCTGTTTTACCTGTCTTAAAACGAACGGACCCTTCACAGCCACCTGTTTACAGATTTGTGATTGATCTTAGAGAGGTTAATAAGATTGTTGTGCCACAGTTTCCAGTTGTCCCTGATATAACTGCCTTGTTAACTATGATTCCAGCCTCCGCTGCATGGTTCTCAGTGATCGATCTAAAGAATGCCTTCTTTAGCATCCCAATTGCAGAGGAGAGCAGACACATTTTTGGCTTCAGTTTAGGAGGTCGAAGCTTCCGCTTTAAACGCGCTCCACAGGGCTACTGTGAAAGTCCATCAATATACAGTCAAGCTTTAAAAGCGCAGCTTGATGCACTTGTTTTACCTAGTGGTGCTACCCTCATTCAGTACGTTGACGATTTGCTAATCGCCGCGGACACTGAAGAGATTTGCATAAAAGCTACATTGTCATTGTTGCGTCATTTGTCTGCCTTTCATCACAAAGTGTCTCCCTCAAAGATGCAATATTGTCGACAAGAAGTGACCTACTTAGGTCATCTCTTATCGAAGGAGGGAAGGAAACTGACCCCAGAAAGAATTCAAGCCATTGCACAATTGAGTGTGCCAAGAACACAGAGAGAAGTGCGTGCTTTCTTAGGCATTACTTCATACTGTAGGCACTGGATACCGAATTTTTCTTTGCTGGCAAAACCTTTGTTAGCATTAACATGTAAAGACACACCGAATCCTATTCCATGGTCTGAAGAGTGTCAGAAAAGTTTTTGGGAATTACGTGATGCATTGTGTTCAGCTCCTGTGTTGTGTACCCCTGACTACAGCAAGCCTTTTACATTGTATGTTCACGAAAAGAACGGTTGTGCATTATCAGTGTTAACACAGCCTTTTGGCGACAGACCGCATCCATGCGCATATTTTTCGTCAACCTTGGACCCGGTAGCGAGGGCATTGCCAAGTTGTCTGAGAGCCATAGCCGCCGCAGCTATGTCTATTCGACAGTCTGCTGGACTGGTGATGGATAATACATTGATTGTAATGGTTCCACATGCTGTGGACACATTGTTAAACAGGACCAAGACACAGCACTTAACTAGTGCGCGATTGTCAGAATATGAATTGACACTGTTAGCAAATCATATACACATAAAGAGATGCAACATGTTGAATCCAGCTACATTATTGCCGATTCCAGCAGACCTAGATGAGATTGAGCAACATGATTGTCTGTTCAGAACAGAAGAAGAGACGAAAGGAAGAGTGGATCTTAAAGATACTCCCCTGACCGAGTGTGATGGTACTTTATGGGTGGATGGTTCGTGTTTCAAACTTCCGAATGGTGATACGACTGCTGCATATGCTATCACGACTTTGCACACGATTGTTGAAACTGCACGTGTGACACAAAATTCGGCTCAAGCAGCAGAACTGATTGCCCTTACAAGAGCATGCGTGTTGTCTGAAGGAATGAAAGTGAACATATATACTGATAGCCAGTACGCCTTTGGCGTGGCTCATAGTTTTGGGCGATTGTGGAAAGAACGTGGGTTCCTGACTTCGCATGGAGCTAAGATTCAGAATGGCAAGTTGGTGAATGATCTCCTTGAGTCACTGACCCTACCGTTACAAGTTGTGATTATGAAATGCAGTGCGCACAAGAAAATCACTGATGATGTTGGTCGTGGTAATGCGTTTGCTGATGAAATCGCGAAAGAAACAGCAAAAGATGTGAAGACTCGAATGTATGTTGCAGGCCCTGCAAGATGGGTTGGTGATGTTGGAATGTGTGAAAACACGATAGAGAGTGTGAAGTCCCTTCAAGCTGAAGCCACAGAGAAAGAGTTGAGCAAGTGGAGAGAAAGTACGGGTAAATTGGATGAGAATGGTTGTTGGGTTGATTTGTCAGAACATCGGCGATGGTTGTTACCTGATGCATATATGCTTCCAGTGGTTACTATGGCACATGGAATGGCACATATCAGTATGAAAGGAATCTGTAAGTTGTTGGCCCCAGTATGGCAGAATGCTGGAATTCCCAAGTGTGCAGAGAATGTGGTCAAGAATTGTATGGTATGTTTGAAATACAACCCTGGTAGAGGAACCCCAACTCCAGCTGGTCATTTTGCACCTCCATCATATCCATTTGAAGTTTTGCAGCTAGATTTTATCCACATGGAAAGGTGCAACAACCTGAAATATGTATTGGTTGTTGTTTGCGCTTTTTCAAAATGGATAGAAGCATATCCCCTAAAAGACAACACTGCTTTATCCACAGCCAAAGCCCTTGTAAAGGAATTGTTCCCTAGGTTTGGAATGCCAAGAATGGTGTGGAGTGATAATGGGAGTGAATTTGTGGGTCGAGTGATGAAGAATGTGTGTGAGGGGTTAGGGATCAAGCAAAAGTTTCACGCTGCAAATCACCCCCAATCAGCTGGATTAGTAGAGTGCTACAATGGCACTCTAAAACTCAAGCTGGCCAAAATCCAGGCGAGCTCCGGTCTTAAATGGCCTGACGCTCTGCCTCTAGCACTCCTGTCCACCAGAATGACTGTGCACTCACGAGTGGGACTCAGTCCATATGAAATAATTTTTGGGCGCCCGGCCAATGTATGGGGTGTGCCAAGACCGACGAAATTCAGCAAAATCGAACATCCAGTACTGCTTGATTATTTGTATGAATTGACGGCTAAATTGCGTGTTTTACACCAACAGGTGCATGATACTCTCCCCCAGGCCTCTGAAGCTCCAGGACACCCTATTGACCCTGGCACGTGGGTTCTCATCAAGAACTTCCAGAGAAAGAGCAACGATGAGCCCCGTTGGATTGGCCCTCACCTCGTACTTCTATCGACAAGGTCAGCGGTTCGAGTAAAGGGGAAGAAGAATTGGATTCACGGCGCCCACATCAAGAGGATCCCTTTGCCTCTACCATATGACCAGTGGGTCCAGGAGGGTATCGCCGATTCTGAAACAGACACTGTACCCCGTTTTGTACCATTCAGTGATGCACGCGTAAGAGGCACAACTTCAGTACAAGAAAGTGACGATATTTTGCAAGAAGCTGTGCCACCGTCAATTCGATTGGACACCACAGAGCCTGAACTCTTGTTTCAAGATCAGACAGTACCTGGCCGTTTCCGCTACAACTTGAGACCAAGGCCTATGGACAAATAAATATTCTTTTCCCTTACCTTTTTGTTTTTGATATCATAGCTCTCCCATCTGAAGAACTTTCTTGATTTTTCTTTTTCGAACCACCATCCGGGTTCAGCCGCAGGGTCGCGGTGCCAAGACTTTGGGGTACAGGCCGGAGACGTTAGGTCAACGGTTCTGGTTGGTCTAGGGCGTTCCCTGGACCGACAGGCGTACTCCTTAGCAGAAGATACTCACCCGCCGCGAGCGGCACGATTAGAGGATGGAGTTTTTCAAGATGGAGAGACCCACTGAGGAAATGAACTTTAAAGCAAAAATGTGTAAAATAATGAAGAGCAAACGTTTTGTATTTTTATGTCTGTTTATACTATGTAGTATGATAGTGTTTACTGTAGGATTTGTATTCTTCTCCTCTCAAGAGCCCATTGCACCCACTGTACAGCCTATACCTCCTCCTATTGCCTCCTTGCACTCTTTCCACCCTCTGCCTGAACACGAACAAGCTAGATGATCAGAGTTTGTAAACAACTCGTTTATTCAGCTCCTGCACCAGCACCAACTAGTCATGAATACAACCAATTGCTGGGTGTGTGGGTTAATGCCACATACCATTAATAAGGGTATTCCTTATCTAGTGCTGCCGTTTAGTTACAATGGATCGTCATGGGCATTCCAGACCATGTTTCTCTTTGCACTAGATGCCTACTCCCCGCAACAACCGCGTGCCATCATACCTAGCACAAATAATAAAGCTTTAATGAAAGGAGTTGCCGATATGAGCCGAGATATCGACGCATACTCATCTATTCCCAAAGATGAATTGAGAGCTTATGTAGGGTGGAACGCGACGGGGTATAGTATTAGTCTGGGTGAAAGGCAGCGGAAAATTTCATCCCCAATTTGGGTCGTACCCCACATAGGTCGGCTCTGTTTACAAGGTAATGGTCAGAATCCAAGAGCTCAACTGGGGAAAAGAGACTGTACTGAAACGTACACTTTTCCATCACAGTTTTCCCCTGCGTTTTTGGCTGCCAAGGGTACATATTTTGTCTGCAGTGACCGAGCATATACATGGTTGCCCCCTGATTTCTCGGGCACATGTTATATTGCAAATCTGCTACCGCCGACATTTACTGCTGCCTCTGACTATCACAAGACCAGAGTTGTGAGAGGCGTGATTAGTAAGGAGGATACTGCCGGTCAGGAAGCGGGAGACTTCTTTTTGGGTTTCCTGCCGTTTTGGGGACCTATGGTTAATAGTAGGAACCTGAGACAACTGACTCGTGTGGTTGAATCCACTGTTAATGTTACGGCTGGTGCCCTTGGTAATTTGACAGCTGAGCTCCAAGCGGATCGCCTCATGACTTTGCAGAACCGTATGGTTCTAGACGTCATACTTGCAGACCGCGGTGGGGTATGTAAGGTTATCCAATCTAGTTGTTGCATTTTCATACCAGATAACGCTCCAACAGTTTATCAAGCCATCTCCAAACTGCATAAAATATCTGAATCCATACACGTGGATAAAGGAGATTGGTCACTGGTGGGTGGTTCTGGGAACTGATATCTGCCTGGGGTTGGAAGATTCTGATGGTCATTGGAATGATCTTAGCCATTCTTTTCCTGTTCTGTCTGTGCATACAGTGTGCTCCTGCGATATGTGGCCTTTGTGCTACATTATGTGTAAGGAAACCTGTATCGAGGGACGAGCTAAGTAATAGGATGATGCTACAGCAACATCTCCATGACTTCGTGAATATTGACCTAGACTCGGATTGATGTGAGTATAGTTATTGCCTATGTAAGGGCAAAAGGAGGGTCTGTGGTACTTTGAAATTTGGGACCGCGTAGGAGGCAGGGCCCTACCCCTGTCTATTCCGGTATTAGCGAACCGCGAATGGTCCATGCGGTATGTACAAGTGCTTTGTATAATGTTTTAGCTATAAATGCACTGTGTATACGATGTTATACATCACTACGTGGGTTCCATCTTAGAGCGGTGGCCATCTTATGGTTGCCCTCACATAGGCTACACATTACGAACAAATACGGGCCTTTAGAACACATGTGCCCTCCTTTGACTTCTCTGTGACCTGGGCAGCTTGGCTCCGCTGCTCCAGGTCAGTCTGGTCTCACAAGCTCCCCGTCCTACGGCCACCTGTGATTAGCATCAGGGTTTGACACACTATAAAGCCTTTTCATCCCACACAAGCCTCCAGCTAATCTCTTTCACACCTGACTCTTCCTGCTTTATGGCTTGTTTTCCAAACAGGAGATGCCCGTGTTTATTGGGGCCTATTGATATCTGATGTGGGATCTGAGCCTCGCTGGGTAAATAATTGTGGGCTGGCTTAACTGGAATGTGGGATGGTCATCATGACTCTGCCTTTTCGTTTGTAATGGATACATGTAGATGACCATATCGTAAAACAAGGAATGTATGCCTGAAGCATGATATTTTGTATTTAAGGAGAAGCCCGTTTCTGTAACTTTAAGCAGTCTCCTGAGAACATACATTGTGTTGTACTTCTCGGATACCTGTAATTGGTCTGCAGCCAATAAATCGATCTTTGACTTCACCTAGAAGACTCTGTGTTTCTGTGGATCTGAAACAGGAAGAACCCGAAGTCTTAGGGTGTGTTCCCCTGCACCGCTGGGCTTTAAATTCCCAGTACTTCACTGTCGCCCTCCCCACATACCCTGGCCGTGGTGTACTTCCCCAGGTGCAACACTTCCGCATCTGCAGCCTCATGATATTCCGCCAACAGAACCTTCAGCTCCTCTGCTGACGCCTCTGACTGCTGCCGAGACTCCAAGTCCCCCAACTTGCGCTCCAGTGTCGAAAGTCTCTGCCGGATATCACGCAGCACTCCGGAATGTTTGGCCATTGCCTCCCCTCTAATATAAACCTTAAATGTTTCCCAGATCGTCTGAAAGCAGTCCACGGAGCCCATATTGGTTTTGAAGAACATCATGATCGCCTCAGCTAGTTCTTCCTTAAAAAGGGGGTCTAGCAGTGAATATGGGGGGAACCGCCACAGGAATGGTGGGATGGACTTTCTGGGTGTTGCCAAGATCAGCAATATGGGGGAAGGATCAGATAGTGTGCGCGGCAGCACCTGGCACGCCCGGACTTGTGGGATAAGAGACGTTGATGCGAGCCAGTAATCTATGCGCGTGTGTAAGTTGTGAGAGGAAGAGTAGTGCGTGAAGCCCCCCAGAGTAGGATTAAGCGTTCTCCACACATCAGCAAGAGCCATACAGAGCATTTCCCGTCCGATAACTTTAACTGCTGCTGACTGCATTCTAGCCGGGCCTCCAGATATGTCAAGCTCAGGGTTTAGGACCATGTTAAAGTCTCCTCCCCACAGCATATGCTGCACCCCTCACCGTTTCTGCCAGCGCTGCATGGAATTCCGGGCAGTCATAGTTTGGGCCATAGACATTAACCAACAATAAGTCCAGTCCTCTGCCCTGACAGCGCGAGAGCACAAACCTGCCTCCATCGTCCGCATCTAGCAAGTGCGACCTGTAGTCCAACTTAGGGTTGATCCAAGTCATCACCCCCCTGGCGTGGGTGGTGAAACCAGCTGCGTGTGCATGACCCGCCAACCCTCTGGAGCGCATGGGACTATGGTTAGGGAGATGCGTTTCCTGTAAGAAGGCTATATCTATAGCGTGCCTATTAAGGTAGTGCAGGACTTTGCGTAGCTTCCGATGGTCATTCAGGCCTCTGACGTTCCAGGTCAGCACTCTAACAGAATCAAGCGCCCCGCGTGTATCTGTGTTACTAGGCATTGCTATTCCATCTGAAACGCCTAGCGTCTACCTCTTAGTGCCGCATGCAACATGTATGCTGAAGGATGCACCACATAGTATATCGACAGTCGAACCTCATAAAATGAAAAATGAAACCCACCACCCTCCCCCCACCCACAGCAGACCTCCCGCAACTCGGCCCTGCCGTGTCCTCTGTAGGAACTACCCACACCTCCCGCCACCCTGCCCCAAACAAATTAACCCCCCAAGTTATGGTATTCACTCGCGGGCGGAGGTCGCTCAGTTCTTGGTCTATAACGGGTTGTCACCTAGTACCCAAGTGCGACCCCCAAGCGCAGCAAGCGAATGTCTGCCCCCACGCCATACCATGACCACATCACACCGTACCACTCCGCACACCCCGTAATCCCCAACAGCGCGACCAGCCCAAGTACCCCTCCCGCCGCCCCTAACAGGATATGTTGCCCGCCAGGATAAGTCCCATGGGCCAAAGCTCCCTACACCAGGTACAGTCTGTGAACGCTCCACGGGCCCGCAGCCCAGCAGCCTATTAGTGAGCGGCTATCCATTCCTACCTTTTTGCATCCCACCCCATCCACTCCCCCCAATACTTCAACCCACTCCAGGCTGCTGTGTACCCAATAAATGCGACGCAGTCTTGCCGGTCAGCCAGGGTCAGTCCTGATCCTCCAACGAGCCATCCACTACTCCCCCAGGCAGCTGCCTCTCTGGGCTCCGCTTCTGCTCCTTATTCCAGTCTTTCAACGCTTTCTGCAGAGTCTTAGGATCCAGGAAGATGTGAGATTTCCCTTGCCTGTTAACTCGCAACTTGGCCGGGTACAACATCGCGTAGTCCAGCCCCAGTTCCCGCAATTGTTTTTTAGCCGGGGCAAACTGCCACCTGGCCTCCTGTACTCTGGCAGTGAAATCCGGATAGAGCGAGATGGTCGACCCTTCATACACCAAAGTCTTCTTCTCAGGCGCCACACGAAGGGCCGCGTCCCTGTCCCGGTAGTTCAACAATTTCGCTATAATAGGGCGCGGTGGCGCTCCCGGAGGGGGCCTGGGTCCCAGGGATCTGTGCGCTCTCTCCACTACAAACATCCCTGAAAACACGTCTTTACCAAGCACTTCTACCAGAAGCAACTCCACAAAACACTCCATTCTGCCAGTTGACGTCGTCTCCGGCAGGCCTGTAATACGCAAGTTGCACCGACGCGTACGCGCCTCAAGGTCCTCTGTTTTATCCTGCAACACCTGCATAAGTCGCCCAAGTTTCTTTTGGTCAGAATCCAATGAAGTCTGAGCCTCTTCTACTTCCGCAAGGCGTTGGTCCGAATGGTCCAGTCGCTCCGCATGCTTATCAATGCGCTCCCCCATATGATCCATCCTGTAGGAGAGAGCGTCAATCTTGGCGCCCAAGGAGGTGATACCGTTTTGCAGTCCTCTCTCCATGGAAAGCAGCAGGCCCCGGATATCCTGTTCTTCTTCCGGCGGGACAGGGGTGCCACCGACCGCCCCCTCCGCCGGGACCTGTGTTTTGGGGCGCTTCTGCTCAAATGTCAGTTTAGATTGGGACTTGTTGGACTTACCCATCGTGGGTACTGCTGCCGCATAGCTTCGTACACCACGACCCAAAAGTCAGCTAGCAGTGCCAACCAGAGCACACCTTCGTGCAAAGTAGCCCACCTGGAGACGCTCCAGCCGGGCTCTTTACCTGGGAGCCAGCTCCAATTTCATGAGTATCGCCGTCGCCAGCAGTCCCCTCCGCTGGTGTCTCCGCTCGGCTTCCCAAATCAGGCCCACCGTTCCGCCATGCGCATAGCGACTCTTTTCCTTCACCGCGCCTCCGAGTTACAGACAGATGTATCGGGCAAGGGGGAGGCGGGGGGGGGGAGGTCGCCACGTTGTCTCACGCCAGCTCCCCACACCTCGCAGCCCGCTATTCAGCAGCACTGCGACAGGGACTGCACTCTATCCCCTTCCCCAGGATGTCGACTGAAGGCTGCACTCCAGGCCCCTGCTCACTGCACACCTCACAACTTACTGCAGCCAGCGCCCCAGCGGTGGTCCCAGCTGCGGCCTCAGGCCGACACTCCAGCACCCAAGGCGCTCACCGCTCAGCTGCTCCCTCTGGCTGGCGCGAACCTCCAGATAGCGCTCTAGTGTGTGCCACCACACTGCGGTCCACTGCCGTCTTCGCCGCGTTTAAGCCGGGCAGCCTGCGGCTGGGAACCTCCTGCAATGAAATCACCGCCGTCTGCCGCTCAAGCGTGTTCACGCCTTGCCCCCATATATGGCCTCCAGAATTAAGTCTCTGCGGGTACAGCCCCATCCGTCGCGTTGCGCCTGTCAATGGCGATCGCAACTCCTACGATTTAGGCCCTTCGCGGCCCGAGTTTCTGCATGCATTGGGGAGCCCGCTGTCGAAATCGCCCCTCCTGTCACCTCCGTGGCTTGGGCTGAACTGCAGGGGACACTACGCCGTGCCACTCCCGAGCCTGGGCTGCGAAAGCTGGGGTCATCAAGAACGGACCGCGTCCTCGCAGTCCTGTAGGCCGTATGCACAGCGACACAAGTCCGTCTGTGCGCGCACCCGAGGTCGGGGATCAGCAGCCCAGCTCCGCCTCCAGAGCCGCCGGCCGCCGCACAGTACTTTCAGTGCACACCTGCGCAGGAGTCGCGCCGCCGGGTCGCACTCCGAGCACGGCGTCAAGGTCTCCGCGCTGGCTGCAGTCTCAAGGCGTGTGGGGCCGGATAATTGAAGGATTGGTATGCCGCTTGCCGGAGCTCAGGGCTCAAGCAGCCATCTTCGCTGCGAGCTAAGCTCCGCCCCCCCCAACATTTTCAGGTTTATTATGCTGTACAGCATACAGATCTTTCAATCAATTGGGCCGTATAGTACAGTATTCGGTATCACATATCATTTTCGAAGACAGGAGGATAATTGGTAAGAAAAGAAAAAAAAAAGAAAAAAAAATGTGAACCCTATGGACCCTGATAGTGAATATGTCACTTGAACTGGGGTATAACACAGGAAGAACTAGGGGATGGGCATGGAATTTCACGTCCGGGCCTCTCAGACTAATGTTCGGACAGTCGTGTGGGTGTGGCGCCCCGATGAATTGCGATTGAAACGACTCTTAGGCCCGATCGGCAAGTGTGGCAGTATGCGCTATAGCGCTGCTTTGTATGTGATCATGTCCCCAGCATATGAAGGGGTTGGGCGGTCAGGATTTAAGACTGCGTTTGCAGGGCTGGTAGTGTAGGTGTGTCGCCGTTAGGGTCTTCGCCGGAGGTTAGTTGCTTAAAGCGATATAACAACATGGCCCAATCCATTGATATGGGGTGCTTGCGGATCCCTCTCACCTCCTCCTACCGCAACGTTTCCTCCTCCGCTGCCGCCCATTTGTGTGTAGCTCCCACCCAAGCCGCAAGTGGGGGACCGGTGGGGGAACGCCAGTGCATGGCGATGCTCCGTTTGGCTAACAACACCGCTAGGGAGAGAAAGCGAGTCTGCAC
This sequence comes from Triturus cristatus, assembly GCF_964204655.1. NCBI lineage: Eukaryota > Metazoa > Chordata > Amphibia > Caudata > Salamandridae > Triturus > Triturus cristatus. Next base: position 1,792,327 of record NW_028187635.1, on the reverse strand, counting down.
CTTGTGTTGTTTGTGTGTGCGGAAGATACCTAGGGCGCTGGCTTCCCACGTGTTCATGCATGTGATCCCTGTGAGGTCCCCTAGAGTAGTATGGATGTGCTGCCAGAAAGTTCGGATTATGGAGCAACTCCAGAACATGTGTTGGAAATCTGCATCCTGTGCACGGCATCTGGGGCAAAGGAACTGCGTGTTGGGGTAGAATCGTTGAAGCGTGCCGGTGTCAAATAAGCTCTATGGAGTATGTAAAATTGAATGTTTTTAAAGCGTGCATTTCTGGATACCTTCTTGGGGTACTTCAGGGCCCTCTCCCATTCCTTCTCGTGAAGCGCGCGCCCAATTTCAGCCTCCCATATGGCCCGTAGGGTCACTAGCGGTTTATTGGTCAGCTCTCGTATGGCCTTATAGAGCCATGTAGTTAGATGTCGACCCGCCCCCATGTGTAAAATCGCGTGAATAACTGGATGTGTGTGGTTCCCCCCTCGAGAGGTCCTGGTACGGGCGGTAACTATCTAGTAGTTGGCGGTGAAGCACGAATTGCCCTGGGGGAAGATTATAGTAGTCCACAGGACTTCGGAATGATCTAAGCTGTCCGTCCTCAAAAAGGGACTCCATCTCAGTGATGCCACAGGATGTCCATGTGGTGAGCATATTGTTTGTGTAAAAGTGTTCCCGCTTGGGCCACCCAATCAAAGGGAGTAGAGGGGAATACAAGGGTTCTCCGAGGACGTGGGGTGTATTCTTTGCATGCACCTTCGTGCCACTGCCACCTGTAGGGGATATGTATGTTTCGGTTTGGTGCCAGGGAACAGTAGACGACGGATCTCCGGAACGGATACCCGCCACGTTATGGTGTGCGTTTCCTCCGTGTACCTGTCTGCCGTCTAGTGGGAGAGCCACTGTAGTTGTGCCGCCAAGAAGTAGGCCTCGAATGAGGGAGCGCCCAGGCCTTCCTGTGTCGTGGGTAATTGTAGTTTTTTCAGTGCTATTCTATGTCTGGTAGAGCCCCAGATTAACGTGCTGAGGAGCGAGTCCAAGTCCCTAAAAAAGGTTCTAGGTGGGATCACTGGTAGATTGGTAAAGTAGTATAATAGTCGTGGGACCATTATCATTTTGGCTAAAGCCACCCGGCCTATTGGGGCCAGCGGAAGGCTTTTCCAAAATCCGACTGCGGATCTAATGCCCGCCAATGCCCTGCAGTGGTTACCCTCAAAAATATCGGTTGAGGAATGATATAGGCGGATCCCGAGGTCCGAGGTGCATCCACGCTCCAAGGCACTCGTTGACTACCCAGTCTAATCTCCTGAGGGGGTAGGCCCGGGTGCAGCGGGTATATCGTGGATTTATCCCAATTCACCCTCAGTCCAGAGGCTGCTGCGAATTCTGTCAGTGTCACCCAAAGGGGAGTCAAGTCTTCTGTGATGTCTCGCACGTATATTAACAGGTCGTCAGCGTACATAGAGACACTGTGCACGGTGCCTGCTATGGGAATGCCCCAGCGCGCTCCCTCCTGGCGAAGCCGTATGGCCAGGGGCTCGACTGCCAGGGCAAAAAGTAAGGGGGACAGCGGACATCCCGGCCGCGTGCCCCTCCGAACCGCGAACTCCGCCGAGATATAGCGTCCCAGGCGCACCCGTGAGGTGAGTTTAGTGTACAAAAGTTGTGTATATGCGAGGAGGGTGGGGCCAATGTCCGCTCGCTGTAGGACCGTGAAAAGGTACTGCCATGTGAGGGAATCAAATGCCTTCTCGAGGTCTAGGATGAGACAGGCCGACCGGGGATATATCCCTTTCACCTGGTCTTGGACGTGGAAAATGCGGCGTATGTTCTGGGATGTGCGTCTACCGGGGATAAATCCACACTGCTAGTATCTTCCCAAGGAGTTTGCAGTCAGTGGAGAGTAGCGATATGGGGCGATAGGAGGCCATTTGCTGCGGATCCCGATGCGGTTTTAAGAAAGTCACGAGTACTGACTCTCTCATAGATCTCGGTAGTTCTCCCTTCTCAAGCGCAGTCGCGAGCATCTCTACCAATCGAGGGACCAGTTGTACAGAAAAAGTTGTGTAATATTCTAGTGGGAACCCATCTAATCCCGGCGCCTTATTACAGGCTAGGGCATGTAAGGCGCGGGTCACATCCGCCGCTATTATTGCCGTTTCCAGGGCCTCCTTATCTGTCCCTGTGATTTTTGGTATAGTCAGGGGATCGAGAAAACGATCCACTACGGCTTGTGGAGATGAGGCTGGGTCATTATATATCCCCGCGTAGTAGCCGTAAAAAGCCCCAAGAATCTCGGCTTGGGAGCGCACCAGTATACCCTGGGAGTCCAGTTTTTAAGGTGATGGGTTTGATATCAGTGTCTTGCTTGGCCAGCCACGCCAATAATGTGCCTGTTTTGTCCCTTTCTTTATGCATCCGAGTAGCGTACGATCTAAAATTGTACCGGCGGCGATCCGCGCAGGCGGCTTGATAATCTGTTTTTGCTTTGGCTAAGCGCTGCGTCTCTTCCTCGGATGTGGTGTCTCGCTTAGTGATAGCGGCGAGGTGTTGCTCAGCCTTGGTAAGCGCTTGTTCCAACACGCGCTTGACTCCTGTTATTTGTTTCATGCATTCTCCCCGGGCCACTACTTTAAATGTGTCCCATTCCACTAAAGTTGAGGAAGCTGTACCTGCATTGTGTGTAAAATAGTCTTGGATACTACGCTCCTGCTCATGCGTAAGACTTGGTCTGAGAGACAATCCCGTGGCAAGCGCCAGGTAGGGACGGGTGGTGTGGGGGCCACCAGTTGAGTCGGAGAATGTGGGCATCGTGATCAGAAATGACCCTGCCATGTAGTCTGTGTGGGTAATTTTGGGCAGTATTGCTGCTGAGCATAAGAATCGGTCGTGACGGACACGTAGATTATGCGGGATGGAATGGAAGGAGTACAACCGGGTCTGCGGGTGGCGCATTTGCCACGCGTCGGTAAGTGTCCAGTGTGCGAGCCAGGCCCGAAATCTGTCGGTTTGCCTGTGGGCCGGAGAGTGCGCCGGAGGGGGGTGAGAGCGGTCTAGGTTTAGGTCGAGCGTGCAATTATAGTCTCCACCCAGAATCCAGGGAATTGAGGCCAAAGGTGGCTAGGACCCCGGTGAGGTGATCCCAAAATTTGTCTTGTTCTACATTGGGGGCATGTATGCTACCAAGAAGTACTGCCTGCCCGTCTAAGAGGCCCTCCAGTAGCGTATATCTGCCGTCTTTATCTACCACCCTCCGGAGTTCCTGGAAGGGGGTTCCCGGTCGAACCCAGATCAGTGCCCCGCGTGCATACGCAGAATAAGTCGTGACGCATATGGTACCCCACCATTTTGCCTGTAGTTTCCCCACCTCCTTCACAATGAGATGCGTCTCCTGTAGGAAAGTTATCTGAGCATTGTGGCGCTTTGCATACGAGTATACTGCATATCGCTTGCTCGGAGTGTGGAGCCCCCTAACGTTAAGGGTGAGGATGGTAACATCGGTATGTGGTGTGTTTATTGCCATGTCTCAGTATCTGTGTGCAATGAGCGGGGACTGTGTCTGTCGGGGTGTATTAAGCACGGCCGACCCAACTGAGTGAGGGTGCCTGTACCCCACGACACTGTTTAGCCACGTGTTGAGAGCGTCCGGATCTGTGTCATTCCATGAGGGGGTTTGGGATATTGCTGAACTGGAAAAACCAACTGTATAACAGGGATCGGGAAACATTCCCAATGCCAAGGACCCATCGCCAGAAGCGATGCGTCCAAACCTGCACTCCCTATTAAGGGGGGTGCAACAATGTATGATTGGGGCGACGGTGTGGGTGTGCAGGGCTAAACGCGAATCGGGCCTTAGTAGGATCAATGGGCGTTGCTCATAACGTGTCGGATGTTGGCAAAGGTGTCTATAGTCGGTGTGTGAAGTGGGAGTGTAGTTATCCCCATTCTGTTCCCGGCAATCCCATCTTGCGTCACAAGAGTTCTAGATTGTTCATCTAGGATGAGGTCCGCTGTCTGAGGAGTGACTAGAGGGGGCGTCACAGAGTCTCCGCCCGACATTGTTCCATCACTTTCGTTCTCTCCCTCAGATGAAAAAATATGTGGAGGTCGGTCTATGTCATCCAGCTGGGGGAACGCCTGCAGATCGATCACTGCTTGCAGGGCCTCCCTCTGTTCTTTCACAATCTGTTCCGGATCGGGAGAGTCCTGGGTACGTGGTCTGGTCCCACCACCCGTACCACCACGTGGGTGCCTCTGGGTACGCCTCCTGGGTCGCGACAGTTTAGGGCTCGGATCTCTTGTGGTTTCGGCTCTGGACTGCCGTGTGCAGTGCTGATCCGCCCAATCCTGCGCTTCCGTGGCGGTAGTGAAAAAGACAGTGGAGCCGTTATGGATTACCCTGAGGCGAGCCGGAAAGAGCAAGGAGTATTGGATATTGTTCTCACGGAGCCGGCGTTTCACGTTCAGAAATGAAGACCGTTGTTGCTGCACTGCTCTCGCATAGTCCGGGAACACCATGATCCGTTGATTGTCAACCTGCAGGGCACCCGCCACACGTGCCGCTCGCAGCACCGCGACCCTGTCCCGAAAGTGCAGGAACTTCGCCAACATCGGCCTTGGGGTCGCCCCTGGTGGCGGTCTGCGGGCCGGGACCCTGTGGGCACGTTCCATAAAAAAGAATGCAGATCGGTCCTTCTCTGGAGTGAAGGATTTCACCCACGTTTCCATGTAGTGCAGAGGGTTCGTGCCTTCAATTCCTTCAGGCAAACACAACACGCGGATGTTACAGCATCTCGAGCGTCCTTCTAAGTCATCTGTACATTCCTCCATGATGGTGAGGCGGTGTAGGACCTCTTGCAGCGTCTTCTGGTGCGTCTCAATCGTGGGTTGCAGGTCAGCCATCGTCTTCTCCCCGTCTTTCACTCTGTCCGCCAATTTGCGGTGATCGTCGCGGATAAGGCTGATGTCCGTTGCCAATGTCCCGAGCCTCTCCTCCATGGAGACTCTGGAGAGCTCGATGGCCGCAAGAACCTGATCCAGTTTGGTTGAGATCGACGGATCGGCCTGTGGTGCTTCTGCGTTCACCCACGTCCGGGTCTTTGGCATATTCTCTGGAGCCGTCTCGGGCACCGTCGTATGTTGGGTCGCTCTTGATTTCCCCATTGCGGCAACCGGGGTAATGCAGAGTGCCGAGATCGTCCACCGGTAATGCGGGACAATTCACCCCAGAGGGGAAGGGGGGGCCACTCCTTCGATGGTCTCTTTGTCACCGGAGTCAGGCACCCTCCTTAGGCGCCTCAGTGCCCCTCTGCAGAGTGTCCCAGGGCTGAGGGGTTCCCCGCTGCACGCCCCTCCTCTTCAAACAGGGGGGGAGCTGTCTCTCGCGGCGGCAGGGGTCATGCCACCATGTTAACGTCAAGCATCTGCCCAATCCTGCGCTGCTTATGCGTTGGGTCGCTCAGCTGGAGGGGTCTTTGTGGGTATGAGGATATGGGGGTGCAGCTCACCTCACTGTCACCAGCATAGTTCTCCCCAAGTCGCCTGCTCCATGCCCCGTCAGTTCTGCTGCAAGTCGGGCGCCATCTTGACATCAGGCACACCGACCACGGAGAGGGGCGCACCAGGGCCCACCACCAAGCTGTACACGCACCGCTGCCTCCGTGGCCTCAGGGCTTCGCGTGGAAGAGGTGCCACCCCCGGACAGCACCGCAGCGTGATGTTTATTCTTGAGCCCGTCTCCGGTGGAGGGTCCGCGCCAGTCCCAAGATGGCCGCCCTCTGCCTTCACACCGACCCAAGTCTGGCAATGGGCGCGCGCTCGGGGATCTTAGGGAGCTCCGCCACTGCAAGCCCGCGGGCTGACACTTCCGTTCCTCCGAGTATGCTCTGTGAGGGGCCGCGGGCGGCGTCGGCATCAGGGTCCTCGCGTGCACCGTCTAGTTCGGACCTCCGTGACTGCCAGCCGCCATCTTGTGGCCAAGAGCCCCGGTCCGGCACTTTCACCGCCGTCGCCGCTTGTCTCCCCTGGTGTACGCCTGATCACCGCTCCGATGGACTCCAGACCCGTTCCGGTGTCTGAAGCCGCGTTCGTGTGTACGAGAAACGCCTGGAAGCGGGCAGTCTGCGGGCCCGATCGCGGAGCCTCAGCAAGCCACAACCGCCATGGTAGCCTGCTTGGCCACGCCCCTGAGGTTGGGTATGAGATAATAGTTTATCTGTTTGTTTTAGGATGTTGAATATGAGAGGGCACGTAGAGTTGGAAATAGAATGGAGGGGATTGCACGCTGGTTGAATAGTTGGGTTAATAATTTAGGTAATCACGGTATGCTGGGCTGAGTGGGAGGCAGTAGATTCAGGCACAGGGTGAGCGCTACATGATTGTTTTAGCGAAGGTTAGTAGGATACAACTGGCTGAATTGTCTTTTATTTTTGTAGAAACCCCTGACGAAGAGCCTGGGAGGCTCGAAATGCATTGGGAACATAATACGATGAGCCTACTTTGTGTTTCACCTCTGATTAATTACGTTAATGTGAAAAAGCCTGGATGGGCACTCAGTAAACATTGGAAGATGCTAAAATAAAGATGGAAGGTGAAAGGATGCCGTCTCAGCAGTGTTTTGACGAAATTCGAAAAGTGTTCAAAAATTATGACTATTTTGGGAGTCTAATGATTACATTTGATTACATAGGAGGAAATGGACATAGGAACGGATGTTTTCCCACTTTCGCAGTGCGGCAGGTGGGGTGCGCATAAGTGCCCCAGGATATATTGCAACATAAAACAAGCATTTGCAATGCAATAGGGCTGGCATTATTAAAATTTTGAGCTATTGGCGTTGCAAATGATAATGTTTGTTCGTTTTTGTTTGTTAAAAAATATTACAGCAGTGGCATAAGTAATGAAATAAAATCCACGTACACCATAAGTACCACCACCACTAATACCACCATTACCACCACCAAAAGTACCATAATCACCACTACAATTATTACTATTACTACTCTGTGGTGATAGTAATAATAATAGTAGTTATGGTACTGTGGAAAATTACTATTATAAATTACAATACCTGTTAATTTTACAAAAGGCATTGCCATTTACAATACCAATAGCTCTAAATCTCGCATTTGCGAAACCTATTGCATTGTAAATGCTTATTTTACTTTCTAAGAAACAACAGATTGATAGGAACTCATCATGAATGATTAGTGGAACAATTTAGTGATTTCTCAGGTTTTTTCACAAAACTCCACTTTTCTGAATAGTGGTAGTTGTGAGAAGTTGGCCTGGCATATGCTGGTCACTACTTATAGTGGCCACCTTGCACCAGTCCAATTCAACTCTTATGGTAGATAGGTTTAAGATAACCTTTTAAAGAAAGCTATCCTAGTGGTAGCTGTGGAGAGCAGCCTTCAGGCTAAGTCTCAGAGGAATGTAAAGCAGCTTGTTTTTCCTTATAATCTCTTGAATTACCAAATGAAAGGACACCACACGTATATATATCAAATATATATGTATTTATTTCTAGACACACTCTACTAATCTCTTTATGAGATTACAACAAATATCAACGTTTCTCAATAAGTTAAGCAAGAATATGGCTGGGGCCCTAGGGGCGTAATAGACCATATACTAAAAAAATGGGTTAGGAAAGTCGACTTGCAACATGACAAGGCCTAGGGCCTGTAGAATCGCTTGGGCTTTAAGACTGCAGTGAAAGCAGGTAAGTAACAGGCCCACGGGAGACGCGTGCAGTGTGAAAACACAGACGCGGGTTCCCTATTGATTACAATGGAGCAAGTCGCGGTTTGATTTTTAAAGTTTTAGGGTACTTCGAGGAAGTCTACAAGCAAGCCACTTACAAGGTAAGTAATTCGAGGGCCAACACACACTAGGGCACCAGAGTGCACGAGTTACCTCACCCAGGGAAGCCGGGTGCATAGGTGTCTTTTGGTGTCGGGTCACGTCGCTGTTTTCTATGGAGACCAAAGAAGATTTGCTGCTTGCGGCGACTGAAGAAGTGTCCGTTGGAATCCAAGGCTAGATTCAAGATGTAGAAGACCTGAAAATTGAAGGGACAGTGTTCACAGTCACTTGCCAGTGACCCGGGGCCAGGAAGATGGATGCCCACTGATGTCGGGTGATTTCAGGCCGTCGATGGTGTTTTGACTCTTCGCTCACGAGGCCCGGGAGGGATCGAAGATGACCAGCAGCTGGATTCAGAGTGCCTCACAAAGTCTGCAGCTGATGGTGGTGTCGACAACCAGATTGGAGCTAACAAGCCTTGGCAAAAGTAAGTCTTGTGTAGAGTGAAGAAAGTCGATGGTGCAGGCCAGCAAGGTCTAAGGGACTCACCCAGCAAGGGTAAGTGAGGGCAGGCCTGGAGAAACCAGGGCAGCCCTATGAGTCAAGATGAAAGTCTTCGGGGGACCAGCTAGCCAACGGGTAAGGGATTGCAAAGACGCCTCTTGAGGAAATGCTTCACAGGAGCCCACGGTCACTCGGTACATGGTAGGCCTCTGATTTTTGCTGAAAAACCTGCTGGAGGCTTGGGCCACAAATGATCCAAAGCACAAGTTTGCTGAACGTCGTGAAGGGGTTGCACTTGACAATAGTGCACGGTTCCCAGGTACTGCAGTTCCTCATCACTCGTGGGGTCCAGACGCCACAGCTTCGCTGGGGACTCAAAATGGCCAACGAGAGGTCAGGAAATCTACTGCTGGGGTTACAGAGACTTCGGACTCTGGCGGGAGTGGGAAAGTTTGTGACCATTGTTTCAAGATTTGGTGCCTGCCAAGCAGGGGAGTCACTCCTTGACTCCAAGGGAGATTCTTCTGTCTTCCAAAGGTAGTGGAATGTCGAAGGGCCAGGATTCTTCTTGTAAAGCATCATCCAGGGGTTATCTAACTTGCAATGGCAAGGTGTACCTATCTTCTAGTGAAAGAAAGGGAGGGACTAGCTCTATGACCACTCCTCTAGGAGGGTCAGGGGGGTGGATGGTTACACCCACTCCCCTTTGTCCAGTTTCGCGCCAAAGCAGGGGCTGGTAGCCCTTGAACCGGTTTGAGCTGGCATATGCACAGAGGAGCCTACTGCTCCCCCAGTGCAGGTCTTCAAAGCACTCTAAGAGTGCACCCACCCAGCTCCAATACACTAAATCCTGTCTGGAAGGTGGTGACCCCTCCCTGTGACAGGATGCCTTTTGTTGGGCCTCCTCCACTGCGAGTTTCAGTCAGCAGCAGGAGGGCAGCCGAGTGTCTGTGCTGGTGGCATCCATTTTGTGATGCCAGGGCTCTTTCAGATTTCTGTCGTTTTACTACAGTGGGCACATGTCATCCCCTCTATAAGGGTGGGATCATACTCCCACATCATGGACTGATGTAGGGGTATGATTCCAAGATGTTTGACACCAAACACAACATGTTTTGATGCAGTCATTCCAAAGTTAGCATTAACCGGGAGGTTATAGTGCACTTAAGAGTATATGGTTTAACTGCATCCACAAACAGCCACAGGGAATAGACCCTGCCAGCTGCAGAGGGGCCCTGCTCAGGCCGAGGCACCCTCTCACATTGTAAACCAAGCACCCTGCCCTCAGGTTTGATAGGGCCTGCCATAAGGGTGACTGATAGGTTTATATGTGTGTGTATGGTGAGATATAGGAACCTATACCTCAGTGAGGAGTGCTAACACTACCTCACCCAGGCTGCAGTAGCAGGCCTGAGGTGTCAGATTTAGTCTGCTTCCCAGGGGTGGCATAATACATGATTCAGCCCCTGGTAGTCCTGTAAAGTACCTATGCCCTTGGTACCTAAGGTACCATATACTAGGGGCTCATAAGGCACCACAGTAACCAATCACTAGTGCATCTAATATGCACTCCAAGTCATTTAGAGAGAACAGAGAGACTGGTGCCCTAATTAGCAGGGAACCAGCCTGACTATAGCCAGAAACCAGTGTATACATCAGAAAAAAAGTGGGGGAAACATAAGTACAGATCCTACTCTCCTACAGTAGTTATTTGGTTATCAAGAAGTATTGACTGAGAATTCTAGAGAAAGCAATTTGGAGGTAATAGGCACCAGTGAAAGGGGCACATTACAACAAAAAAAATCCTGAAAGGGCCTGGTGGAAGATTCGAATGCATAAAATGGTAGCATAAAAAGGAACCCCTTACTAAGTAAAAGACTATTCAATATTAGGTGAATATTTGCTGCTAAAATATATTAAAATGCTAAAATAATAGAACCACTGTAGTAACGAGCACCATATAAAAACAAGCATTTGCAATGCAATAGGTCTCGCATTTGCAAGAGTTTAAGCTATTGGCATTGTAAATGACAATGCCTTTTATTTATGTTTTAAAAGTCAACACATAAATAAAAGGAATTGTCATTTACAATGCCAATAGCTCAAACTCTCGTAAATGCGAGACCTATTGCATTGCAAATGCTTGTTAAAACTATAACCAGGAACTCTGTACCATTTTAATAGTTCCTTATAGCACTTGACATGCGCAGTTAATTGCATTTGCTGTTTGGAGTGACCTCGATAATGGACCAATTTAATAATAGCTTCTTAGGATGTGGGGAGGGTTTTATGTTCTTTGTATCATGTATTATTTATGTATTAGGTATTTTTATGCCCTCCGAGTTTCTATTGTGATTAATTGCTCTTAAGAATGTAGTGCTTCTGTGGACTCACTACTTTTTGATGTTAAAAGAAAGAAAGAAATGTGATTGTTGGTAAGATAGCACAGTAGGTTAATGCACCGCTGCAAAGTTATGTGAAACCAAAAGGCACGGCCATCACGTCAAGCAGGGGTCACTCATCTTTGTTATTGTTTCAAAATAATAAAAAGAGTACCATTAAACTGGGATAACAGCAGCGGGGATTTACAACTCTTCCAAGTTGTAAACCAGTGAAAGGCAGGATGCTGGACTCGGTAGTCAGAGTAAAATAGGAAGGTGGCACTAGGGACCAGGGAGGGGTTCTTGTACCGGTGACCAGTGTGGCTTTCACTATTGGGTGGCGAGAAGCTGGCATCATGACGTATGTAAAACTGGCAAGGCTGGTGCCGATGAAGAGGGAAGCTTTGGTACCATATGATGAGTAAGGAGAGGCACCAATGGCACGGCTTGGCTGTGTGAGTAGGCACAGGCAGGTGTGTGCAAAACTGCTGAGCATTCTGGGGAGCGGTTACCGGTGGCAGTGTTGATGTAAGGAGATCGCCCCTATGGCACTGGTGGGCGCTGTAAGAAAGTGGGCCCGCATGGGCAGTGGCGTAACGAAACTTGAGGGGGCCCCCCTGCAAAGCACATGGAGAGGCCCCCCTCCCCCGGCGGCGCGGCCCACCATATACCACTTTGCTCTACCACTCAGAAATCTAGCATATTTTGATTTGAAACCTCCAACGTTTAAATTAAATGCCTCTATATTGTCTTTCTCTAAGTTCTGATGAGAAAGTGTGAAACACTCTTAACATGCAAGCTATGCCATTTGTAACAATACTGTCAAAAGCAGATTATTTAACTGAGGCAGCAATCAGAACAATGCCAAGGAGTGATCCTATTGTCTCAGGAACTGCCTCTGGCTGAAGAACAAAGAACAACTATGAAGGGTCGAAATAGAATTGCCAATACCCTGAAACTTTGAAAGACCAACCCAAACCTGCAATTCCATAAAAACTCGACTGAAAATATACATGAAAAGTACACAAGCTACAACTCAGTATCCTGCGAAAGTCAAGAGAAATAGACTGGTGAAATATCTGCATGCCACACACTAGCGACTGTGAAGGGTTGTGCATGATAATAACGTGAAATGAGGAAGCAATTTCAATCATAATGTCTTTATTAGTAAGCACTGCAAAACAGGCAGGCAAACAAGGCTGAGGAAGAAAACTGTTTGGATGCTTCAGAACATTGATGCAGATGTTTGTCTGTTTTAATTTATCATTTCTGTAGTGTAAACAATGCTAAATACAAGATTTAAGGTACACGTATTACAGACAAGTGCAAGCAACACCATAAATAACACTGCTTGTAGAATAAGAACAAACCATATCAGCAAGTACCTAATGACAATCTATACAAACTGTAGTTGGTAAAGCAAAAGAAAAAGTGCAAATACTTTCAAAGTGCAAAATAAAGCAATCACCAGTCCAGCAATATACAAAAATCAAGCATGTTTTCTAAAACAATTCAACTTTCTTTTTGCACAAGGTGAAAATACTTTCAAAGTGCATGGTAAAAACAAGTCCAGCAGCTTCCCTCACAAGGACTGACCTAAACCACCAGACTGGGCCTTACTTCATAACAAACAGAGGCCTCAGACCTCAATGTGTCATTACTGGCGGTGATTGCAATTTACTAAGAGTATAGACATGCCTGCTAAATTACAGATTCACCATTGCCTCCAAATGGCTCTATCGTCACGTGTGACACCGCCAGCCAGGCCTGGATTTTAAGCCAACAGCGCCTTGCATTCTGGGAGTTGTGCTGTGACCATCTAAGTAAGGGGTTAAACATTCCAGCATGCAAAGTGTTGTTACATAAAAGCTACGAATGGACACGACATGGTGCCAATGACACTTGGCAGCTATGTTTTATACAAACACAAGGGAATGTTTAATTTCCTCAACACAAGCTGCAGAACTCTGGCATCAAATAGCAAACACGTTGTGCGGAGAACCCAGAAACGTGCTGTGTTTAGCCCCCGTGTATGGACCTGAGGTGTCATTCTCTAAGAGACCCAGTGGTAAAAGCCCACAGTTGTCTCTAATGCATGTTAGTGCCAGGCAGTGGTCGAAGTGGGGGAAAAAAAGTAGGGGAACTGTGGGAGGAGAATCAGAGGGCGGGAATAACCAATGGATTGGGTCAGTGGGCGGAGTGAGAGGTGTGGCAGAAAGAGCAAAATATCCCAATTTTTAGTATTTGTTTCCCATTTCACTAACCGGTTACAGCTTATTACATTATTTAATTTAACCAATAGATACACATGTTTATTTAAGGTTACATATGTGCTATTGACATTAAAATACATTCACAAAGTGGGATACGTTTCCAATCACAGAATGTCCCAAATATCCTTAAAAGTGGAATTGCAAGCCATTTGTCTCCCAGCCATGGAGTTTCTGTTATCAGCACTTCTCCTCCCTTTTTCCACAAGAGCAGTTCAAATATGAATGGCAAAATATCCTAGTTTGCAAATGTTTTCCACATAACTATGGCTTTGCCATATTTGCTACATAAAGCATCATCTGCTGCATAATCTGACGATTTTAATTAATAAATTGTTTATAGCTCAAACACATCAAAAGTCGAGGGCCCTTTGCAAAGGTTGACTGGTCACCTTTCTCATTGCTGCTGTTGTATTTTCCCATAGTAGTAATAAGGAAAAATCTTTGCAGAGACTGTTAGCATGTGTAAAAACTTCAAAATAATAAAGTATCAGAAAATGTACAGCACCACTAATACCAGTGTAGGGTGTATGAGCACTTTACATCACACATATTACACAGAGACAATCATTCATATGTGTGTAAATCACTGTGTAGGAAATGTTACATAAGACAAAGGACTACAAGGTGTAGGAGTCACATGACAACCATACTAGTAGGCAGCATAGTTTACTAGTGATTGGTCTGCAGAAACACAAACTCAGAATTAAAAATATAATACCATGGTTGGGGGTTCTCTTTAATAATCAGAATTGATTTCTACCCAAATGAACCCTTTTGTGCAACATTAGGATAATCAAAGACAAGGGGAAAAAACATAATGCTCTAATTTATACCTTGGAGTTTGCATGCAGCTCTTACATGACAGTTAATAGCTCACTGTTCTATGTTAGGATTTTAACTTATTAACTGTAAGTAACAATAGGGTCTCTCCGACAAAAGCAGTAACCCACTGACCTATTCACATTATGTGCACTGTGTGATCTGCATGGCACATGTTCTTAGCAGCATGCACATTACATCTCTGTCATTCATTTTCACGAGTCAAACCTTCCACTAGACAAAACACCATCTCTCTCTACTAAGAACATTAATCACTGGAGTTATCTAGACATTTGTATTGTTGCCCAAAAATGTTGGAGGCCAGGAAGGAGGCAGCATGTGCTTTTAATACCATATTACACTTACAAACACGACGCCCCCACCTGAAGTTAACACCCGGTGCGGTCCCACTGCCCTCGAGCCACCCTGCTCAAGGGTCCTGTGACCTCAGTGACAGAGTCACTGCCACTCTATGGTGTGCTGCTTCATAGGTCTGTCCCCAAAACTGGAGGTGAACTTCATGGATAGTGGTGGACAGGCCTTCAAGGTTAATCCACACCTGCCACCGCTAGGGTCCACCTGCTGGTGCTAAGACACCAGGGCTTTTAAGATCTTGCGGCGCCTTCCAAGGTGTAGCACAGAAATGTGCTCCCTCAGGAGAGTGGTCTGGGAGCCTGGTCATTAAGGCTGAACCTGGTTCACCAGTTCCACTTCAGCAGCTCTGCCCATAGCGCCACATCTTCTCCCCCACTGAACACCAAACAGCCCCACTTAGAGAAACTTGCACTGCACTGACCCGCTATAAACACCTGGATGTGACTCAATTCTAATTACACACTAGACAAGAGCAATATGCTGCCTAAAACAATTAACATCCTAGAACAAGCATTTACAATGCAATGGTCTCGGCATTGTTAAAGTTAGAGCTATTGGCATTGCTCATGACATTATTTTTTTTTTAAAAACATTTAAAGAAACGGCATTGTTATTTACACTGTCAATAGCTTAATCACTCTCAAATGCGAGACATATTGCATTTGCACCCACACACAGAGCCACACACACAAAGCCACCCACACACAGATCCTCTTACATAGCCACCTACACACACACAGAGTTACCCACACACAGACAAAGCCACCACGCATAGAGGCACCTACAAAAAAAGCCACACACACACACACACAGCCATCTGCGCTCCGTCAGCCGGCTTGTGTTGTGAGTGTATTGTAGCCGGAGACTGAGCTCCCTCTATCTGCTGGCACCCTTCGCTGTTGCACCGATGGAGGCCTCAGATGCTGCGTTAGCCTCAAGTTGGCACAATGTTGTCCCTGGACGACTGCGAGGGTAAACCCTAGACGCTACAATGTGCTACCGGGGAACTAAATATTTTTCACTCCGGCGCGCTATATAAAGGTGCAATCTAAACAAGGCCGGCGGAGCGTGGCGCGCACGCTTGGCGGGGGAGCGGACCCTTTGAAGTGCATGCCAAACGGATTGCATGGCGGGCACGATGCGCGTGATTGTGCGCGTGCTCGCCATGCAATCCGCATTTGGGAGCACTTTGAAATGCCCCTTTACAATAGTCTTGCTTCGCGAACGCTTACGCGATAGCAAGGCGAGACCTAAAAATCTACATTTCAGTGTCTCGTGCAAAATATATATTTTAACTGTCGGTTGACTCAATGTTATTTTCTTCTGGTTCGACAGATATCGAAAAATATCTATAATCCAATCTGTGGGCCTGATTCACAGAACTAACTTAAGACAAAATCCTAAACTTACTACCATTTTCGTATTCACAGAAGGCACTTACTCATTTTGGTATTCACAGAAGACACTTACTCACTTCGGTATTCACAGAAGTTAGGAGTCCTAAGTTTAGGACTCCTAAATGCCTTCTGTGAATACCGAAAGTCTTAAAATTAGGATTTTTCTCAGTTTAGGAGTCCTAAAGTTAGGACTCCTAACTTTACTACTACTAAACTGAGAAAAATCGTAATTTTATGGCTTTCGGTATTCACAGAAGGCATTTAGGAGTCCTAAAGTTAGGAGTCCTAACTTTAGGACTACTAAATTGAGTAAAATCCTAATTTTAAGACTTTCGGTATTCACAGAAGGTATTTAGGAGTCCTAAAGTGAGGAGTCATAACTATACTATTACTAAACTGAGAAAAATCGTAATTTTATGGCTTTCGGTATTCACAGAAGGCATTTAGGAGTCCTAAAGTTAGGACTCCTAACTTCTGTGAATACCGAAATGAGTAAGTGCCTCCTGTGAATACCAAAATGAGTAAGTGCCTTCTGTGAATACCAAAATGGTAGTAAGTTTAGGATTTTGTCTTAAGTTAGTTCTGTGAATCGGGCCCTGTGCTTTTATCTCGAGTTCTGTTTGTGCGGTTTGAATGAACCCCTGCTCCTCAGGTGAATCAGTCACTCCCGAAAGAAGGTGGCCGTCAATGGTGTTTGGACGAGATTTGACTTTCAAGGATATTTGGCACGCAACACATACCGAAGTTTCATAACTGCACCCACATTATTGATCATGAAGCTCACACATAAACAGACTCCGGCCTGTGATTAATGTTAATGAAGCGAGATTTATTGTGTAGGAGCGCCCAGGAAGAGGGTGTCCTGGTGCTGGCTGACGGGAGAAAGAAAGGACAAAGTTAAAGAACAGATCAGTCGTAGAGAACAGAAAAGGATGAGTTTGGGCTTTGAGGAGCTTGTGGTGAGAGGAGTGGTTAGTCACAGATCACAATTAAGCAGTAAGCTTCCTTCAGGTTTTGACTGTGGCTACCGCAAAGGATTTTGGGAATGGTGCGTAGGTTATCCCTGGTAGACTGAAGATGCCTGAGGAAACAGTTTTGGAATACCAACGAGCAAGGCTTTAAGTGGGCCGGGTCTCACCGGGTCTGAGCACCAGCAGTTTTTTTAAGAGGGCCTCGAACGGGTCTCTATCGGGCTCTGTTTTGTGCCCTGGCATAGGCGGTCTGTTTTTTTTCCAGACTGCAGTGACAGCAGGCACATCGATGTGCACGTGGTGAGGGTTGTAGGGGAAGGGAAATCATTTCAAGAGAGTCCTTTTCCTTTTCTCTCTGGATTTCCCTTCTCTTTTTGAATCTCAGGAGCAGCAACATTTTCGTGGTGTCACCTGGGCTGTAAGTGGAAGCGTTTTCAAAATTATACACAAGCCATAGTTGCTGCTTATTTATCTTATGCAACTAACAACCATTGACAAAGCCAATAGTCCTGACTTGTTGTAGGTATGATGTGGCTTGTATCATATATCTGGACGCAATGAGAGGAACAGCAAAATAAAAGTCGGCCAGTACACTGTGCTACACACAGATTTTTAGCTTACGTGTTTTTAAGCCACCCCCTTAATTACACTGACCACGCCCCCTTGAGAGACCCCCCCCCGTTTTTGCATCCCACTTAAAGCCCTGCCAACGAGTATGTGATGGTACCTCGAGAGATCATAGGAATGGCAACACAGTGCTATACACATCTCCCTCAGTATCACATACTCCAGCATAATATAAAAATACGACCACTCACCGGAATTTGAAAATGTCACCGCGAACAGCCCTAAAAGAAGCAGAGGTGTCGTCAGTGAGGCCTTCATCGTCCTCAGTTGGTTATTAGGTGGCCAACATGCACCAGAGTGAGACAGAAATAGATAACACTCTGTCACGGCAGCGCTCTGAAGAAGTCACGAGCGAGAGAATACGCCTTCAGGCGTTTTACTTCAGCGACCAGCAAATGAATGAGCAAAGCTGCTCTATACTGGAAAGCACATACACACCCAGAGAAACGGAAATAGTCTCACTCGCCCATAGTTTGCGGGAAGTGAAGAACGTTGAAGATTTACCGCTTACATATTTTGTTCTGCTCACCTTATTAAATAAAAGGGAAGGGTAGGTTTAAAGCATCCTAGCTGAACATTCCGGTTACCTGCAAAGCAGCTGTGAGATCCCTCGAGGCTAGAACGGCCGACCTTAAAGCAAGGGGCGCGAGGTTCAAACCCCACCCACGCCTCACCTTTCTGTGATTCCCGGAAAAAGACTTAATCGTGAATCTAAAAATGAAAGCAATGTGGTTCCTTTTGTAGAGCGCCCTTGTAACCTTGTGCCAGGTTCATACTATGAAAAGTAGACAGGAGCCGTATTTGCAAAAGGGCACATATTGCTTTGAGACTGTTGCCCTGATTGATCGACAAGAAAATACGATGTTTCCAACAATAGGGTGACCAGATTTTCAGAACCAAAACCGGGAAGGCCATAGACCTAGAAGAGGGACTAAATCCTACTACTAGCCATCGACGAAAAATACTATATACTACGCCCCCCACCACAGAAGTACTAAACTGCCACATCGCGCCCCACAAGCCTTTAATAAAGTAAAGATGTAAAAATACCGGAGAGTTCAGCGTTTCAAAGTTTGTGCACTTTAATTTCAACAGGGTATGACCTGCCCAGGAGAGAGATTGAAGAACTCAAGTAACTTCATGTCCCACATGAGCAGTGCCATCGGCCCGATTGAGATCCCTCGAGGCTAGAACGGCCGACCTTAAAGCAAGGGGCGCGAGGTTCAAACCCCACCCACGCCTCACCTTTCTGTGATCCCGGGTAAAAGACTTAATCGTGAATCTAAAAATGAAAGCAATGTGGTTCCTTTTGTAGAGCGCCCTTGTAACCTTGTGCCGGGTTCATACTATGAAAAGTAGACAGGAGCCGTATTTGCAAAAGGGCACATATTGCTTTGAGACTGTTGCCCTGATTGATCGACAAGAAAATACGATGTTTCCAACAATAGGGTGACCAGATTTTCAGAACCAAAACCGGGAAGGCCATAGACATAGAAGAGGGACTAAATCCTACCACTAGCCATCGACGATAAATACTATATACTACGCCCCCACCACAGAAGTACTAAACTGCCACATCGCGCCCCACAAGCCTTTAATAAAGTAAAGATGTAAAAATACCGGAGAGTTCAGCGTTTCAAAGTTTGTGCACTTTAATTTCAACAGGGTTTGACCTGCCCAGGAGAGAGATTGAAGAACTCAAGTAACTTCATGTCCCACATGAGCACTGCCATCGGCCCGATTTTCTTCTCATTCTGGAACATCCTTCAAACCGAGGGAGCCGAGAGCAGGGGGAGAGGACAAGCACACCACTGTCTTTCTCCGAGGTCAAGCAGAAATGCCTCGGAGAAACGGAGTGGCGTTTTCGGATTCGGGGGCGTGTTTCTTTTTCTCTCCTCTTGCCATTGGCTGGAGGAGAGAAAAACACGCCCAGCAAAAAGTAACGAAAAAACACGCCCCCGAATCCGAAAAGGATGGGGCTTGTTTTGCGAGACAAGCCTCTTCTCCAATGGCTGGCCAGCATTTAAGAGCCCAGCCAATGGAGAAGAGGAGAGAAGAGTGGCGGGTTCAAGCCCCTCTTCTCCAAGTCATTAAATCTCGCGAGCGAGACTGCGCAAGCGCAGCCTTCGCTAGCCGAGACCTAAAAAGCAAACACTCATAGGGAATGCAAGATTAAGTAAAGCATGTGAAATGTAAGCAGGAACAACATGGTTACCTTTTTCCTTTTGCACTCATTATTCTGAAATTAGTGAGTGCTTTTGCATGAAAAGGTAAGGCCATGACTACAGGGCCCATTGCTTATATCCTTTCAAAACATAGGCAGTATGGTTTAAAAAGACTACATTCGTAAACACACAGTCGCTGTACACATTTTGTTTTCCAATTCACCCATCAAGCAGGTGTTTCAGTTTCTCCAGGCAAGGTGCACTTCCCCACACAGGGAAAACAATGTTGTTCAAAGAGAGAGGAGAAAACAAAAGTATCACTTCGCTGGCAAACACTGTAGAGTGGCGCTAATGTGTTTAGGTGTAAATAAATCAACCTGTCTACCTTGCAACTCTTACTTGCTTTAATTAGTTATTTATTTTTCACATTTGGAATGTTTTATTATTTCTCTCCACCCCGAGGCTGCACTTGTGTCAGAAAAAGACGGAGTTATTCCCGCCCTCTGATTCTCCTCCCACAGTTCCCCTACTTTTTTCCCCCACTTCGACCACTGCCTGGCACTAACATGCATTAGAGACAACTGTGGGCTTTTACCACTGGGTCTCTTAGAGAATGACACCTCAGGTCCATACACGGGGGCTAAACAGAGCACGTTTCTGGGTTCTCCGCACAACGTGTTTGCTATTTGATGCCAGACTTCTGCAGCTTGTGTTGAGAAAATTAAACATCCCCTTGTGTTTGTATAAAACATAGCTGCCAAGTGTCATTGGCACCATGTCGTGTCCATTCGTAGCTTTTATCCAACAACACTTTGCATGCTGGAATGTTTAACCCCTTACTTAGATGATCACAGCACAACTCCCAGAATGCAAGGCGCTGTTGGCTTAAAATCCAGGCCTGGCTGGTGGTGTCACATGTGACGATAGAGTCATTTGGAGGCAATGGTGAATCTGTAATTTAGCAGGCATGTCTATACTCTTAGTAAATTGTAATTACCGCCAGTGTTGACACACTGAGGTCTGAGGCCTCTGTTTGTTATGAAGTAAGGCCCAGTCTGGTGGTTAAGGTCAGTCCTTGTGAGGGAAGCTGCTGGACTTGTTTTTACCATGCACTTTGAAAGTATTTTCACCTTGATGCAAGAAGAAAGTTGAATTGTTTACAAAACATGCTTGATTTTTGTATATTGCTGGACTGGTGATTGCTTTATTTTGCACTTTGAAAGTATTTGCATTTTTCTTTTGCTTTACTAACTACAGTTTGTATAGATTGTCATTAGGTACTTGCTGATATGCTTTATTTTTATTCTACATGCAGTGTTATTTATGGTGTTGCCTGCACTTGTCTGTAATACGCGTACCTTAAATCTTGTATTTAGCATTGTTTACACTACAGAAATGATAAATTAAAACAGACAAACATCTGCATCAATGTTCTGAAGCATCCAAACAGTTTTCTTCCTCAGCCTTGTTTGCCTGCCTGTTTTGCTGTGCTTACTAATAAAGACATTATGATTGAAATTGCTTCCTCCGATCACGTTATTATCGTGCACAACCCTTCACAGTCACTAGTGTGTGGCATGCAGATAATTCACCAGTCTATTTCTCTTTACTTTCGCAGGATACTGAGTTATAGCTTGTGTACTTCTCATGTATATTGTCAGTCGAGTTTTTATGGAATTGCAGGTTTGGGTTGGTCTTTCAAAGTTTCAAGGTATTGTCAATTCTATTTCAGACCCTTCATAGTTGTTCTTTGTTCTTCAGCCATAGGCAGTTCCTGAGACAATAGGATCACTCCTTGGCATTGTTCTGATTGCTGCCTCAGCTAAATAATCTGCTTTTGACAGTTTTGTTACAAATGGCATAGCTTGTATGTTAAGAGTGTTTCCCACTTTCTCATTAGAACTTAGAGAAGGACAATATAGTGGCATTTAATTTAAACGTTGGAGGTTTCAAATCAAAATATGCTAGATTTCTGGGTTGTAGAGCAAAGTGGTAGATGGTGGGCCCTGCTGCCGGGGGAGGGGGGCCCCCTTCATGTACTTTGCAGGGGGGCCCCCTCAAGTTTCGTTACGCCACTGATGGACAGTATGAGAAGGTGGCACCGGTAGACCTTGGGAAGAACAGCTAGCACAAGTCAAGATTTTGGTGGGAAGTGTAAATTATCACCTGCAGGTAGTTTAAGGAGGTGGCACCGGTGGAAAGGTTGGTGAGCTGGCATCCGCGGGCAGTGTAAACTGGCACGGGTCGGGTGGACAGTCTAAGGAAGTGGAATGATGATGAGAGGACAGTGCGAGGAGCAAGCACTCATGGCAAGTGCTGACACAAGGTGAGTTTGCACCCACTAGCAGTGTTAGCACTGCTGGGCAGTGTGAGAAAGTGGCATGGAGGGCAGTGTGTGGAGTTGGCAGAGTTGCCAGTTCTGGATGAGTTATCGGAGCTGGGCAGCACCTGTTCAGGCCGCTGTGCATCATTTCTCGCATCGGTTACTTCGGACTGACCCTTTCATCAACAGCCCCGATTCCACACGCCACATTTTCCAGGCGCCTGGAGCAGATCAGCCTCAGTGCGGTGCACACAGCGCTCACTTACTCCCTACCTGCCGAAGAGGAAGTGGCGTGAGAGGTGGGACCTTGTGACCGTCAGGACACGTAGATCGCTGCAGCCAGAACATAACCCCAGTCTGCTATCTTACAGCCAAACAGGCAACCCAGACAGGCCTGTCATTGACTGAATACAGAAAGAGCACAGTGAACGCTTGGTGCACCTCTAATCCGTTTCACGGCTCAAAAATGACAAAGCACAAAGGGCGATGAAATAATGCAGATGCTAGGCAAGAAGGCAGCCGAGGATTCAAGGTCTCGAACATAATAAATTACAAATAAGATAGCTTCTTTCTCGGGGGCAGGGGGTTGCATTCCCTCTGCTCTCACGTCCTCTCGGGGTCCTTAGGGGTGTAATATCGCAAGAGACCATGGGATAGTCCATGGCTCTCGCAATAGTAGGGGTGGTGCCGTAGCCCATCACCCCTCTAAAGTTTACGTACAAGGTGGGCTCGACGGAGGTCGAGACCACGTGAGATATGTTAATAAAAAGCCCCGGGCGCTGGGAGTGGTTTAGTTCCCCTGCTAGCCACCAACTGAACCAGCTGTGTCTGGGACGATTTGTTATAGTGCAGGCCCTACATAGCACGACACTACATTGGCGATGAGGTGGTGTCGGCACGTCGCTGACCTACCCGCTATCCACAGTGCCATCCCTGGCTGCCTCAGCGAACCTGCTTCCGCTGTGGAGCTCTCGCCAGCATCTCTGCGTGCCCGGTGAAACGCTGGTGTTCGCCGCGTGTCCCTGCCTGTGTTCACGGTGTGTGAGGCCCCCCCGCATGTCTGTCGGTGCTCCTGGGAGCACGCTCATCAACCGAGTGCGCGGGCGCGCACAACAGCCTGCCTCGAAGAGTGCCTGCAGCGTCTGGTACCGCAGTTACGGAGCGTCGACGCGGTAAGCCTTTGCCGCCTCTCTGCTGCCCCCTCTGGCCCTCGGCAGTAACGCGCCGCCAGCCTTGTCTACTTAGAGAAGACCGTGGCAATCGTCAGCCTCAGGTGACCCTGCCCCGCGCTCCACACGCTGCCTCCAGGCGTTGTGCCATCCTGCTCTCACCAAGGGGCCGGCAGTCTGCCTCCTCTTCACCCTGTGGGAGCCAGCTATCCTGTTAAGGGATACAGGACCAAGGCAAAAGCAAACAAGACCTCGTCTTTTGGGGAACTCATTCATTCACACACACTCTGCGTCCCAAGGTGGCCGGCCGCATCATCTATACTCTAGGCGCACTGGCCCCAGGACACGCATAGGCCGCAGCTGCGCCACACTTGCAGAGAGTGGTCCAAACGAGCACAACGTGCGCACCGTTCGCGCGCCCTTGGCTGGGCCCTGGTCGCTGTCGCCTGTTCCACTGACGCCAGCCAGCGCCTGGCAGCGCCTACGTGTGGTCCCTCACGTTCCGTGCCCCAGTGACCTTCGCTGCACCACCATGACCACCGTCCTACCGCTGGAACCTTTCACCATTACTGGCCCGCCACCTTCCCAAGCTGCGCGATGGAAGGAGTGGGTAGAACGGTTGGAGACTTTCTTCGACGCGGCAGAAATCGAGGCCCCACGGCAACGGTCCATGCTCCTCCACCTGGGCGGTGCAGACGTTCACAAAAACGCGAAGACGGTCCATGAAGCTGGACCCCCGAAAACCTACGCCACGATGTGCGACGCCATCACGGCGCACTTCGAGCCAAATGCCAACCCGGACTACGAGTGGTTTCTTCTCCGTCAAGCGAAACAGCTCCCGGACAAATCCGTCGACGTGTTCTACGCCCGCCTCAAGGAGCTAGCAAGCACGTGCACCCTACCCGATGAAGATGACGAGGTCAGGGCACAATTCATCCAAGGCTGCGCTTCGTCAAAACTACGCAAGCGCGTCCTCGAGGAACACAACATGCCAATGAAGGACATCCTGACCTTGGGGCGCTCTAAGGAACTGTCCAAGGCCAGGGCGGCCCATATGGAACTCAAGGCCACGGCAGTCGTAAAAGAAGAACCTGTCTGCGCTTTTCGCTCCGAAACACGTGGTCCGTGTCAAAGACCCAGGAAACTTTCGGCCCAAAGCTCCAGACAGAACCCCAAAGTCCACCTCTGTGGATGGTGTGGAGGCCCACTCCCGCATGACGGCGCCTGTCCAGCTCAAGGGAAGACTTGCAGCGCGTGCGGAAAGGTCAACCATTTCTCGAAAGTCTGTCGCTCGAAGCCCCCGCAACAGTCGCAGGGGCCATCACGACAAGTGCGGACGCTTGAACCGAACCCGGATGACTCCTCGAGCGGTGACATGGACGAAGATGATGCTGCAACCGTGCACGTAGTGCACATGCTACACGCCTTATCTGCCTCCCCGACAGCAGCGCCCATGTGCACCGTCAAGGTACAAGGTCACCCAGTGGCGACACTCTTAGACACAGGAGCAACAATCAACCTTATGGCCGTCAGTGCCTACAGACTACTACCTAATCCACCAGCCCTCCGCAGCACCAACGTCCAGGTGTACGCTTTTGGGACCCCCACCCCACTTCAGATGTGCGGAGTATTCCAAGCTGACCTCTCGCACAACGGAATTCACCAGCCATCCAAAGTCTATGTGTCCCGAGAAGGATCAGGTTTCTTGCTCGGCTGCCGCACCGCACAAGAACTGCAGCTCATCCAGTTTGCCTTCACGGTGAGGGCACATGATCTAGACCGCCTAATAGCGGAGTTTGCACCCCTCTTCGATGGGATTGGATGTCTCAAAGGCCCGGCTGTCCGCTTGCACATCGACAAGTCGGTGGCCCCAGTCGCCCTCCGGCATAGGAGAATTGCCTTCCACCTCCGCCCAAAAGTCGAGACAGAGCTCTGTCTCTTAGAAGCAGCAGGAATTATTGAACGGGTGCGAGGCCCTACCCAGTGGGTATCCCCCATCGTGGTCGCGAAGAAGCCAAAGCAGCCGGATGCAGTCCGCATCTGCATCGACATGCGGATCCCAAACCTCACCATCAAGCGGGAGCGGAACCTGACGCCCACTGTTGACGACATCATAGGCGAACTTGCAGGGTCGAAGTGGTTCTCAAAAATGGACCTCCGTCAGGATACCATCAAGTCCGTCTCCACCCGGACTCTCGCCCGATCACGACTTTCTCCACCCATGCCGGTCTCTGGCGCAACAAACGCCTCAACTTCGGAATCTCCAGTGCGGCCAAACTGTTCCAAAACATCATCAAGACCGTTTTACAGGGGCTAGAAGGAGTGCTCAACATAAGCAATGATATTCTGGTACACGCCCCCTCTCTAGGAGATCACCTCCTTCGCCTTACCGCAGTATTCACACGCCTCAGAGACTGCGGATTGACCCTACACAGGGAAAAGTGCGAATTCCTGCGCCGAGACATCAGCTTCTTCGGATATCGTTTTTCAGATAAAGGCATTGGGACCGACCCGTCCAAAGTAAAGGATGTCCAAGAGGCGCCGGCCCCCACATCAATGACCGGAGTCCGCAGCTTCCTGGGCATGGTCACGTACTGTGGCCGATTCATCAAGAACCTATCGGACCTGACAGGCCCACTAGGTGAACTCACGAAAACCACCACCCAGTGGACCTGGGGCCCGGAACAAGAGCAAGCGTTCCAGCAGACGAAGGCCGCTCTGTCCGCAGACACCACGCTCGCCTATTTCGACACGCGCCACGACTCTCAGCTGGTGGTCGATGCCAGCCCCACAGGCCTCGGCGCCGTCCTGGCGCAGCGTCAAGACTGTGGAGAATGGGCGCCAGTTGCCTATGCGAGCCGAACCCTCACGCCCACGGAGCAGCGGTATTCGCAGATTGAGCGAGAAGCCATAGCTATCCTCTGGGGTTGCCGCCATTTTCACATCTATCTCTACGGCCATCAGTTCACGGCCATTACTGACCACAAGCCCCTGGTTCCACTGTTCCAAGGCTCTTCATCTCGACCTCCCCCGCGAATTGAAAAGTGGATCCTGCAGCTACAGGAGTTCCCGATAACGGTGGAGTACAGACGAGGCACCAGAAACCCCGCCGATTTCTTGTCACGGCACGCCCGGCCGGCCACCGCTCCAGAAGCTGCTGAAGCCGCCGCTACTGAAGACTACGTGCGGATGTTGATAGAGCGGTCCCGGCCACTCCCGATCTCGCTACAAGAGGTCATAGCCGCCACACGTGACGATGACTGCCTCCAAATGGCTATACAAGCGGTCTCCTCCGGGGACTGGCGACCGCTACAAAGTCCCTTACCTGTGCGGACAGCAGTAGCCCAAGCAACGCTGAAGTCTTTGAACCAAGTCCGCCATGAACTGTCAGTGTCAGCCGATGGCTGCCTCCTGCGAGGCCCACGTCTTGCCCTACCGGCTAGCCTCACCCGACAAGCCGCCCTCCTGACCCATGCACACACCAAGGGATCGTCAAGTCAAAGAATCGTCTTCGCAGCAAGGTTTGGTTCCCAGGTCTGGACCACCAAATAGAATCACTAGTACAACACTGTCCCGTGTGCCTCGTCACAAGCCTACCAAACAAACCGGCACCGGTCATCACGGAAACAGGCCCGAGTAGCCCATGGGAAAGAGTGAGTGCAGATTTCGGCAGTTTGTCAGGGGGAAAACACATGCTTGTGTTGGTGGACGATTTTTCCAGATACCCAGAAGTCTAAATAGTAACCTCCACGTCCGCCGCAGAAGTCATCCCCAAACTGGACAAAGTGATAGCCGCCCACGGACTCTTCAGTGAACTCCGCACTGACAATGGCCCACCGTTCACCAGTGCCGAGGTAGCCGAGTATCTAGCCTCCCACAATATAAAGCACCGGAAAATAACACCGAGGTGGCCCCAAGCAAACGGGGAGGTTGAACGGATAATTCGAACATTGAACAAAACAATCCAAATTGCGCTGGCCGAAGGACTCAACCTAGAACGGGCAGTATACCAGTTCCTCTGAGAGTATCGGCTCACCCCCCACTGCACCACCGGTAACTCCCCGAGTTGGCTGTGTTTCGGCCGGGTGGTTACAGACACCATCCCCCACCATCCGGTTTGGGCGGAAACAGCGAGCCCCCCAAATCAGTCGGACCACCGGCGAGGGAAGACCAACGCAGCGGCATCCCAGAAAAGACATGCCAAAGAAAGCCCCATCGCTGTGGGTGATTAGGTGCTTGTACAAGACCGGCACACAGGCGGGAAATTCTCCCCACCTTTCGAGCTCCACCCGTGGACTGTCATCGCCGTGAAAGGCACCATGATGACGGCCCAGTGAGGACTAGAGACAGTCACCCACAATGTATCATTCTTTAAGAGAGTCCCGCCCCCGGCGGAGAGTGAAGCCTCAGAACAGTCAGGACGAAACAGAAGCCCCACAGGTGAACCCGGGAACCCCTAGCCGCGGGGTGGTGGAATCCAGGCGACCAGACACTGGGGACCTTCCCACCGACCAGTCACCCCGGCCAATCCAAGACCAGGAATCCGATGATCAAAGCCCTAACTCCATCAGTGGTCCAACGGAACAGCCTCCAGGTACCATCTCCGGCCCTGTCCTCAGCCATCGCAGAAGTACAAAGAGTATGTGACCAACGGCTAGTCGGCGACCTTGGGTCGAGTCGCAGCCCGGGTGAGAAGCCGTCAAGAAAGTCCAAGTAAGACTGTTCCATTTCTTTGATATGACGACCGGTTTTGAACGGTCTGGACTAAGAGTTTGTGTTTATGTTCTTGAGGTTAGGTTTATCCCATTAACATCTCCTGGTAAAGGAGGAATGTAATATCGCGAGAGACCATGGGATAGTCCATGGCTCTCGCAATAGTAGGGGTGGTGCCATAGCCCATCACCCCTCTAAAGTTTACGTACAAGGTGGGCTCGACGGAGGTCGAGACCACGTGAGATATGTTAATAAAAAGCCCAGGGCGCTGAGCGTGGTTTAGTTTCCCTGCTAGCCACCAACTGAACCAACTGTGTCTCGGACGATTTCTTATAGTGTAGGCCCTACATAGCACGACACTACAGGGGGCAAGGCACCTGTACATACCAATGGGTGGCGCACCAAAATAACTTTTACAACGGTATGCGAGACTGCCAAGAGCGGGGGAGGGAGGTGGTTGGGGGCGTGTGGAAATAGTCACCTCCCAACTATTATCAAAGGACATATACGCTCACCGTGAAACTCTCGCGGGGGCTCGCCCCTTTCCGGGCGGTGTCCTATTGCAGGGCTCGTCCCTTTGAATGAACAGACAGACCCTCCTCTTAGGCCTCTGGCAAATCCAACAATCACAGACATGAACTGTCTGCCTAGAGCAAAGTATGGCCCGTTCCTGAAGGACAGTGTCGTCTGAAAGTGTGCATAGGCCGTGTAAGCACCCTTCTCATATCCCCACCACCCTCCTCCTCCACAATTTCCCAACATGTCCACCACTCGAATTAAGTCTGGAATTAATTGCTACAAAATCATTTACCCTTCTAACCTGACTAAAGCTGCAGCAAAACGTTTTAAGCATAACACCATTGAATGTTTCCCTGATTCCCTTTTTGTTGATCAGTTTTACAATGGTCGTTATGGGAGGCTCAAAAACGACCTCATTTTTTTCACGTACGACATCCCCTCTTGGTCCACCAGTTTTTACAATTCCCTTAACGTCACATCCTCCTCCTCTATCCCTCATGGGAAACAGCTAAAAATTTCCCCCTCTGCGTGTTTCAATGGCTCCCTCACTATTTCACTCTATAACAACGGTACGGTCATGATCCAAGCCAAAGACACCTGTCTCTCTCTCTTTGACCACCTCTTCCCTTCCCCCCCCCCGCGACCGGGCTATCCCTTGACTCTTCATCTAGCTCCACCAATTACTACCTATCTCCTCCCCTGACTCCCCCACTCTCTAATAGGCTGCACCCTTGGGAGACACAGGTCGCCCCTCTGCCCTCCCCTCCCACTCTTCCCCCCTCACAGTTTGCCCCCCACCCCCCCTTCACTTCAGCCTTACCTCTAGCTAACACGCTCCTCGTCCATTCTGCACCATCCCGGCACTCCATTCTCATCTCCTCCCCCCATCCCTTTCTGCCACCCCCTTCCTTAGACCACCTCTCCTCCAGCCTTCTCCCCTAGTTAACTTTCCTTACGTTCCCCTTATTCCCTCCTCCTCTCTTTTCCTCCCCCTCCCCTCACTATGTACCCCAATGTCCCCACAAATACATTCATTTTCTCCCCTTCCCCCCCTGGTAATCCTTTCCCTCTCTCGGGCCGAGCTGATCCACTTCCTTTCTTCAACTTCCCTATCTCCCAACCCTCCCCACTCTGCCAGATACCCGCATCCTCACAGCCACCACCTCACCTAGCTGCCAGGACCTCTCCAACCCCCTTCCCTCTCTTCCTCCCAAACCTCCTTCATCCCTATGACTCCCCACACCCCTCCCCTCTCCCTCCGCCCCACCGCCCCACTCCTCTTCTATCGCCCCCTAATTTTGTCCTTAATTCCTATACGTCTCGCAACGCCAACAAAGACAACTCCCCTTCCACCCCTGGTGCACCAACTCCTGCTCTCATCCAACACCCTTCCCCACCTCTGAACCCTATACCCCTACTCCCCTCCCGCTCCCCCACCTCTCCCTGCCTTCAACCGCCAAGTGCACCTCCTCCAGTCTCCATCGAGTCACCCAACATGCCATGCTCTGCCTTACTCTCACTGGAAAATAAGCTAGGCTCTCTAATCACCTCCATCTCCCAACTTGAAGCTACCATTTTAGCTTTAAGCTCCAAGAGCTCAACTTTTCCATACACCTCAATTCCTTTGGAAAACACTCGCCCTCCCACGAGATGCACCTCGCCCCCACACCCCATAATAGCTAAGCATAGCCTGTCATCTGCAGATTCTCAGAAGCACTCGAATGCCACCCTTCTTCCACTTTCACTTACCAGTAACCCTGC
This sequence comes from Triturus cristatus, assembly GCF_964204655.1. NCBI lineage: Eukaryota > Metazoa > Chordata > Amphibia > Caudata > Salamandridae > Triturus > Triturus cristatus. The sequence goes on along the minus strand of NW_028187635.1, from coordinate 1,762,530 downwards.
TATCTACACCATTCCGACCATCTCCTCTGTCAGAACCACTCGTCCACCTAAACCCTCCAGAGCACCCTCATACAGGTACAATATCCCCATCACCCCTCATAGCCCAAGTGCCCCCGTCACCAAAACAGTCGCGACAGAGCTGCGCTGTATGCTCCACAACTGCAGATCTGCAATAAAACACAGACTTGAAATATCCGATACCATCAACTTGCACAATATTGACATGCTCTTCCTCACAGAGACCTGGTTCAACGATACCTCTCACTCTGTTTGATCTCCTTGTACCCACAGGCTATTCTATACTTAGAAATGACAGAATTGACAAAGTTGGGGGAGGTGTTGCAGTCATCTTTAGAAACTCCCTTCAACTTAAGGCTCTTCCTAACAGCTCCTTCCACACTTTTGAATGCCTATCTCTTGAGCTTCAATTGTACCACCGCTCTCCTCTCAGATTCCATGTTATCTACCACCCGCCTGGAAGCAGCCCTTCGTTTATGGAGGAACTCACGGACTGCATCAGCGACCAATACCCGCAAAGTGACAATCAGATCTTCGTGGGTGACTTCAATGTCCACTGGGGCTCGCCTCAAGACACCTATGCGAGCTTACTGGCCACCTTCCTCTCTGCAAACGATCTTATCCAACACTGCACTGAAACAACACACTCTAAGGGCTCAACCCTGGATCTTGTCATTTCTAAAGCAGGCTTGCTGACCATCGCTACCCCTATTCATGTAGACTGGTCTGACCACCTCCTCATCCCATTCTCTCTTCAGCTATCACACTCTATAACTCTCGGCCAGCCTAAGAGGGCTTCTTCCTGGTTCCGTGACACTAAAAACATTGACCTCAGTACCCTCTGTGATTCTGCTTTGCTATCACTTCCAAGGCTAGACCCGGACCTAGATGTTAACGAACTCACCTCCCAATGCCTCACAGTCCTTGCAGTCGAAATCAATAATGTCGCTCCTCTCCAAAGCAAAAAGAAAAGGCCCACTCCCTCAGCACCTTGGTTCAACAAATCCCTCTATGAAGAAAGGAAGTACCTAAGAGTCCTTGAGAAACAATGGAGACAAGCGCCCTCCACCGAAAATCTGGCCACGCTTCGTTCAGCAAGATCCAAGTACCACAAGCACATCTTCCTTGGAAAAGCGTCGCACTTCAAATCCCTCCTTGACTCAGCCAAAAATAGACCCAAAAAACTATTCGACCTCATCAAGAACCCAAACAGCTCTCCCCCAACCTCCAAATTGAAGGATTCCACAAAGAAAGCAGCGGAATTCGCTATATTCTTTGATGAAAAGGTGAAATCACTTGTAGATCAGGTCATTCATCCTACCCCTACAGAGGAGCGCAAATCCTTAACCATTTGGCAAAACTTTGACCCCATCTCTGATGATGCTCTCCCTAAATGCATCCTCGATACAAAGCCCTCTAACCATTCTCTTGACCCCATCCCTAGTGCCATTGACTTCTATACCCATTCTCTTTCCTATTGGACCACTCTGGTCAACCTCTCCCTCAGTCAAGGCTCCCTTCCTGTTTCCTTCAAAATAGGCAGGTCACCCCTCTGCTTAAAAAACCCACCGCTGATGCGAACGACCCTAACAACTACCGTCCCATCACTAACCTACCCTTTCTTGCGAAAATCACAGAAAAATGTGTAGCGAAACAACTCTCTCGCCATATAAAGGACAATGATCTTCTGGACAACTTCCAGTCCGGCTTCATTCAAAACTGCAGCACTGAAACAGCCCTGCTGCTAGTGATTGATGACGCACTGCGGATACTCGATTCAGGGGAGTCTTGTCTTCTAATTCTTCTTGACCTTTCTGCAGCCTTTGACACTGTCAATCACAATACTCTCCTTAACACTCTGCAACAGAGAATGGGCATGGAGGGCACTGTGCTCAAATGGTTTGCCTCCTTCCTCTCTGATAGATCCCAAATGATCAAAATAGCAAACAGTCTTTCATCTCCTTTAGCGGTCGGTCAAGGTGTCCCTCAAGGCTCTATACTTGCACCCACACTATTCAATCTCTATTTAGAACCGTTGGGAAATCTCCTGAGTAAATCCGGGATCCACTATCATCTATATGCGGACGACACTCAAATCTACCTCAAGGTGGCCTCCACTCACGATCTCTCCCTCCTAAGCTCTACTCTCGACTCCATTCAAAACTGGATGTTAACTCATCAACTGGTCCTGAATCCCTCCAAAACTGAATTCCTCCTCCTCTCCTCCTCACTCTCTCCTCCCCAGTGCAATCATGGATGGATCAGATTAATCTACTGAACAATAAACCCATCATTGTCGAGAGCGCAAAATCCCTTGGCGTCATACTCGACAAAAAACTCAATCTACTCTCCCACATCGATTCCATTGCAAAGTCTGCTCGATACCAACTGCGCCTTCTTTGGGGGATTCGTCGCTTCTTCCCGGAGCACGACCTTAAAACCCTGGTCCAATCGCTGGTTCTCTCCAGATTGGACTACTGCAATTCTCTTCTCACTGGCCTCCCCAAATCCCACCTGTCCCCCCTGAAGTCTGTTCTCCATTCAGCAGCTCGCTTCATATATGGGGCCAAAAGAAGCGACCACATCACACCCATTTTATCCACCCTCCGTTGGCTTCCCATAGAGGCAAGATCTATCTACAAGACTGCCTGTATCACCCACAAAGCCTTGCACTCATCCTCCCCTCACTACCTGGCGGATAAACTGAAACTCTCTGGTGGCTCCAGACCATCACGGAATGCAGAAAATGTATTGCTTGAACCTCCCACTTTCAAGAAGGAAAGATCGATGGCCCAATCCTTTTCAGGCAACGCTTTGAGGATTTGGAACTCACTTCCGCCTCAGCTCTGGACCATCACCTCTTCCCAGGCCTTCAAAACTGACCTCAAACCTCTCCTCCTTCAAAGACACTTCCAAATTTAATTCACGCCCTATATTTTCTGAAGGAAGTCCTTCCATTATAGGAAATTCTGTTCTCCATGCCTATAGAAGTTCCTTCTCAGTGTGTTTTGTGTTTTGAGTGTCTGCCATATATTGCAGTATTATACTTTTACTTGTATTTTGATCGCTTTTGTAACTTGCACACATGTCACTTTCTCCTTTTGTAACGTATCGTATGCTACCTCTTGTATTTTGTTTGCTTTTGATACATGCACTAAGGCCACCACTGCCTCATGTAAGGTAACTTTTGTTTTAGTGTTCTGAGTGTCGGCCATTTATTGCAATTTTTTTTCTTTTTACCTCTACGTGTACTTTGTATGCTCTTGTAACCTGCACACAGCACTTTTTCCGTTTGTAACGTTAGTTAGCTAATACTTTATTCGATTTCAAAATACATAAAGTCATAAAAGCAACAGGTTCATACACAGACAAAAGTAAACCACAGTAAAAAATGTAGTTAAATAGGACATACAAAATTACCTTAAAATTTAATTAAACTTTTCCTTTTCCTTAAAATACTTTTTAAAAAGCCCAGCATTATTGACACACAATATTCATCCTGTAAGGAAACTAAAAACAATAAAGCGGGGCGACAATGTCTCCATGAACCATGTTTTTTTAAAAATGGCTTGATCCATCTTGATCTTTCCATCGAATAAAATTTACAGAAACAAATTACGTGCAGGGTTGATTGAGTAGACAGATTATCACAAGGGCAATTACAGAGATTTCTCGCCCAATCGTTTAATTCGGGAAAGGAAACTAAACGGAAAAAGACGTCGAACCTAAGCCTGGTTAGTATAAAACGGTCAAAACCCACCTGGCACCAGGTTAAATAGGGCTGAATGTTATCGGAGACCAATGTACGTTGATGTTGCAAAACAAGGTTCTTATTAAATTCGATGCCTAATCTGAGTGACTCAACGTGAGACCAACATAGCTCCTTCAGGTCCTTTCTTGTTATTCTGCACAAAGACTCTGGTTGTTGATAAAACTCGGGTCTACCAAGATCCCTTGTGAATTGACAGATATACTTCAACCAAGGTATCCTGAGTGCCCTATCCAAACCCAAACAGTCCTTAAGGATATCTCTATTTGTAACGTATCGTTTGCTACCTCTTGTATTTTATTTGCCCTTGATACTTGCACAATTGTCACTATTGCCTCATGTAACGTACCATTTGATTTTGTAACATGCTCACTTGTATTTTTGCTCCGTATGTATCATTACTGCTGCTATTGTGAAGCGCTCTGACACCTTCGGGTAAAGTCTGCGCTATATAAAAACGCATTAAATAAATAATAAATAAATAAGATGAACCATTAAATGCCAGGGTTACCTGTTTTTGAAGGGCAGCATAACTAGAACATAGGTTGTGGCAAAGTCGCAGGCTCATCTCCTTCTGCAAGAATAGAAAGATTGTGGGGATGTTTATTTGTATTTATATAGCGCTTACTACCCCTATCTGGGCAACACTGGCACCTCTTAAAATGCCTCACTGCAGTAATCAACATGAGCCGCAATTTAAACAACCCCCGATCCCTTTGACCTATAAATAGTTTTTTTTAAGTCTGTAAATTATGCAGAAATACATATTGGCTTGTATGATGAGTGCGTCAAAAATATTCCAAATTTCGGTGGGGAAAGGCCATGACTGCACAATGACATAATCGCGTTTTCCCCCCAGTGACACTGAACATATTTCACCAAAGTAAAGGGGTCATCGCTAAAGGCACACCAGAAGGCACAGGCATTAGGCATCAATGGGTTGGGTGTGTGCAGCTCAGAGAAGCCTTTTCACGTGTCTCCTCCGCCTTAGTGGTGTGCTTGGCCAGGCGGCTCGTGAGGTATCAGAAGGTGTATGTCTCACACCAATATATTTGTAACCGGCCGACTTGGGTGGGGAGAACGTCTACACCCTATACTACACCCCGCACCCAATAAGGAATATAAGACCTAATACCCAGCATGCATACGACAGAGACACACCTTAAAAATGCTTAAGTTTAAAACTGAGCGCTCGGTTTCTTCATACATTTCTTAACTTTAACACTGAGCGTGGTGTCCTTGAAGTGGGCGCTGCACTCACTGTTAAAGTTAAGAAATATATAAATAAACCGAGCGTGGTGTTCATGAAGCGGCGCCGCGCTCAGTTTCAAAGTTAAAAAAACAACACAAACAGAGCGTGTTGTCCCTGAAGTGGACGCTGCGAAAATGTAACAAGAACACAAACAGCTGTCGCCACGCGACTGTGCGAACGCATGCAATAGTAAAAAAAAAAGTGCCAAAAGTTAAGACAAAACCCAGCGTCTCACACCGCCAGTAAAACATCCAGTCCCGGTGGGCGTGGCCTAAAGAGGACAGCATGGCAACCAGGAGGGACTATAAACCCTCTGGTGCAATCAACGAAGAATGTTCAGCGTAATCACTGAAACTCGCCAGCACCCCCCTGTTTTCACATGCGGCCACCAGGTGGCGAACGCAGTGACCACACTGGCGGCACGTCTAGCTATGCCACTACAATAGGTGGCGAAAGCTGCAAAGGCCAACTGATGAGGGTCATTGCACTTATTTTGTTGTAATTAGGCACTGCAGGTGTGAGGGGCTGGGGTGCAATTTTCCCCAGAACATTTTAATGCATTTTAGCCCCTTGAGTAGGCTGCACTAAGCCCTTTATATACATGGCATGTGTTCCCCTGTTGTACTACAGTATTTTTGCATTGCTCCTTACATATGGCACTCATGGCTACACTAGTCACTCACTCACTCACTCACTCCTGAACCCCCGCCCCCCTTGGCAGCTTCGGTTCCACTCAGCTAAGTCCAGTATGAAGAGGGGTCTGAGTCCATCCTTTCATAGACGATGGTCCTTTAACCCACAGGAGAAAAGGGGAAACTACATCTGAGCCTCAGTTGAGCTCTACAGCTGACCATAGGCACCCCAAAGCTACTTACAGTACTTGTAGACCAACAAAAGTCCAGGTGAGGCCCTTTGCACTCAGTGGACCCTCCAGTTGAAGCTTGCACTCATCTATAGGTGACCCTGACCCCACACAGCCCTTTGTAGTTCCAGTCCTTTTGGCCGGTCACCAGGAGGATGTCAAGGTGTACCCTGGATTGAGACTCAACCCATATTCATTCCCATAAACATGATGTTCACAGCGCCTTCTAAATACTGCTTTGCATTGACATTTCTGCATGCATGTGATTTCTCTAAGTGCTCTGAAACAGCTGCAAAGTGGCATGCTAGTGCTATGTAAAGCACATAAACAAGTCAACATAATGTATGTTCTTACATTAAGGCAACACTAAGCTTCAGACAGATCCATCCTATCTCTAATAACCAATCCCTTCCACCCCCAATCTCTGCACCCTCAATCACAGATATTATGCTTTTGTAGGTCTGCAAGACCTATTATTACTCATTCTTTTAAAATACTCAGAGTGGGCTTGCTTCCACCCAGAGGAACCCTCATGCTACTAGATTCAGTGAATGATTATACCTCCTACGGAGTACTTGAAGCAATGCAAAAGGGACTATTTATTATCTCAAAAGCGCACAGAATCATCACACATGGAATAATTTAACTCGTAGGTGTATTGTAAACAGAAAACAATTATGTTTTCCACTGCTGAAGACTTTTTTTTATGTTTTAGCTAGGATTAGAAATGTAAGTCAGATCTATGGGCTTTGCCAATCCTTGTTTTTTGCTGTGTGCCAGTGGATCATTAGGTCTCGGCATGCGTTGCAGCACAAAGCGCTGCTCGCTCGGCGAGAGATATTGTGAGAGAGCAGATTTCAGAAGGGGACTTGAAGTCCCGCCCATCATTTTCATTGGGTCGCGTCAGCGTTTATGCTAAACGCTGGCTTCCCATTGAAAACTATGCTTTTTGGCCACTGCCCCTTCTCCCTTTCCTCTGGCCCATCCGGACTGGCTCGTCTGCTTCACTGCTGTCGTGAATCAATTTCTTATCTTTATAGGGGCCATCTGTTTCTAATTAGCGCACCCGGCTCATGGCAGACAATGGGGTTGCTCGGCCTGCCCTGCTTTCTCCACACCCCCTCCCTCTCCTCACACTGGCTCTCCTAACCCGGCGTGAATGTATATTGTGCTGTGAAGTAAACAACTGTGCATATTTCTAGGAGTAAACCCACAAGAGATAAGTGGTAACCGAGCGTTCCAAATTCGCAACAACATGTTTAACTGTTTATTTTAGCAGCGCTTTACCGGGTAGCAATTTTGCAGCAGTGCGTTTTGCACGTATTAAAGCCCAAAAGTAAATATAACAGTAAGACGTTTTGCAGCAGGCCACGGTGTGAACGAGAAAGAACACCCATTGATAATCAGGCCTGATAAATTTGCACTTTACCATCTGTTTTTGTAGGTGGTGATCAATATTCGAATTGCCGACAGGAGCTGTGTTTGCTGTCACTATTTGTCTGCAGGAACGATAACAAATGTTTACACAATTGCAGCACGCTTTTTTTGCTCTGCGTGGCTGTAATTGGGGTGAAAGAGCCAGGGGTGTAACAAAGGCCATCTCATTCCCCGCAATCCGGGGGGGCCCCCTAAGCACACAGTACACCTACACTCACAGACAGGGTCCATCTGTTGATGCCTCCCTGTAAGATATTTCACTGGTTACTTCACTACCATGAGTGTTCAGCAGACTCTTTCCCATAAAAATCTCCTCCCCTCAATGCTGTCACACGCACCAGCTATCTACCAAGCGCCTTCTGTGACATGGCCTCTCCTCTCCTGTCACATCTCTCATGTGCTCTCTACCACGCCTCCTTCAGTCCCTCCCTGCCCCTTCATGTCATGCTCCCTCACCTTTCTACGGTCTGTGACACCCTCCTCCGTACCCCTTGACATGCTCTCCACCCCCTACCATGCTTCTTCCATGTTATGCTTCCTCTTATCTGCCAGGCGCTCCCTCATTAATAGCCTCTTGCCTCCCTCCCTCCATAAAATGTTTTTCCCGCCTCATTCTCCTTCACTCCCTTTACCTAGGACCTCAGTGCGTACTTCACCCCGCTCTAGCTTCCTGCCAAGCTCCAGCTGCCCCCACCCCATACCCCACCAGGATCATGATTCCCCCGCCAGCCCTCACCCGCTGTACTTCATCCATTCCCGATCCTGCCTTATCGGGTTTCTTCTATGAGGACAATGTTCCACCCTCCTTCACGCCCTCCCTGTTCATTCCTCCTCATTCTCCTTTTCAGTATCTCCACTCACTCCTCTCTCCACCATACTTTCTCCTTCATTAATTTCCATGCTGTCACCATTTCTTCCCCTATCACCCCATCGCCGTTCTCAGCCTTTCTTCCTCACACGCCCCCCTCGTGCCCCTTCGCTGCCAATGCCTGTCACCTCTCCGTCCCTAAGTGCTTAATGTATGCCGGTGCTTAGCACCGGCACTTAGGCACTTATTTTTCAGGGCCAGGTCTACACTCTACACGAAATATTGATAATTGCTTGCACTGCATGTTTCTTACTAAGTTCTGACACGGCTCCCAGTCTCCCCGGCGAAGAGCTCATATCTCATGTGACTGCGTGTGTTTAAAGTATTTCAAATTGGATGCAGCTGGTTGCCGCGGCCCAGCTGCCCGCCTTATTGTGAGCCACACAGTACTGCCAGAAACTGCCTGGGCCCCTGCCTCGGCGTAAGTTAGGTCACACCCCATTTTGAAATTGTTCAATCAATGGTGAAGGGTTGCAAATTCGCCCCTGCTTGGCGAATCGTCAAGTGTGTACCTGGAGTGGCCCAATGAGCAGTGTTTTTGCCCACGGCTTGCCCAGCATACTGCGCAGCCGCAGACCTATTCAGCCGACGTTAGAAGTAATCATCGTGTGGAGCAGCAGGCCTCCTTCGTAGATCATTAATACTAACAAGCATTTGCAATGCAATAGGTCTCGCATTTGTGAAATTTTAAGCTATTGGCATTGTAAATGACAATGCCTTTTATTTATATGTTTTCAAAACCAACACATAGATAAAGGTTTGTCATTTACAATGTCAGTAGCTCAAAGTATCGCAAATGCGAGACCTATTGCATTCCAAATGCTTGTTTTTAAATAACAATGCGTGGCCCGCTGTTCTTCCTCAGCCCTGGCCCTTCTTGTTTGAATGCCAAATTGTGAGGTTATATTGCATCACCTCACCTGCAATAGCCAGCTGTGCATTATTTCAAGATCACAAATTCTCCAGAATCCAGATGTGAAATTGACGACCACACCCTGGTACATGTGGGCAGTATTTGGAAACTTCTAGTGAGCTAGGTTAACGAGCAAAAATTCATTTCAAGAAGCAGTCGAAAGGCATTTATTTTCCTAAAACTTTTACCACTAATGTTTTACATCTGTTGCATGAAGGCTATGAGGTTTAGTGCTTAAGTTGCTCGCTTTAGAAAGTGGAGATATGGTTTCTAATCCTGGCTACGTCACTTGGCCAGACATTGTGTGATTCTGGGCGAATCATTTGCTCCCTCTATGCTGCAATGTATAGATTTGTGAAATATAAATGTGTCCTGTAAATATATGTAATGCCAACATATAAAACAACACTTGTTGTACAAAATCTTACATATGTTGGAACCCGATTCCTGGTTGGATGGCCCAGACTGCCATTCTGGCCAGCTCACTGGGGAGACTATGTATGGATTTGGTGACAGCACACACCATTATGATGCCAGGGCTAGAATTAGACGCAAGTAAGGCAAAGAGGCGTCAAAAAGAGTACTGGTAGTGTTGGAAGGTTTCAGTCACATGGTAGAAATAAAAATCAGAAATTTCTGGCAAAGAAAGTAAATGTCAGGATAGGAAGATATAAAGAGACGGGTACCATGGAGGCAGAGAAGGATAAGGTTTCTCTCCTGGAAGGGTTCTGCTCTAGGGATCGCAGTACCACCCAGCGACAAATGGGTGCGCAACAATCCGGCTGGAGCAAGGATGAGGAAGTTGGACAAGAGAACAAGATTTGGGTGTCTTCACTACGGAGGTGGTACAAGAAACCAAAAGAGAGCATGATGTCATGAGGAGGATGGTGTACAGAGAGAACAAGGACTGTGCTTCAAGGATGCCAGCTAGTAGCCCAATGGTTGAGAAGACCTGGAGTTTTGGAAAAAGATTGAACAAAGGGGCAGGAGGAGAGCCAGTTGATGGGAATATATGTTGATACACCGCAATGCAAAACAACGCATACTTTTACAACGAAGTTATTAGTTCGCAAGTACCATTACAACGCAATTTTTTTCTACGCATACCATTAGAAAGCAAGTTCCTGGAAATGCTTTTAAAATGTCATTACAACGGATCCCTTTACCCCGCGTACTTTTTCCACGCATTTGTTGTATTAAAAAAGCACCCCTACACTACGCTAAATTCTACATCCAAATACACTACCCTACACAACAACCCCACCACGACACTACCCCTTTCCTGAGACCTGTCCCTACACGCAAACACTACCTTGCACGAACCCCCGCCACTACCATAAACCCTAAATAACTACCCTACACTACTGAAATACCACTACACTACCCTAAACACCAAAACACTACCCCCTGTACTACCCTCCCCCTTCCCCCAGTCCGCTCCCTACACTCCAACACTACCCTGCATGACACCCCCGACACTACCCTACACTACACAAACACCACAACACTACCCTAAACCACTACCCTACGCTACACAAACACCACAACACTACCCTAAACCCTAAAACACGAACCCCTGCACGACCCTCCCCCTTCCCCCAGTCTGCTCCCTACACCCAACACTACCCTGCACGACACCCCCGACACTACCCTAAACCCTAAAACACTACCCTACACTACACAAACACAACATTACCCTAATCCCTAAAACATTACCCCCTGCACAACCCTCCCCCGATCCCCACTCCTGTCCCTACACACAAACACTACCCTGCACGGCCCACAACACTACCCTAAACCCAAAAACACTACTCCTCAAACACAACAACACTACCCTTAATCCTAAAAGAATACACCCTGCACGACCCAACCCGTACCCTAAACCCTTTAAAACTACACAGCCTCTCTTACCTCTCTCCTCGTGGTTCCACTCTTCTCCTTCCAGCATCGTCAGAGGGGCGGTGCTCGGTGCACGTCGTTGTGAGGAAACGGAAGAGCCTCAGTTTCCTCACAACGATGTGGATCGCATTACAACGCGTAACAGCGCATGGAATGTAATAACATGCGTAGTAAAGGCTATGCGTTGTTACAGCGCATGCGTTGTTACGCTTGCGTTGTAATGGCATGTGGAGTAAAAGTCGCGTACTAATGGCTGTTTACCGTTGATGGCTGTGCCACTGATGCCAAGGATGTTGAGGCAGATTAGTAAAGAAAGGTGATTGTGGTGGGCTGCAGTGATGAGAGTGAGTCTGTGTGTGAGGGTCGTGTCTTAGAGTGCAATGCACAGGAGCCTGATTTGATGGAGGTTAAGCCGGATGAGAGATAATGAGTAAAGCATCTAAACAAGACAGGCCAGTAGGTTAGAGACATAAAGTAGCCGAGATACTGGGTATTATTTAGAGGAGAGGAAAGTGTAGTGTCCTGAGACTATGTGCACTTGGACCCTTGTGCTTCTGGGCAGACTCAACAGAGGTATTACATAACTTGCTGTGAGGTGTTAAGTTGTGGTTATCAGATGTCATGAGGAGCGCGGCAAAGAAGCACTTTAGAGGAAAGAGCAAGAGGGGTGGTGGGTCATGACCTGAAAGAGTCCGATGCAGTGCCCCCCCCCCCCCAGCTGTGCCACTGGCCTGATGGAAAGGGTCAGATGCAATGCCAGTGGATCAGCTGATCTCATTATGTGGCTGAGTGCTGCTGGTAAAACAATGGTGAAGCCTGAGAGTGGACCAGAGAGGTTTTGAGAGAAGGGGGTGTAAGAGGCTATGGAGTTGTAAAGTATGGGCTTGGGTCGGGCAGTGGTGATTTTAGGTGGGATGTATGGTGGATAGCTATTGCAGGCAGTGATAACTAATGGGTGTACATAGTGGTGAGAGCTTGCTCTCAATAATGCACGCAAGGCGCTGATAGTGAGGCCGAAGTGAGCAGATGAAGGACATAGCCTGGATCTGTGGCTGGGGATAGTGTGTCTAATATTTGTTTATGGGCCATAAAATGTTGGGTAAACCTGTGTCTGCTCCATTACGGAGGGATGTTTTCATCTTGGGTTTATGGAACATACGTTAGGTGAGATCCAGGAAGAAAGTGCAAACTGGATAGTTTGGGTCAAAAGCATACAACAGGAATTTGATCAAGTGGCATAAATGAAGCGGAGGTGAGAGGTCGTGGTGGATTCCGGAAGGAAGGCTGTGAGTGAGGCATGGTAATGCCTCCTTTGCAATGGCGGTGAAGTGGTGAGCGGGGGGGTAGTGCAATATTGATCAGAAGAGCGAGGAATGATTTATTGTGACCCATTTCAGAGGCCTTCCTGGTTAGGTGTGTGCGAGGAGGGTGTGTGGATGAGGGACCATCAGGAAGGAGCTGAGGGAATAAGGTGTTCTCTGTGTAAAGGTTTCAGCTGGAGAACCCTGTGAGAAGTTGGCCTGGCATATGCTGGTCACTAGTTACAGTGGCCACCTTGCACCAGTCCAATTCGACTCTTATGGTAGATAGGTTTAAGACAACCTTTTAAAGAAAGCTATCCTAGTGGTAGCTGTGGAGAGCAGCCTTCAGGCTAAATCTCAGAGGAATGTAAAGCAGCTTTTTTACCTTATAATCTCTTGAATTACCAAATGGAAGGACACCACACAGGTATATATATCAAATATATATGTATTTATTGCTAGACACACTCTACTAATCTCTTTATGAGATTAGAAGTCAGAAACACATTCAAATATCAACGTTTCACAATAAGTTAAGCACAAATATGGCTGGGGCCCTAGGGGCGTACCAGACCATATACTAAAAAAGAGGTTTAGGAAAGTCGACTTGCAAGGGGACAAGGCCTAGGGCCTGTAGAATCGCTGGGGCTTCACTAATCCACCCAAGGCAGGTAAGTAAAAGACCCACGAGAGACGTGTGCAGTGTGAGAACACAGCCGCGGGTTCCCTACTGCTTTCAATGGAGCAAGTCGCGGTTGGATTTTTAAAGTTTTAGGGTACTTCGAGGAGGTCTACAAGCAAGCCACTTACAAGGTAAGTAATTCGAGGGCCAACACACACTAGGGCACTGGAGGGCACGAGTTACCTCACCCAGGGAAGCCGGGTGCATAGGTGTCTTTTGGTGTCGGGTCGCGTCGCTGTTTTCTATGAAAGCCAAAGAAGATTTGCTGCTTGCGAAGACTGAAGAAGTGTCCGGTGGAATCCAAGGCTGGATTCAAGATGAAGATGACCTGAAAGCAGAAGGGACAGTGTTCACAGTCACTTGCCAGTGACCCGGGGCCAGGAAGATGGATGCCCACGGAAGTCGGGTGATTTCATGTGATCAAGGGTATTTTGACTCTTCCACCACGTGGACCAGGAGGCGTCGACGGTGGCCAGGAGCTGGATTCGGAGTGTCCCATGAAGTCTGCAGCTTACTGATGTGTTGGCAACCGGATTGGAGCCAACAAGCCTTGGAAACAGCAAGTCTTGTGGAATTCAAGAAAAGTCAGCGGTGCAGACCAGCAAGGTCTGAGGGACTCACCCAGCGAGGGTAAGTCAAGGCAGGCCTTGAGCAACCAGGGGAGCCCTTTGGTTTGATGAAGAAGTCTTCAGGGGACCCACAAGCCAGCCGGCAAGGGATCGCGAAGACACCTCGTGAGGATTCGCTTCACAGGAGCCCACGGTCACTCGGGATGAGGTAGGCCTCTGATTTTCAAGGGAAATCCTGCTGGAGGCTTGGGCCACACGTGGTCCAAAGCACACATTCGTAGAATGTCATGAAGGGGTTGCACTCGACAATAGTGCATGGTACCCAGGTATTGCAGTTCCTCGTCACTCGTGGGGTCCACTCGCCTCAGCTCTGCTGGGAACTCACAATGGCCGTCGAGAAGTCAGGAAATCTACTTCTGGGGCTGCAGGGACTTCGGACTCTGGTGGGAGCGGGAAATTTTGCGACCGTTGATTCAAGTTTTTGGTGCCTGCCAAGCAGGGGAGTCACTCCTTGACTCCAAGGGAGATTCTTCCGTCTTCCAAAGGTAGTGGAACATTGAAGGGCCAGGATTCTTCTTGTAAAGCGTCATCCAGGGATATCTAACTTGCAATGGCAAGGTTTACCTATCTTATAGTAAAAGAAAGGGAGGGACTAGCTCTATGACCACTCCTCTAGGAGGGTCAGGGGGGTGGGTGGTTACACCCACTTCCCTTTGTCCAGTTTCACGCCAGAGCAGGGGCTGTCAGCCCCTGAACCGGTTTGAGCTGGCATATGCACAGAGGAGCCTACTGCTCCCCCAGTGCAGGACTTCAAAGCACTCTAAGAGTGCACCCACCCAGCTCCAATACACTAAATCCTGTCTGGAAGGTGGTGACACCTCCCTGTGACAGGATGCCTATTGTTGGGCCTCCTCCACTGCGAGTTTCAGTCAGCAGCAGGAGTGCAGCCCAGTGTCTGTGCTGGTGGCATCCATTTTGTGATGCCAGGGCTCTTTCAGATTTCTACCGTGTTTTCACAGTGGGTACATGTCGTCCCCTCTAGAAGGGTAGGATTATACTCTCACACCAGTTACTGGTGTGGGGGTAAGATTCCAAGTTGTTTGACCTCAAACATGACATGTTTTGATGCAGTCATTCCAAAGTTAGCATTTACCGCGAGGTTATAATGCACTTAAGAGTATATGGTTTAACCACATCCACAAACAGTAGCAGAGAATAGACTCTGCCAGCTGCAGAGGTGTCCTGCTCAGGCAGAGGCACCCCCTCACATTGTAAACCAAGCACCCTGCCCTCAGGATTGATAGGGCCTGCCTTAGGGGTGACTGATAGGTTTATATGTGTGTGTATGGTGAGATATAGAAACCTATACCTCAGTGAGGAGTGCTAACACTACCTCACCCAGGCTGCAGTAGCAGGCCTGTGGTGTCAGATTTAATCTGCTTCCCAGGGGTGGCATAAGACATGCCTCAGCCCCTGGTAGGCCTGTGAAGTACCTATGCCCTTGGTACCTAAGGTACCATATACTAGGGGCTCATAAGGTACCACAGTATCCAATCACTAGTGCATCTAATATGCACACCAGTCATTTAAGGGAGTAAGCAGATAGGCTGGGGTCCTGGATAGCAGGATCCCAGCCAGGCTAGTCAAAATCCATTCAAACACCAGGAAAAAAGTGGGGGCAACCATGCAGTCAGATTCCACCTTCCTACAAACCCGAATATGATGAGAGTATGATGATGGGAGTAGTGATGGGAAAAGAGTCAAGGGCATTATCAAGGTCATGAAAGAATGAGCCAATGAGACACGAGTGGCGATAGAGGGTAACAATGCTTTGAACGAAGCCAGTAGTACTCAAAAGACATGAGGGAGGAACTGATTCTGGAGAAAGGGTAGGCATGAGTGATTTATGGGCTGCAACAAAGACATTTCTCTTTCTAAACAACAGCTAGGTAGACATTGGCCTTTACTGAGTATTATTTCATTGTGATGTGCTAAGTGCCACCTCTGCCTCCTAGATTCAACCATGCCTGGTCACAGTCACTACTCCAGAAGACCCAGGACCTACAGAGATGCACTTTTAGTAACGCCCACACGTCTAGCTCACCAGTGCTATGCGACGCTTGTTCTCTCAAGAACTGACCGGTAGCCACTGTCTGCCAGAGGGCTCTTTCAGTCTTGGTGAGCAATCTAGGTCTAGCCCGAGCCAGCATATGAGTACTGATGAGTTTTGTTCATAGTGAAGCATGCCTGTAAGGCCTGCTGCAAGATTTACAAATACACAAAAAACAATAAAACCACTTAGATTTTTGAGAAGGAAACAAAATGACCCCACAATGATATATAAAGACTGAAATGAAAGGATCTCCGTAAGAAATATTAATGTGGTGGACTCCTAGATGTGGGAATAGTCAATGGATCGTGCCTACCTGAGCAGCGTCTCAACACCTCTTTCTTACACATGGTCTTGATGCTAATCCTCCACTTCTAGAACTGGGACATGGTCCAGAGCAGAACACCTCCACTAAAGAGAGCTCACCAATCAAGTCCCCGTCATCCACATATTCATGCATCCATATGTTTTTCAAGTATGATTGAAGAGTACTTTGGGGCACACCAGTGGCAGCAAGCACTATTAGTATGCAATGGCAAGGAAAACGATCAATTGAAATATTTAATTATCTTTATTAAAAAGCATAGAATTTACCATGGATTGTATTGGCTGTACAATACAAAAACACAAACCACATTTTTGCCAATGAATATTGAAAAGTTCAACAAAAAATGGACAAATGAGAAGATTAAAATTATGTCCTACATAAAATTTAGTACAAATAGTGGTTTAAGGACTCTAGCCATCAGTGCTGTAGTCTATAAATATAGACATAACCTCCGTATCAAATCACTAGTGACGCATTTCAGCCTACATGGGCAACATTTCTGCTCAAGTACTTCTTCAGAATTTTAAATACTACAATCACATGGACACAAATGAGGTAAACATACTGGTGATAAACTAACTTACCATATAGCGATACATCTTTATTTGAAATGGTGCATTTATCACGCATCTACCTTGAATGTCATTATGGATAAGCGTGAACCTAAGAACATAAGAAGCTATACTGCGCGTAAGTGCAGCTTTCTACAAAGGAAGCTGCAGATGACGCCACGTAAAAAATTAACACCGATCAGATGTCTAGCTATTTCTTTTTAGACATGCCTATTCTAAGAATATGCTTCTGAAAGATACTTAATTATCTACTTAACTAGGATCTTCTTTTTAGCCGCGTGCTGTCCTACAATTTGCAAAGAACCCGATTAACTCGAGAGAGCAAATGTAGCTTATAAGATTATAGGACATCCACAAGAAAATAGTGTGATACTTACAAGACTTATCACATGTGTGAGCTGAGTGGAAAGACTTGAGGGAGGTCTAAGCTTCACTTTATTCCCATTCCCTGGATTAACCTTGGCAGTCCCCTGAACTCCCTCAAGAGCACTGAAAAAAGATTTATTCTGGCAGTACTAGAGCATATACCACAAAATACAGAGATGCAGTGTCTCCAAGGTCAGTTATTGTGAAGTGAGAGAGAGAGAGGACCTGATGCAATGATGCCTTAGAGTTCTGTTCCCTGAGAAGTTCATTGAGAACCTGGGCACCCAGTTTATGAAGAATGGCATTCATGGCCCCTGGGATATCAGTGGAATAAGTCACATTCGAGGACCAGCTTCCACCATTAGACCAATGGGTCTTTGAAAGGTTCAATGGAACCTACAAGAACATAGTGAAGGCCTGTGCAAATAAGCTTGGAAAAATAGGAGACATATCATCTGTACGTCATCTTAGCTTACGGGGCTGTGCCGTAAGAATCCACTGATGTTAGTGTCTTTGAGGTCCTGTATGAGTACAGGGTCAAGATCTATTTCTAACTGATCAAAGATGGATGACAGGGTGAGGACCAAAGAAAGGCAGAAGGAACCGGTCTTTATGACTGCAGCAACAGTGATCATGTCCTTGATCACAGGTCGAGGAGAGGCAGAAGGTGTGGCATGACCTCCATGCCCATCCCTCCTGCTATGAAAGTAGTTCTTCTACTGGCTGCAGTGTGGCCTGTCCCCATTAACTAGTAGGTGCATATGCACACTAGAGAGAGAGAACAAGCCCAGAAAGGTGGATAATATATTCGTTTTGTCCCAAATGGATCTTATTCCCATATTTACACCTTGACCCTGACCCCACTGTCGGACTTCTGCTTCCAGTGGACCAAATAGTGGCCAATGTAGGGCAGTGCGGCTTTCCGACAAGCGGAAATTTATATGCTTGGGTAGTCCCAGTGTCCCTCATGGAGGAAAAGGTTACCTTGGAGTGAAAGTCAAATTTTTCCCCATGACCCCAGCGCTTCATAACCCGGCCACTTGGGGTGACAGGAAGGCCACATGAGCATTAGTCATAGGTGAGAATTGGGTCTATTTTTCTTAATTCAATACAAGGGGCCAGGGAGACACTAGAGCAGGGGAAACAGGGGAGCCAAGAATTCTCACAAGGCCACGAACAATCAGACACAATTCAGGTATGTTGCAACCAAGAGCACGCAAAACAGTGGCAGAGGGAGAGGCTTGTCCCAGCTATAACAAAACAATGAAACAAGAACCTATGACAATAGAACCTAGATCAGCAACAATGCAACCTAGAAGAGAAACAGAAGAGACACAATCTGACACACACCACCTGTAGGAATTGGAAGGGTACGAAACCCATTGCCATGGCATAACAATGCTACCATAGCTAATACGGATTAGGTTGAAGACCTCAAAGCTTGAACCTCCACTTTAAACCACCACAAAGAGGCAATCCCCCTCCCCCATAAGGATCACCTTTGTGTGGATATCTCACACCCTCCATTACACCACCCACATCAGTTTGGTTGAGAGTGTGGTTGAGGAACAAATTCATCCAGGGGAGATGCCCTGCAGAGTGAATCCCAACCACAAGTCCATGTTTGTAAAAAGCGTCACGTGGCCTCGTAATTAGAGAAGACTAGCTATACAAATATGCAGTAACATAACATAACACAACATAACACATTTGCAGTCCGATGGACAAAAACCTAGGTGTAATTTTGGAGTATTTGTCAAGTGAGACTGATGGAAGATGGAGGAAGACTTGGGGTGATTTTGTCGTCCTGTGTAAGTTATTCGCTTGAAGGCTGCACTGTGCAATCTAGTTGCAAAACCCATAGGATGGTGTTTTCTTGTATTGGTTTGAATATCGTGTGTGATCTTTTCTTAACATAGACTGTATTGCAGTAGAAACCCTGTGCTTTGTCCAGGGTTTCATGACTCAGTGGACTAATGCATCGCCTGAAGGGACCAGTGTCTAAACCAGAGGCGCAACTAGAGCCAAATTTCGGGGGGGGCTAAGAAAAAATGTCGGGGGGGGCTGAATATTTTAAGCCATAGGCAGAGTGGAACTGAAGGGGCTCTTAGAAGGGGTGAAACAACAGCGAGGCCTCATTAACATGCAAATGGTCTTTTAAAGACCTGTGAAGTGCTCGAGTGCGGCTGTGTGTGCGCCGGGAAGCTGTCTCATCCCGGGCTGCCACACACGACGGGGGTGGGGGAGAGGGCTCAAGCCCTTTGAGTCCAATGGGTGTTGCGCGCCTGGTCTAAACCAATTGTCACAGAGTCATATCCTGGCCGGTCAACTCAGCCTTTCATTCGCACAAGGTTGACAAACGAGCGACATTTAGGTGCCGATTAGGATCCTGGAGAAACCGGATACGAACTGTCGGTCGGAGCGTATTCTCCGTCCGACTCGTACCCGGTTGCAAAACTTTACAAACATGCAAGTACGATTCGCACGGAAACACTATTTCCGTACGAATCGTACAAAACACCAACCGAGGAAAATAAACTTACAAATGACATCCGGAAAAGCGCCGACGTGACGTCGGGACGCATGCAGCCTGCGTTCCACGAACCAGGAAGTACGATTCGCACCGACGTCATCCCGCGCGGAGAATATTTTCCGGCAGCCAAAAACTGCCGGGAAATCAGGACAACGCGCACAAGGAGCACCTGTACGCGACGGACAGACATGGACCCGAACCTACGAGTCATCCCGGCCCTCATAGCAGTCGACCTCCTCTACAGGTACCGCCGCAGACGCCGCAGAAGGTCAGAACAACACCCAGGGGCAAAGGGGGGGGGGGCAGGGGCAGGACACAAAACCCCCACCCAAGTCACACAGCACACATGCCCTGGACATACCTGACCTCCAGGCCCTGGTCACTTCGAGGGGGTGGGGGCGTGTCCAGCAATGCCAGCGTCCGCCACAACGGAAGTGGGCGACGATGCGAACCGGCAAAACAACAATACAGGTACGTACCGTACCCACGCCTTAAGAGCGTGGGTACGAGTCGTACCACGCCCACACCCACGTCACCCCAACAATGGCGGTACGGCCCGTACCCATGTGCCAAAGGCCTGGGTACGGGCCGCACAAGCACTCCACAGCGTGGGCACGGGTACGTACGGACCGTACCCCCACCCGCGTATGTATGGAGCGTACCCCCACCCCAACAGTGTATGTACGGACCGTACCCACACCCGCGTATGTATGGAGCGTACCCCCACCCCAACAGTGTATGTACGGACTGTACCCCCACCCGCGTATGTATGGAGCGTACCCCCACCCCAACAGTGTATGTACGGACCGTACCCCCACCCGTGTATGAATGGACCGTACCCACACCCGCGTATGTATGGAGCGTACCCCCACCCCAACAGTGTATGTACGGACCGTACCCCCACCCGCGTATGTATGGAGCGTACCCCCAACCCAACAGTGTATGTACGGACCGTACCCCCACCCGCGTATGTATGGAGCGTACCCCCACCCCAACAGTGTATGTACGGACCGTACCCCCACCCGTGTATGAATGGACCGTACCCACACCCGCATATGTATGGAGCGTACCCCC
Source organism: Triturus cristatus (assembly GCF_964204655.1). Classification (NCBI taxonomy): domain Eukaryota; kingdom Metazoa; phylum Chordata; class Amphibia; order Caudata; family Salamandridae; genus Triturus; species Triturus cristatus. The sequence continues at coordinate 1,741,977 of NW_028187635.1, read as the reverse complement.
AACCCAACAGTGTATGTACGGACCGTACCCACACCCGCGTATGTATGGAGCGTACCCCCACCCCAACAGTGTATGTACGGACCGTACCCCCACCCGCGTATGTATGGAGCGTACCCCCACCCCAACAGTGTATGTACGGACCATACCCCCACCCCAACAGTGTACATATGGAGCGTACCCCCACCCGTGTATGTACGGACCGTACCCCCACCCCAACAGTGTACATATGGAGCGTACCCCCACCCGTGTATGTACGGACCGTACCCCCACCCCAACAGTGTATGTATGGAGCGTACATGCCTAGACGCAGGAGGGGTGGGGGCCTATCACTCCCAGCAGTGCCCAGACGCAGGAGGGGTGGGTGTAGAGTCCTCCCAGCAGTGCCCAGACACAGGAGGGGTGGGTGCAGAGTCCTCCCAGCAGTGCCCAGACACAGGAGGGGTGGGGGCCTATCACTCCCAGCAGTGCCCAGACACAGGAGGGGTGTGTGCAGAGTCCTCCCAGCAGTGCCCAGACGCAGGAGGGGTGGGTGCAGAGTCCTCCCAGCAGTGCCCAGACGCAGGAGGGGTGGGTGCAGAGTCCTCCCAGCAGTGCCCAGACGCAGGAGGGGTGGGTGCAGAGTCCTCCCAGCAGTGCCCAGACGCAGGAGGGGTGGGTGCAGAGTCCTCCCAGCATTGCCCAGACGCAGGAGGGGTGGGTGTAGAGTCCTTCCAGCAGTGCCCAGACGCAGGAGGGGTGGGGGCCTATCACTCCCAGCAGCGCCCAGACACAGGAGGGGTGTGTGCAGAGTCCTCCCAGCAGTGCCCAGACGCAGGAGGGGTGGGTGCAGAGTCCTCCCAGCAGTGCCCATGTAACGCAAAGGGTGGAGTGCCCACAGATACAATGCCCACAAATGTCAGTCAGGTGCACAAAGACCCTGCAGTACATGTACCACATGTGTGCGAGGCTGGGAGTACACACATGCATAGCGCCTAAAAGAGAACATGTCCACATGAAGTCTTGTCAACAGTCTACATACACAAGTACAGTGACCACCAAGGATGCCACGAATGATGCAGGTGGAGACATCGCTCAGCATGCATGTGCAAAGTTGAAGGAGTCCGTCACACCCCCACCTGATGTAGACACAGCTCAGCACCACATAGTGGAAACACCCTGCAGGGAAGATGTCAGGTTACACAGAGGAAGGAACACACCTTGGGACGATGTCACCATGCAGTAACTGTTTACATGAACAAAGTAATTTAGCCAACAGCTTGTGATGGCACACAGATACCAGGGTCCACCCTATGACCAGCACAAGACTACATTTCCCACACACCCAACACATTATCACCACCCAAAATCATGGAGCAGGTCCACCAACAGCAATACCAGATAAACAGTAGTGTTCAAAGGAAAAAACAAATTGCTTTATTCAGCAGGATGGAAGTAATAATCATCATAAATGTCAATATATACAAGGCCCATAGGGCAGTCCATGTCTCCAATCCGGATGGGGGACACAGTGGTACGTGTGTCCCCTAGCTTGCCTGCACAGTCAGACTCCTTTGTCTTCCACAGGGGGGGGGGGGGGGCATCATGTTGGGGGGAAGGACCAGGCACCGCAGGGACAGGAGGGGAAGGGGAGGTTTTGTGGGTGCAGGGACAGACGACTCCAACACAGGGGGTGGGGCAGCGCCAAAGGTGGATTCGAGCACGGCGCTGCACACTACTGCCAGGTCGCTCAGCGTCTCCCCTGCACCCGAAGGGACCACAGGCCCCAAGGAGGGGGTTGGTCGCAGGGATGGGTCGCAGCGCTACCCGGGGAGGGTGTGGACAGGGGGGGGGACTCAACCACCCTGACCGGGGACTCCTTTGACCGCTTGCGGGGTGGTGTCACTGTGGGGCTCAGGGACAGAGCGGCCATGAAGGAGTCCTTGCTGGATTTGTGGCCAGGAGAGCTGAGGGGAGTGGATTTGGAGGGAGTGGATTTTGCAGAATGCGGACTCCTACTCTGGCTGCGTGTTTTACGTTTGCCCCCCGACCCAGTGGGTATGCCTACTTCACCGTGTGTGTGCGTGCCAGGAGGTGTGCGCTTGTCCTTCCCTGCTGGTGTGGTGCCTGTGTCTGGTGGGGTGTGTGCATGCTGACGTCTGGGTGTACGTGGGACAGGCATGGGAGTGGGAAGTGTGGATGGGGCATGGGTAGGGGGTGGGACGAAGTGCTGCAGGAGACCCACTGCTGCAGACAGTGTCGAGTCAATAGACCTCAGCAAGTTGCGTTGGTCAGCCTGCGATGCTGAAATGCCCTCCAAGTATGCCTCCATGTTGGTGAGCACTTGGCTGTGGCCATGGAGGACATTAAGCATCGCAGCCTGACCAACCTGCAACTGCCGCAGGATGTCCACAGACTCGGCATTGGCTGCAGCAGTGGATACAGGGGCAGGGGGTGCGGTGCCTGGCAGGAAGGAGACACGTGGTGACCTTGCACGCCAGGAAGGGACACGAGCAAGTGGGAGGCCGGTGATGGCAATGGAGGGGGCGGGGAGAGATGTTGTGCTGCTGTCAGCTGTTGGAGCAGCCTCCGCCCCCTCGGAGTGCTCAGCCTCGGACCCGTCAGCTTCATAATCTGTGGTGGCAGTGGACAGGTCCTCCGGCTCACTCCCCTCGGCCTCAGTTCCACTCGATGTGCCAGCTAAGGTGTCACTGCTGGCACTGGTGCCCGGTCCCTCCGCACGGTCCGTGCCGGTGTCTCCATCCGTGTCCCCCGACGATGCTGTGGGCAAGGTGAATAAACAGCAATTAATCAGACACCTGTATACATATGTCACATGAGTCAAATCTACATAGGTTACAGTGCATAGCCTGAAATGAAAGATGAGTAACATCTACAATACAAGGTACATATATAGGCCCTGCAACACACAGTTGGTTCACCCACCATGCCACTGAGAAACTATGGAGAGCATGACACATTTGCAAATGACATGATATGGATTTGGACAGAGGAGCCAGGCTCTGGGGCCAATCCAGCACTGCATCTGCACCACACAGCGTTGCCGTAACTAGGGATGAGCAGGGACCATCTCCATGAACTTGAGGCACATGCTGCAAAGGTAATACCTAAAGACATGCCCAACATGAATGGGACACTGCACCTTGAGTGTATGTCCAGACAAACATCACACACTGGCCAGACCGAGCAATGAGATTTCAGGTGTCGACATGTAGGCCTTGCCCGCACCAACCACCCCCTACATGAGACAATATGATGAGACACAGGAAGCCACATGTCACAGAGACACACATTAGTACAATTTAGCTGGTTTCAACAGGGCATAGTATGCAGCCAAAGCATTGCACCTTTGTCATAGGGACATTTTTCTCTGTGTAATGGCAAATGCACCACGTGCCATTGAAAGTACACAGGTGGCATGAGGGGTACGACACAATAAATGATCCAGACTCACACTGTGCATCAGAAGGTACACCAGGATTATGTGCAGCACCTCAAAGCAGTCACATGCCACAGGCCACTGACGCTACCTCAGCAGAGTACACAGACACACACAGGCACAGGACATTCACCTGCCATTGCCAAATGCAGCTACAAACCTCACTCTGCACATGTGCCACTAGACTGGGGGGGCTCACAGGTGTGGGGCTGGCTCTGCACGTCAGACACACAGCACTGCTCCCTGCTCCCATCAGATGGGCAGAGTATATCCATCCCTCATGCAGCTTGGGTGCTACACTCCACATATGCACCCACCCACATGACAGGGGACTTACACACACACCGATGTCCAGGGTACGAACACATCATGTGGACACTCTCAGCACAGGTACACTGAACAAACACACATCTGTGGGTACAGTCACCTGTCACACTGGGGGGACCACATAATCACATGAGGACTGTAGGAGCAACATTCCCAGGAGGATTAGACAGGCAGAATGTGGCATGCACCATGCAGTTATTGTCACAGTAAACACAATGCAAGTGAGGACGGCAGACATGCACCACAGCATGCTCTGGCTGGGAGACATCAGGCATTCCCCCCCCCTGGGACCCACTCTACAGTACAATGCATGTGTGTCACACCTGGACACAATGCCAGAAGTCCCAGTCACAAAAAAGGGACACAGTCTGTGCTAGTGGACTCTGCACTCACCTGAAACCCTGGTCGCCCGTACAGCATGGGGTACTGTGGGAGGATCACATCCAGCAATGCCAGATTCTCCTCCAGGGTGAAAGGCTGGGCCCTCTCCACAGACCTTGACATGGTGCCAGGGAATCACGAGCAGCAGCAGTGTTGTAGAATCAAACGTTGTGCAGGCAAGTGCTCTCTCATGGGACCTGGCTGCCTTATATCTGCCTTGCTGGCCTGTTTCATGCACAGGAGTACAGAGTGATTGGTCACTCACATTTGCATCCTATGTTTCCTCCAATCCACTTAAACCTAGCACAGTCAGTGGCTTTGCTCTTTTTTTTTTCTTGAGCATGATGTAAACTCCACAACCACTTTGCAACAAAGTAAATTCATTCAAAACGACTTTTGCTGGGCACATGATGAAAAAAATTCAAACTTTAAACTTGGTCTCCATGACAACCAGCATGCATGTAGGGCTTTATACTTGTCCTTCATGCGTCCCCTATGTAATTTTGAGATTCACACACAGGTACGGTGCGTTCCGGGGCCCTAGGGTACCCCAAATGCATAGCAACGGCCCGTACAGGCGTGTGTATGGTCCGTATCACTATGGGTACGCATACGCGAGCACACCCATAGTGATATTGAGCGTACAGGCGTGTGTACGGTCCGTATCACTATGGGTACGCATACGCGAGCACACCCATAGTGATAGTGAGCGTACACGCGTGTGTACGGTCCGTATCACTATGGCTTTGCTCGCGTATGCGTACCCATAGTGATACGGACCATACACACGCCTGTACGCTCACTATCACTATGGGTGTGCTCGCGTATGCGTACCCATAGTGATACGGACCGTACACACGCCTGTACGCTCACTATCACTATGGGTGTGCTCGCGTATGCGTACCCATAGTGATACGGACCGTACACACGCCTGTACGCTCACTATCACTATGGCTAGGCCTACGGCAGCACTCCCATAGTGATAGGGAACGTACACACACCCTCAGAGCGAATGTACGGTGCCTTACACACATAACAGTGGTGACAGGCAGCACACAGAAAGGAATAGAGCTGACATGGATGGACATCAAGGCATTGTCTGTGCAGTACTACATGTGTGGGGCACAGGTGTGAAAGGCTGTGATGTGGCACATTACTCCTGAGTTGTGAAGGCAATAGATGTATGATGTGATGTGTACAGATGTTATGTGTGGCGGTGCACTATGTGCCAGACATGCCCTTCACTCCTTTGACATGTGTGCATGTCGTACAGCACACTTGAGATGAGCGTCACTGGCATGGCACAGTCAACAACACACGCAAGTGTCCCCTGATGCCCGCTACAGGGGTTGCCACACCTGACATGTGACTACCCACGTTGCACGATGTGACTATGTCATGTATGTGTGGTGTGTTCACATTAGCTTGATGTTGGTGTTCCCTCAAAAGCATCTGCTGTTGCTGCAACCAACATGTGTCTGTGTGTAGATGGCCATGGCACACTGTTACGCACACCAGGCCACATGTGGTATCGCATGTAAGGTGTGTATGTATGCATGGGACACGGAGTAGCGTAACAAGGACCTGTCTGCATACTCTCAATGTATGTGTGGTCAGTCATGACATGCACACCTTCATGGCAAGGTGTGTGGGCTGTCCTAGTGTAATGTCATGTGACCTGTGGCTCAAGTGTTCCGCTACCTGTCTCTGCAATCAAAATCCTACTTCTGCTGATATGTTGATGTATGTCACTCCTGTATTGCGTCTGGCTGTTCACTTACACTGGGACACAGCTAGTCCCATGCCATGGGATGTGGAGGTTCACAATCTCCGTGTGTAGCTGGGTCTTGGTAGGAGTGTCACCTGGCAGCCATACGTGTCCAGGGCATGTAGCACATACCTGACTCCGTATGTAGCATATGTGTATTGACAGATTAACATGTGCTCAGTACATATAAATTGTTGTTGTAGTGCACTCACTCTACCTTGTCACTTCCAAATTACTGCAGAGCGCCGCCTCTTTCCCGACCAATTCCGGACTTGGCTGACATGCGGGAGAATGACTGTATACGCTGCTACCGCTTCCCCCAACCGTTGATTGAGGAGTTGACGGCAAGGCTGGCACCACACCTGCAACCGCTGCACAGGTATCCTACGGCACTGACACCCAAGCTGAAGGTAATGGCAGCCCTACATTTTCTTGCCACGGGTACCTTTCAATATACCATAGCTCATGTTGGTGGCATGTCCCAGAGCATGTTCAGCCGTGTGCTGCATGATTTTTTAGAGGCCATGTTGCTTCACCTGGATGAGTTCATCCATTTCCCAACTCCCGAACAGTTGACTGGTGACAAGCGTGGATTCTATGCCCTGGGAGGGATGCCCCATGTCATTGGGTCCATAGATGGGACACATGTGGCTTTGGTACCACCACAGGCACAGGAGGTAGCGTACAGGAATCGCAAGCACTACCACTCCATCAATGCCCTTGTGGTGTGTCTGTCCAACATGGTGATTTCACATGTCTGTGCTCGTTTTCCAGGATCAGCACACGATGCCTACATCATGAGGCGTAGCAGGGTGCCTGAAATGATGACGCAGCTGCGCAACGAACGAGCATGTGTTGTTGGTGGGTACACTCTGCCTGTCCTGTATTTTGCGTAGACTTCCAGCCCGACCGCTTCTCCTGTCCTACTTATGTCCATGTGGTTTCCATGTAGGGGACGCTGGCTATCCCAACATGCCATGGCTGATCACACCTCTCCACAACCCCAGCACGCCGGCCCAGCTCCACTACAACACCGCCCATGGCCGGACAAGGCGAGTGATAGAGAGGACATTTGGCCTCCTGAAGAGCCGATTCAGGTGCCTACACAAGACCGGCGGCGCCCTCCCATATGCCCCGGCGAAGGTCTGCAAAATCTTCATGGTCTGCTGCATGCTACACAACATGGCAGTTGAGAAAGCTGTGCCACTCATCCTGGATCAAGATGATCAGGACCATCCACCCGTGGAGGACGAAGGGCTTGGCAATGGGGCTAGTGGTGTGGAGGATGTGGTTCCGCAAGAGGACATCCGGAGTCGGCTCATACGCGACTTCTTTGCTTAGTGGTGAGTACCAGTGTCTGAGTGTGCACGCATTGGTCCCCGTGTGGCATGTGTTGCGATGTGTGTGTCCATCTGCATGTATGCCACGTGAGTCAGAGGTGTGTGTGGATGTGTCACTCGAGTGATGGTGCCAGTGATGAGTGTATTTCCACAGTCATAATTGTGACCTAGCATGTTGTCATCCTTACATGTGTCGAGTACATGCACATGCAAGTGGATGTGCTTTTTGTGGCTGACTTCTTGTGTGTCTCTCATCCCCAGGTACTTGCGCATGCCGTTTGCTGGTTGCATTGTTGTGGCACTGCTATTCCTCATGGTTCGTCATCGTGTGCTGACTCAGCGTTACACGCACGGACAAGTTTGGAAGTCTCCTTAGGGTAAGGGATGCATCAGGGGTGTATTGGGTGTGGCAGTTGTTTACGATGTGTGCACACTGCCCCTGTCGATGTTTGGTTCCTCTGCAGACATGTCGCATCACCATGGGACACATGACATGTAGCTGGATACACCTGAATAGATGGTCAGACTTGTTGACAGTCATCTGTAATGGGATAGTGGATTGTGAGGATGGCATCAATGTGTGTAACACTGCCCTCGGACACATACGGTTGGCATTGGCTTGACATGGTGTGGGACCTCATCAGAGGATCAATGGTGTATGGCAGCCTCTCCGTGAGCAGCAGGGGGTGTTTAGCTGTTACCCGACACTTGTGTGCCAGTTCCATGGATATCAAGCATTTGTGGTGCAGAAGGGGGGTGCCAGTGTTGGACCCACATGTTACTCCACAGGACCTGTGTATGTGTACTCCGAGTTGCCTCTGCATTCCGGAATACATGACTAATAAAGGTGTCCCTATGCCTCCAAGGTGCCTCTTCTCAGTCAATGCTGGTGTGTTGCCACGGTGAATACGGCATGTCTGGCATGGTTTTCAGCGATAGTGGCTATGTGTCTATGTGTAGAGTAGCAAGATGTAAGCTGTTTGTTTGGGATTAGACTCTGTATTGTGCTTGATGTCCATGACTGTGTGGGTATTGTGACATGTGCCATCCCCATGCATCCAACGTTGGCCAGGCCACCCTTCTCTGCATCCACCTGTCTCAAGCTTGCAGGACCTGGTTCTGCCACCTGTCTACACATACCTGGGTGCCCCCCAGGACACTCCAAATGATCCCTGACCTCTGCGCATGACTGTTGCTGTACTCAATATGTCTGTCGGCACGGTTGTGCGGCCACCCCCTCAGCTGGTTGGGCCCATCACGGGTGTGTATGGTGCTCCATGTCTGTCTTGCCTAATACATTGTGACCCATGTGTGTCCTGTGCCAGACTCAGGCCCCAGGGTATGGATGGTTGAAGTCATATGAGAACTCAGGCATGGTTAGACTTTACAAGACACATGTAAGGTAATAATGCAAAATGTAGGCATCATCTCTTGATCGTGTAAGTTTTTATTTGTGTTGGGGTACGTGTTGGGGGGGGGGGTATGACAAGAGGGGCTTTCCGGGTGTGTGGAATCCAAAGTTCACTGGGGGAGTTGGTGTCCTTGAAATTGGAAATCATCAGAGTCCATGCCACAGTCTTTGTCAACATTGGTCAGACAGTGACCAGCAAGTCCATGTGGCAGAGAATGTCATTTGCTGATGTGCTGCTGTTGGTCCAGTGGGCCAGGTGCCAGGCCAGGTGTCCTGGGAGATGGTGCTGTTGCGCCGACCCTCACGGTCTTTTCCGTGTACGACCCGCCCTCCTGCGGGAACCCTCAGAAGCAGGCCGTGACGATGTTTGGGATGTATCCTCCTCCTCCTGATCCCTCCCTGTGGGTGGTGATGTTCTTCGCCTGGTGGCACAGGGATGGTTACCCATGTTGTCGGCTATCCGACGGAGTGAACGGTTAATTCCCGTGAGCACCGTCACGAGCTCAGCCTGTCTGTCCTCCATCCGTCCTTGGTGTCGCAGTTGACAGGCATGTTGCTCCGCATGTTGCTGGGCCTGCTGGGTCTTGATCTCCTCGAGGGTCCCCTTCATCTCGTTGAGGGTGGACACAACCTGGCTCATGCCCGTGGTGTCCTGCCGGTATGTGTCCAGGGTGTTTCTTACATGGGAATATACCGGTTCCGCAGCCAACTGGTCAGGCTCGCGCCTCCGCCGTCCTCCACTCCCACCACCCCTGCCCACTTGCACCTGGCCTGCCCTTGTGGGCACATCGGGTCTCCGGGACCCCTGAGGGGTGGCATTTGCGTTGTCGCCTGCCTCCTCCTGGGTGCCCGGTACACCGTGTTCCTCCTGGTCAGCCTGGCTGCGTTGTGGTGGTGGGGCAGGGATCCTGGGTGTCTCCTGGGATGTGGCAGGAGTGGGGGTGGTGGTTGGCCCAGTTGTACCTGATGCAGGTGCTGCAGGTGGTTGGACACCAGAGGTGCCAGGTTGGTCTGGGTCGTCCACAGAGTGGTGAGAGTCGTCGCTGCCGGTGGGATCGTCCTCCCGCAGAGCCAGGTCCTGTGAGTCTTCCCCCCTAGTGTTGGGGGGTGATCCACGACGTTGACCTGTGTGTGAGAGAGACAATGTTAAGTTTTGTTCCATGCAACATCCATGTTTCATTCGTTTCAAAGTTGGCACATTCCCTCTGGGTATTTGGATATGTCTTGCATTCCACTCACAGTGCACTTGTGCATGGGTATGTCCCTTGGCCACAGCTTTTGAGACTTTACCTATGTGTGACACTGTTAGACCTGGCACCTTGGCGTGAGTTTCCCTTCCACTTTTTGATGGTGTGCCTCGATTGTTTTGCTGGTGTTGTCCGATCAGGGCGCCGCGCCACGGCTAATCCGTGCCGCTGCGCAAGTGCTCCCTAGATAAAGTGTTCATAATTGATATACATGATTGGTTGATTGGATTCACTGCCAGTCCCCAGTAAAGTGCACCCGGAGTGCCAGGGCTTGTGAATGCCAATGCCGCTAGTGGGCTGCAGCGCTGGTTACGCCACCCACAACAGCGGCCATGTAAAATGTGTCCTGGGTCTGCCACTGCAGACCCCACGTGCAGTCCCGTACTGTCCCGCCGGCTGGGCAAGTGCCCACACTTGCCAGCCTCCAGAACCTTCCCTTAGCCTCATGTTAGTCACCCCTATGGTAGGCCCACGGGCAGGGTGCGTTGTAGGTGTAAGGTAGGACAGGCCCTGGTTGTGTGGCCTGTCCTAGTAGTGAATTACCGCCATATTCGTAGTTCACTATTGCAAGGCTACCTGCTCCCCTTAGGCCAGATGAGCTGCTGGAATTATTACATCCTATAATCCCAGCAGGCTCGGGGAACATGGTAGAAAGATATGTTTAGTATGCCGGGATGATGAAATACTTCTTGTAGCCAAGTTTATTTTACTATCCTGGGTTTGTAAATACGACTTTTAGAAAGTCGGTATTTACTCGCTTAATCATTTCAGCCGCCTCTGCTGTGCGTGTATCTGACTGTCTGGGCTATGTGAGTGACAGGGCTGGGGGGATGACAGGTAGCGAATGGCAGGAGAACACCTTGGTGGGAGGTGGGGGTGCCCCTTGGACTCTGAATAGGGCAAGTGCTCCACCACCACAATGCTTGCTCCGCCCCCTGGGGAGCGACTGATGACTCAGCCTGCACCTGGCCCAGGACGGGCGAAGCGCTGTCCACAAGGTGCTCCTGAAGGTACTTGTCCCCTGAATGCCGGCTCCACCTCCTGTGGAGCGGCTGATGTGCCTGCCCCTCTCAGTGAAAGCAGAAGTCAGAGTACCCCCCAACAAAGTGCTCAGGACTGAGAACGGTTATGCGAAGGCCCCCCTGGCCTGAGAGAACAAAAGAAATGTGGTATAAAAGTAGGAGCCTAGCTCCTAAGAAATCAGAATCCTGTTTTACCAACAACGCCCGAAGAATCGCCTTGGCTGCTCACGCCACGCACCTAGAGGGTGAGCAAGGGTCATTCCAAAAGGGGTTATCCTTTGCCCTGACGTGGAGGAGAGGGTCCCTGCTTGACACAAGGACATCCTTGCGCCAATCAGAGATCCCCGACTCTTGGGCACATGGAGTTGTTCCACACACTTATATAATGCAGGTAGCTGGCGTTGTGCTCGTGCACAGGTTGAGACATGGCCCAGTGTTTTGCCATGGAGAAGAGAGGGGGATTCAGGCACTGGCCACCCTTGTCTACATGCACGCAGTCCACCTGCTGACGAGCAGACATTCCCACACCACCCAAGGCTGCATTGGTCTCCCTGTGTATCCCTTTCTCACTCCCTCTCTGTCCCCCTCTCCCTCCCTCCCTGTGTCAGCCTCCTCCCTCTGTCCGTCTCCCTGTGTCTCCCTCCCTCTCTCTCCCCCTCTCCCTCCCTCTGTGTGTCACCCTCTGTCACCTCAGCCCAGCTTCCTAGGCACACGCTTTTTGCAGATCTTTGAATGGCCCTTGGCTTGTTCATGTGAGTTTGTTTCTGATCTCCAGGCACCCATTGGGTGTAGTGTCTGTGTCTGCGCTGCTGCTGTGGTGGTGTGTGCTGCCACTCTTTCACAGTGTTGGCTGTTCATTAGCTGCTGTCATGTGCAAGAACGTGCCGTCACCCCCATGTGTTAATGCAAGGCGTCCGCCATTTGCTGGCAAGTCTTTCCCGTGTGGGGACACACTGTTTGTCTGGCTGTTACCTAGGCCATATGGGCAGAGGGCATTGTTGTCTGCTTCTGAGTTGCACTATGTGATTTTTGAGGCCCACACTCCCGCCATCCGGGTTACCGTGTCTTGTGTTGGTGTTTTCTGTGGCCTGTGACTTGGCATTGTCCAGCTGGGTGCATGGGACATGGTGGCGCTAGTGGCATGTGCGTGTTTATGGACTGTGGTTGAGTCATGCGATAGCTTTGGGGTGGTTGCGTGCATGATTGTGAGTTTGGTTGTGGATGACGTTCCCCCCATGTGAGGTGAGTTGTTTGTGTACTCACCAGGCTCTCGGAGTCCTTCTACTCCCTCCACTGCCACCACCGGCAGTATGGCCATCACCTTCTCCTCCCAGGGATGGTATTGTACGCGTCTGCGGGCCGGCCCTCCTCCAGTGATGTTGGCCTGGTTGTGGTCGTCGGTCATTTTGCAGGGCGGACCGTCCTCCGCAGATCGTACCACCTGGCTTGGCATTCATACCTGGTCCTTATGGTGGACGCAACAGCATTCACAGCATCGACAATCGTCTGCCACATGGCTGTTTTTTCGGAAATGCTGGTCTGTCTGACCAATGTTCCAAAGAGGTGTGGCTCGACTCTGAGGATTTCGTCGACAAGGACCTCCAACTCTTGGCTAGTGAACTTTGGATTCTTGTTAGTGGGCATGGTGAGGGGTGTGGGTGTGGATGGTTGTGGGGGGTGTGGGTGTGGATGGTTGTGGGGGGTGTGGGTGTGGATGGTTGTAGGGGGTGTGGGTGTGGATGGTTGTGGGTGTGTGGGTGTGGTTGTGCAGGTGTGTGAATGTGATGAGGGGGTGTTTGTGAAGGTGGTTGTGTGAAGGTGTGCAGGTGTAAGGTGTAGTGGAGGTTGTAGTATGGTGCAGTTGTTTCTCTGTGTGGTCTGGCAGCAGTGGGTCTGTTGCAAAGGATCATGGTTTGTGTGTGTTGGGCCTTTTTATTGGTCCATTGGTGGGTGTGGCTGTGTTTGAACTTTGGGTGGGTGTGTTATAAGGAGTGGTTGTGTTTTGGGCCTCTGTTTGGGAGTTTGGCAGTTGCAGGTCAGTGAATAGGTTGTATTTGTGCTTGTTGGACATGTTTTGTGGCTTTGTGCGATTCGAATGGAGTCTTCTTGTGTTGTTTTGCTTTGTCCTGGTTGTGTACGTGTGTTTTTAGCGTCTGTACGGTGCGTACATCGGCCATTTTGTTGTACAGTGCTGTCCTTGTCTCTGGCTTGGTACGACTCGTACATGCGCGATGTTGGGTGAGGGTGCTGATGTTGGGGCCTGGGGTGCGCTCCGTACTTAGACTGGTGGGGTGTGTGTTCGCTCCGTACATACACGGTTGGGGTGGGGGTACGCTCCATACATACGCGGGTGTGGGTACGGTCCATTCATACACAGGTGTGGGTACGGTCCATTCATACACGGGTGGGGGTACGGTCGGTACATACACTGTTGGGGTGGGGGTACGCTCCATACATACGCAGGTGTGGGTACGGTCCGTACATACACTGTTGGGGTGGGGGTACGCTCCATACATACGCGGGTGGGGGTATGGTCCGTACATACACTGTTGGGGTGGGGGTACGCTCCATACATACGCGGGTGAAGGGTACGGGCCGTACATACACTGTTGGGGTGGGGGTATGCTCCATACATACGCGGGTGAGGGTACGGTCCGTACATACACTGTTGGGGTGGGGGTATGCTCCATACATACGCGGGTGGGGGTACGGTCCGTACATACACTGTTGGGGTGGGGGTATGCTCCATACATACGCGGGTGAGGGTACGGGCCGTACATACACTGTTGGTGTGGGGGTATGCTCCATACATACACGGGTGAGGGTACGGTCCGTACATACACTGTTGGGGTGGGGGTACGCTCCATACATACGCGGGTGTGGGTACGCTCCATACATACGCGGGTGGGGGTACGGTCCGTACATACACTGTTGGGGTGGGGGTATGCTCCATACATACGTGGGTGGGGGTACGGGCCATACGTACGGGGGTGTACATACACGGGTGGGGGTACGACTCGTACGTACATGGGTGTACATACACAGGTGGGGGTTCGACTCGTACGTACACGGGTGTACATACACGGGTGGGGGTTCGACTCGTACATGCGAGGGCTGGGGGGGTGGTTGGGCGCATACATACGGGGGCTGGGGGGGGTGTTGGGCGCGTATGCGGGCACATGTCTCCATGGTTGCTATAGGAGTTCGGTGCGGACGGTGTTTTTTCCATCCGGTTGTAACATCGGACGCACGGGATGGATCGTACTTGCGCGGTCGGACTTCACTTTTCACATTTGTACGGTAAATCGTCCGGGGACGTGTCGGACACATTTTCCGACCCGAGGACGTGTGGGGAATTATTCCCAATGCGATTCGTATGGACTTTTTCCCATGCGAATCGTAGTTGGCAGTTTGTACGGCACTTGTACGAGTCGTACGGTAAAAAGACCGGATACGAGTCGTACGGTGAATTTTTTTACAGGATCCTAATCGGCACCCTAGTTGGGTAACAATAAGCATCTGATGTTCAGTGCCAAGATATCAACAGAAGAACATGCACTTTACAGAGTAACATTATGCTAAGGTAGGTTCTTTGTAGTTGTTACAAGTCTCAGACCGAGGGAAGCATTAAAAATCTCTGAAGAGTCGAGTGCTCGAACCTTGGGAGAAAGGGGTTTGTGTGACATAATCTATATAGTGATAGTTCCTTGATACATAGTAATTGTTTGTCCTTATTGGTATTTGCTCACAACTGAGGGTTTACACTGGGTGTATACAAATAGAGGATTTGTTATAAGAAATGTTTAATTAAGTACGGTAATTGCTACACAGATGATTTTTTGAAATTGATTGTGTCTGAATGTTTTTATATTCTAGATTTTAATGTGTTTTTATTGTATTGTATATTTACTGATTTATACATTGTGGATATAATGATATGCGTTTGAATAATAAATATGCATAGTTTTTAATATAAAAAGGAGACATTCATAATTGATGGTTTAGTTCATTACTATGGATATGGAATTTTATTCACTGCATTCTGATTAACCTACTGATAAGTGGTTGTAAAGTGTGAGCACAATAGGGAAGTCTATTTTTTATTGGTTTTTATCTACCCTGTCCCTTTTGGCTTTAAAGGGTTACACGCTGACATTTTAGAGTAATTTGTGTGCGCATGAACTTTCATGTAACTAGGATAAATTGTTAAAGAAATTGCTGTGAAATCTGACAGCAACATCTCAGCAGCCTTCAGCGAAGGTGCACAGAGAACATGGATGCCCATGGGTCACACGAGTGAGGTGGCTTCCACTGCTCTCTCCTCGCCAGAGACCCAGAACAACACTGTGAAAGCTGCGTAAGCAGGCCTGTGAGGCACACAGGCCATGTAAAGAGCTGAGGCAGACGAAAAGTCAATGTGAGGGAAGTCGCACTGACATGGAGGACATCGCTTCCACTATCTTCAATCAGCCATCTTGTGATCTGCAGTATCCCTCAAGAACCAGTTTAGCTCCCACTGTGCACCATAGTCAGGGGCACTGGAATTGAATTACCAGATTCTATGAAATCATACAGTTGTCGCACTTGCCACAAAATCCACCATCTTGGGCTGTTTCTCAACCCTGACTTCAGGGTGGTTTTGATGCCTTGCTCGTCGACCCCTGTATCATCTGGTACCTTCAAACAGGAAACACCAATATTGCTAAGGAGGCCTTTTCTGTCCTTTGCAGCTTTTCCCTCCTAACTGGGGCTCTCATAAGGAGACACGTGACCACTTTCACACGTGTATTAACTGCAGGGCCACGGCAATTATGCGGTTGTGTAGCTGAAGCGTTTTTGCGTACTTATGGATTTGCCACATAATCCATCATCTGCTGCATAATCTGTAGATTTTAACAAAAAAAGTGTTTCTACCTCAAACGGTTCAAAAGTTACTAAAACGCAGCGGCATGCTTTGCTGCGCAGTGGAAGGCCCTTTGTAAAAGCTGTCCAGCTTCCCTTTTTTGTTGCTCATTGCTGTATTTGTATATTATATCACAAGAAAGAGGGCCCCTGTAGCAATAGATACACAGAATGGAAAGCAGGGGAAGAGAACCACAATTCGTACAAGTAACGACCTGCCTGGTACATAAATTGCAGTAAAATATCTCATTAATAATTTCAAAGTGCAATAAGTCACAATTAAGCCCAGTGATTCAATATATCACAAATCTCAAAGCCAGGATTGTAACAAAAATGTGTACATTATATTTATTCACAATATCCAATGATTCTTATGGTAAATTAATCTAGCATTCAGTATATATAATATCTATTCAAATACCAACCCCACAAGAGCAATATTCATAGCAATGTATATACACTCTGGAGTGACCCAGGCACGAACTCCCAATACCGCAGTCAAACTATCAATCACACTACATACATACCATTCAAATCACATATAGCAATAATGCATAAATATACAACGCAAATTCAATAGAATCAAGTAGAATTGTGATAAAAAAACAACAAAGAAATATTTTTATATTAAACTGGTACTAATGCCCAGACATTGTTAACAAGTGTTTAAAATGACAAAATAATGAAGTAATACTATTATAAAATATACCACATTATGCCACATAATTTTTTTTTTCTTGCTGCATAATTTGCTAGATCCTGGCGCATAAGAGGCTCTTCTCACAAGATGCAATCCTACACCGTCTTCCTCCTGTAACTTTCTGCTCCTTTACAGACCTCCCCCTAGCAAGCCGACATTCCTAGACGCACTTCTAGACACGGTTTCAAACCTGATAACAATACACTCCAACCTATGTGTTCTGGGTGACCTCAACATTTGGTTTGACAAACCCAATATGACCAATCCAAAAACAATCAATGGCCTAGATGCACTGAACCTGCATTAGATTGTCCACAAACTCACACACATCGCTGGACATATCCTAGATGTCATTTTTGCTAATACCAAACTAATTACTTTTCAAACTATATCTCCGGTCACATGGTCAGACCACCATTTGCTCGCTTTCTAACATAAAACAACACTAAGCGACTCACCTAAAACCACCTTACGTGCATCCACATATCGACCGTGGAACAAACTCAATTTGGAACACTTAGACACACAACTAACATCCAGTACAGATCTGAAAACAATAAATTCTGTTCAGAAACTATATGAGTAGCTACAAGAAGCTTTTGATATCCTGACACCACTCAAAACCACACAACAGAACAAAAGAAAACAAGCACCTTTGAGAACTACAGAGATAAAAGACATAAAGCTACAAATTAGAAAGCTGCAACATGCCTGGCTCAAAACAAAAAACAAACAAGACAAACTTCACCTACAGAAAATTAACAGATTATACAAGTCAGCTATCAAAAAGCAAAGAAAAGGTACTATTCAGACAGAATTCAAAATGCTAAATGTGCAAATAAAGAATTCTATAAAATACTCAATGAATTTCGTATACCAAATTGCCTAGAAGGAACTCATCCCGTTACTCAAGATTTCACAGACAAACTGGCAAATCATTACTCAGACAAAGCAGAGACGTTGGACTTGTACTTAAAACAGAGACAAAGCACCAACACTAACCCTTTTACAAAACATCAATCCAAGAATACTCTAACTCACCCTCTCCGTTCCTTCCTACACATTTCACACGATGAATTTATGGACCTGGTCAAATCAAGCAGGCCTGCCGGCGGCCCTTCTGACCCATGCCCACCGTAAAATTTCAAGACAATTCTTCTAACAACCTCTGCTGCCAATCCAGTAAGAAGAATCATTAACGATTCCTTAACTACCAGAATATTTCCAGAAGAACTCAAAAAGTCATACATACGTCCTTTACTGAAGAAAACAAACTTGGACCCGCTGAACCCTGACAACTACAGACCCATTACAAATGGAACTTTCCTGGGCAAACTGATAGAAATAAATAAATGTAATAGAAAGGTACCCCCTAATTTAGTTTTAGGTTCAAGAGGAGGAGGAAAAAAGAACAATCAGAATCTGTGAAGGACCTCTTGCAGAACCTATATTACTTTTCACAATAGTCATTGGCTATTACAGACCCCCCAAGAGAAACACATGTCTTTTACTCAAAAACCAAATCACTTTAGAAATGACAAATTATATAGAAAAACATTTTTTATTTTGCATATATTGTTTTACAAAACATAGACTTCATTTGAATGAAATTGAGCTCAATACTCGAATCACAAAATAAATCTTGCAATTAATCCAACAAAATTAAGCATCAATATATACAAATAAAGTCAGAAAACGATATCATGCTTAGTCACTCCCCTGCCCCAACAGACTCATACAAACTAGCAAACACACTCCATACCATACCAATCATTCACTCTGACACACATCATGTGATAAAAAATGTATATAAAAGTGCTAACAATTGGAAACCGACAGTGTCTATAGGCAAAGAGTCCTTTCATTTGTTACAATGTAGCAGAGTACGTCATTTCATTGTTTTATATGTTCATCATACATGTCTCATTTCCAATTAGTATCTCATGTATTTCACTGGCCGGGTTCCGGAAGGTTAAAGGCCGACGTACGTTTCGGTGGAACACACATTCTTTAAACCACCTTCATCAGGACCAATGATTCAATTATACAAAGATTGTGTAAAAATGGGAAGGAGCAGGGATATCTGGGGAATCCTTAATCCAATCCAAACACCATGGCCTCATTTTTTTTTTTTTTTTTTTTTAAATTATTTTTATTGCAGGAATCAGTAAATCGTTACATGATCGGCCAACATTATATCTCAAACCAGAGCATTGAAACACAACCCTCCATCCCCCTCCGGATGTTGCTTACACAGCCATTCAGCCCACAACCCTGGGGTCGGGCGGCGAAATGCAACGGGGGCTCAGGAGGATGTCGGGGTCGGCCCGGAAGATCCATTGTCCTTCATCTGCTTTTCTAAACAAGCCTATAACTCCAAAAGAACCCCCCACCCTCAAAACACCCCAATCCCAGGAAAACCCCTCCCCCCCCCCGCCATCAGCGCGCGGCATCAACCGCAACCGGATCTTCTAGAGGACCCATAGGGAAAACAATAAAGCTGAGAAGTGCAACCATCTAATGGGACTCGGGGCGCGCCGCTTCCTCACGGTCGGCATCGCCGGGGGCGCAATAATCCCTGAGGGCCTGCACTAGCATCTCCCACTCCAGCGCTGTCTCCTCGGCCTTCTCGTTACGCTGCCTCCAAGCTAGCTGGTATCTAAGCGTGCTCTCCCCTGCTGCCCACTTCAAAAATTCGCTGTGCCACCGGCTCCCCGTCGGGCCGGCCCGTGCCTTCCAGTTCCTGGGGGTATGAGGGAACCAGTGCAGGAGACCCACCGCCGCATCCAACGAAAGGGATCGCCCCGTCGTTTCCTCCAGGGTCTTCCCCACTTCCTCCCAATAGGCCGACAGTCCCGGGCAGGCCCACAGCATGTGGAGAAGGTCCGCCTCCTGGGCCGGGCACCTGGGGCATTCCGCCGATGCCGTAGCAAAATATCGCCTGATTTTCACCGGGGTCAAATATGCTCTATGGAGCACATAATAGTGGACTAATTGAAAGCGGGCGTGGCGTGTGCCCTTCCAGGCTCGCCGCACCAACTGAGCCCAGGTCGTCTCTGGGATCTCCCTGCCAATGTCCTCCTCCCATCGGTTTCTCAGGGTGGTGAGGGGAGCCAGCCCCTCGTTGAGCAGTCTACCGTAAAGGCAAGTGACCGCCTTTACCGTGCCCGCGGACATCATCACGTATTGGCACACCGGGGATAAAGGGGGTTCTGCCTGCCCGGACCGCCAGTGCGCCTGGATCGCTCGAACAAGGGCCGAGTGCAGCAAAAAGTCGCCGCGGGGAATCCCGAAGCGATCAATGAGCTCCTGGAATGGCAGGATCGTCCCGTCCTCATATAGATCACCGATGAGCTGCAGACCGGCGTCCTCCCAGGTCGCCAAGCGCGACCAATCACCCCCATGGGGCAAAGCCGTTAGCATCCCCAGCGGTAT
This sequence comes from Triturus cristatus, assembly GCF_964204655.1. Classification (NCBI taxonomy): domain Eukaryota; kingdom Metazoa; phylum Chordata; class Amphibia; order Caudata; family Salamandridae; genus Triturus; species Triturus cristatus. Next base: position 1,722,008 of record NW_028187635.1, on the reverse strand, counting down.
TTCGGGTGCATACGGTGTTCGCTGGTGGCCCCGGGCGTGAGCTCGGTTCCAGCACAGGCGAACGGTCCGCTCCTCCATTGACAAGTCCTGCAAGGCCAATCGTTGCCTCATCACTATGAAGGAGAGAACATGCCTGGCCATACCCGTTCCCCTCCTGTCCTCGGGGCCCCGGAACTCCCGAGCGATCTCCTGGGTGAAGGTCTGGAGCTGCGCCGCTAAGTAATACTTTTCGAAGTCCGGCACCGCAAGCCCACCCTCCTCCTTCGGCCTCATCAGGGTCTTGAGGGCCACCCGCCGGCGGCCCGAGCCCCAAAGGAATCCGACTATCAATGACCGTAATAGTCGAAACGTGGTCGGTGGGATCCAGATCGGTAGTGTCCGGAAATAATATAACATCCGGGGGAGCGCCACCATTTTAAGCAGAGCAATCCGCCCTGCCACCGAGAGCGGCAGCGTGGCCCAAAAGCCCACACTGCCTCGAAGTGCCCGGATGCCCCGGGCAATGTTCCCATCGAGGAGGCCAGAGGGTTCATGATAAACATACACCCCTAGATATTTGAAGCAGTCGGGTTCCCATCTAATCTCCCTACTTAAAGCAGGTGTAGGGGTGCCCCTGCGAATCGGGAAAAGACAAGTCTTAGTCCAATTCACTCGGAGGCCCGAGACCTCCCCAAACTCCGTGAGCGCCGTCGCAGCTCCCTGTAGAGCAGCAAGCGGGTCTTCTAGGAAGAGCAACAGGTCGTCTGCGTATAGTGAGACGTAGTGCGGGCCCGACAGGGGCAAACACCATGGCCTCATACCATCCTATGAGCCAATGAGGAAAAAACGTGGGAATCTTCTGCTTAAGGTCGCATGAGAGAATAGTAAAACACAGGGACCAATTATCTTCGTGAATATGTGTCCTTCAATCGTTCCTTCAAATATGGAAAGGGCCCAAGAGTCTTTCCTTCAAATGCGATTAAAATCGTGCAAGGACTTCGTTCAAGTACAAATCCTGGCAGTGTCCGGTCTACATCTGTGAGACGTGACTGTTGAAAAGACGGCGTTTCATCAGTATGCGTCCATGATGCTGAACGATATAGGTTCTGCAAGAGGTCATTCAAAGGTTCAAACTGATAGAAAGAGCAGCGTTCGCCCCGATGTCACAATTCATCGAAGACAATACCATACTTTCAGACTTCCAAATGGGATTCCGTCCGGGAAGAGGTACAGAATCTACCCTCCTTGCCATCTGGGATGACCTGAAGAACACTGTTGACTGCAACGGGGTTGCTGCGCTACCCCTCTTGGACCTCTTGGGTGCCTTTCACATGGTTGACCATGACACTCTGGTACAAAGACCTTACGAAGCTGGCATAGAGGAGACTGCTGCAGACTGGATCACGCCCTACCTTCGAAACAGAACTAATGTCATCCATACCCCACCTTTCTCGTCCAAACCGTACTCCAGAAAAGCTGGGGTCCCTCAATGCTCTATCATCTCGCCCATGCTTTTCAACATCTGCATGAAATCATAACCGGTACTGATCTATCAATTTCACCTCAGGTGCTATAACTGTGGTGATGACCCGCAAATACTCCTTCAACTAGAATGCCCCAAAGACATTGGAAACTCGCCAATTTTCAGTTGTCACAGAGCCGTGGATCAATGGATGACATGGAGCCATCTCAAATTGAATGCTTCCAAAACAGAAATCCTCATGTGTGGCGATTGGAAACATTATGACCTGCTTGCCTCCTGGCCTGATGAACTGTGTTCACCACCTAAAGTATCGAAGGAAGTAAGAAACCTGGGAATGGCCATGGACTCCAAGCTGTCGATGAATGCCCAAGTGGACAAACTAGCATGATCAAGCTTTGTTACTATAAAAACTCTGCAACGAATCTTACCCCATTTGGGATTTCAACACAAGGTCCAAGCTACCATCTTCCTTGTTCTGTCCAAACTCGATTACGCCAATAGCCTCTACCACGGATCACCCTTAACGACTATGAAAAGACTACAACGGATTCAGAACTTGCCTGCCAGACTACTCTTACATATCAAACCGCGAGACCACATCTACCCTGTCTTGAAAGCCCTGCATTGGTTACCGGTTGCCAAAAGATCCACGTTCAAGCTGCTTTGTATCACCCACAAAGCGATACATGGAATGGGACCGCTCTTCATCAGGAATAAAATCACGAAACACATTCATCATAGGAACCTCCGCTCTAGAGTGGCACCTCGCCTCAAAATCACAAGATACAAGAAAAAAACCATGGGTGGCACATCCTTCTCTGATCAAACGGCCAAAATATGGAACTCTTTGCCCCCAACATAAGATCCACTGACAACCACCTTATCTTCAGAAAACTACTCAAGAATTGGCTCTTCCCCACATAAGCACCATACGCAAACAGAAATATACAGCATATCCCTCTGTATATAAGCATTTATTTGTGCTATAGATATGTACCTATACATGTGTATTGCTTTGTATAAACATGTCGAATAATTATGTTTAAAAAATAAAATAAAAAAAAGAATAAATAAATAATTTTTTAAGTACAACACTTGAACACCAGAGTTTATTGAATGCATCTTTAGTCTACTTATACTTACTTCCTTTATGCATCTATATAACTTCCATGTACTTGGATCTATGTATTTATTAATTTCCTCAAACAAAAAATGCACTACCCTATTTCTCACCTTATACCTCTATCAATATCTTTAATCTACATATACTTACTTCCGTTATGCATCTATAAACTTTCCATGTACTTATGGATCTATATATTTATTACTTTCTTCTAATTCAGCATAACCAATGCACTACCCTATTTCTCACCCTATATCTCTCTCAATATGGGGCATATCAGCAACAACCGGCGATAATTATCACTAAGCGCACTTAGCGCTAGGATAATTATCGCCGGCTAGCGTGGATTTTTATCGCTGAGATAGCGTGCTATTAGCACCGCTTATCTCAAAAGCGATAAAAATCCTAGCGCTAACTGCCTAACGTGAGATTATCGCTGGAAACCCAGCGATAATCTCACGAAATGTGGCGTTAGCTTGTTGATAGGGTCCCACAAACTTAGCCATGATATCCACCTTCCATAGGATATCATGGCTAAGTCAGTCCTGAAGCAGGCGTATGGAAAGTAGCGATAACAGGGGTTATCGCTACTTTTCCTGCCGCTATGCTTCATAGCGTGGGGCTTGATGATAGGAGAAATGTCGCTTAGCGACATTTCTCCTGTACTGTCAGGTCAGGAACGCCCACTTTGCATCTCATTAGAGATGCAAAGCTGGGCGTTAAGAATTTGGGCGCTAATGCAAGGTTTCACGCGTTAGCGTGACCTTGCTAATTAGGCGATAAAATTATCGCCGCTTTCAGCCGAAAACAGCCGCAAAAGCGGCGATAATTTTCTATCGCCTCCTTGTTAATATGCCCCTATATCTTCTACTTCAACTCTCTGACTCATCTCAAACCTCTTTCTACTACTCTTTCCAATGCACTACCCTATTTCTCACCCTATACCTCTATCAATATATCCTCTACATCCCCTCTCTTATTCATCTCAAACCCCATACCACTACTATGACCACCAAAATAGCCCTTTCTAGACTTTTCCCTACTCTACCCCTCCTTGCACCATCTGTCACCTTTTTTAGGTCTCGCCTGGCGTAGGCTGCGCAGACATGCGCAGTCTCGCTGGCGAGATTTAATGATTTAGGTAGCTTTCACTAGCTGGGTTTAAGCCCCACCCCTCTTTTCCATTGGCTGGCGTCACCGTTTATGGTAAACGGTGGCCAGTCATTGGAAAAGAGCTTCCAGTGACGTACACTTTTCTCTTTTAGAGCCGTCCCAGTTTTACTGGCTGCCCCGACTTACTGCTGGCGTAAAAGGTTTGTTATCTTTATGGGGCCAAACACATGGCCCCATAAAGATAAGAAACCTTTTAGCACAAAAGGAAGTCAGGCGAGCCAGTCCAACTGGGACGGCCCTAAAAGAGAAAAGTGTCTCTGGCTTCTCTGGTGACTTTAACAACCATGGGCGCTACATTGTCATCTTAATGAGTCCAGCCTGAAGGGACAGGGGCCCATGTACTTTCACTCCAGAGTGTGTTACTCCTGGGCGTGTCACTCTTAAGTTTGTCAGTCCTGTGCGTCTCTCCTGAGGTTATCACTCCTGGATGTATCACTACTGGGTGTGTCTTTACTGAGGGTGTCACTACTGAGTGTGTCACTGGGGCGTGGGGGAGAGCAAACAACCCCGTACTGGTCACCATGTTCTATTTGTATGCCGATGCTTGTTTAAACCCTAGAGGCGCTTGGTGGGCACTATACCCCAACCTTGTCACGTGAGAGCTTGTGTCTCACTCTTCGCCAACCAGCAGGAAGTGCGTGAATCTTCTGGGAACGAGGAGCACTTATGGAGGGGAGAGAGTGTATCCCCCGCAAGCACGAGAGTACCTCTGAGGCACGTGACAGTGAGTGCACGTGTGAGGGCGTGTGAGATCCGCAGAGCCGTGTTTTTTGTCTTGCAATTTTATATAGCTCGAACTCAACCCGGAGGTATCATGGCGCTATACACGAGCACCAGCTGTTGCAGACGGGCACATCCATGTTTTGTTAGGTGTGGGGAGATGAAGTGATTTGCCCAGAATCACAAGAGGTTGAGAATACTGGTGCAGTTCTGAACACAAAATCTCCCCCTGCTTCCACGGACGGAATGATTTCTCAGTCACACGCACATACACACATCACAAGCTGGTGGGGCCCATAACACCAACATTCATTCTCATCAACTATCCGTGCCTTGCAGAGGAGACTTTCCCTGATCTCCGAACTACAACTATTCACTTTGGATGGAGGAAACACATCTATTGACTTACTCTAACAGTTCCTCCATCCGGAGATGAAGTGATTTGCCCAGAATCACAAGAGGTTGAGCCGCAGAGACTCGAACCTGGTAACCCAGCTTCAAGGTCATATGCTCTAACCGTTAGGCCACATCTTAATGAGTCCAGCCTGCAGGGACAGGGGCCCAAGTACTTTCACTCCAGAGTGTGTTACTCCTGGGCGTGTCACTCTTAAGTTTGTCAGTCCTGTGTGTCTCTCCTGAGGTTATCACTCCTGGATGTATCCCTACTGGGTGTGTCTTTACTGAGGGTGTCACTCCTGAGTGTGTCACTGGGGCGTGGGGGAGAGCAAACAACCCCGTACTGGTCACCATGTTCTATTTGTATGCCGATGCTTGTTTAAACCCTAGAGGCGCTTGGTGGGCGCTATACCCCAACCTTGTCACATGAGAGCTTGTGTCTCACTCTTCGCCAACCAGCAGGAAGTGCGTGAATCTTCTGGGAGAGAGAGGCACTTATGGAGGGGAGAGAGTGCATCCCCCACGAGCACAAGAGTACCTCTGAGGCACGTGACAGTGAGTGCATGTGTGAGGGCATGTAAGATCTGCAGAGCCATGTTTTTTGTCTTGCAGTTCTATATAGCTCAAACTCGACCCGGAGGTATCATGGCGCTTTACATGAGCACCAGCTGTTCCAGGTGGGCACATCCATGTTTTGCTAGGCGTGGGGAGATGAAGTGATTTGCCCAGAATCACAAGAGGTTGAGCCGTAGAGACTCGAACCTGGTTACCCAGCTTTGAGGTTGTACGCTCTAACCGTTAGGCTACATCTTAATGAGTCCAGCCTGCAGGGACAGGGGCCCATGTCCTTACACTCCAGAGTTTGTCAGTCCTGTGTGTCTCTCCTGAGGTTATCACTCATGGATGTATCACTACCGGGTGTGTCATTACTGGGTGTGTCATTACTGAGGGTGTCACTCCTGAGTGTGTCACTGGGGCAGAGCAAACAACCCCGTACTGGTCACCGTATTCTATTTGTATGACGATGCTTGTTTAAACCCGAGATGCGCTTGGTGGGCGCTATACCCCGACTTTGTCACGTCAGAGCATGTGTCTCACTCTTCGCCAAACAGCAGGAAGTGCGTGAATCTTCTGGGAGCGAGGGGCACTTATGGAGGGGGGAGAGTGCATCCCCCACGAGCACGAGAGCATCTCTGAGGCCCGTGACAGTGAGTGCACGTGTGAGGGCGTGTGAGATCCGCAGAGCCGTGTTTTTTGTCTTGTAGGTTTATATAGCTCAAACTCAACCCGGAGGTATCAGGGCACTTTACAAGAGCACCAGCTGTTCCAGACGGGCACATCCATGTTTTGTTAGGCGTGGGGAGATGAAGTGATTTGCCCAGAATCACAAGAGGTTGAGAATACTGGTGCAGTTCTGAACACAAAATCTCCCCCTGCTTCCACGGACGGAATGATTTCTCAGTCACACGCACATACACACATCACAAGCTGGTGGGGCCCATAACACCAACATTCATTCTCATCAACTATCCGTGCCTTGCAGAGGAGACTTTCCCTGATCTCCGAACTACAACTATTCACTTTGGATGGAGGAAACACATCTATTGACTTACTCTAACAGTTCCTCCATCCGGAGGTCAAATAGATCATTTAGTTGGTTTGGAATTTGATGGAAATCACAGTTCTTCAAATAATGATTTTTCTTTATCTAATTAAATTGCAGGTTTAAATCCTAACAATGCCATATTATCTTTTTGTCATATTTACCTATTCTGGCTATTTGTCGTTTTCTAAGTCAGCACCGGTCCTCAGAGAGTTCATCTGCATCCTAAAGTCCCGTCCTCTTCTGTCAGCATAAGATCTCCTAGCGAAGAGCAGCATAGAGTGTCGCATAGAGTAGCATCGATCAGCTAGGGTCAAGAGCGTTAGGTGTTGAGCAGCCATTTCCCTCTCTAGACTACTAATATTTATACCAAAATTTACATATAACAGTATCATTTCCTTTATTTCCAGGCCTCTGATTGGCTGAATTCAGCCACGTCCCAATACTTTAAGAAACATTCTCAAAATTTCACATACGGATGATGAATAAACTAGGCGCATGGGAAAGGCTGTTCCCAGGTCAGGAAAGTATCAGTCTATTGTGAATAGGTGGCTTTTGGTTCCCAGATGGCAACATTTGCTCCATGTTCAGGGACATTGGCATCTCGCCCAGAGTAGTCTTCATGGACCTAGTTCGATAGTTCATGGAAAGGCCACGACGAAGTTGGTGCAGGCGCCTTCTCCATTGCTCAATTTATGAAGTCATTGTACTTTAGCTAGGATTCAGTCGGCAGCCATCTTTTAGTAGGCCGAAATAGTCAACTTAAGTAAAAGAAACACAAAATCGTAATTAATACATAGAAATCATTAAAACAATGTTATTCCCTTGCTAATACCCTTATGTGTATGCATTTAACTAGCCATATGCAACATTTAAAGCCGTTAATGCTGGTTTATTTAAGCGCAAATCACATTAACACCGTTTAAGCCAAACATATGAGTTTAATATGCGTACAAACTTAGTTCACTTATTATTTTAGCCATGCAAATGCATTCCCTCGTGTATTCTCTTGGTTAATAAGATTTATTAGTTTAATAACACAACACTCCATTATTCATTAGAATTAATATTTATTCATTTTAATATGACATATATAAATGGATTGGGTATACTAAAAAATGTTTTTATTTTACCCGCTCCATCAGTTGAGCCGCAGAGACTCGAACCTGGTTACCAAGTTTTGAGGTCGTATGCTCTAGCCGTTAGGCCACATCTTATTGATGCGCCCACGAGACGCCATATGTGGTGGGGGAGGGGGAGAAGCGGGAGTTGTGTGCGCGCGTGGCCAATGCTTGGAAAAACAAGCATTGAAAATGCAATAGGTCTCGCCTTTGATTAAGTTAAAGCCATTTGCTTTGCTAATGGTATTGTGTAGCAAAGCAAATGGCTTTAACTTAATAAAAAGCGAGACCTATTACATTTTTAATGCTTGTTTACTATACTGAGCCCCCAAAACAAGCCTTTCTAAACTCTTCCCTCTGACTCTTTCCCTCCACATCCCTTTTTACTCATCCCAAGCCTCCCACTACTGCTATGACGTCCCCCAAAAAAATCTCTAAATCCTTCACTCTTCTATCCCTCCACTATCCTTTTCAATCAAAATAACAGACTAACATGTCCACTTATCAAATTTTATATTTCACTATACTAATTCACCAGTAATCCTTATGAGTTCCGGAGTAGCGTGCTACTCACCAAGAAAGTGCTTCAACACCCCATTAGGGCAAACAAGCGCCATATAAATACAAACCTTTTTTCCCTCTTCTATCCCTCTCAATCCAAATAACTGACTAATATCCACCACTCAAATTGCTTTCATATTTCACTATACTAATTCACCACTAATCCTTTATGGGTTACGGAGTAGCGTGCTACTCATAAAAAAAGGCGCTTCAACACCCCATCAAGGGTAGAAAGCGCTATATAAATGCAAACCTTTTCCCTCTTCTATCCCTCCACTATCCTTCTCAATCCAAATAACTGACCAACATATCCACCACTCAAATTACTTTCATATTTCACTATACTAATTCAACACTAAAGCTTCTTGGGTTCCGGTGTAGCGTGCTACTCGCCGAAAAAGCGCCTTGACGCCTCATATGGGGTAGTAAGAGCTATATAAATGCAATTACTATTACAATGACAAAAATTTGGTCCTCCCTGTCGCATAATTCCAGTGGCCCTGAATAAGTGCAGTATGGCATCATGGCTACTCGGACGAGTCACCCTTCCTTCGAGCAATCAAGAATGAAAGTACAAAGACCTTCACAGGTCCAGTCCTTGAAAGTATTTTTCTTTGAAAACAAAACTTTTTGTGCCACTGTTCATGCAAAATCATGTTTACACCACAGACCCTGATCTCAAAGCAGCAGTTATGTCACGAGAGGGCCTGGAGTTTGAACAAGCACGTTGCATCGTTTGTAGGTCTGATGTCTTAAACTATAAATGCACCCCAACGAAGCACGTACATTAAATATATACAATACGGTACTGGTGGGTAGACCTGTTTCTGAATGAAAGAGTGGCTTCCAGAGCTTCGTAGCCTAAACTCAAACTGAAGAAAACTTGTAGAACATAATTTAATTCTCAGAATTAAAGGAGTCCACGCTGTATTACAAAAAGTATGAAACCAAGAACTTTTTTTTGCTTGTGGTTTACACAAACTGTTTCTAAAAAAAAAAAGGACAGTTAATAAAATTATGCTTCTGTGCTGGTGAACAAAATTTTGATTTGCTGGATATGTACAGTTTAACTTTTGAAGAGGACTGCAGTTTGTATAGCATTGGAATTCCTTGTATATCGATAACTACTTTAATTATTCACAATTTACCTTTTCCACACAATACCGCATAAATTGGATCCCTTTTGCCGCATGATATTTTAGCGGCCCTGGCTATAGGTAACGCATACCTATCACTTGGAATTGTGCTAAGGAAGCGAAGGGAAGGTCTGCTCAGCCCCACTCCTGCCTCAGAGACCGCTGAAGTACATGCAGCCACAGCCTTATGAAGCCGCCGGATCCCAAAGCGCAGTCAGAACAATTCCTTTGCGGCCTAATGTAAAATAAAAGCCCGCCGTCCCTCGAGCCTCTCTGGCTTATTGGTGCGTGCGGTTTGGCGTCTCTTCCGGAGGGGGCGCCCGTCCCGGCTATAACCACACGGAGTACGGACCACGGCGCGTGTACAGGCTTTGGTCAAAGGGGAGGGCACTGCCAGGCGCCGGCACTTGTGCTCTATCAGAGCTACTGTACTGGCACTCAGGGGCCTAGCTTACCCTGGTGCAGCAGGCGCAGTGTCACCGGGGCCCAGCGGCGTAAAGGGCCCCACTGAACCCTGATTATTGGTGTCTTTTATAATTCAAAGCGAAGGCACGGAAACAGTTTCCTTCCTTGCACTAGTACCAATGGCACATTGGCTGCACCACTGATGGAACTTTTCTGCGCACAGCAATGGTACAGTAAAGGGGCGGTGCTGGAACCACTGTCGTTTTAATGGGACAGCAGTGGGACAGCACTGGCCCCTCTCAACAGTGGGCAGAATTGGCACAGCACTGGCACTTCTCAGCAGGGCCTCTGTTGTTTCAATGGCACAGTGCTGGCACAATCACTCTCGGTTTATTTGGACACTTCTGTGAAGAGCATCTGTGGTTTTAATTGTACAATAATAAGACAGTGCTGGCTCTACTCAGCTGGGCTGGTGTGCATTTAATGGGACAGTGCTGGTACTTCTCAGCTGGACTGGTATACTTTTAACGGGACAGTGCTGGCACTTCTCGCTGGGTTGGTGTACTTTTAACAGGACAGTGCTGGCTCTACTCAGCTGGGCTGGTGTGCATTTAATGGGACAGTGCTGGTACTTCTCGCTGAATTGATGTACTTTTAAAGGGGCAGTGCTGGCTCTTCTCAGCTGGGCTAGTTGCTTCCCTTTTCCTATCCCAACCCTAGTACTTCCACCACCTGCTCCTCCATTGTGACATTTGTTTTTATCCTTTTCTTTTTTTGAGGGGGAGGGCTGGGCCCGAAAGCTGCCATTTCCTGCCCTGCCACATTGCAAATAAAAAAGAGTTTTCGCAAGAACAAATGTTACATTTTTTTGTTAACCAATTCAAGTTGATCAACTATCTTGTATAAGTAAATAAGAAAAGAGAAAATGACGCTCCCATAATTATACTGACGTGCACGTGGATGCACACGCCCATACGCCATCACGCGTGTGCCTGCCAGCAGGAATCTCAAAGTTGCGTCAGCGCTCCTTTTTAGGTCTTGCCTGAGCCAGCGCATGTGCTGCTCTGCGAGACATTTAGTTGGTGCTACCCCACGCTTTGGCTGGCCTAGCGCTTCTGTTCACGCGAGCGTGCTCGAGCACCACCGCCAGCTTTCAGCACCCGATCAAGGGGCCATCTGTCTTTCCTCTCGCTTGCTCTCTGAACGCTCCTCCGCCCCTCCCCCGCTGCGTCTCACGTTAATTTGCGCTGCTTTCACTTTTGCCGCACACCAAACAGAGCCTTGATGACTGCAGTGACTCGCTCAGGCTTTCGACCAGCTTCAACTTTTCAGGTACTTTCTTTCTCAGCATATACTTGTTCATTATTGTCAGTGTGCCCAAGTGTACTGTATGCTAGCCTGTGTTCCTGTGTACCATTACGTGTTGTTTGTTTGTTTTATGGTTTATTCTGTAGGCATATGTGCACTAACGCTAAAAAGGACGGACTTATTTTTGCCGTTGTTACATCACGTCATGATTTCCATTGAACTTTGCCCTTAGTCATCTTTTTTCTAAGGCGCGCGCAGTCTGTGACCCAAGTTACTAGGGAAAATACAAATGTAGACATCAGGTTCCAAAGAGATGACCACGCTTTCATGTAGCTACGCACTCAGGTCCCAATATATAACATTGAATAAAAGCTTCAGAGACAAGTTTATGTGTGTACTCTGATCATACATTATGTCATTCCATGGATTACAACACCGCTGCTCGAGAGGCGTGCCCACTGTTGCTTGGTTGCGAGTCTGCATGGCAGGCGATAGCAGAGGTGCACGCGCGGTACTCATGGACAGGGCATGGCCCCTTCGGCCATAGATTGAAGGGAGAGGAAGGTACACCCATGCAGTGATAAGCAGTCATGTTTATTTTCGTGGGTTTCAGTGTTTACCCAGGTAAAGAGGCAGTGTTACTTTAAGCTCGTAGCCCAACAGGTAAACGCTGTTCGTGTTACTTCAGTGGGTTACTTTTCACATATGCGCCTATTATTTTTTTATTTAAACTATATCAGTGCTTTAAATGGGCCGGCACTCACCGGTACTGAGTACTGGCACTTCTCAATTGTATCGCTCTGAGTACCGGCACTTCCCTGCTGCTAAGGAAAGTAGGGGTACTCATCAAAGGTAGGCTAATTGTTGTAGTGCTCACGAGCATGGACGAGGCTGCCTGACAGCCAACGCGCCTCTAGCCCAAGCTGAGCCACCCCTAAACAATTCAGCAGGGCTCATTAACATAATGTCCGGTGTTCACCATCATGCTGTCTTTGACAGAGCAGGGCCCATTCAGGCCCTGTGCTGTCAATCACATTCACACCATGGTGTGTATTTGTGCACACACTCGAATCCAGGCATCCCGCTTACAGCAGCAAAAGCAGCAATTAAGAAAGTGCGGGAGATAAGGAGTGTAAAATGGCCTTTATCCCACCTGAGTCTTTTGAGTGAGTTTCTCTCTGTGTCTGGGTGTTTGCCTGCTTGTGTGCATGTTTGTGTGTGTGTGTGTGAGAAAAGCGAGTGAAAGAGGGAGAGAATCCAGACACTAGGGAGGTATTTTAAAGGACATTATTGAAATGCTTTGTGTGAGCATTGCTGCTTGTTCCTGTGAGTGCGCACACATATATAAGCAATCGGCCACATAGTAGAAGTGTCTTATATGTCTTGTCCTTAGTCCCGCCCCTAGCCCCGCCTACTTCCTACACTCATTGCTCATTTTAAGAGTACCTGCGGTTATTTTTTCCCATTTAAAGCACTGAACTATATGGTTGTTCGAAATGCTTAATCTTTTGTTCCCGCGTGTTAACCCAAGTCCCTACTCTTTTGCCAAATTCCGGATACGGCCCATTCTATGTGCATTGATGCATGTACAGCGCTGTGAGGCTGTTAGATATCTTCCGACCTAGCATTGTTCGGGTCAGTGGTTCACACACCACTTAGTTTTTTCGGAAAATTGTACCCCTCTCCGCCTTCCCGAAGATATTCATCTCTACTTTCATCTATCTTTTGCAGTGTTCTAGACACCCATCTGAGCGCGTGCTCCATACAACCCTAGCCTTTCTTCCCTTCTAACTACCTCCTGCTCTCCCTTTCTTGCTTTTTATCCTCGTCCTTCATTTCTTGCCTGTTACCATCCTCCAGCCCTCCCTTTCTTTGCTTTTATCCCCCTCATGCACTCCCTTTCTTTGCTTTTATCTCCTGCCCGCCGTCCCTTTCTTGACTTTTACCCCTCGACCGCCCTTCATGCCTCGCCCGTCCTTCTCTCTCTCTCCCCTCTTTCTCACTCACTATGCTGCCTCTCTGCTCTCCACTTTGTCATTCTACCCACTTGCCCTCACTCTGCCCACTCCACCCTTTCTGTCCACTTGACACTCCAGTAAGCATCAGGCCACCTTCCAAACTCCACCAATACTGTGCCCTTCTTTGTTTACCTAAAGACCTCTCTTCTGAACTCTCTGCCTGCACTATACTCGCACACTGCTTATATGATCTTCAAAGTACACCTTTACTCAACATCTTTATCAGCACATTATAAACCCTCACTTCAAGCTGACTCACTCTCCACCCTTAGCTCACACCTGTCCACTCCCCCATCTATCCTTCCACCTGCCCTCTTGGGAGCTCACATCCTTCACTCCATTCATTATCTGAAGCCTCTCTGTGAAACCCCATCCTCTTCTTCTGAGCCATCACAGGCACCTTGCATTCTACCACCTTTCTCAGTACACTTCTTCCTCCCTGCTCTCTGCCCTTGCTCACACTTTGTACATCGCTGCTGCCTCGCCCTCCCTCTCTCCTCCTCTCGCCTGTGATTGATTACAGTGAAAACCCAGAGAGCTGAACTGTTTGCAAACACTGCTCCATGGTAACAACCACTGAAGCTTTTCTAGCTACCGCAGCAACACTACATAACCACGCCTACAACCTGCACAACTCACCAGCCCATTCGTCACAACAAGAGAAAAATGCTCCACAGCCACACACCCATGCAGCACAACCCATTGCTTTGGTCCCACACTGTACATGCACACTCAATGCACAGCCACTTCCACTGCACAACTACATAGACATTGCACAAAAAACAGCTAAACTACCCTACCACACAACCACATTTAAGCACCACACTTGTTCTACACATAAAAAAAAGCGAAACCACACACAGACACGCTCTGCACATACACAGTGCAGACCATGTACACACCCTGCAGTGTCACAAACTGCACTACACACGCACACCCTGACAAAAGAACAATGGACAGATATAAGCAAACTCAACAACCACATAGGCCCAGCAGCAACATTTATCTGCCCCACACTCTGCAGAAGCTCACAAAATGCATCACTACCCAAAAAGGCTTGCACTGAATATTCTGCATACAGTAATTCCAAATTGACTCTAAACAGACCTCGGTTTCATGGTATTTTTTAACAGTTCCATCAGTGTCTATCCATATTTATAATTTGCTTAGCCAATTTGCTTTTTTATCAAAATTTACTTTGTGTTCAGTGAAAGAACAAAATTACAAATGGAGTATTTCCACATTTATTTAAACTGTAATGATGCATCCACTCTCGAATATTTGATTGTTTTAACACTATTTGCAGTCTCATATATGACAACAATTCACTCAAATTAAAACATTAGCATTATGGTATAAATATGTGTGCCTATTTGGAGTTTTTAAAGGAAATTATTGGACTTTTGTGACTCTCCATACTGCCAATATGTAAAGATATTGGTGCTGCAGTCATGACTGATAAAACAGAGAGTCACCTAAAAAACACACAAACTATGTTTTATTTCTTTTTTAAAGGAAATACAGATATTGAAACACATTGTTTTCTGTAGGTATTCCTTGGCAAAAATCAGTAAAAACAATGAAGTGTGGTGCCGCTCCTAAACAAACAGATCAGTTGATCCTTTAATATTACAATATTTTAATTTGTAACAACTAGCTTCATAAATTTGCTTTTCCAAATCTGTTAGCCCAATCTTCCCCGGTGATTCTTCGCCAAGAAATAAAGTCACCATTGGATTGCCAAACAACTATAAGATTTCACTTTAAAGTGCCAATTATTATGAATTCATGAGCTAAAAATACAAATATCCTAAAAATAAAATGTAAACACTAGAATTCCTATTCGAGATCCTCCCAGGTTATATGCTAGACTCCAAAGAGTTCATAAACTAATTGCGCTGCTTATGGAATCTTTAAATTAAAAATCAATGTGCAGCTGGTGCTTATCTACGAAAAGTGGCCACACAGCTGTACATCCCTCAACTGTAAGTGAAAGAACGCATCATCCACAGTTACTTTCCACCAACACAGGCCAAACACCGCATTCTGTTGGTCTCTCAGTAGTGATCCATGGCTCCCCATTGTTTTTAGTTACTCGCTACAATTATGCAGGCAAATACCATGGCTGAAAGCATGTTACATTTGTTTCACAGCTCACAAAACAGCTTACCATCAAAAAAGTTAATTGTCTTTCAAATTACACATATAACAAGATCCCCTCTTGACCAGGCTGCACTATTCTTCATGGGGGACCACCTAGAATTAGAGTGGCCAATCAGGAAAATCCCCAGTAGGTCATGCCTGAGGGGCTGGGCAGAGTCAGTTCCATTTTGGGTCGAGTCAGTTCCAAATTAGGCAAACTCGGTGCTTAATTTGTAATATTGGTTGCAGTTCTCAATTTTGGTGACTAAGGCCTATTTTGCATTATCAAAATTTGTCCCAAAAAAAGCCCGAAAATGGCATACGGAGAGCGAATGAGGAAGAGAAAAAGGAAAAACAGTGACAACGGGAACAAGCATTGGCATAGCCAATAGGTCTCGCTTTTGGACCTTATAAGTGTTTAGCCATGCAACAGTTGATGTTGTTGCACCAAGGATATTGTGCTGCATAACTAAATACTTATAAGGTCCCATAAGCGAGACCTATTGGCTATGCCAATGCTTGTTTTTTCTGTTTGCCAATGCCGCACAGCAAATGTGGGAAGTCAACAAGGCAATACACTTTGCCTTTCCCATTTCTTGTTTTTCTTCTGTTTCCTTCCAGTAGGAATATTCCGTTCCATAAATTATGCATTGTGCCTGCAGATGAAGAGAGTGAGTGCACATTTTTCCGCATAATTAACAGATGTGTTGGTGTGTCTTAAATGTGACACTAGCAGAGAGGAGGAGCCAAGGAAGTTCCTTAAAGTGGTGTAATTGTTCTCTGGTGAACACGTGAGTGGGCCTTGAGTGGGGAGACACTAGAGTCTGAGAGGTCAGTCAGCTGGGTATTGCCTCTCAAAGTGAGAGGATAACACTGTGCACAGTGTAGCAGAATGTTTGAGCTTCACAGTAGTGTTTGGCCTGGCTGAGGAGGCTGAAATGGTATCAAACTGTCTGGGGCTTCATATTGTGGGCTTGAAATACATTGATCGATGTTGAAATCTGAGAACTTGCATTGGTGCTGATGGAAAGAAGCCATCAAAGTCCCATACTTCACTCTGGGGTGACAGAGACGGTCCACGTGCCCTCGGATTTGCAGTATCAATTGTTTATGAGGAACTGCCATGGGATGCAAGATGGGTCTGGGTGTAGGTGGGATATCTTTGACAAGGGGTAGGATTTGATGGGTAGAGGAGAAGATGGTGGTTTGAAGCGAGGTACTGTAGGAATCCAAGCAGGGCATTGGAGCGGGCAGAGAGGGGGATTTGATGTTGGCCTGGTTGTTGATTTAGAAGAGTTGGAGGGGAATGCCAGGGGAAATGCTGGGTGAGGAAATGGGGGGTTATTGTGAGAATGATGCTATGGCGGGTGGTGTCAACCTTGATGTAGAATTATGGAGCAGTGTATAATGAGAGGATTTTTATACATTTAACTGCTTTGAAAAGTCTTTGCTCATGTTGTTATCCTCGAAGATGCATAGAAATCTCATTGAGCAATGTGGATAGAGGGTTTTGCAGGAAGTCTCTGCCTCTTTGAATGCTAGGAAGTTTTATGTGCCAAGGTGGATCGTCAGGTCAATTCAAATCTTCTGATTGGGCAGGTTTGGATTTGACCTTTTGGTGGGAGGAGCCTGAGACTCAGCAAATGTTCCAAAAGTGGAATTTAAACTTTCACTGTGGGTGTGTCAATGACGTGTGTTGGACTGAGGTGAAAAGAGGATATAGCCTATTGTAGGGAGTGTAGGGAGAAGTTCTTCACTGATCTGGGGTACAGTATAAGTGCCTTTATTTGGCAGGTGCGTATGTTTTGAAGGCGAGAAGTTGAAGTGTAATGCATGGTAGTCAGGGCAATGACAAGATAGCAGCTCGGATGAAATCCTAGTACTGCTCGAAGTTGTTATGTGTATTTGTAAAGTGCACTATCATCCACAAGGGTATCCTGGTGCTGAGTAGGTCTGTGTGCCTAGCCCTGCCTATGGTAGTTTGATTAATTAAAAAGCCAGGTCTTCAGCTTCTTGTGGAATGCAGAAGAGAGGGGGAGGCTCGGATGTGGAGTGGGTGGCAGTTCCACGCTATAGGAGAGATGTAAGAAAGTCCCTGGACGTGTGTGAGGAGTATTGCTGAGCGGTGGTGTCTGGGTGCTTGATGAAAGGAGATGCGACTGTTCAGGTAGGTGGGGCCTAAGCTGTGTAGAGCTATGAATGTGTGTGCGAGGAGTTTAAAAAGAGTGTGTTTGTGTATCAGGAGCCAGGGGAGCTTCCTGCGGTGTGGTGTGATGTGAGTTCTGTGTGGGAGGTTCAGGATAAATCTGAGTCTGGCTGCCTATTTTTGGATGGTTTATAGTCTTCTAGTGAGTAACTTGATGATGTCAGCGTAGAGGGTGTTCACTTAGTTCAACTTGCTTGTGAATAGGGTGTGAATGGCAGTTTTTCTAGTGTTGCTTTGGAGCCATTTGAAGATCTTCTAAGTTGTGGAAGCAGGATGTAGTGACCGCATTGACTTGTGCATTTGTGTCCAGTTTACTGTTGATGATCATTCCGAGATTCCTGGCGTGAATGCTGAGTGTGGGTCCGGGTTCAGCAGGACACCAGTTGGAGTCCCATGGTGACATGTTTTTGTCAAAGATCACTACTTCTGTCTTGTCGGTGCTGAGCTTGAGACAGTTTGCTTTCATCCAGTTAGTGACTTTGGTCGTGCATGTGATGGAGCAGGCTTTTTACTTTAAAACCGAATACCTGTTTCATTTTCGCATGTTATAACTAAAGGTACTACTGATTAATTATTAAGTATTAAAAGTTTGTCAAATGTTGACTAATCAACCCTATCAACCAGAGAATTACACGTGGGAATGCTATTGCATGGCTACAATAATAAGTGAACTAAGTTGGTGAGCAAACTGACAGAAATCAATGTTGCTTATGTGATGTTATGGTGCTTGCTCTTTAAATTAATATGCATTAATGGCTTTTGATGTCGCAAAATGGCTAGATAAATACACACACATAAGGGTATTAGCAGGGGAATAACACTGTATAATCATTTCCGTGCAGTAATTCTGTTTTATGTTTATTTTTGCTTAAGTTGTCCAATGTGGCCTACCCGAAAATGGCTACCATCTACAGCCTGCACTCGAGTAGATGGAAATTTACAAAAAGGCTTTGCTCTGCCTGTGACCTTGCACCTCCGATGAACTGAAAAGCCATAAGCATGATGACAAGTCCGGGACATCTGCCAAGAGCCCCTGGAAGACGGAAAAGTTGCAAAAGTTGAAATGTTGACTACACGAACTTGTTATGAACCCAGTATTGAAACAAATTCACCTAGTAGAGACATCCGTAAAAGTATCGAATTAGTCAAGGACGTTCAATTCTGCTATTCATTATTTGGGACAATCTATGCGTGAGAAAATCTTGCATAATATCGGAAAAGTACCAAGATGACATTATTTCCACCATTCATCCGTTCTGAATAAAGAAATGTAACTTTATAGAATGTAAAAATTAGTATAAATAATAGTAGACTAGAGAGGTCTAGCGCCACTTCTTCCCGAGCTGATGATGCGAGGTCCCTATGCTGACGGAGAGGACGATGACTCTACATGACGGCAGAAAAATCTAATTCTTCTACAGAGGACCAGTTCTGACTTAGGATCTGACATTTAGACAGAATAGGTAAATATGAGAGAAATGAATTTTGCATTTAATTGGCTTTTCCTACAATTTTAGATAAATGAACAATCTGTTTGAATTCCTGTCTCGGGTGGTTATTTCTTGTCATGTTTATTGAATATTATTTGTGTATTCTATGAAATGTTCTCGTTAGATCTACAAGCAACTAGCTGGTCGCATTGACCTCAAAGTACAGGCAGATTGGATAGAGTTCATGTGAAAGGTGTTTCTCCTTTACAGGGCACGGATAGAGTGATTTAGGGTGAATGTTGGTGTAATGGGCCCCACCAGCGTGTGATGTGTGTATGAGCGTGTGACTGTGAAATCATACCGTCCGTGGAAGTAGAGGGGATTCGGAAGCTCTGATCTGCACCAGTTTCTTGGTAGCAGAATGATGGTTAGCTATTGTCTTGATCTGGCGAAATTGCGTGTATATAGGCTTGTTGATTATTGATTGATATTTGTACTAACACTATATGTTGAAGTCGTGTTGAGTTCTATGTATTGTGAACGGCTTCTGGGATGTAGGGAGTCGGTGACAGTTCCGTACTAGAGCAGAGGGAGTGTTGCTCTCGGAAAAAGGCGGGATTGTTGGCGCTGTATGCAGACAGGGAAAACGTGTGACAATTGAAGTTGCGCGTCGCATTGTCTGGGTTCGATTAGGTAGCATCGCCGTGTGTTACCATTAGAAATGTATTTCTGTGTGAGAGAAGTGTATATGATAGCGAAGGTTATCTGTGAAACTCTGGTCTTAAGTCCCAGGGATCCGTAAGGTATTCCGTTAAAGCTTACCGCTGGAGAAGTAATAGATATTCTCGGAGCTTGTTAGAAGGACAGGGCAGAGGTAAGCGCTGCTTTGTTAACGTGTGATATAATTCTGTAGTAGGACGGACTGTTTGCTGTTCTCGGGAAAGACAGAATTCTGTGTGAATGTACTACATTTTCTGGTGTGTAAGTGCGTGAATGAGAAGGCATTCTGGTTAATTGTGAAACTCTTAGGAACATTCCGGAGGGAAACAGTTAATTGATGCTTGTTAGAAGGGTAAAGTAGAGGGATGTGCTACTTTATCAACGGAAGTAACGATTCTCTAGTAGGGCAGAGGTCAACGGAAGTAACGATTCTCTAGTAGGGCAGAGGTAAGCGCTGCTCTCGGGAAAGGCAGAATTCTCGTGGGAAAGGTCTTTTGCTGTTCTATGACTAGCGAAGCAGACAATGGAGATGTTTGTATGTTGTAACTAACGGACTCGTAGAAATTGAAACAAAGTCTACCAAGTAGTCTTGTAAAGGAGGGGTAGACGAAAGAGACAGGAGACAGGAGCAGAAGCGACTGCAGCGACTGCTGACGTCAGGAAGACCGCGCTGTGATTGGACAGTGGGTTAGAACGGTGGAAGCGCAGAGATTGGTGTGCTAGTGTACGCCGCGCTAGGATTGGGAGACATACAGGGTGACGTAGACGCTCCAGGATTGGTGCGTTAGTGTGAGTCGCGCTGGGATTCGCGGACTGAGTCAGTGACGTAGACGCTCCAGGATTGGTGCGTTAGTGTGAGTCACGCTGCAATTGGACAAGAGATCGTATAGTTGTAGAAAGGGTAAACAGCTAGTGGAAAATAAGAAAGATGTATTACCACGCTGAAGAAAAGAAGAAAAAATCCTTGCTTAGTAAAATGAAGAATTGGTTCCACAAGGATAAAGACATAGTGACAAGGGAAGGACAGTTATTGCCCCCGATAAGAACCCCGGCATCCTTCATGGTTGCAAAATATGGGTATCATACCTGTATTTGGTTAGATAACTGGGTGAAGTACACTAAAGACGATGGAGTGTTAGCGTTCCCAGAACATGGTTCATTTAATCTGGCCATACTGAGGAACCTACGGGAACAGATGATGAATCTAGAGCCTCGGCCTAGGCCAACGCAGTTTGAGGCGTTGACTGAATGGGAAGACGAAATGCATGAACGAGAAAAGCAGAGGAGTGGAGGTAGTTACAGGTATATGTTTGGGCGGAAATATGATCGCGAAACCCATCATGACCGAATGAGACGATGGCGTGATGCCAGTATGACCGAGGGATTATATCCTGTAAGAACAGCAGAAGAATCAGGAGGGAGAAAGTGTACAGAGAAAGAACATAATGTAGAGACCAGGAGGTATGGGGCAAATGAGTCTGATGATGATGTCTTAGAGGACAAGCTCTAGAAAAGACCACCCCCGTACAGACGAGAACTGGAGGTAGGAACAGCAGTTACCCCAATGAGAAACACCCTGCGGATTATAAAGACAGAGGCTACAGCCCCTGAGTTGAAAAGCAGTTGTTCTCTGGCGGAAAGAGAAAGAGAGAGAGATAGAGATAGAGAGAGAGATAGAGAAAGAGAGAGAGAAAGAGAGAGAGAGAGAGAGAGTGAGAAAGAGAGAGAGAAAGAGAGAGAGAAAGAGAGATAGAAAGAGAAAATGAACTTCAAGATGAAAAGACCAGAGAACTAGCGAGAACTACTTCTGAACTAACAGAGAAAATCAGGGAACTGACTAAAAATCTTGAGGCTGTTACAGTGCCTGTGACAATAGGCCCGGTTATGCCGATTTTTGACAAGCAGAGGACGGGTGAGAATGGATTGACGGTACCATATGTGGGCAATAGATTGATTGTTCCTCCGGAGAAGGCAGAAATTAGAGCAGGAGAAACCCAGTGGAGAGCAGGAGAAAATCAGTGGAGACATACCATATGTGGAGGGGAATTGAGTGTGCAGACTAACTCAAGTTTGAATTCTGGATGTGTGGAAGGGAACAGAGGATCAATTTTAGAACCACAAAGAGTGACAGAACCAGGGGGTGCAGAAAAATCTGTGATAACTGCTGAAGATTTGAATGATTGGCTGAAGACCTTGCAGAAGAAAGAAAGAGAATCACAGGGAATTGATGTAGCTAGGCTACGTATGGAAATGGAAGAGATGATTGTAGGTACACTCCCTATAGAAACGCTGAAGAATTATCAGGAAGGGGAGATTCTTTTCCTTTGCAAGAGTGTCACATGGAGAGCAAAGAACATACATGACAGGTTGAAAGAAATAGCCAGTGAATTGGGAATTGACATGGACAAGGTGAAAGCTTTACAAAAGCCTTACCGAGTGGATTTTTCAGACAAAGATATTGAGAATCTAAACAATGCTGGCCGAACAGGACATATTAAGGAAATTATTGCTTTGCTGAAGAAATGGGGAGATGTAGAGAAATGGAAAGACAGATGGTATCGAAAGCGAGAGGATGGGGCAGATAGAACTTACTCAGCATTTCCCCTGAAAGAAAAAGAGAAGGCAGTGACAGCTTACCCCATGAGAGAGATTCCAGGAGGTGGGTACGTACATGTCCCATGGACCAGACAGGATATTTTATCATTTACGAATGATTTCCCTCGACTAAGGGAAAAGCCCGTTGAGTGGTACAGACAGGTCGACAGACTTGTAAAGCTGTCAAAAGTACTGTGGATTGACCTGAATAGTCTGTTTGATATAATTGTACCAGCAGATCTGTGGGCAGAATGTAAAATAGTCATAGACTGGCCCACTAAGGAATACCCAAGAGATCCAAAAACAGGAGCTCCAGACCCGGAGGTCATGAAGAAGCACGAGCAGGTTATGGCGTTTTTGAAAAATAAAGTACCCCCCAAGGAGACAGACTGGGTTAAAATAGATCGAACACATCAGGAATTGAAAGAATCAGTACATGCTTACTATGAAAGACTGATACTAGCTTTTAAGCAGTTCAGTGGAGATGAACACCTGAGTGACAAGGATCTGAGTCATTTTGTATATAGATTTGTGTATGGTTTGCGGCCTGAGATCAGTGAAATGATACGGCAGCACACCGTAGACTGGCAGAGTAAGAAGATTGATGAGATTCTGAGACATGCAAAATACTTCACTGATGAGATTGAGGCAAAGCAGAGAAAACTAAAAGAAAAGGCAATGTGGGCACAGGTGAAAGATGCAGAAAGACAGGAAGCTCAGCTGGTTGAACAGGCAAATAACCCAGGAAATAAGCCCAGGTTTGGTCCAGGAAAAGGAAAGGGGAATATCGAGGAAGCCAAGAAAAAGTTCCCATGCCACAACTGTGGAAAATTGGGGCACTGGAAATCCGAGTGTAAGAATCCACCGTCTACTAATGACGATAATTCATAATTGAATTCACAGGTGCAGAGTTAGGGGTGTGGTCAGCATCGGCAACAGCAGAAAGCTGATAAGCAGCAGAATCAGGTGCCAAAACCACCCTTGCCACAGAGAAAAGGATCCCAGAAGTACAGCCAAGAATCGGGGTTCTACGATGAAGAGCAGGTAATCAAACCAAAACGCACAAGCGCTGTTTCACAGTACTGGCTGAAAAATGAGGGAAGTGACTCTGAGGGAGACTTCTGACGGTGCCGAAGAGAGGAGGAGGATTGCGTACTTGGCGCAACTCTAGAAATAGACCAGGCAGGGCCTTTTGTAGATGGGAAAATTAATGGTGAAAGTGTCAGTTTCCTAGTTGACACTGGGGCCACGAGATCAACTGTCAGGTCAGCTGATATAAAGAATCTTCCTCTCTCGGACGAAGCAATCCAAGTGGTTGGTGTGTCTAACACACAGATCAAAACACTACTTACTGAACCAGTAAGGGTTAGAATAGGGACATTTTCAGATATGCACCGATTCGTGGTGTGTGACACAAGTCCTGTGAACTTGCTAGGCAGGGATCTGCTGTGCAAGATGAATTGCACTATTTTCTGTACTCCAGATGGAATAACCTTTGAGACACCTGATGAGGATGTTCTATACAGAATGACCATGGATAACAGAGAATGTGAGGCTTTGGGAACATATGCAATATTTAATCCAGATGCATTACCCCCAGAGCTGAAACAGACAGTGAAAGCAGCAGTTTGGGATTTTACTGGAGAAGATGTGGGCCTGATGAGAAATGTAGATCCAGTAAAGATTACCGTAAAAGAGGGAGTGGTTTACCCAAACATACCGCAATACAGATTGACACCTGAAATAATTGAAGGAATAACACCCTTAATTGAAAAAATGATCCAGCAAGGGGTGTTAAGAGAAATATTGAGCAGCCCATGTAATTCACCGATAATGGGACTGAAGAAACCTAATGGAAAGTTCAGAATAGTACAGGATTTGAGAAAAATTAACAAGATTGTTGTGCCATGTTGTCCTATTGTGCCAAATCCATCAGTGATTTTGTATCAGATTCCCCATGATGCAGAATGGTATACGGTAATTGATTTGTGTCATGCTTTCTTTTCAATCCCATTGCATCATGACAGCCAGCCAATATTTTCTTTTAGATTTAGAGAACGGATTTTGGCATGGTGCCGAATTCCACAGGGGTATACCGAGAGCCCCTCAATATTTAATCAATTGCTAAAGAAATCTCTGGAAAGTCTGACAATGCCTGAAAATTCAGTCTTGGTCCAATATATTGATGACCTACTTGTGGCATCAAAAACACGTGAAGCTTGTGAAGTAGATACCATTGCATTACTAAATCATTTGGCAGGTGGAGGATTAAAGGTATCTCCAGCCAAATTGCAGTTCTGTAAGAAAGAAGTCCAGTATCTGGGACATAATATTGAGAAAGGCCTGAGAAAAGTGACCATTGACAGGATCAAAATCATTAGAGGAATGAGAGCCCCAATGACACACAGAGAGGTGAGAATGTTCTTGGGAATGGTGGGTTACTGTCGTCAGTGGATAAGTAACTTTTCCCTGATTGCCAAACCATTGATCAAATTGACTAAAAGTGAGGTGAAAGACCCATTAGAATTAAACCCAGAAGAAATGGCTGCATTCAGAGAGTTAAAAGACAGACTACGTGAAGCTCCTGCCCTAGGAATGCCTGATTATGAAAAGGAATTTGAGCTGTACTGTAGTGAGAGAAATGGATGTGCACTTTCAGTGTTAATCCAGAAACATGGACGTTTGAGGAGGCCAATTGCCTATTTCTCAGCAACTCTTGACCCAGTAGCTGTGGGTTTGCCAGGTTGCCTAAAAGCAGTAGCTGCTATCTGCAAAAGTCTGGAACAAAGTGAGGGAATCATAATGGGATACCCTGTATGGGTATTCGTACCTCATGATGTGGCAATCCTTTTAACAAGGAGCCGGACACAGTTCATGTCTCATAGTCGGCTGACTAAATATGAGAAAGTCATTCTTGGTGCAACCAATGTAAGCCTGGAGAGATGTGTGAATGTGAATCCAGCGACACTGTTGCCTGATGCTGAATGTGTGGGAGTGAGAAATGAAGTTGATCATGACTGCCTGGATGTGCTTGATTACTGTACAAAACCAAGGCCGGACATAAGAGATTTGCCGCTGCCTGAGAGTGATCATGTGTTGTTTGTGGATGGATCTTGCTTAAGAACGGATGAAGGAACACTGAGTGCTGCATATGCTGTGTGTACAGTTTCAGGAGTTGTGCAAGCATCACCTTTGAAAGGAGTCAAATCCGCTCAGGTGGCAGAATTGGTGGCACTGACAAAAGCATGTAAGATTGGGAGAAGTGTGAGAGTGACTGTGATGACTGACAGCCAGTATGGCTTCGGAGTTGTCCATGATTTTGGCCAGCTATGGCTACAAAGAGGTTTCCTGACCTCAAGTGGAACTCCCATAAAGAATGCTGAAGTGGTTGGAAAACTGCTAGAGGCAATACAGCTGCCTAAAGAACTAGCAGTTGTAAAATGTGCTGCTCATGGTCATGGTGATGATTTTGTAATAGTGGGTAACAAGTTTGCCAATGAGATAGCACAATATTGTGCAAGAAACAATCACTCAATTAACAGGAGTAAAGAATGGGAAATGTCTTCTTGTTCATTAATGTTTACTAATGAAGTGGGAACATGGGAGGAAGTAAAACAGCTGCAGGATGAGGCAGAAG
Organism: Triturus cristatus; assembly: GCF_964204655.1. Classification (NCBI taxonomy): domain Eukaryota; kingdom Metazoa; phylum Chordata; class Amphibia; order Caudata; family Salamandridae; genus Triturus; species Triturus cristatus. Next base: position 1,696,252 of record NW_028187635.1, on the reverse strand, counting down.
ATGAGGAAATGAGAGAGTGGGTGAAAGCAGGTTGTGTGCCTAGAGAAAAAGATCATGTGTGGGTCTATAGGGATGGAAGACCAGTCATGCCACACAGCATGCTATCAACAATGGCAAGGATGTATCATGGCCAAGGACACCTGGGGAGGGATGCTATGATAAGAGCCTTTAAGCAAACCTGGTACAGTCCAAAGTTTAGACTGATAGCAGAAAGTCTCTGCCAGAGATGTCTGATATGTCAGCAATTCAATCCTGGAAAGAAAACAGTGGTGAGCCTAGGAACAATAGGCAGGGAGGGAGGACCCTTCACAAGAATGCAGATAGACTTCATTGAAATGCCCCCAGTCAACAGATTGAGGTATGTCCTGGTGGTGGTCTGTTTGTTCTCAAAGTGGGTGGAGGCGTACCCAACAAGAAGAAATGATGGGATAACAGTGGCCAAATTACTGTTAAGAGAGTTCATCCCAAGGTACGGGTTCCCAGTAACCATTGAATCAGACAGAGGAGGACATTTTTATAATGAAATCATGGGTCTAATTTGTGAAGCATTGAGTGTACAGCAGAAGCTGCATTGTGCTTACAGACCAGAGGCTTCTGGTGTAGTTGAGCAGATGAATGGTACCATCAAAAACAGAATTGGCAAAATGTGCTTAGCCACAGGAATGAAATGGCCCGATGTCTTGCCTCTAGTCCTAATGACCATTAGGTCTACTCCAGACAGAACAACAGGTTTGAGTCCACATGAAATTATCATGGGACGTGCTATGAGGCATGCATATGTACCAGTGAACAAGCTGATGACTATAACTGATGACATGATTTTGGATTAATGCAAAGGCCTGGCTGACGCAGTTCATTCTGTGTTTCACCAGGTTGGAGAAGACGCCACCACACTTGAAAAGAAACCAGCCCATGATCTGAGCCCAGGGGACTGGGTAAGGATAAAAGTCCACAGAAGAAGGAATTGCCTGGTTCCAAGGTGGGGAAGGCCAAGACAAGTCATCTTGACCACAACGACTGCTGTGAAGTGCGCTGGTGTGAAAAATTGGATACATGCAAGCCACACACTGAGAGTTCCAAATCCAAGAGATGGTACTGGAAAAGAATACTTTGAAGAATCAGATTCCAGTGATGATGCAGACAGTGAGGCAGTAAGAAGGAAAAAGAATCCTGAAAGTGGGGAAAGTGAGTCAAGAGAAATTTTTATCCCACCAGAAGAGGTTCTGAAGAGAACAGTGCAAACTGCAGAAGCAGGTTCAGACTCAGAAGAATTGCCAGAGGTTCAAATTGACAGTGAGCAATACAAAAAGAAAGAAAGAAAAGAAAAGAACATTCCAACAGAAGAGACACCTGAGTCACATGAAGGAATTGGACAAGTTCCACCTGTGATAAATATTGAAGAAAAAGGGACAGACAAAGACAGTGAGGGACAGATTGCGGAAAAACCCCGAGGAGGTGTAGGGAACATCTACAACAAGCTAGGTGAAGGGACAAGTAGACAGCAAGAAGATTGCGTGTCGGAGACCCGAGGAGGGACAGAAATAGGGAAATCTCAAGTGGTGGAAAAAGAGACTGTTGGAGAAAAGGAAGTTGTTGGAGAAAAGAAAGCTGTTAACGAACCAGAAGCAACTGAAACAGAGTCTGATGAAAGTGACAATCAGATACATGGAGGACGAGTTCTTAGAAAGAGAACTTGGCTTGGAGAAAGAAACAATAAAGAAGGAAAGCAAAAGAGAAATGCTAAAGGAGATCTTTGGCCAAATAAGATAAAGAGACTAAGGTACAGACTGACACGAGTTAACTCTTCGAAAGCTGAACAAGTGAACGAAGTGTCAAGTCAAAATCCAACTAAAGAAGAAGAAGAAGCAAAGATACCTGAGAGAACAAAAAGAATAAGGAAACCAAACCTGAGGTACAAGTCACCGGAATGAACGTATGTGGCACTGCCTGAACAAGGAGAAGAGGCGGACAGCCAAGGAAGTCCAGAGGAGGTTTTACTGAAGGAGGTTGCTGAAGAAGAAGCTGTGGGAATCCTGAGAGTTATCTTGTCCGACATTGGAGAAGAGACGGATGTTCAGGACCTGATACAGTTTGATGATGATGAAGAGACAGTGAAAAGTGATGAAAATCCAAATTGAGTAAATCCAAGGAAAATTCACTTGGAGAAGAGAAGAAGAAGAAATACTAAACATTAGTAGATTGTAATAATCTGTTGGGTACTTGCTGCCCTTAAAAGTTCAGTAGAGGAGTAGAAGAGGCTAAGTCAAAAGACACGGTCAAATTAACAAAATGGCTAACACTGAGAATAAAAGTAAATGTACCTTTCTGAAAAGATGGTGCAAAATGTGCTGCTGCTGTGCAGGTTTATTAATGCTGCTTTGGAGCGTGCTTGCTCTTTTGATTTCATTTAGAGTCACTATAGACACTTTAGAAGGTCATACTGAGAACAAGACTAATATAGGGAAGAGTCCATTAAAGGTAGTTCCAACTAGAACTAGTAATGTACATATACATAAAGATAGGTCAATTAATGATTTTTCTAGCAATGTTTTTTCTAAATTGTTGTACGAATACGTAAAGACAATGGAAGTAAGGGATTGCTACGTTTGCATGCAGTTACCTGCATCTTTTTCGGAAGGAGTGACTTATCATCATCTTCCGGCTACGTATGGAATTTCCTGTAGTGTGTTGATTAGTATATTTTATCAGTTAGGGAAATTAGATTACAATATGTCTAATATAGATAATATTCTTGGGCAGTTGCCTATGAATAAAGCACTGAATCCTGCAAAGGATGCTAACACTTTAGGTGAGATTTTTCTAGAAACCAAAGAATTAACCTTAGAATATGTTTTTAGAAATAATTTAACTTGCAGTTTGAAGGGAGAAGAGAAGAATTTTCTAGACATGGTTGAGAGAAGAAGATTGAACATGCACAAGAAAGTAGAAGGGCATAAAATGAGTGACACAATGTGGGATATTGAGAAAGAAAAGGAGTTGAAAAATGGAGCCAGTCCAACTATGGCTATAGATGCCCCACAGAAAGGAAAACTGTGCATTACCAGGAAGAGATCCCAATATGATTATTATTTCCTAGGGACTAGTGAGTGCCATGATACATACTTTATTGCAACCGGATGGGGATTTAGAGGAGGAGAAGATCCCGTTTTCCCGGGAGTGTATTATATTTGTGGGAACAAGGCTTATTACCGTTTGCCTGACCATTGGTTTGGTACATGTTATGTTGGCCTGGTCTTTCCAAAGATTTTTCACATGGATAGAGTAGATGATGCTGAACATTCTAACACATTAACACGTTATAGAAGAGAAACATGGACAGAAATTGTAGGAGATATTTTTGGAGCTTTAATTCCAGCAGTGGGAATTTCTTTGAATGCATTTGGCATTCGGAAGCTGTCAACAGTGGTGGATCGCTTGTCAACAAGCACCGCTGGAGGCTTTCTTTTGGTTAATACAGAAATGGTTGCTTTGCGTGCTATGGCAATGCAAAATCGACTTGCCCATGACATTCTTTTGGCAAAAGAGGGTGGAGTCTGTGGAATGCTGAAAGTTCAACATTGTTGCACTTACATTCCTGACGAAAGTAAAGATCTAAAAGTCTATATCAAAAATATTACTGATTTGCATGAAGAATTAGTACCACTGGAAGCTGAAAGTATCTGGACTAAAATGGCTAATAAGATGATTGCTATTAAGAACTTTGTAGCTAAGATAGGTAGTACCATATTTGGTAAGATATTATTTCCATTAACATGTGTAATCGTTGCATTATTGATCCTTAGACTAGGATGTATGTGTTGTAGATATAGAAGAAATAAAAAGAAAATCACAAAAGAAAATGTTAAAAGGAGACAAAAGAAACCAGAAAGAGATCCACAAGAAATAGAACTAGAAGAGCTAAGAGAAAGCATGTATATAGAAACTAAAAAGGAAGATGAGATGGAAACAAGGGTTTAAAACATGAACAAGAAGAGATTTCAAATTCTTCCAAAAGGGGAAACTAAATTGATTTTTGGGGTTTTGAATTTTGTGGTGATTATATATCACCAAAGGGGGGATTGATGGAGCAGGGTTTTTACTTTAAAACCGAATACCTGTTTCATTTTCGCATGTTATAACTAAAAGTACTACTGATTAATTATTAAGTATTAAAAGTTTGTCAAATGTTGACTAATCAACCCTATTAACCAGAGAATTACACGTGGGAATGCTATTGCATGGCTACAATAATAAGTGAACTAAGTTGGTGAGCAAACTGACAGAAATCAATGTTGCTTATGTGATGTTATGGTATTTGCGCTTTAAATTAACATGCATTAATGGCTTTTGATGTCGCAAAATGGCTAGATAAATACACACACATAAGGGTATTAGCAGGGGAATAACACTGTATAATCATTTCCGTGCAGTAATTCTGTTTTATGTTTATTTTTGCTTAAGTTGTCCAATGTGGCCTACCCGAAAATGGCTACCATCTACAGCCTGCACTCGAGTAGATGGAAATTTACAAAAAGGCTTCGCTCTGCCTGTGACCTTGCACCTCCGATGAACTGAAAAGCCATAAGCATGATGACAAGTCAAGGACATCTGCCAAGAGCCCCTGGAAGACGGAAAAGTTGCAAAAGTTGAAATATTGACTACACGAACTTGTTATGAACCCACTATTGAAACAAATTCACCTAGTAGAGACATTCGTAAAAGTATCGAATTAGTCATGGACGTTCAATTCTGCTATTCATTATTTGGGAGAATCTATGCGTGAGAAAATCTCGCATAATATCGAAAAAGTACCAAGATGACATTATTTCCGCCATTCATCCGTTCTGAATAAAGAAATGTAACTTTATAGAATGTAAAAATTAGTATAAATAATAGTAGACTAGAGAGGTCTAGCGCCACTTCTTCCCGAGCTGATGATGCGAGGTCCCTATGCTGACGGAGAGGACGATGACTCTACATGACGGCAGAAAACTCTAATTCTTCTACAGAGGACCAGTTCTGACTTAGGATCTGACATTTAGACAGAATAGGTATATATGAGAGAAATGAATTTTGCATTTAATTGGCTTTTCCTACAATTTTAGATAAATGAACAATCTGTTTGAATTCCTGTCTCGGGTGGTTATTTCTTGTCATGTTTATTGAATATTATTTGTGTATTCTATTAAATGTTCTCGTTAGATCTACAAGCAACTAGCTGGTTGCATTGACCTCAAAGTACAGGCAGATTGGATAGAGTTCATGTGAAAGGTGTTTCTCCTTTACAGGGCACGGATAGAGTGATTTAGGGTGAATGTTGGTGTAATGGGCCCCACCAGCGTGTGATGTGTGTATGAGTGTGTGACTGTGAAATCATACCGTCCGTGGAAGTAGAGGGGATTCGGAAGCTCTGATCTGCACCACATGCGGTGAACTTGTTTCTTGTGTTGGGGATCTCGTCCAAGAGGGAGAGTATAATTTGCATGCTGTCTGCGTAGGAGAGGATGTTGATGCCATGTGCATGGATTACATTGGCCAGAGGGATAATGTACGCATTGAAGAGGGTGGGGCTAAGCAATGAACCATGAGTCACTCTGCAGGATTCCAATGAGTAAGGTGCCAGGCCGACAGTTTGTGTTCTATCCGTTAAGAAGGAGCAGATCTATGGAGAGCGGGTCATTGGATGCCAATCTCATGCAGGAGCTTAATGATGTTGTGGTGCGAGACCATGTCAAATAATCAATCAATCAATCAGGGGTTTATATAGCGCGCTACTCACCCGTGAGCGTCTCAAGGCGCTGGTGAGGGGGAAGCGGCTCCGGCTCAGTCGACGAGCCAGATCTTGAGGTCCTTCCTGAACGTGTGCAGGGTCGGGGAGCATCTGATGTTCACAGGGAGCTTGTTCCAGGTCCTGGTTGGGATGTAGGAGAAAGCTCTCCCGCCGATTCTATTTCTGTGGATGCGGGGGACCTCTGCCAGGGCGAGGTCAGCGGAGCGGAGGTTCCTCTTGGGTACGTGGAAGGATACTCTCTCGTTGAGGTATTTGGGTCCGATGTTGTTGAGGGATTTATAGGCGTGGGTGAGGAGTTTGAAGGTGACCCTCTTCTCGACGGGGAGCCAGTGCAGGCATCGTAGGTATTGGGTCATGTGTTCGTGTCACGGTGTCCCAATGAAAGAGTCTGGCTGCAGCGTTCTGGATGGTTTGGAGTGTGTGTAGGAGGGTTCTGTTGATTTCGGCATAGAGGGCATTGCCGTAGTCCAGTCTGCTGGTTATGAGGGCGTTGGTGACTGTCCTTCTGCACTCGGGGGGATCCATTTGAACGTCTTACAGAGGATGCGAAGGCAGTTGAAACTAGTTGAGGCGACGGCGTTGATCTGGCGGTTCATGGAGAGGGAGGAGTCAAGGATGATGCCGAGGTTCCGAGAGTGGTCTCTAGGGGTGGGTGGGCTCCCAAGGGTGGAGGGCCACCAGGTGTTGTCCCAGGCGGAGGTGCAGGATCCAAGTATGAGGATCTCGGTCTTCTCTGAGTTGAGCCTCAATTCTCTAAGTTGAGCTTCAACTGCAGAGAAGTCAAAGAGAATGAAGGCTGCTTGCTGTGTCTCCTCTGTCAAGGATCATGCAGATGGTGTCTGCGGCGGGCATGAGTGCTGTTTCTGTATTGTGGTTCGGCCTGAATTTGGATTGCCTGTCGTCAAGGAGCTGGTGGTTGCTGAGGTGGTCGGTGAGGTGTTAGTTGATTTGTTTCTCTGAGGCCTTTGTCGGGTATGGTAGAATCGAGAAGTTGTGGGTAGATGCCGGATTGTGGGAAGTGAAGAGAAGGGAGGAAGAAAGTTTAGTAGAGTAAAGGGTTAAATAGTACTGAAAGTTCTCCCAAGACTGTACTTTCCATAGGACTGTGTGGACAGTAGAACTGCTCTATGTTTGACGATAAACCCAACCAAAATATGGTATATGTCAGAGTTCTCAAAAATAGAACAAGAATACAGCAGACCCTGATACCAGTGTAAGGCTGTATTAGAGGTATAATGAGAACCATACGAATGTGTCTAACATAATGTAAAACCATACTAGTAGAACTTATAAGACAGAACCAGCACATCTCAACAGATATTTTCTAATTGTAATGGGACAGTAACAGCGCTTCTGAGTAGATCTAACTTTTAATGGAACAGTACCAGCACTTCTCAACAGATCTGCTCTAATTGTAATGGGACAATACCAGCACTTCACAACAAATCTGGTCTCTAATAGTAATCAATCAATCAATCAGTGACACTTGTAAAGCGCGCTACATACCCGTAGGGTCTCAAGGCGCTGGGGGGGGGGGGAGGGGGGGGGGTGCCGCTACTGCTCGAACAGCCAGGTCTTCAGCTTCTTCCTGAAGGAGAGGTGGTCTTGGGTCAGGCGCAGGTCGGTCGGGAGGGAGTTCCAGGTCTTGGCGGCCAGGTAGGAGAAGGACCTTCCTCCTGTAGTCGCTCTTCGGATGCGGGGGACGGCGGCGAGGGCGTGGTTGGCTGATCGGAGGTGGCGTTTGGGAGCGTGGAAGTTGACTCGGCTGTTGAGGTAGCTCGGGCCTTGGTCGTGTAGGGCTTTGTGTGCGTGGGTGAGGAGGCGGAAGGTGATTCTTTTGTTGACGGGGAGCCAGTGAAGGTCTCTCAGATGTCCGGAGATGTGGCTGGTTCGTGGGATGTCGAGGATGAGTCTGGCTGAGGCGTTCTGGATCCGCTGGAGTCTCTTCTGGAGCTTGGCGGTGGTACCGGCGTAGAGGGCGTTGCCGTAGTCCAGTCGGCTGGTGACGAGGGCCTGGGTGACAGTCTTCCTGGTCTCGGTGGGGATCCACCAGAAGATCTTCCGTAGCATGCGTAGGATGTTGAAGCACGCCGAGGAGACGTTGTTGACTTGCCTGGTCATGGAGAGGGAGGAGTCCAGGAGGAAGCCCAGGTTGCGTGCATGGTCTGTCGGTTTGGGTGCGGTGCCCAGGGCGGGAGGCCACCAGGAGTCGTCCCAGGCGGAGGGTGAGGAGCCCAGGATGAGGACCTCCGTCTTGTCCGAGTTCAGTTTCAGGCGGCTGGTCGTCATCCACTCGGCTACCTCTTTCATCCCTTCGTGCAGGTTGGATCTGGCGGCGGCGGGGTCGTTGGTCAGGGAGAGGATCAGTTGGGTGTCGTCGGCGTAGGAGATTATGCTGAGGTTGTGTTTGCGTACGATGGCCGCGAGGGGGCTCATGTAGACGTTGAAGAGGGTGGGGCTCAGAGATGATCCTTGAGGGACGCCGCAGGTGACTTCGGAGGCCTCTGACTTGTACGGTGGTAGGCGGACTCTCTGTGTTCTTCCGTCGAGGAAGGAGATGATCCAGTCCAGCGCCTTGTCCTGGATTCCGATGTTGCTGAGGCGCCGTACTAGGGTGCGGTGGCAGACCGTGTCGAATGCCGCAGAGAGGTCTAGGAGGATGAGGGCCGCTGTTTCTCCATTGTCCATCAGGGCTCGGATGTCATCGGTGGCGGCGATGAGGGCGGTCTCGGTGCTGTGATTGGCTCGGAAGCCGGACTGTGAGGGGTCGAGGGATCCGTTTGTCTCGAGGAAGGCGGCCATCTGCTTGTTGACGGTCTTCTCGATGACTTTGGCTGGAAACGGGAGGAGCGAGATGGGGCGGTAATTCTTGAGGTCGGTGGGGTCCGCTGTAGGTTTCTTTAGTAGGGCGCTGAGTTCGGCGTGCTTCCAGCTCTCAGGGAAGATGGTGGTGTCGAAGGAAGTGTTGATGATGTCTCGCAGGTGGGGTGCGATGACAGCGTCGGCCTTGTTGAAGACGTGGTGAGGGCAGGGGTCGGTCGGTGATCCGGAGTGGATGGAGTTCATCGTGCGGATGGTGTCTTCGGTGCTGATCGGGGTCCAGGCGTGGAGGGTGGTGGTGGGGGGTGGTTGTTCGGTCATGGTGTGCGTTGGTTGGTTGTTGAAGCTGTTATGTATGTCCGCGATCTTGTTGTGGAAGTATGAAGCGAGGGAGTTGCAGAGGTCTTGCGATGGGGTGATGTCGTTGTTTCCTGCGCTGGGGTTGGAAAGCTCTTTCACGATGTTGAAGAGTTCCTTGCAGTTGTGTGCGTTGTTGTCCAACCGGTCTTTGAATGCTGTTTTCTTGGCGGCGCGGATCAGCTGGTGGTGTTTCCGGGTGGCAAGTTTGAAGGAGGTCCTGTTGTCTGGTGTCGGTTCCCTTCTCCAGACTTTCTCGAGGGCTCGGCAGTTCTTCTTGGAGCTCTTGAGTTCGTCGGTGAACCATGGGGCCTTCTTGCTGCCGGGTCTGCTAGGCGGGGTCCTCAGTGGGGCGAGTTCGTCCGCGCAGTTGCTGATCCACTTCGTGAGGTTGTCGGCGGCTTGGCTGGGGTTCGCTGAGCTGGCAGGAGGGTGCTGGTTCAGGGAGGTGGCGAGCTGGTCTGCTGTGATCTTGTTCCAGCTTCTGCGGGCTGCCTGTTGCTGGTGTTGGTGGGTCGTCGTTCTCTTGAAGGTGAAGTGGACGCAGCTGTGGTCCGTCCATTGAAGCTCTGTGGCGTGGCTGAAGTCTATGTCTGTGCTGGATGAGAAGACTGCGTCGAGTGTGTGTCCGGCGAGGTGGGTGGGGGTGGACACCAGTTGCTTGAGTCCCAGGTTGGCGAGGTTGTCGAGCAGGGTGCTGGTGTTGCGGTCGTTGTTGTTCTCCAGATGGAAGTTGAGGTCTCCCAGGAGGATGTAGTCGGCGGAGGGGAGGGCATGCGGGCTGACGAAGTCGGCGATGTCCTCGCTGAATTGTGTGCGTGGTCCAGGGGGTCGGTAGATCAGGGTGCCTCTGAGGGTGGTGTTCGGGTTGGTGTGGATCTGGAAATGCAGGTGTTCGGCGCTGGTCAGGGTGTTGTCGGTGCTGGTCGTGAGACGGATGGTGTTCCTGTGGATGATGGCGATGCCTCCTCCCATCTGGTTGGCGTTTCGGTCCCTCCGGACGACCTTGTAGCCCTCTGGGATAGCGATGGCGATGTCGGGAGCTGAAGAGGCGTTCATCCAGGTCTCCGTGAGGAAGGCGACGTCAGGGGCTGTGGCGTCTAGAAGGTTCCAGAGTTCGATGGCGTGTCTGTGGACGGAGCGGGTGTTGAGCAGGATGCACTTGAGGTGGGTGCTGCTGGTGTTCGACTTGGTGGGTGCTGGTACGAGGCTGGTCCGGATGCAGGTGAACTTGCAGGCGTGGCAGCTGAAAGGTCCGTGGGTACGTCGTGGAGTGGCTTGATGGCATTCTGGGAGTCGGCCGGTGTTGAGTGCGGTGAGGGTGGCGGCGGAGTACGTCAGGCGGGTCGGTCGGGATCTTCGTTGGCCAGGGGTCCTGGCGCTGGGCGCGGTCCGGTCGCGGACGGGCGCAGACGGGCTTACCTTTGGCGCGCCTTCGGCGCACAATCGGCGCGCCCGCTGCGCGTGACCGCTGCGCGTTCGCACGGTCGCCATATAAGGCGAAGTGCGCGGGTGGGCGGGGCAGCTGGGAGGCGGGAGCGGGGAGGGAACAGAAAGGAAAAAGGGGCGTGGTCAGCGGTGGTGGCGGGAAGCGGGGAGCGGGGAGGGAAGGCGGAGGGCGGCGAGGTAGGCGGGCAGACAGGCAGGAGAACGCAAAGGGCTGAAACTGACTAGAAAAAAATACAGGCACAAAAGTCAGACAAAAGCTGCTAACACGGGAGGAAAATGCAGTTCAAACAAGCACAAATGCTAGACAAAACAAGCACAAAAGTCAGACAAAAGTTGCTAACACGGGAGGAAAATGCAGTTCAAACAAGCACAAATGCTAGACAAAACAAGCAAAAACAGACGCCAGCGGCGTCAGCCGGCAGCGAGGCAGGCAGCGAGGCAGAGGGCAAGGCGAGGGGGCACACACAGCAGCTGGTGGCCGTGCGGCGCGGGGGTGTCCCACAAGTGGGTCACACTCACCTGCGTCGCACGGTCGCCATATAAGGCCAAGTGCGCGGGTGGGCGGGGCAGCTGGGAGGCGGAAGCGGGGAGGGAACAGAAAGGAAAAAGGGGCGTGGTCAGCGGTGGTGGCGGGAAGCGGGGAGCGGGGAGGGAAGGCGGAGGGCGGCGAGGTAGGCGGGCAGACAGGCAGGAGAACGCAAAGGGCTGAAACTGACTAGAAAAAAATACAGGCACAAAAGTCAGACAAAAGCTGCTAACACGGGAGGAAAATGCAGTTCAAACAAGCACAAATGCTAGACAAAACAAGCACAAAAGTCAGACAAAAGCTGCTAACACGGGAGGAAAATGCAGTTCAAACAAGCACAAATGCTAGACAAAACAAGCAAAAACAGACGCCAGCGGCGTCAGCCGGCAGCGAGGCAGGCAGCGAGGCAGAGGGCAAGGCGAGGGGGCACACACAGCAGCTGGTGGCCGTGCGGCACGGGGGTGTCCCACAAGTGTAATGGGACAGTACCAGCACTTCGCAACAAATCTGGTCTCTTATAGTATTGGGACAGTACCAGCACTTCACAACAAATCTGGTCTCTAATAGTATTGTGACAGTACCAGCACTTTACAACAAATCTGGTCTCTAAAAGTAATGGGACAGTACCAGCACTTCAAAACAAATATGGTCTCTAATTGTAATGGAACAGTACTAGCACTTCTTAACAGATCTGCTCTAATTGTAATGGGACAGTACCATCACTTCACAACAAATCTGGTCTCTAATAGTAATGGGACAGTACCAGCACTTCACAACAAATCTGGACTTTAATAGTAATGGGACAGTACCAGCACTTCACAACAAATATGGTCTCTAATTGTAATGGAACAGTACTAGCACTTCTTAACAGATCTGCTCTAATTGTAATGGGACAGTACCAGCACTGCACAACAAATCTGGTCTCTAATAGTAATGGGACAGTACCAGCACTTCACAACAAATCTGGTCTTTAATAGTAATGGGACAGTACCAGCACTTCACAACACATCTGGTCTGTTATAGTAATGGGACAGTACCAGCACTTCACAACAAATATGTTCTTTAATTGTAATGGAACAGTACTAGCACATCTCCACAGATCTGCTCTAATTGTAATGGGATAATACCAGCACTTCCCAACAGTTTTGCTCTAATTGTAGTGGGACCCTAGCCACACCTCTCTACAGGGCTGTTATATATTTATTTGGGCTGCCACAACCCTGATCCTTAAGACTGCTATATTTTTTAAAGCAACAGTGTCTACATGTCTCAGCCAAGAAATAAATACAAAAGTAGACCTCAGTGTGCAAAGAAATATGATGGACAAAGTACCCCCTGCTGTACATTATAAGGATATTGCAAGTCACCAAGGAGTTCTTCTAAAAGGTTATGGAACTCTGAGGTGACTTGCAATGTCCATATCATGTACACAAGGGAGTACTTTATCCCATATAATACATCGTCAGACCATCAGCTGTCACATTAACCACTTGAAACCTTGGTGCGTAGCTCTTTCATATGAAAAGAGTAAATTGGTTTGAAAACAAGATGAAGAAAAATAAAACCTCTAGTGCAAAATTAAACTACATCAAAAACCTGTTATTAATTTGTACCACAAACAGATATTAGAAACAGTTAAAAAGAAGTAATTTTCTTTTTAAACTGCACTAGCTCGTAATGCGTAAAAGCATGCAGAAAGATTCTAACTTTTCTCTATCTAATGAGTACAAAAAATAAACAGGATCTCTCTGTTTGTCATTGTAAGCTAATAAATAGAGCAGAAGACAGAAAAAGCAATGTTTCAAATACAGCTGCTACAATTTAGCTTTGTGATCTAACCTCAGCTGTAATAACTTATAATTGCCAAGTTCTGACTTCTTTTCTTTATAAACAGTGACTGGGTGCATCACTAGTCGCCGATTATAAAGAAATTAGAGACTGGCATATATACAGGGATTACAGAATCCTATGTATTATTGCAATCTTAAGACTCTTTAGAGCGAGTTGTGGAATTAAAGGTGAACGTTCAGTGTCCAGTGAAGAACGGGTGCCAGCTGAATGGGTCAGGTACCGACTGCCCACCTCTCCTCCAAGAGGTTTCCAGATTCAAGGGTGATGTAATCAGAGACATGGTAAGGCATTGACAAAGTGGGCAGTTGCCCAGGACCCCCTCCTTCTATTGGGGTGCCTGGGAAAGGGAACCTTTTCTCTTTCACCTCTGTTTAATCTACTTCTCTATATTACCCTCTCTCCCTATCTGCCTCCCTCTACCTCTGACCCATTCTCTCTATCCTATGTTATCTTAACAATTTTTGGGGTCTCGGGTAAGACATAGTTCAGCTTTTTGTGTGTGACCGTGTTAAAGTTTAACATATAATTTAGTTTTGTTTGGCATCATGCATGCTCGAGTTAGCATAATATGAGTAATCAAATTTGCCATTTGTTTCATGTAGAGACCCACAAAATATGTCTTGCCTGAGGCCCCACAAATCATTAAGATGGCACTGAATTCAATGATGCTGCAACTCCCACCCTGCATGGGCAGACATGGGTTGTTGAGTCAGTGTCAAAAGAGTTCAGGCCCTGCCCCTTTCTCCCTGCATCTGAAGGAGACATAGAGTTGGGCGAGCCACTGAAAGCTCAAGTCAGGTTTGACCCTGAAGCCTGGCTCAGCTCGAGGTTCTGTTGAAACCTTGAGCTCATAATGAGCCGAGCTTTCAAATGATTTCTGCCTGCACCCTCCCTCCACCCAGGATGTGGCATTACGACTAGAGCTGCCGACTTTGGAACTGGGGAACCAGGTGCGAGTCTCTGCGGCTCAACTTCCTATGATTATGGGCAAATCATTTAACCTCCTCATGTCTATATAAAATAAATGTGTAATGTAATGCTTTTGTAAAGCACTCCAATACCTTTGGGTCGAGTTTGCGCTATATAAAATCTGCAGAAAAGTGTAAAAACCGGTAACAACAAAGCATTAACATAAAAAGGCGAGACAAATAGTTACCCATCCAGTAACTGATTTGCACAAAGTGAAACCAGAAAGCCTTCACAGATTGCAGTATTCCCCACTTAAATTGTGTGCCGTCAGGCATATATGAAAGCACTTTCAAATATGTGAGTTCAGAATACCAGTTGTCCAAAAACCTATTGTGTTTGATTTAATAGACTATAATGTTGTTTTATACTAATCTGGGCCACATACAGGGTTTACATGACAACCGTCTTAGCCTCTTTGTTCACTAATGATTCATGTTTAAAAACTATCACTTTTAATAAGAACTTCTCTGTGTAATGTGACGTATTAATGTCCAAGCTTCCACATGTTAAAGAAATACACTTTTTGGAATTTTGTATTAATGTCCAAGCTTCCACATGTTAAAGAAATACACTTTTTGGAATTTTTAAGACACTTTTTAATAGTTTAGGTGATTTTTGTTGTATAATTTATATAGCAAACATTTTCAGGGCTCGGTTTGTTGGCTCGCCCACCTCTAAGGAGACAGTCGCTCCACAAAAGCGCAATTGCAATACAATACATTTACCCAGAACCACCTTGGACGTCGCAATCCGGTTAGTAATAGGGACAGAAAGAGGCCATTTGGAAAGAACCAATCCCTGTGACTGTCTTCAGATCTCTGCTCAACATATGTAGCTGTCCTGTTTAAACCGGAGAACCCCACTGAGATTAGACACTTGTTCTCCACTTGGTCCCACTGAGGGCATCAATGAGCCTGACAAATTGAAAGGCAAGAAAGAGATGAGACAGGAAGAGAGAGGGAGGGAACAATATGAAGAGAAAAGGAAATAAAGGAAAAGAAAGAGAGAGGAGGAAACGAGGAGAGATAAATATGGACAGTGATGATAGCAAGAGTGAGTGAAAGAAGGATAAACATAAAGAAAGCACGAGGAAAAAAGTAAATGAAAAGGGGAGAGGAAGGCACAAAGTATGAGCTAGAGTCAGCATGAGAAAGAGAGTATGGGGTGTGTGTGACTGAGAAATTGAGAAAGCATAGATAGAGTGTGTGTAAAAGAGAGCGAGAAAAATAGGTTGAGAGGGAGAGAGAGAAAGGACGTAGCGAGATCTCAAGAGAGTAAGAGTATTTGCGTATGTTTGATGCGTCAAGAGAGAGTCAGAGCGAATGAAAGGATAAGAGAGCAGGAGACAGGCAGCGAGAGATACAGAAAATGAGAGAGTAAGTGAGAGGCATCAGGATAAAGGAAGAGATTTGATTTTTGTGTGAAACCGTAAGGGGTGCCAGGCAAGTCAGTGCCAACTAGGCGAGGGTACATAAGTCTGACCTCACACCAGTCATCGTATCTGTAAACTAGGGGTCTCATGCATGGTTTCAATCAATTAACGAGTAGATTTGTAGTGCTCTACTTGTCACTCGTGAGGGTATCCAGGCGCTGGCAGGGTCCAGTTGATAAGCCGAATAGACAGGTCTTCAGGGACTTTCGGAACTCTGGAAGAGATGAGGAGGTTTGTAGATGAAAGGGTAGCCCATACCATTTCCTCACTGCTATGTAGGAGAAGGAGGTCAATGTTCCTGTGGGGCACCTGCCACCCCACCAGCTGGTGCCAGAATTCAGCCACGTGCATTACTGCTGGCACAAGTGGTCACGGGCATCCATCGCTGGCCACGTTTTGAGACAGAGCATTTTCTGGCGCGATCACCCACGGAGCAGGATCCTCCTAGAGCTAGTCAGGTGGGCTACAGGTATAGGGTGGGCAACAACAGCGTGGACAGGTTTAGAGAAAATGGAGAGAGTGCCAGACAAACTGCTGTTGGCAGGTCTGGGGATGAGTGAGACACATCAGAAGGCATAGCGCTTCTATAAGGCGAGGGGAGGCCTTAGGTAGCCTGTAAGAGGCTGAACGTATTCACCTTCTCTGTGTATGGGGAGCAACAGCAAAATTCCATGTTACTTGGGTGGCTGAATCAACCTGTGTCCTTCCTGTATTTCAAAATTAGTAGATCAGGGACAGAGTCATCCACATGTCATCTTGTGATCTGAAACCTGACGTGGGTGAACAGAATAAACAAATGCAGAAAGAGCTGGGACTGAGTCAGTCATATGTCAGGGCATGCCTTTGAAAAGCCACTAGGGCTGTGATCGAGCCAGACACATGTGTGGCTGGTGCCACCAAAAGAGTGATATGTCTGTGGCAGAGAAAGTCGCATGCCAGGCCTTTGCCATTAAAAGGCTGGTACAGCTGGGGTTAGTATGCCACATGCCAGGCCAGTGGTCAGTCGTGTCAGGTGAGCGCCTCTGAAATCCTGATAGGGTTGAAGCAGGGTACATCACACCTCAAGCTGTTAGTTTAAATTGAATTGACTTCAACCAAGGTCTCCAAAGGTCACCCAGAAGTGCCATGTCAGGCCGCTTTAAGGCTGCATCGGACTAATTGCATTTACTGCTTTTTAAACCCTAAACCAATCAGCTTTCAGGATTAGTGCACGCTAACTGCGGCTAGTCTCCTGCTAATCCGGAAAATTGACCACCACCAGCTGAAACTGTTTCTGTTTGGGTGGAAGGCGGGGATTGGGGGTTCTGAGGGAACACACTGAGGGAACCCCTTGATGGACAGGCCTTTCATGCTCAGGCTGAAGAAAGCCGAGCTGTTGTGCAGGTTACACAGCTCTCCAGGCTCAGACAGCAGAGCTACTTACCACGTACTTTTCAGAGACCTCCGAAGGCAGGCATTAGACACCGCAGCACGGGTGGTGTTTGACAGGATGTGGCATAACGGTCAGAGCTGCCGACTTTTGGAACTGGGGAATCAGGTGCGTCTCTCGGCGTCGGCTCAACATCCTGTGATTCTGGGCAAATCGCTAAATCTCCCCATCCCTCCCAAAAAATGAATGTTTTGCATCCTTGTGTACCGTAAATGGTGCGCATGTAAAGCGCTCCAATACTTAAGGGTCGAGTTCCTGCTATATAAAACTAAAGAAAAAAAAACAGTGGCTGGAGTTAGCCTAAGGAGTGAGAGAATTTAGGGGGATATTCTCAATAACGTGTGATAACTATCGCAAAAGTAGCTTAACGCAACACTTCCCATCGCAGTCTAAAATAACACAGTGGTAACGTGGTATTCCCAAGCCGGCGGTACCATTCAATAGGCCCACGATAACGTGTTGTAAATGTCCGCAAAAAAGTCAACGCGACGCCGCAAAATGCAAAACATGAACACCAAAAAAGTTGCGATGAGGCCAATCACGATACAAAAACCAGTGAAAACCAGCCACAGGCCTGCAATTTACCACGCCTCATGCGGGAAAATGCACTGTAAAAGCAACGGAAAAAAAAGGGTGAAAAAAAGTAACTACGTAGCACCATGGATGCACCCGGACCGAGTGCAGAGGCCAACGCAAACCCCACAAGCCCCACAGACCACCAGCAAGGAACAACGGGGTTGGGGAAGGCCAAGGAGAAGAGTGAGAGGAAGACGGGGTGCAGTCCGCAAGAAAACAAGATCAGCGTCACAGAGGTGACAGAACACTACCATCAACTGACACACAATTAGACCAACATGAATGCAGTCGGAGTGTCGAGGAGGGCAATGGAGGAGGCCACGAGGTGCTGGCATGATGTGAAAAGCCAAACCAAGCACAAACCGTTGCCAACAGGAAGGCAGCAACAGCAATAGGAGGTGGGAGTCCTGCGCCACAGGAGGAGCAGGAGGAAACGGGGGCCACAGTCATCATTGTGGAGACACTGCAAGGAGGTGGGAGTCAGGACACAGCTCAAGAGGACCTGACACAACATCAACAGGGTGAGTAATGACCAGAGACTGGGGGGACGGGGGGAGATGGGCACAATGGCACACATGCACAACGATGTGTAGCACACTGCACACCCACAATGACCTTGGATCATGTCCCTGAACCCCGTGGCACACTGCAGCACACACACATAGCAATAACAGCACATCCGACGACAATGTGTCACAAAGTGCAACACCGACACTGCAGAACAGAGGACACAACTGGGTCCGCTCATGCACAGAAACAGGCTAATCACATCTAACATAGCAGGAAACTGTGAGACGGAATTGCACGTGTACACCCACACATCCGTCATGTAGTCCAAATGTCCACTGTCCCGCATCAAATATCCAGCAACTAACAAACAGTCACAATGTACACAGTCATACAGTCTGCATGTAAACTAGAAGAATGTGCCAACATACATTTCAACACAATGTCAACAAGCATCTCTCCTTCACATTGCAGATGGACAAACAACACCTCCAGCAGAGGAGACCAGACAACTCACCAGTGATGCTGGAGAGGACCACCACACCTTCGACACCGCCACCCCACAACAGCTCATGGACATCCCAGGCAACCCACCACCAGGACCGGGGCAACCAAGCTACATAGAGGAGAAGCCAGCCCCTGCACAGACCACACAGCAGGAAGCACCCACCAGCACGGCTGGCTCCCAACACCTCACCGAGCTACACATGGCATTCCAATGCCAGGTGTCAGGATGCCAAACGGAGGTGGCCGAACAGGTGCGGGCGGTGTCCGAACCCATGGAACATGAACTAGATCACATGCGTGGGTGTGTAATTCCCCGCAGGGACCACCTTCACCACACAAAGGAGACCCACACTCTGACAGAGACACATGCATTTGCACATTTCTAGTACTGAACCACAGCCCAGAGGCACGCAAATAACATTCACACACCCATGCTGGGCCTGCGTAAGTTGGCCCAGTACACTCCTCTTACGTATTGAGTGGGTGACGATAAAGCTACATGTCCAAGGTGCCATGATGGCGTCCGCTGTACACAACACAATGTAATGTTGTCGGGCCCAGGGCCCCCATGCATACATTATGACCACACAGACACACGCAGAAAGTTTGTGGAACTGGCCACGGGCATGTGCGCCTGGCCCCTTTATTGGCAAGGCCACATGTACAGTGACGCCCGTGCTGGATGTGTGTGGGGTGAGTGTAAGCCAGCTGGCAAGGAGTGGTTGGTGCTGGCAAAAACTTGAACAGTGAACACCAGTAAAACAGAAACAGAAAACACCAGCATAACAGAGACAACTGCGAAGCATCATGGAGGTAGCCAGAGCAAGTACAGAGGTCACCCAGTGTCTGTGAGTTGCAGTACACTGAGTTTGGGGCACCTGGTGTGCCGAGCAGGGTATCAGGCAGATGATAGCATCCACCACAGGTGTGTGCAACTCCGTTAGTCTGCCAGTACGACTGCTTCGACTCTTGCAGTTGGCGGTTGGAGGTGGACCTGGCGGTTGAGGCATGTGCCTCCTGCGGTGATGCGTTGTCTGGGCCGGTCAGGACTCGATTTGATGTGTGAGCCCTTGTGTAACACAGTTGAGTCCGGAGGCAGCGGACAGCAGAGGGCCACATAAACATGGAGTCAATGACCCGAAGGCCATCGTCTCAGAGGCCATCCAATATCTCAGGAGCTAGGGTCCCTGACTTGAGCTGCACAGAGTTATTGGCCCTGGATGCACTGCGGCCGGCACAGCCACAGGACGGTGACTTGCGGTGCAGTGAGATGGGCCACACAAGCTGAGCGGGTCCTCATCGATGTCCGAGGTGAATGTAGCGGAGGGTTGTGGGGGGCAGTGGAAGGTGTCCTCCAGGGCATGATGCAGAGTGTAGAAGCTGTCCGGAAGCAGCAAATTGAGGAGTGGAATGCTACAGCCTCGTTTTTGCCACAAAGTCAGTTTCACCAACATGATGGTGATGACAACCCCCAGTCCATGGACTCAGTCGCCACCAAAGTTCAACCAGAAAGTGTCCATGGATCTCGGGGAACAGACTTAGTGGCACCGGAGCTGAAAGGGGATGCAGTCTGCGATGAGGCCTGCACAATGATATCAGGTCAGCCATAAATAAATCAAGACTGAATTTGAAATGTGTGACCTACTCCTCCTGGAACTCTAACACACAACGTTGACATGGCATTTGGGGGTGACATGTGGTTGAAGGAGGTAAAAGCACCAGAGCTGAGCGGGTGTTCAGTCAGCAACGATGATGTGTCCTGCCTGATACGGGCTGGATTGGATTGGTGTGAGGCCTGCTGGACTGCACTGTAGGCCGGAGGCAGTGGTCAGCAGTGGCCCACAGCCATGTGTTGTTGGCTTGCGATGCACAGAGTTAGTGACACCAGGGCAGTTGTCGGTAGTGTTTGATCACCTCTGTAACGATGATCCTTTTTCCCTCCGGACTGAAACGAGTCATCCTCTTACACCTCTCCTTGCGTGCAATGACATGCACTCTGCCATAGAAAAATCAAGACTCAGTTCCAAATGTGTGACCTACTCCAGCACAGTGTGGCCCGAGGGCAGTAGTCCACATGGGCACACAGACACTTGTGGTTGGAATGCTATACACAGACTTGGTGTCACCACATCGAAGGGAGTATAGTGAGATAAAAGCAGCCATAATTAATGTTCTCTGCCTTAGTGTAATCAAGACTCAGTTTCAAATGTGTTACCTACTAGTCCGCTGTGTATGCCGGTGGAGTACATCAACGAGAAGGGAGTACTGTGGGCCTGTGTCGCGGAGGCTCTGATGGTCTGAGGAGGCTGCCAGGGTTGCGGCACTCGGGCTTGGAGCTTGCACTGGCACGTGGTGAGCCCTCTTTGACACACGCTGGTATCGGCAGGTGTGCATTGAGGCCTGGGTGCCCAGGGCCTGGCAGGACTGGTTCGGGGACCAGCGGCTGGGGTGCAGCAGGTGCACAGGATCGCAGGCAACACTGGTCACGGCAACGGCGTCAGCCTTGTGGCGGGGTGAGGGGCGCCACCCTGGAAGAGACGTTGGGCATTCCGGAAGAGAACCACGCCCAGAGCTACGTGCTTTTTAGTCACACCCCTACGCTGGCCTGGTGTACGCCGGGCCAGCCCACTCCGCTCACGCTTACAGGGGGGGAAGGAACAAGCTACAATTCCGGGATCTTCCCCACTGGCTGGGGTGACATGGTTGCGTCCACTGTCTACTACACTTCATACACCAGTGGTGTATGTCAACATGGATATGTGTGAGGTCTGCATACTGCAGTCTGGCCATCGCATCCACGCCACACTTGGCATTGTGTACATTCATCGTCACTTGCCTCCTTCGCACATGCCTGGTCCCCACTTCTTCCCACAATCTGCTATCGTGTGGCTGAGGTGCTTGCCGTTGATGGCTTATGTGCATGGCTGGCACACGTTGCCTCAGTAAGATGTGCTGTCATGTCTGGTGGGTGGACATATTGTTTGGCATGTTGAATGTAAGTTTGTGACGTGTGCATTCCCAGTGTTGAGTTGCATGATTGTGGAGTTGAGGTGTGTGGTGTGTTCTTCTGGTACTTGACAACGAGTAGCGCATTTCCGTAGGTGCCAGCCTGGAAGCGCCGGTTGATGATGGACTGTCGGAAGATGTAGGACTCATGCACTCTGCATGGGTGGTTGGCGTCGACGTTGGTGGAGATTCCCCGGTGGTCCACTATTGCCTGCACAGTGATGGAATGCACGTGCTTTTGGTAGCGGATATTGTGTGCAGTGTTGCCAAGTAGGACATGTGTTCAGTTAATTGCCCCCTGACACGTGAGGGAAGCCAGCTATGGCGTAGACACCTTGCTTGTTCTCCAGCTGTTCCTGCGCAATGTGGGGGAAGGATAGGTAGTGTGGTACCAAGCTGATGATGGCATCCAAGACAGTTGTGGGGGGCTTGGACTGGGCTGGCTGTGAGACTCCTCCGACTCTGGCAGTTGTTGGTTGGAAGGTCCCAGAGGCCAACAGGTGCCGCACAGCCAGCAGCTTTGTCTGCGGAGGGATGTTGGTTGTCCGCTGTGTTGGTACCGTCAGCCTGTGGGCAATGGTGGTCAGGATGCGTAGGATTGTTGTCCTTTTGAGCATGTGGTGGGCAATGACATTCCCTGGTTTTGGGTCTGTGAGGTTGGTGCGTTTTCAGGCGGTCGCTGTCTTTGTCTGCGCTGTCTCAGTGTTGGTCTGGGAGGGGGTGGGGAGGGGTCCGGGGGGGTCCTGGGCGTGGTGGCGGCGGGTGTTGTGGCCCTGTTGGGGCTACAAGCTGCATGATCAGTGGATCCATGGCATCTGTTGTTTTTCAGGTGTGGCTGTGGTCTGGGCTCCCTTTTCTGGTGCAGGTTGTAGTCCGACTTTGCACCAGGTCAGAGCAGGTGTTAATTTCCTGCTGCTAACGCGCCTTATCGCCTGTTTTGTGATCTTAACGCAGATCAGGCTGGTCGTTGAGTATGCTGAGGTGTGCTGTTGTCGCTGATTTTTCCTCGGGAACGCCTACTCTGCATCTCATTAGCGATAGTTGCCGGGGTCATCTGTGGTGATGTTTTTTGAGGATGCTATCGCTGGAAAACTGGTGATATTGGCTGTTTGCACCAGCTTGTGAATGGGGCGATAAATTTATCGCCATTTTGTCTGAGATAAAGTGCCGATAAATCGCCGATAGCTCCTTGAGAATATGCCCCTTAATTGTCTCAAGGGCGCTTCGATGTTTCTCTGCCTGATAAAAATTCTGGAAATTTGGAGTTCAGTAGTTAATTTTTATCAAAACACATTTTCGCAAAGGCACAGAAAGTGCACTCATGAAATATTCCAACACTCTTCTGGAATTCCAATTAAAGTGCTGCAGGTTTGCCTGATCTAACATAGTTTTAAAGAAAATGACGGCAAAAAAGAATGCATGTTCAGTAGATTCCATCATGTGTTATAATTGAGAATATCCTTCCAAGGGACAAGGAGGAAAATATAAAAAAAACACATCTCATAATTTCATGCAATAAACAATGACACTGCTGATACAGATTTTATAAGTGCATACATCAGTGCACTCAGTTAGCGCAGGCACTGCTCTGACTCTGGCTTTCATACTCTCTTATTATTTCTAGTAAATACATGTTCATGCCTAAAAATCAATTTTTCGTTTCCATCAAGTGTACACAAGTACCACTGCTAGGCCTCGGTGGGCTCTTTCTTATATTGTCCTGTGTTACCATCTCGCACCAATAAGGCAAGAATTACCGCTGAAATCACCAGACCATCAGAATCTCAAGCCTGGCTCTGGGAGTCATCGCACCATATTTGGCCACAGTGCACCTTATATGGTCGCCAATATTTCAGGACCAGCATCTTGCCCATCGTGTGCACGATCCTGCCACAAATGGCCCCAAGATGCCAAGAATGACCACCTGTACCCCAAGGGTAGTCCCAATGTAGTACCCTGGCCAAGGTACTACCCTTGGCCAGGGTAGTCCAAAATGCTGGCCAGCATTTTGTGCAGGGAGTGGACTCGAGCACCATCCTGCCATAGATGGCCATAAAATGCCAAGAATTTCCCCCAAATATGATATGGGGGAGCCCATAATCCTGATCACCAATATTTCAAGGCGAGGAGCTAGCCAGCACATTTGATCACACCTGCATATATACCGGGCCACTGGAATTATGCGGCAGGGAACAGCCAAATTATGCAGCAGGTTTGAGAAACATGCAGCATGAAAAGACAATTTATGCAGCATAATGCGGAATAATTTGTGATAGTATTACTTCACTATTTTTTTTTTTTTATTGTTAACACTGTCTGGGCTTCTATCCAGTACGAAGGGGAACGAGGCAGGGTTGCTCGTTATCGCCTTTGTTGTTTGCCCTGGCGGTTGAGCCCCTGGCGGCCCATGCTCGACTGGGACGCGCATACGCTGGGCTGCTACTGCGGGGGAAAACCCATTATATTTCCCTCTATGCAGACGATTTACTGCTTTTCCTGGCTGACGCGGAAGGGGACCTACATGGCGCCAAGGCGCTACTGAAGGACTTCGGATACTTGTCGGGCCTGAAAGTCAACTGGGGCAAGACTTGTGTGTACCCCATCACACAGTGGGAGCGGACCCCCCCCCACCCTGGGGGCAATCCGCTGTGAGGCTAGCTGTCTGCCGTACCTGGGAGTGCATATCTACCGCACCCAACAAGATCTGTTGGAAGGAAATGTAGGGAGGGCGATCAGAGGCCTGGCGGGCAGTATTGGATTCTGGAGCACCCTCCCGCTCTCGGTAGCTGGGCGGGTAGCGCTACTGAAGATGGTGGCGCTCCCGCGACTGTTGTATTTCTTCCGTACGCTCCCTATTTGGGTGCCGGTGTCGTTCTTCCGCAGGCTCACAGCCATGATCACGGGCTTTATCTGGGGATCTGGCAGACGACGGGTGGCGCTGGCCACACTGCGACGGCCTAGAGCCGAGGGAGGGCTTGCTGTGCCCGACTTCGAGTGGTATTATTTGGCTGCCCAGCTGCGATGGCTCACGCAGGCAGTGGCTAGGGAGTTTAGAGGCCCCGAAGACCCACAGGGCAGGGTGATCCCGCAACACGTTCTTTCTTTTATTGTCTTCCAGCAGCGACTCGAGCTGTCGCAACTGACGCTTGAGGAGCGAACGCTCCGGTTGTGTTGGAACCGCAGCCTGCGGAGGGTCGGCACTGTTCACCCCTACGCCCCGGAGATCCCATTGGGTATGTGCACGGCCCTCCCCCACGGCGGGGATTGGTCGGGGCTGGCTCAGTGGGAAGACCTAGGGATACAGATGGTGGGGGACCTGTACCTAAATGGAGTGCTTCAGCCATTCCAGGGACTGCAGGATTCCTTCGGGATCCCGAGGGGAGACTATCTACTCCACGCGGCCCTGGTGGCAGCTGTACAAAAGCACTGGAATGCGGGACTCTCTGAACCGCAGATGGCTGCCGGCTGTCAGTATGTGTTCATGGCGGCGGGCACAGTCAAGGCCATTACATGCCTCTATCAGAGAATGGCGACGGAGCACCTAGCCCCTTTGAGTGCGCTGAAAGATAAATGGGAACTGGACATCGGGAAGCCCATCCCGGACTTGACGTGGCCCAAGTTGCAGAGATGGGCCTGGAAGAGCACACGTAATGCCAGGTTTCAATTGGTGCAGTACTTTATCTTGCATAGGGCATATCTGACGCCAGCTAAATTATTTCAATATTTTGGGGGTCCCACTCCGCAGTGCCCTCGCTGTGGGGAGGAGGGGGCTGACTTTAAGCACATGTTTTGGTCCTGTGGCGTCCTAAGCTGCTACTGGGGGGAGGTCATTGATTGCTTGACTCAAGTGACGGGGCAGGAATTGGGGGTGGAAATGGGAGTTTGTCTGCTGCTGTGGTTTCTCCACACACCGCGCACGAAAGTCACGAGCAAGTTTTGCGACTTAGGGCTGGTGGTGGCTAAAAGAGAAATTACCCTACACTGGAAATCGAGAACTGGTCCCAGCTTTGCGAGGTGGAGAGCTACCTTCACAAAATGGGCGGGTAGCGAGAGTACGCTCAGGTTGCAGCTAGCGCTGCGGGGAAATGATGAAAAGGCGTTAGCCATGGCACATGCATGGGAAGCACTAGTGGTTGACCTCTGGGGGTGGGGCACAGAAGCGGAGGAGGGCGCTGAAGCACTGGAGCAGCATGCAGCAGCGTAGCGGTGGAGAGGCAGCTGACGGGTCACGCATGAGGGCGGGAGGGCTTCCCTTCTCCTTTCTGCTTGGCGCCTGACCATGGGGGTGGGGAGTAGCCTGCGGCCGCTCACACGGCTAATTACGAGACAGATTTATCCCGGTACCTGCGGTTATGGCACACTAACATGTGGGTGGGGGGAGGGAGTATCTGCGTTGGGGAGTGTTGGGGGGCAGTGCATTGGTAGTTGGAAGTGGTCTACACTGTACTATGCAATGGCGCTTATTACTGGGAGAAGACCAATGATATGCTGGTCATTGCAGATGGCAATTGTAATTGAGTTATGCAATAAAAATTGTTTTTGCAAAACAAACACTGTCTGGGCTTTGGTTGCACCTCCTTAGTACCAATAAGCAACAGAAAGATGACCAGCAACCTTTGCAAATGGTCTTCCACTGCCCGACAACACATGTCGCTGCGTTTTTAATAACATTTTTTTTGCTAAAATCAACAGATGATGGATTAGGTGCCAAATCTATAATTATGCGAAAATTGCTGTGGCCGCACATTCACAGAATTCCAGTGGCCCTGCATGTAT
Source organism: Triturus cristatus (assembly GCF_964204655.1). Lineage (NCBI taxonomy): Eukaryota > Metazoa > Chordata > Amphibia > Caudata > Salamandridae > Triturus > Triturus cristatus. The sequence goes on along the minus strand of NW_028187635.1, from coordinate 1,670,256 downwards.
ACATGCTTGCACATACAGTCACAGTGGTGTAAATACACACACTGCCACACCCTCGCCTACTCTCTCCACGACACCTGCATGCATGTGCCCGTGTGACTCAGGGCCTTGCAATTGGTAAGCGTGCTGACAGGCAGGGCCCATTAAGACATATAAGGCCCATTTGAAGGCCAACCTCCTCTTACACAGATCCCTGTCTTACACCGCTCTAAATACACAAACTGCGCATATCTGCTTGGGTGAGGTTTCCTCACAGGCCAAGACATGCACAGTTTGTGTATGTTTTTTCCTCCTGTCACTCTGAAAGTCTGGAGCTGCTGTGCAGAGCCCTTGGACAGCAGAGCTATCTCTTGCACCACATACCGTAAGTCTGAAGTCTAGAAAGAAGGGACCAAAAAAAACACTGATTAAGACTGTCTTTTTGGTTTTTATTTCGTAAATCGATGTCACTAAGTTTTTATCTGTTTATCTTTTATGATCTGCTTTTGGAAGATCGAAAAAAGGTTATTCATGTATATGATATATACACAAAGTTTTACTTACATCAACAGCTTTTAAGGCAGCCGTTTTCATATTGTGTTCAGCATGTCCATCCTGGAGGTGCCATTTACAGTATCATGTGGCTAAATCCCTACCTGTACCTTCTTATTGGTCCATAGGTATCCCCTCTTCCTTCTCTTGCTGTATCACCCTCAGTGTCTCAGGCCTGTTGCTTTTGTATGCGCCCTGCGGCTTGGGAAATGTGTCCAGGCTGCAAAAACTGCTCTAGCAGCGGGCTGTGGACCCCCCACACCCACTGTTTCCATGACCTAGCACAGTTCATCCACCTGTATCCCTTCGGTGCCCACTTCACAGTGGTCCTGGGGATAACACCCAATTCTATTACCAGTTCTGAGGCTTCTCAAGAGAAATGCAAAAAGCAGAGAAGAGAGATGTGAAATTAATAGGGATACGTGTCACTTAGGTATTACATCAATCCTTCAAAATAATCTATTCTCAAGTTAAAATTTCTGAAATATTACTTACAAAAAATCTAACAGGCACATGCATCAAAAGAAAAACCGGTCGCAAACGGGGCAGATTCTCAGAATCTGCCCCTTTGCGACCGGTATTTTTGCATTTGGGATGCATCATCCAAAATGCAAAAACCACAATTTAAGTGATCTCTAATTTGCGATTAGTTAAATTGCGATTGCATTTAAGGAATCCCAAATTGAGATTCCTTAAATGCAGTGCATTAAAGTAAAAAAAATTAGCGATTTCGCTACTAGGGTGCGCAAATTACCATGAAGTTGAACTTCATGGTAATTTGCAAAACCTTTGAAAAAAGCACTTTTGTGCATTTTTCAAAATTTCATGTTGCGAACACACATGCCCTTAGGGCATGTGTGTGCGCAACATATGTGCACAGGTCAATTCCAGGGGTGCAACAGGGTGTCCTTTTGACACCCTTGCACCCTGAAATTGCTAGCGCAATTTGCGAGTACCTATTGGTACTCGCAAATTGCGCTTGCAATTTCCCATTCAATTCAATTCCCATGCAATTTCCCAGTCATTCCTATGGGCCTGTGGGCCCATAGGAATGAATGGGAAACTATTCCTTATTTGCGACTCGCAATTTGCGAGTCACAAATAAGGAATGTGTAAGAATCGCTATTATTATAGCGTTTCCTACATGCATAGGATTTTGCGAGTCCTTAATTGCGAATCCTTAATATTCGCAATTAAGGACTCGCAAAATCCTAGCTTGATGCATGTGCCAGTAAATATTTAAAAAATACCAAAATGGATTTGGGAAAAATAGATAAGGAGGGGGGATGAGGAGAACAGAAAAAAGAGGAACAAGCATTTGCAATGCAATAGGTCTCGCATTACTGAAAGTTTGAGCTATTGCTGTTGCAAACAATAATGCAACGGCAATAGCTAAAACTTTCAGTAATACGAGACCTATTGCATTTTTAATGCTTGTTATTTACTCTTCTTGGGGAATGTCTACCTGGTGGACTCCACCCAATGGTGCACTTACCGATCTCCTGGAAGATCATTTGCAGGCGTGACTCCAGCTTCGGCAGCATCCTCCATCCGCCCTGCGGACTCTCACCCTTCTCAAAGGGACCCCTTAAAACAAGAGCGTATTTGTGAATCTCCCACTGAACTGCGCGCCAGGGCCCGTCTCCTCTCTAATGAAAACCTTTAATCAGATTCAAATAGGTTACTGTTCAGGGGGAAAATAGAAATATGGATTTGATAGCAATAAATTTCCATCGCTGGCTAAGCCCACTGCTTAATTGTCCTGTCCCAGGGCTCACACATTTCATTGTTTGCTGGGTGCTTAAGTCCCGCTCTCATTTTGTGTCGGTGACATTACTGCTGATGGGCCTAATACTCTGATAATTTGAAAGGGGATTGAATGATAGAACGTAGAGTATTAAAAGAAAGGGAAAAAAGAGGGGGGACTGTAAGAGGGGCTGGGGGACAGGGAAGGATAGGGTGCTGCAGCTGGATTTCACTTTTGAAAAAAAAAGTAATTTTCTTCAAAGTCAAATCATTGTTTTTATGAAAGTGGAAAAGACGAGTCTGCAGATCGGTCCGGCGGTGGCCGGCGCCCTCATTATTGTCCTAATGGTTATTAATTATTAGACAGGTGTAAAAGATGATCTTCTTAAATTATGCAGGAGAACAGAAGTGTTGGTTAAACTCAGTGAGGTTTATTAAGATCCAGAGACAACGACCTCATCCATCATCAACTCCTGCAACTGCCAATAATGATCAGTTGCTTACATTCTACCACACATGACATTCTATAGGTTCCATGTTCCAATTCTGGTAACCTAGTAACATGGGGCTTATTCTTATTCTAATACAAGAACACTACATCACCTCCCCTCTTAACAGTGCGTAAAGAAAATATAACCAACATCAAAAGAAATTTGAGGGAGAGCTATGTACAAAGGAAAAACAAGGTTCAAACAAAGTCCTGGAACCTGGTTACCCATCAGTTGAGGCACACATAAGCATAAATAGAGATTTTTAAAAGGAGGATATATGTTCAAAGTCCACAAAATGCTCCACAGTTTTCATTGAATTCTCATTCTTTATAGTTCTTTCTTGTTATGCCCATGTATCAATACAACACAAAACAGCCGACACGTGTTTCATCCATCAGGACTTTTTCAAGGCTGTGAACAAATATATACAAATATACAATTACAAACCAATAAAAGAATACAATCCACAGAATTTAATTGTTAAAAAGGCAATATTTACAGTAAAATTCTCTTCCACATAATCTAATGTATATACATTTGCGCTGTGCAAGTTTTTGTCATTGACACTAAATAGTAATAGGGGGCTAGTGTCAAAGAGTTAATAAAGAAATAGAACACTCCAGTGAGGAATTTCACCATTGAAATGCAAAGAACCACCACCAAAATTACAAAAAGGCACTATGTGCACAAAAGATTATTGTAAAGATCTAACCTCATTAAAAGCTAGTATCTCACCTAGTGTGTATTAGACGAGAGGTTCGGCCACTCCTTCCTCACTTGTTTAGTCTCAATGGTAGCTAGATACTTGTCCCATCACAATGGGTCCTTCCCTTGTGGATCACGTAATCGTATTTATCTGCTTGCCATAACAATATATGCGCCATAACCAATAAGTAGTGATACACCTATCGACCAAGAGAAAAATTAGCTTAAAAAAATTCATATCTCTGTCTCCATCTAGCATTTTTTACCAATAATTAAAACCAAAGTCCTGGAACCTAGCAGGGCGCTGAAGAACCCTGCGAGGTCTAACATTTCTTTCAAGTGCAACATTTCTTTGAGGTTATGATTGCCAATTTTCACAGCATTCTTGAAGACTTTGATTACTCTGAATGTGGTGCTAAATTTTGACTTAGACTTGCCCAAACGGGGAGATTTTATCTTCACCCAGTCTCCCACAGAAACCTCTGTGTGCTTGACAGCTCTCCTTACATCATACCATTTCTTCCTCTTCTCCTTAATTACACACTCTTTTTCTTTCCAGCCTGCCACACTATCAGCATTCGCATCAACTAATAGTCTCTTAGAAGACACCCATGAAGGACAAACCTCCATGTTAGCCACTCTCCTCTTGAACAAGTGAAACGGTGAAACACCTGTGGAGGAGTGAGAAGTGAATCTGTATTCCCTAACCTTTTTCATCATGGCTACCTCACAGTCAGCACCACTTGCAACAGCTTGTTGTACGGCCTCTTTTAACACCTTCACAAACCTTTCCACAGCTCCATTGCTCTCCGGATGATAAAGAGCTGCCTTCTTATGTTTGATGCCCCTGGAGACCAAATACTCTTCTACTACCGCTGAGGTGAATTGTACACCATTATCAGAAAGTAAACACATGGGAAATCCTTCCCTTTCAAACAAACTATCCAAAAACTCAATCACCACCGAAGATTCTATAGAACCTACTACCTTAATCTCAGGCCAGCGAGAGTACATATCCAAGCACACCAGAACGTACATATCGCAAGATTTTATCAATAGCAATAGCAATATCCAACCAAGGCCCATTAGATTGCTCCCTCACCACCATGGGTTGAGTTCTACATTTCAAGATCTTGTCACTGCAGGCACATTCTGAACAATTTCTTACCTCTCTTTCAATCCAGACATCCATGGCAGGCCACCAATATGCTTCTCTTAGCCTCTCCTTAGTTTTAACAATTCCCATATGACTGGCGTGTGTACTTTTCAGTAACCTATCCCAAAGAATGCGAGGAGGAATTAATCTGCTACCTCTTAAGAGGATACCATCCACCACCGATAAATCGTCTTTAACCTGCCAAAAACCAGTCAACTCTCCATCACAGTCTTTCTTGTCACACCACCCCTTTGAAATCATATCAATAACTTTTTGTAGAAGTTCATCCTCGACTAAAGCCTTTTTCCAATCATTCTCAGATACAATACCATCACTTAACAGACAAACATCAACTTCTTCAAATTCCTCACCACCAAACTGATCACATTCCAAAGGTTCCTCACGCACAGTGCCCAGTCTTGATTAGCAATTTGCAAGTGTGTTCGAGACTCCTGGCAGATACGAAACAACAAAATTAAATTCCTGTAGTGCAACCACCCACTTACGTATTCGATGAGAAACAAAATCAATCCCCTTTTTTGTAAAAACTTCCTTCAATGGTTTGTGGTCCGTTAGGACTTCAAACTTGCTTCCCCAAAGAAATTTGTGTAGTTTGCGAATCGACCAATAGATGGCAAGCGCTTCTCTTTCTACAACAGAGTAGTTATACTCTGCTCCTCGCAAAGGTCTGGACATGAACAATACCACTTTCTCTTTGCCCTCTGATCTTTGAAATAAGACTACACCCAAACCTTTGGAGCTCGCATCAGTCATTAAATAAGAATCCTTTTTGGGATCAACTCTGCTAAGATCTTGTGCATGATTTAGACAATTCTTAAGATTTTCAAATTCTTCATCACAAACACGAGACCATATAAATTCTGAACCCTTTTTTAAAAGATCACGTAAATGTCTGGTGACCCCTGCAAAATTTGGCACAAATTTATGATAAAATTCGTCCAGCCCCAAGAATTTTACCAGTTCGTCTTTACTCTGGGGAGGCCTGAGTTTGCAAATGGCATCAACTAAAGATGCCTTGGGCTTAATTCCATTTCCAGAGACATGGTGACCTAAATATTCAATTTCAGCCACATCAAACTTGCATTTGTCAGCTCGTAAAGTTAGTCCGGCCTCACATAATTTTGTCAACACTGCCCTCATCCTACCATCATGCTCTTCAGAGTTGACCCCAAAAACGAGAACATCATCCTGGTATATTTTGATGCCCTCAGTACCCTTCAAGACTAGTTCCATCACTCTTTGGAATACTGAAGCAGCAGAAATTAAGCCAAAAGGCATTCTCAAAAATTTAAACGTGCCATAAGGCGTGACAAATGCTGTCAAATTTTGAGAGGAGGGGTGTAATCTGACCTGATTGTAGGCCGAAGATAGATCAAGAGATGAAAAATGTTTCGCCCTTCCAAGAGAGCACAACATCTCATTAATATTTGGCAATGGATAGTGATCCACAACCACTGCCTTATTAAGTTCCCTCAAGTCAACACAGAGCCTGGCCTCCCCATTAGCCTTACGAGCCAAAACTATGGGAGAAAGCCACTCGGTTGCTTCAACTTCTTCTATGATCCCATTGTCCTTTAGTTTGTCAAGTTCAACCTTCATAGTCTCTTTTGCCACCAGAGGAACATTACGAACTTTTGCCACCTTAGGTAGTGAACCAGGCTTTATTTTGATTTGGTGCATGTAGTGTTTAAGACACCCTCATTTTTTGTCAAAAACTTCAGGGAACTCTTTAACCCAGTTTTTACTCCCTGCAGCAACCTGACAGACAGAAGGCATTTCTTTTAAGCACACAGACGGATTTTGATTAGGATCCAAAAGAACATACAAGTCGCGTTGATGAAACCAACTCGAAAGTGAGTCTCCCTTCATTGAAATATAGACTTTCGCAGGGACAATTCTTCCTTTATAATCAATTGTCCCCCAAAACCATCCAAGTAGATCAATATTTTCTCCACTGTAACCCTTTGGTTTTACATCTGGTTTCATTAGAGTGACTTTACCCAACAAATATTGATCAAAATATTTCTTCGGAATTAATGTCACTTTTGCCCCTTAATCAAATAACATTTTTACAGGTGCATCATTAATTAGAATAAAATCTATGGGTCCGCCAGAACCTTTATTTGGCAGATCTCATTTTCATCAACCTCGTCCTCAATAAATATACCTCTCTAATTTTCTTTTGGTCTCTTCCTGACCTACAACACTTCGTAAAATGACCTTTGCGACCACATGTTTTGCAAATAGCCTTCCACCCAGGACAGTCTTTAAAGTTCGCAATGTGACCTGAGTTTCCACATCTAAAACATTTAACTTGAAAATTCTTCGAATTACCAGGTTGAGCATCCCTTCTGGATGAGTTTTTTTAACTAAAATTTGACTTATTTATGGCCTTTGAGACTTCATGAATATTTTTATCATTACCACTATCCACCTTTAATACTGAGTTTTGCCCTTTGTTAAGGGAAGAGTCTTTATCCTTTTGAATCGTTTCAAGACAAACTTTTGAATGTTCATACGTTTTGGCAATTGTGACTACCTCGTGCAAAGAAGGATTATCTTTCTGCCATAAGTTGTCTTTAGCTTTATCAACGCTACATCCTAACATCATCTGGTCTCTGAGACGTTCTTCAAGTGAAGCACCAAAGTTGCATGTAGAAGCCAACTTGCGTAGTTCAGTAATATATTGTTTGACAGTTTCTTCAGGCTTTTGCATACGTTTCCCAAAGTGGTATCTTTCTAGAACCATGCTCACTTTGGGTAAATAATGTAAATCAAGTTTTTTTATAGAAATTTCAAATTCATTGAGGCCTGATGCATCACCATCTGATAAATCGGGAAGATACTCAAACACTTCTTGCCCTTCAGGTCCCAAAAAATACATCAAAAGAGAGGTTTTCCTCTCTGCGCTGAGAGATGTTCCACACACACGAGCATAATGATTAAACACCTTCTTCCACTTCAACCAGGGTATAGCAGGTTCACCTGGTGAAGACAAAAAGAATGTTGGAGCAGGTACATTTTGCATGGTGAAGGTAAGTGAGAAGAAACCCTCTTTTGTTTTTTTTTAACAAAGATACCACTTAGAAGAAGTAAAATGTAATGCCTCTCCCTTTATAACATTAAAGATGTGTTTTCTTGACACACACTTCCAAAGTAAAAAAAAATTATTATTGAGTGTGTCAGAATAAAAGTAACTGAAGAAAATGAAAACAGCTGTGCACATCAGCGATAATGTGCGTAATGACAAAAGAATGTTAACTGTGCGCATCAGTGATTGTGCGCGTGTAACAACAAAACAACTTTGTGACGAGTAGTATTAATTAACGTGTTGCTGTGTACATCAGATTTGTAGTTTCAATAAAGGTGTGCGCATCACCGAGTCAGGAATGCGCTTAAATAACACTTTTAATGAAGGGTGAGCACATCACCGAGTCGGGTTGTCATGGAAACGCATCGGGGATTGAAGAAATTCAAGATGGCCCCCGCATGGTGTAGTGACAAAATCACGCTTTGTGACGCTGTTCTTGAAGCGTCAGAGTCAGCACAAGACGAATCCTTTCTGCAGAGAGTGTTCACGAGTGCAGGACGCGAGAAGGCCATGGAAGCAGGCTTCGCGAGCACAATGCGCGAGAGGTGCGCGCGGTGAAGTACCCCCACAATATCCACGAGCGAGGAGAGGGTGTGAAATCTCAGAAGTACTCACGTCAGCCCCAGACACACAGAGTTGACAGAATGTCACTTCTCCTCAAGATGCCAAGGTAAGGCCCAGCGCGATGAATAGCAGGTCGATTCAGAAGGTTTTGTCTCGTTAGAATTGATGTGTTGAGGTCGATCTGGAATGCGTAGGTAGTTCCAAGCGTCGCCACATGTAAAAGATGATCTTCTTAAATTATGCAGGAGAACAGAAGTGTTGGTTAAACCAAGTGAGGTTTATTAAGATCCAGAGACAACGACCCCATCCATCATCAACTCCTGCAACTGCCAATAATGATCATTTGCTAACATTCTACCACACATGACATTCTATAGGTTCCATGTTCCAATTCTGGTAACCTAGTAACGTGGGGCTTATTCTTATTCTAATACAAGAACACTACAACAGGCAAGACCTAAAAATACTGATTGCATATGTGGATCACGTGCTGCGGGCGCGCACACACACATAAACACAAAACACACACACAGGCACACAGAGACAAACACACTCACACACACATACAAACCACACACGAACACATGCACGCTCACACACATAAAACACGCACACGCACACAAACAGAGCACACGCACCCTCACACACACAAAACACACACACTTCCCCCTCGCGGAGACCCTATGAACCTTTTGAGACGTGAAGCGTTTTAAGCGCACCGAGAGCGCATTAGGCGCTTTGGGCACTACCAGGGGACATTTGCCTGTACACATTCTCTCCTCCCAGCACAGGGACAGCGGGAACGGCTTATAAAAGTATTTATTGTATCCTGGTGAAAAAGGTTCACCAAGGTAATATTTGAAATGATGGCGCGTGCCACAGATGATAAATGTGGAACACCCGGAGGCTGAGGGGATAAACCGCTGCTGGGACCGCGGGCAATGGCAGTCTCATCGCTGTCAGGGGCGGCCTAGCGCCTAGTTCTTAGGAGTCGTAAAAACTGCAACTAAACGCTTCACGCGCCGCTCCCTCTGTAAAACGGGCACTACAGCTACTAACAGGGCTCAGTCCTTAACTAAGCTGCTCTTACAGAACAAGAAAGAAATATATGGCACCATGCACAGCACAAGGCAATGTACTCAGGAATATGTGGACATTGATACTCGGCACAGGCCTTGCTCTATTAGTACAGAAGTGTACAAAAAAGTAATAGCTGCAATGTGTGAATGAATCTCAGCTGCTGATAATTCCTCAGTGCCGCCTCCCAGTCCATCGTTATTCTGCACGCCATGCCACCTCAGTTTGGACGCAGACATGTACAAATTAGCCTTGAACCTGCTCCAACAGGATCATTCCAGGCCAGGGCACTGAACCGGAACCCAAGCAACTTTTTTTTAAAATCTCAGATCGATTTCCGATGAAGTTATTCTCTTCATATAAATACGATTGCACATTGGCTCCCTTGTTGGTCCTCCCAGCAGAGAGGCCAGGGACTGTTGAGTTGAGGAGCATAACGAAAAATAAGTGATGCACTCTGGCGGGAAGGGCTTGGTTCCACATCGGGTAACAACTGTTTATGCAGCGATTGGTCTCACAGTATTGCAGCTACATAGCACTGTAGATAAATCATCATACTATTCGTAACAATTAAAGGTCAAGTTGTCGACATCAGACGGGGACAAGGCTATTGTATGCCTTTACAGGGCAAATACTTCATACATTCCACCTGAAACTTGCACGTTGAGCTCCGCAGAGGTTGCATTAACACCTCATACCCATTGTACTAAATCGCCAAAGGTTCGACGGAGGGATAATAAATATCATGTATTAATCACGAGCACGCGAGCACCTTAAAATGAATGGTTTCACTCGTCTTTGTAATTTGGCAAATATTACGTAACTTAACGCCACACTATGCACGGACCCCAAAAGACGCATTCACGCACTTCGTGGTACGAACACGTGAGCCGCAGACTACAAACTAATTAATGCCTGTGGGTGCAGGGCAGGAACACACCGAACTAAAACTACATATTCGATTTCCAGGACAAACTAAATTGCACCTAGTTTCTGCTCACCGCTACTTCAGCGGGAGCTGGAAGCGGACACACATTTTGAGCAGTTTATTTTGTTAAAACGTGCACATTGCACATAATGTCGTTCCCTTACCTTGGAGGGAGTCGAGGAATCCTTGTGCCACGCCGGTGGCGGGCAGTGAGGAGAGCGGTGTTTCCCCTGCGGTGCGCTGGACTCCCCGCCCTCCGCTGCCAGTGTTACATGGAGAGACCCTGCGTATTCCGCTGTCCTCCAGCCCCGCTGCGGTTGCGTGTCCTCGGCTCCTGGCAGGGCAGGGAAAGGCTGCCGGAGGTTCCTGACAAGGCTCGGCCTGTCGGAAAACCCGGCCTGGATTCACGCTTCTGCGCACTTAATAACATTTGTGAGAAAGTGCACGAAGTGCTCTTTCCTTCAACAAAGCCTTCGCATGTCTTACAGTCTCTTCTGGGGTTTCCAAAACATCTCGAGGCAAGTCAATCTTTGGTGGCCTAAATTATGGCATATTTTTTCCATGGAAAAGCTGGCGGCTTTAATAACTGATAGGATGGGCAGATTTGAAAAGATCTGAATTCCATTTAAAATATTTATCGAAAATGCGGGAAGACATAGAGCTAGTCCGTTACATATGTGTAAGTAGATCTTCATAGATCAGGAATCTGTAGGCCGACTTCTCCCCCTTTGTCTAGCGAGGAAGATGGAATTCTTGCCGACCAGAATTAACAAGTGGCAGGCAAAGCGTTCGCTTTGACTTTCGCTTGAAAAACAAAGAAGCCCGCGAGTGCTGTGCACGCACGCGCCACTGCGAGCCATGTGGTTTCAATTATCACGCCTGTGTCTGGGCACGATAATTGAAACCACATGGCCTTTGGTGTGCGTAATAGACACCAATAGGCCATGGGCGGAGCAATGCGCCCGCCTTTGGCCTATTGCGTGCTCTCTTGCTAAAAAACACGCACGCAAAGGCCAATAGCGGGGCACAAAAGGAAAAGCACAAGCACAAGCGCTTGCGATTCTAGGCTCCGTTTTGGAAACCCCTGCAAAAGGACTCTCGCTGCGCGAGCAGTGCTATGCACTGCATCGCTAGGCGCGAGACCTAAAAAGGAGAAGGGAAGAGGGTGTAAAGGTTCTTCTTTATGAGAAAAAAATAGAGAGCAGAAAAATGGCAATAAAAAACGAAGGAGTGACTAGAGTGAAAAATTAAAAAGCAAGAAAGATATGGTTTGGCGCTTGTCCTGTGAGGTAAAAATGGTAATTAAGTAAACACCAAAAAGGGTGAAAAAAAAGGAGACTACAGGGAAAACTTGATGTGATAAACGGTAAAGTCAAATAGAAGTAAAGAAATACGAGGTAAAAAAGTAAAGTAAAACATTTGAGAAGTAAAAAATAGAACGAATGATTTACATATGTGCATGTGAGTGGTCTGGTGAGTTAATTTTACCATCAGTGCAAAAACAACAGTTGATGGACAGAATGCAGAACAATGTCATACATGCACCCCAGTACACAGATCTGGGCCTAAATCCATCGTTTTTTTGCTCACCATGCTGTTCCAGTTTGAACCCAGCCATATGCAAATCAGTCTTGACCCTGTGCCTCATGGGTACAGTCCAGCCCGAACTGCCAAGTCAGGTCCTCCCTGGACTGGAAACAAGCATCCTAGGACCGGTTTCGGGGATTCACCCCTCTTCAGCCAGGAGAGCTTGATTCCTATGACATTAATGGCCGGAATTGCCTTTAGAGCATCACTTCAGCCACACCATCAATCTTCCTTGTTGTAAAAGAAAGACTACATAAGAATCGCTGCACTTGGCACACATTCCAGCATCTGCTGTATAATTTGCAGATTTCAACATAAATGCTTATGTTTTCAGATCAGATCAAATGTTACTGAAAATGAGGAGCAGATGTTGTGTAGCACCGTCCTTCAGTTGTTGATTGCTGTATATAGGTATTACACAGGTACTAATGAGGCGACACTGTTGTCCAGACCATATATTAATATCCTTATTTGATAGACTGGGGGAAGCATTTTATCTACAGGAAATTCTACTATGTTATAATATAATTAAACGAGGTTGGAAACAATTATTGTTTCTTTAGCATGAAATTTGGCAATCTATTCCAGGGCGACTCTTCTCAAAGCAGCAGTTATTTCAACAGAGTACTCCTTTTTCAGAAAAATCACAAACTTTGTACTCCTTTTTAGGTCTTGCCTACGCAGCGCGCGCTGCATAGGAAGGGATCTCTTGGAATCGATTTGCTTTTTCGCCCAAAAACGTGCACGCTTTGTATTGCTTTCAATGGCAACGCGTGTATGTTTGGCGATTCCCTTGCGGGAGTGAGCTTTGGCAACATCTGTTTGTAATTAACTTGCAAACAAATGGTGCCCCTGCTCGCTCCCGCAAGGGAAACGCTTTGTGGGTCTGTTTTTTTTGTTTTGTTTTTTGCTCGTCAGTTCCTGCAGGCACACTTCCCTCACTTAAAATAAACTTTAGTTTACCTAACGCCACACTTTACCGCAAATGTAATCATGGCCTCGGGGGCTCTATTATTTCCTTCAAAGCTGCTAACATGATTCTTGGTGAGTATCTTGTTTTTGGAGAGTGTTTGTACACATGCTATTGTCTTCTAGTGGACTCTGTTAAGGGGATGCTTTTTTCAGAGTAACAGAGACTAGTTTCCAGGACGCACGTGTATTATAGTATTTCTTATTCTGTACCCCTGGGAAATGGGACGGGTGCCCACCTTTAATCGTAAATGTTTGTGTTCAGAGATGTAAGTTGGAATCCGTATTCCATCTCGTACTTATTAAAATATTGTCATTGTCACCCACAGCTTCAATTTTGGTTTACGCTAAAAATCTATTTTTTTATTTTAAAAGTAGTTTCCTGAAAAAATGTGTATAGTGAATTTAACGGCGAGTTGCGTTAAAGCACGAGATGAGCATGGGTGTATGTGGGGAGGGGTGGGGCAGGGGTTCAGGGGGAGAATGCAATTCTTTGCCAGGCCAGTTTTTTAGGTCTCGGGACCATCCGGTCTGCCGAAGGCAGAACCGGAAGTCGAGAGATTTAATGTTTTGGAGAAGAGGGGCTTGAACCCGCCCCTCTTCTCCCCTGTTCTCCATTGGCTGGCCTCTTCAATGCTGGCCAGCCATTGGAGAAGAGGTCCCGTCACTCCGATCATGCCCCATCCTTTTCGGATCGGGGGCATGTTTTTGGCAAGAAGTCTCATTCTCTCCTCCAGCCAATGGCTGGAGGAGATAACAGCAAAACACGCCCCCGAATCCGAAATGGACGCTGCGTTTCTCCGAGGCATTTCTGCTCTGCCTCGGAGAAAGGCGGTGGTGCCCTGCTTTCTCTCCCCTTTACACGTTTTCTTCCATTCCCTCCTTTCGAGAGCTAAGAATATAATACAAGTCACTTCCTATTCTACGATCCCCTTATGCTTCTGCCACGCCACATCGTACAGTCAGCGGAGTTCTCTACAGCGGATGGTGTCTCTAATTTCCCTCACTCCTGTCATCAGTTTTCTACTGCTTAGAAGTGGGAACTAACCTGGTTTGGCGCGGACCACAGATGCGTAAACAAGGATAACCAGACCCCCGCCCTGTGAAAAAGACAGTTCTGTGGCAAACTATTCGAAATGCGAAGCTGTGTTATTTCTTCCGAGGGCGAGCTGTTAACGCGTCGTATATTTGGAAGGCAACTATGCACCTAGAAAAAAGTGTTCAATAATTCTACAACTACCCTAAAAGTAACATAAATATTTTAAAACGTAGTAAGGTTTGCAGAGGAAATAATGTAAAAGTATACCGGGGAAGTAGTAGAATCGATTACAAATATTAAAACGTGGCTTTTGATTGGCCAAAAGCCCAGACACATCATCAGTGACAAGCACGCTACGCTACGTTCTCTTTCTGTGCGTTCTGGAACACTTCTTCCGATGCTGCGCACGCACGGCCAGCACTCTCGGAGCGCGGCGGAGCCCGGTAGCGAGGCCTGGTGAGTACACAGACACCTTATCAGCATTCCCTCCCACTGCTTTTAACTGCATCAGCGCTGCAGGCATGGGACAAGACGCCAACCACTTAAAGTTTATTTACCCGCATCCCAGCTTGACCGGCAGCAGCAGTGTAAAGGGATGGGTGGCCGGGCCCTGAATACGAAAATGTCATGTTTACTCTGCGCTTCACTTGGCTGCGCCTAAAACAAACCCTAAAAGTAAATATTTTCACCCCCTTCTCAATTATTTTTGCCTTCTGTTTTTGACCGTCTTCTTTTCCAGATTGCCTCTATTGTTCTTAAGCAACTCCCTATGATCACTGCCATTCCGTGTTCTTGCTGCTGAATTATGTTGATTATTGAGTCAGCAATGACCAAATGAAAAAACATAATCAATGATATTTGGTTGTTTGTATGTCTCACCTGAGGCGGCGCATGTGCTGTTGCCTGCAAGATCGTTTGTTAACTAAAATAAAACTTGGAAAGGGCTCTAAGCCCGCCGAATGCTTACCATAGGTTGGCTTCATCGTCACCCTCATTTCTTTGCTTCTTATTGGTCAGCGCATGAAAGTTGTATTTTCTCTTCGTTTGTTTGTGCTTTCGCTAGAGCATGGACCAATTACCTCTTCCTTGTCAAGTGTGCGTCTACTGTCACTTTTAGTTTACTTGTTTTTCTTACTTTAGATGTTACAATCCATATGTTTGTATTTTTACTGTCCATCTCCCCTACTTCACTTCGTTGCTTACCCATTCCCCCTCTGCCCTTTTCCTGCTATCTTTCATCTTCCTGACAACTACCATCCTCCTCCCGCTGTCCGTCATCTTGCTTGACACTCCCACGGTCCCTCATGCTGCTCGACCCCCTCCTGCTTTCCATTGTGTTGCTGCTCCCTCGCACAATCCACTCCCGGAATGTCAGTTAAGTTGAATGCCTACTCCACTGCACTCCTTCCACGTTGTTGCTTGCACCTTGTCCTCCCCTGCCTGTGTCGTTGCTTGCAACCTGCCCTACCGCCCTGCTCCCATATTGTTGCTTACACCCGCTCTTCCCCAATGTTCTCTTGCATCCCTACTGCCTGGTTGTACCTCTTAATGCCCTGAAATATAGTCCTTTCTCAGGCCAATAAAGAAAAATACAACACGCGTCTGGTGCCACTGGTCTCTCCACACACTCTGCTTACACCCGAGCTTATCCTCCCTCTCTCCTTCTCCACTCCAAAGCAACCTCCCCAGATATGCGGCTTTTGCTCTTCATGGGTTTCCCAAGACGGAGGATGGAGTTGGCCGCGCCGCGCTAATGAACTCTGCCTGCTTCCTTTTCTTTTTTTGGTACAGCCACTGCCCCATAATCTCTGCGTCTGCCTCTGGCATGAAGGAACATCCGATCTTCCTTCTGCTGTCGGGCACCTCTTTTCAGAAGGCGTGCCACCGGCTCACGCTCTTTTGTGCCCTGCTCCTCAGCGTCATCCTGGTGTATTACCTGGTCAGCAGTAAATAAAAAAAAAACATTGGCAAAGCCATTAGGTCTTGCGGCTGCCGTGCAACATGGTTGAAAGTTTAAAAAAAAATAAAAAATTGCCACGCCCTGCATTCACCACACCATAGCAATTTAAAAAAAATGTCTTGTCAACCATGCTGCACAGCAACTGTGCTGCCAGACAACATGGCTAAACATTGACGGAGCCGATAAATCTCACATACGCGAGTCCTATTGGCTTTGCCATTGCTTGTTTTGGTTGTTTTGTTCTAATATCATAGTTTTAACCTATAGTCCCAAAATATAATAAAAAAGAAAAGGAAGCCCCAGCTGCTGGAAGTGTATATCCCGTTGAAGACCATTCATGTAATCACTCAGGATGAGGATTAGCTAAAGAGAGAAAGTGGTCTCAGTGGTAACACTGCTGCGTATAGTATTGAAAGCTTTAAAATGGCCTCCACTTCTAGTTACCACGGTTAGACCAGTTGACTGCCTAAAGCAGGAGCATTTTAAAAATTACTTCAGTAGCAAAAGGCTGAAGGTATTTTTTTTGTCCCTTCTGTAGAGTGGTCTTCACATTTTACGAAAATGTGACCAATGTTACTTGCCTCTTATCGAAGTGTTCTATTTGCCAAAACCTCCACTCCAAACCCCTCACTAAAGTGGTGTATCTGTTCTACAAATGTTTACCCAGCATCAACAGGCCTAAGGAGCGATTATAAGTTCCATTTGCCACTACATTTGTCCCTAACTTGTCTTGCCCAAATCTACAAGGTCTCCAGCAGTCTCACCCTGCGGTGCCAGCACTGGTGAGATCCTCTAATGTTAGCCCTCCTCGCAAACAGTATCCATGAAGGCCTGGTAACAATAAAGGTTTTTTGAACTGTGCATCTAAATATAGTGCTATGCAACTTTGAGCATACAGTTTGAGAGGTGAGAGGAATCAATTGTTAGTTCATCCAATTCCACAAATAGCATATACAGACCTGTATTCAAAGCTATTGTGCATACTTCAAAAAGTCTATTTAATCTGCTTAAGTATTCAGCACTGCTTATGCAACCTGGCAAATCGACCGCTCTTAATCTGCAACTGGCATTAACTGTATCTGTGTAATGTGGCTTCAGTTAATTCTTGATAGAAGTATAAATTCCTAAGATTGCCCTGTGACTCTCTCTCCGTTGTCAGAGTATATACAGCTCACTGTGTCTAATTTTTTTTTTTTTAATCAGTCATGCATACATGCTCCCCTTTGTCCTTAGCCTGGCTGGAAAATGAGCAGCTAGCGTTAGTAAACCCTAAGAAAGCGACATTTCCAAAATCGGTAAACATTCACTTGTATTTATGTATTGATCATTATATTCTTTATAATACAGGTGGGTTTGTGCACAGGCCCTTTGCCCTTTAAACAAGGTCTCTGCGATGCTCTTAATTATTTGTAATTGCTTTGAGATATGTTACGATATTGCTAAAACTAACACATTTTAATAGGAAGTGCTGTGTTTTTTAAGGAAATAAAACAGCACTTTCTTTCATGAAAATTGAATCAAGGCAAAGCGTGTTTCACTTTTGACATCCAGTGAACGTTGGATAATATGGAAATTCCAACATGGCGATTAGGTGCAAGCCAAACAATTTGAGACCGAGCAACGTCGTTAGGGCCTTAGTTGACAACCATTCTTTAAGAACAAGCAGTTACAATGCAATGGTCTCGGCATTGGTAAAGTTAGAACTATTGGCATTGCTCATGACATTATTTTTGTTTATGTTTTAGTTTTTAAAACATTTAAAGAAACGGCATTGTTATTTACAATGTCAATAGCTTAATCTGTGTGTGGGTGCAAATGCAATAGGTCTCGCATTTGAGAGTGATTAAGCTATTGACATTGTAAATAACAATGCCGTTTCTTTAAATGTTTTAAAAACAAAGACATAAACAAAAATAATGTCATGAGCAATGCCAACAGCTCTAACTTTACCAATGCCGAGACCATTGCATTGTAAATGCTTGTCTCCCAAGTTAATGGTCGGCCGCATTCAGTGTGACTGAGGCAGGCTGCTCGTCAGGCAGCGAGGGAGAGCCAGGGCTGGGGTGAAACGCAGGTCAGCAGGTCTCACAAATATGAAAATCCTGCAGGGAAGAAACGACACGCCTAGCTGTTTAACAAAGACTGCCAATGCTGAGTTTGTACAGTTTCCCCCTCTGTCACCGTCTCCGTTTGAAGTGGAGATAGGGAACCGCCATAAACAGATCGCCCTTGCCTTCCAAATAAGCAGGCGTTTTAGGTCCCTAATAAAAGATGTAGATCGGGCTATGGGTTCTTGAGGAGACGGGGGCTGGAAGGGGCGCTGCCAGGCCAGGCGAAAGGGTCAGAAATTACGACGGGTCCTTTATGTACCTTAGCGACACCAGGGGAGAGGCTTCAGAAGCAGGCACGAAAGGGCAGTGTGGGTGGCGCAGCCCCCCCTGCAGGTGTGACTCAATGTGTGAGAGTAAACATGCTGTCTGTAACCACTGCTCCACCGTTATGTGCTGGGTACTGCGAGTATCAGAGTTAAATCCATGCTGTTTCTATAAAAGAATGTGTAAATATTCGAGTTCCGTTGCCTATGTGGAGTCCGTGATTGCGAGTCAGTGTACATACATAGGGAGCACTCGCCAGTGTGAAGCTAATAGGCAACCTCGTGTTGTGCATAACAAGGTGAGAGGCTTGTCAGGACACTCTACTAAATGCAACATACACCCCACATAATACCACTCAATACCACATAATTACATGCCACATTATTACACTCTACAAACTCTAAATACAAACCACATAATATCAATCAGTGTCACATAATAACACGCCACATAGTTACACTTTACGCAATAAAATATAAATACACTCCACATAACACCACTCAAAACCACATAATCACACCACATAATTAAACACTACTAAATGAAACGTACACTCCACATAATACCATTAACTGCCACATAATTACATGCAACATAATTACACTCTACTCAAAGCAACATAAATACACTACACATAAAACAAATCAGTGCCACATAATTACACTCCACATAATTACTCTCCTCAATACAACACAAAATCACTCCGCATAATACAACTCAGTGCCACATAATTATATGCTCCATAATTATACTGCACTCAATGCAACATACACCCAAATAATACCACTCACTGCCACATAATTACATACCACATAATTACACTCTACTAAATGTAACATACACCCCACACAATACCATCCAATAACACATAATTACATACCACATAATTACACTCAACTCAATACAACATTAATACAATCCACATATTATCACTCAGTGCCACGTAATAACACACCACAAATTTATAACTACACTCAATGCAATATACATACACTACACATAACAACACTCAGTACCACATAATTACACACCACATAATTACACTATACTCAATGCAACATCAATACACTCCACATAATACCACTAAGTACCACAAATAGCACTTTTTATTAGAACTTTTCTACATAAAACACATCAGCCACAATACTCTACAACATAGCCAAAACTTCAAAATAAACACATAAGGTCCCAAAAGCGAGACCTATTGGCTATGCCAATGCTTGTTTTACCGGTCGTGTTACGAATTTTTCAGTGCCTTCTCTTGAGACCATTGCAGTAGACATATGTATGCACATGACTTCTGCAGGTCTGTGTCCTTATAGAAACCTGTGCTTCTAGAGGCTCCGAGTGTAGACAGTAAGTAAACTTAAAACTGAAGGCCAACCCTGACCGTAAACAGGATGCTGACAATAAAAGAGGCACACCTTTAATTACAGGGAGTGTGCACCTGCAGACATGTTTTCCACTTTTGCAACATTGTATGTTTTCTAAAATCTGTTTCACTCCCGGGTGACAGTAAAGATGATATGTGTAAAACGGCGAGCCTGTGATTCTATGCAAGTCAATCGTGGCTTCTTTGTGAATAACATTTTCAATGGTATCTGGTGAATGTGTATAGTTTTCTCTCTAAATAAGCCTTTATACTTTGCATAGTGTGGCAACCCCTTTTTTATCAGTGATAAATTGACAAGATAGTGAGACGATAATGTCAAAGAATGTGTTGCATGTTTGATCCCACTCGATCTGACCACTGTCGTGAACGTCATTCCTGTGGGGCAGATTGTGCACACCTAACATGGACGTGCCCTGTGACCTCCTCATCCCGGGCTTCCGTCTGCTCTCATGTCTCTGCCATGACAGACATGGGGCTTCAACCAAACCCTCTGCTTGCTCTTTTAGGATACACCAGGGACATACCGCCAGTGGTCGAAGTGGGGAAAAAAAAGTAGGGGAACTGTGGGCGGAGCATCAGGGGGCGGGCATAATCAGATGATTGGTTCAGTGGGTGGAGTCAGAGGTGTGGCTAGAAAGAGCAAAACATCCTAATTTTTAGTATGTTTGGCATTTCACTGACCAGTTGCAGCATATAACTTTATTCAATGCAACCAATAGATACTCGTTTATTTGAGGTTTAATATGAGTTATTGACATTAAAATACATTTACAATGTGGGATACGTTTTCAATCACAGATTGTCCCAAATCCGCATATAAGTGGAATCATAAGCCATTTATGTCCAAGCCATGCAGTTTCTTTTATCAGCACTTCTCCTCCCTTTTTCTAACCATTTGTGAACATAAAATTTGGCTTTAGATTCTATGACATGAGACC
Organism: Triturus cristatus; assembly: GCF_964204655.1. Taxonomy (NCBI): domain Eukaryota; kingdom Metazoa; phylum Chordata; class Amphibia; order Caudata; family Salamandridae; genus Triturus; species Triturus cristatus. The sequence continues at coordinate 1,649,688 of NW_028187635.1, read as the reverse complement.
CCACGTGTTGGGGAGTACTGTTGATTACATCATTCTGTGCCCCTCGGTCCATGCAAAATTGTATGCCTACGGTTTTACATGCTTCACGCAACATGTCATGAAGCCAGCATTAGATGCCTCTTAGTTTCCGGTTATTGTATCTAAACACAGCACTCTCAAACAACCCAGACCTGGTGGTTTTGCAGATGCTTTTAGCAGTATCAGACAAATGAAATACAACTATTTTATTAGTAGTTTGTGTAATTGCTACTCGAGTTAGTTAACAATAAGAATTGCAAAAGTATCAATTCTGAAATTATAAGACTCAAACATTGGTAGAATCAGAAATAGGTAGTGGTCCTAGGATTATCTCAATTAGTTATTTTCTCCCCTTCAGACTACTATCCTCTGCAATCACTATTAGACACCTTTGTCCTTTATCGCGCCACGAGCACTGTAGGCGTCTAGAAATACCACCCAACAGAGACGGCATGAGAGAAGTTCAAACATGAATGGCAAAATATCCTAGTTTGCAAATGTTTTCCACATAATTATAGCTCTCCCGTGTTTGCCACATAATGCAACATCTGCTGCATAATCTGATGGTTTTAACAAAAATAAATTTGTAGCTCAAATGGATTAAAACAACGTGACTTGTGTTGCTGTGAAGTGGAGGGCCCTTCACAAAGGTTGACTGGTCACGTTCTCAGTGCTGCACTTGTTTGTTAAACTGCTTTGCAGAGACTGTTAGTATGTGTAAAAAAGTCAAAATAATAAAGTATCAGAAAATATACAACATTACACTACAGCCTTTTTTGCTGCATGATTTAGTCAATACTGCAATATAATTTTGTCTTCCATTGCTGCATAATTGCAGTGGCAGGCAGCACATGCTAAAAGTGCTTGTGCATGAGGCGGAGACTGTGAAGTTTGCGAACTTTGGGGGCAGATTTTCAAGCCCCTTGCGCCACTTTTGCGTCATCTTTCCCATGTTAGAAGTGATGCAAAAGGGGCGCAAGGGGCTCGTAAATCTGCCCCCTAGGGGCATATTTATGGGGATGGTGGCGTAGGGTAGCGCAGCAAGTTACCTTGCTGCACTGCCCTACATCACAGGGAAAGGGCAGGAATGCACCGTATTTATCCAATATGGTGCATTCCTGTCCTTCTGCCCTGTGCTGATGCCGTTTTGGCAGCCTAGCGCCAACACAGGCACACTTGCCCCATGGTGCAAGGGTGCCTCCATTGCATGCAGGATTGTTTTGTGCAGGAAGGGGCACCTTCCTGTACAAAAACAATCCTAAGAGGCTCGTTACTCTTTCTATGTGGGCTGTAGAATGCAGCAGCACATATAGAAAGAGGAAAAAGCAAGGAGAAATAACAATATTTCTCCTCGTTATGCCTCCCCTCAGGAGGTGCACTTCAGTATGGATTGTGGTGTACAGGCCTTCAAGTTGCCAAGATACCCTGGCTTCTAAGGTCTAGCTGGGCCTTCTAAGGTCTAGTAGGAGTATGTGCTCCCTCAGGAGAGTGGTCTAGTGGACTAGTCATGAAGGTTGAACCAGGTTCCCCAGCTCCAAATTCGGTATCACTGGTCTAGTGCCACATTCTATCCCCCGAACACCCTTCTGCCCCACTTAGAGAAACTTGCACTGTCTTCAGCTACAACGCAATTCTGCCCCATTATAAACACCTGGATGTGACTCAATTCAAATTATGCACTGCCTGAAAAAAATAACATCCTAGAAAAAGCAAACACTCATAGGGAATGCAAGATTATGTAAAGCATGTTACCTTAACGCTTTTACACTCAATGTTCAGAAATCAATGAGTATTTTTTGTCTCAAACGTTGAGGACATGAATACAGGGCTCCTCCTGTACACAGGTGTGCCTTTGTTGCATTCCTGGACACGAAGGAAGGGGTGACGCAGGGCTCAGAAGAGAAAGGGACTCATCAGGAGAATCTGATCTGACTCCCAGAAACCCACCAGGACCCCTCCACATCCATGTCAGCCAGCTAGCTGCTCAAACAGAGGCGTTATGTATTCAAGTGTCCTGCAAAGGATACCTTTTGAACTGTCCGGCTTGGCCAACTCTTCTACTCACAAACATTTTGAGAGAGATCTTGACAGTAAAAGGAAAAATTATATTTTCATTCGGGAAGTGAACAAAAAGCAGTAACCCACAGAGCTATGCACATAAATTATTGTACTTTGATATGCATGGTACACGTTCTCTGCATCAGACGTATTAACCCTCTTCACTACCTTAGATGCGTCAAAACAACCATTAGAGAAAACTCCCTCCCATCTCTCTTTTCAGGTATATTGATCACCAGAGTTATCTTGGCACTTTTATTGTTGCCCGGAACCTGCTTAATATACAAGGAACTTTGCAGTATTTTTAAAACTCCTGCACTGCTACAAAACCGGCCCCCAATAACTAAACCGCACCCCTACCCTTCCGGACACCCTGGGAAACGTCTGATGCCCGGTACGGCCAGTCTGGCCCAGTTACTGTGAAGCCTTTTTCAATGCACTATTGTAGATATGTATGCTTATTTGATATAAACGTCACGGATCACTGTTAGTGTAAGACACAGATTCTTTCTGAATATCCTTTGAATTGGGTTCCTGCATGAATGATACACATGAGCAGTTTGGTACAAAGCTTCCTGCACAACTTATCTCCAAAAGAAGGCCTCTGGGTAGACCTCTGAGGTAAGCACATTAATGTTATTCCTAAAGACCCTCACACAGCACCACCTGCCTTTTTGACCTTCCTGTACATTTCCTGCCTATGCTTTACTATGCAAAAATCTTTATGGAAGAGAAGCCATAATACTATCCTAATTTCTACCAGTCATCTCTCATATACAAAGGGTCCAACTGTTGACCAAACTAACCTGCAGATTAGCTATTGATGCTTATTCTGGTTGGCGCTTGACATTTTTTAAGCAAAAACTATCGGCAATGGTTAATTTATCTTTATGCATTAAATAATATGAAGTTTCTAAATGTTTTGTTTATTTCACAGAAACTAACTATTTTTTTAGAGGTCCCTATCAAATATGGGTTTAATCATCAATGAATTAATGACAGCCACAAACTACAGATCCAGCTTTCCCATTATTTAATTAGAACTTTGGAACATTAAATACATTTTTGCCATCTGTATTGTGCACCTTCTTTGCAGCAGGCATATTACCCTTGTGCGTTACATTAGATGAGTCAAAACTGCCAACAAACAAATCTCCAATCTATCTCCAGCAGGATGATAAACAATCAGAGATATCAATCTTAACACTTTTATAGTTGCAGAATAACTACTGGGTTTACAAGGAACGCTGCAGTGAGTTATGTGTTTTTAAGAGATAGTCATTTTGCTGCTGAGAAGAAGCTCCGCCCACTATCCGCCCATAGTTGCCATTGGCTTACGTCATTGTTTGTCCTAAATGCTGGCTTCAGATTCGTCAATAGGCTTGCTAGTCCCTCCTTAGTACTTCCTCCTCTCCATTTGTCACCTCCCATGGCGACTGGCCCCTTTACTTCGAGTGTTACATGGTATGTGTTATTTTAGACTGTGAGCACTATTTTCGTTAATGAGGTTCTCCTACTCCATGCAGAACGTGCTTTTCTGCATTCTTTCCCCTGCCTCGCCCTCCCTCCCATTGTCTGTGCTTTTCACTCCCCCCTCCCGTTGTCTGTGCCTTTCACTCCCCCCTCCCTCCCGTTGTCTGTGCATTGTCCATGCCTTTTACTCCCCCCACCCTCCCTCTCGTTGTCCATGCGTGTTGTCCGTGCCTTTCACACCCCTGCCCCCTCCCGTTGTCCGTGCCTTTCACTCCCCCGCCCTCCCTCCCATTGTCTGTGCTTTTCACTCCCCCCGCCCTCCCTCCTGTTGTCCATGCCTTTCACTCCTCCCCCGTGACCCCCCTCCCGTTGTCCGTGCCTTTCACTTGCCTCCACACCCTTCCATTGTCCGTGATGCCTCCCCCTCGCGTTGTCTGTGATGCCTCCCCCCTCCCGTGATGCCTTCCATTTGTAATGCACTAGGTCTCGCATAAATGCGACACCTATTCCATTCCAAATGCTTGTATTAAAGAGTTTGCGCCCTGTTTACACCTGGCTATGACCTGCTTACAGCAGCAGACACCCAACCAAAGGGATTTGAAGCGCGTTACATGGTCACCAGTTACTTTATTTAAGGGCATATTTCTTTGTAACAAAGACATGTGGGCATTAAATGGTTTCAAGGTCGTTTGATTTTTTATGAACTTAAAAATCAACTCTTGTTAAGGAGTGTATACTGCCATAAATTTCAATGACTTACACCCTTTTTGAGAAATTGTGTGAAGCTGTGCAAGCACGACTTTATATTTCCTTTCTTTTTCACAAACCGCAGCGATTTCAAAGTACCAAACAGCCATTTGAGTCTTGGCATCACTTTCACATATGGTGATCTGGGGCAGTTTACAGTGCTTAGGGTCTATTAACTTTGTCGACTTCAGAATTCTTTATTGCACAAGCTAACATCTTTTGCTGACCGGAAGTTGCAGTTGGCATTTCTAGTCCCCGAAATTAGCTCTAACCCTACATAAAGCAGGGCAGGGCACGGACGTGTACAGCAGACGCTCCGTGAGTACATGCTGCAGGGCTTATGACCCTTTATATTGCACCAGCTGATTTTTAGCCTCGCTAGCATCAAAGCATTCTAGCTGGTCTAATCTTTGTTATATCTCCTGTGAGCTTGCAGTCAGTCGCCGTTGCGACAAAATGTGTTTTTAATCATTTTAATTTGCGCCGCATATATCCTTTTTAGTCTGTTTCACATACCTGTGTGATTAGTTGCCTTAGTCCCTGGTCCGTCACGGCGTGTGCTGATTGAACGGAGGGACGACAAAGGCAACGACATAACTTCCGGTTTGCCGACCGGAAGTTGCAGTTGGTGTTCTAGTCCCCGAAATTATCTCTAACCCTACATGAAGCGGGGCAGGGCGCAGACGCGTGCAGCGGCACGCCGGCAGCGCACCGGAGGCGCGCCAAAGGCAAGCCCGTCTGCGCCCGTCCGCGCTTGACCGCTGCCAGCTGCCAGGACCCCTGCACTTTTTACTCAATCCCAGTTCTCTGCTCTGGTGCGCCAATCGGTGAGTAATTAATATGGCACCAATAAAATACTCTAGTCAAGAGTTAAAAGACTTAAATAATCCTTACTGCAGACCCTCAGTCACTTTAGAAGAAAAAATTAACAGAGTTCAAGGTATATCATGTTCAACAGAACCCGCTCTACCGAGCAAAGTCCAACCATCTCGAGACTCAAACCACACTATAATTCCCAAATCACTAAAGGCTATTTACTTTAATGCACGCTCCATCCCGAAACACTCGGTGGAGATATGGATACTCATAGATATGGAGGCACCAGATATCTGCTTTGTTACAGAAACTTGGCTACATGAGCACACCTCTGCTGATGTACATACAGCTTTTCCGCCGCAATATAACGTAACTAGAGTGGACAGAAAGGAGACAAGAGGAGGAGGTCTACTCATTGCTACTATTCCTGGAATGACCATTACCTCCTTAGAAACTGTTAGGTCTGGCCAATTAGAACTATGTGTATTCAGGATAGAAGGAATATCTAAGGGCACCGGGAGGGGAGCTCTAATATACAGACCTCCTAGCCCTAAAAACGATTTCCCAGACAAATTACTTGAGACTATCTCTCCGCAAGTGCTGGCCTCTGACTTTTTTTTCTTAATAGGAGATTTTTCAATTATCAAGCTGAGATATTACAGAATTCTGATGCAGATCGGCTCATCACAAATATGAATACATTAGGATTAGTCCAACTGGTAACAGGTCCCACCCACATTGCAGGTCACACGCTTGATCTTCTCTTTACAAACTCTCCAGATATCACAGTAGAATCTCCTACCCCATTGTTATGGACAGATCATTATTTACTAAAATTTGTTATCTTAGTAAATATGATCAAAGCTAACCCTAGAAATGAACTAATATGGCGAAGGTCATGGCGCAAAGTCACTCCATCTCGCTTTTCAAAATATTTCAGCTCTTTCTACACTAGCTAGGAGGCCAGCATCAATCTGGCAGCAACCTCCTTTGATAAAGCAATTACTGCTGCATTAGACAAAATCGCCCCTCTCACCAGGGTCAAAGTTAAATCTAGGATCGCCCCCTGGTTCACGGAGAAATTAAAGACAGTGAAGCTATCCTTTCGCACAGCAGAGCGGAAATGGGAGAAAAACTAGAGATTTAACCAACCGCGAACTATATAAAAACATCCACCGCAGTTATATGGAGGACATCAGACAAGCAAAAAAATTGTTTCTCCTAAACAGAATAGATAAAGCGGCAAACTCTTGTAAGGAGCTCTACCAAACCTTAAAATAATTTACAACACCTCTCACTCAGTCACTAACTTCCAACTCTCAAGAATGGACTGACTCTCTCTCTAAATACTTTGATGACAAAATTATTGCCATCCATAACTTCTTTCCGCCTCAAGAAAATAACAACCAATTTTCTGAATGCAACTCCGAAGGGGTGGTAAAAGCTATGCAGAAAATAAAATCGGGTTCACCTACCGATTCTGTGCCACCAAAATGTTTCCCAACCATCGCACCGGTACGGTTAGATAGTCTCACTGACCTATTTAACAGATCATAATCGCAGGTTGAGTTCCCAAAATTATGGAAAGCTGCCAGGGTCAAGCCAATTAAAAAAAACCTTCAGCCGATCCCAAACTTCTCCTGAATTATTGTCTCATCTCGTTGCTCCCCTATTTTGGGAAGATGTTGGAATCACTAGTAAATCAACAGCTCGTCACTCATCTTGAAAGCCACTGGCTACTGGATCCCTCTCAGTCGGGGTTTAGGGCTGCCCACAGCACGGAGACAGCACTGGTCGAGGTAACTGATAACATCAGGCTAGCTTTGGACAGAGATCAGCCATCAATCCTGGTCCTGCTTGACTTATCCGCCGCTTTTGACAACATCTCCCACAGCATTCTAGAACATCGGCTCTGGGAGATTGGTGTCAGGGGGAACGCCCTAAAATGGCTCAACAGTTACCTAACAGAAGGAATTACAACGGTACAGGTGGGAAACACTCTTGTAACAGACCAGTTAAGATGGGAGTGCCACAGGACTCCGTTCTAAGCCCTACTCTTTTTGATCTTTACATAACACCGTTGGCCAAGGTGATCAGATCTTACGGCTTTGATGTCGTATCATACACTGATGATACACAGATCTTGGTCACTCTTGGCCCAGATCCAGCGGAAACAAAGCTGCGATTCAAAGAATGCATGTCCCATGTTGATAGGTGGATGAGCACAAATCACCTTCAATTAAATGGAGGCAAGTCCAAGATTGCGCTTTTTGGCAAGGCTCAAGAACACTGGTCTCATGACTGGTGGCCCCCAAACCTGGGTCCCTGTCCAACTCCAAAACGGACGTTTCGGAATCTAGGATTCCACATGGATAACAAACTATCAATGCAAATTCAGATTAACCATATAATTGGGTCCTGTTTTGGAATGATGCGTAGTCTGCGAAAGGTTTTTAAATGGATCCCTACCGAGGCCAGGAAACCATTAGTCCAGGGACTAATAATAAACCGCATGGACTACGGCAACGCCTTGTTGTCCTCAATCAAAAAAGGCCTTCTCACAAGGCTTCAGGTTTTGCAGAATACCGCAGCTGGTGCAGATCGGAGCTTCCGAATCCCCTCTACTTCCACGGACGGAGTGATTTCGCAGTCACACGCACACACACACATCACACGCTGGTGGGGCCCATAACACCAACATTCATCCTACCACTCTATCCTTGTAATGTATAAGGGGAAACACTTTCCTGTACCTAACCAATCTGCATATACCTTGAGGTCAATGGCATCAACTAGTTGCTATAGATCTGGTGAAAAACATCATAATATTCTTTATATTCAATAAACATGACATTAAAATAACCACCCGACACAGTAATTCAAACAGAATTTTGTTTATCTAAAATTATAAGAAAAGCCAATTAAATGCAAGTTCATTACTCTCATATTTACCTATTCTGGCTAAAAGTCAGATCCTAAGTCAGAACCGGTCCTCAACAAAATAGTTAGAGTTTCTAGCCGTCATGTAGAGTCACCGTCCTCTCCGTCAGCATCGGGACCTCTGATCATCAGTTCGGGAAGAAGTGGCGCTAGACCTCTCTAGTCTACTAATATTTATACCAAATTTACATTCCACATGTTGCAATCATATCTTACAAAACAGTAGAATGGCGGAAATTATGTCGTCTTGGTACATTGGGATACAGTGATAGTTTTTCTCACGCATTGATAGTCTCAAATAATGAATAGAAATTAGGAGTCCATAACTAATTCGTTACTTCTACGGATGTCTCTTTAGGATCAAATGTATCTCATTCGTGGGACCATTATAAGTTCATCATGTCGGTATTTGGATTAGTAACAAATCTTCACGTTCAGGGGCATTTGGCATCTCTCCCGGATTTGTCGTCATGATCATGGCTTTTCAGTTCAGCAGGAGGGCAAGGTCGCAGTCAGCGCGAAGCCTCCTTTCAATTATTCATCTACTCAAATGCAGGCTGCGGGTGGTAGCCATTTTCTAGCAGGCCACAATGGTCAACTTAAGTAAAAAGAAACACAAAACACAATTACTGCATGGAAATTATTATACAGTGTTATTCCCCTGCTAATACCCTTATGTGTATGTATTTATCTAGCCATTTGCGACATCAATAGCCATTAATGCATATTAATTATAAGCACAAAACAACTTAACATCACATAAGCAACATCTATTCTGTCAGATTGCTCACCAACTTAGTTCACTTATTATTTTAGCCATGCAATAGCATTCCCACGTGTAATTCTTCTGTTAATAAGGTTGATTAGACCAGACTCAACAAATCTTTAGTAATTAATAATTAGTCAGTAGTACTTTTAATTATAACATACGAAAATGAAACAGGTATTTGGGTTTAATGTAAAAACCCTGCTCCATCAATCCCCCCTTTGGTGATATCTTATCACCACAAATATCAAAACCCAAAAAATCAATATAATTTCCCCTTTTAAAGAAATTCAAAATGTCTTCTTGTTTATTTTTTTAAACTCTTGTTTCCATATCATCTTCTCTCTTAGTTTCTATATACATGCTTTCTCTCAATTCTTCTAATTCTATTTCTTGTGGATCTCTTTCTGGTTTCTTTTGTCTCTTTTTAACATTTTCTTTTGTTATTTTCTTTTAATTTCTTCTATATCTACAACACATACACCCTAATCTAAGAATCAATAAAGCAACAATTACACACGTTAATGGAAATAATATCTTACCAAAAATGGTACTACCTATTTTAGCTACAAAATTCTTAATAGCAATCATCTTATTAGCCATTTTAGTCCAGATACTTTCAGCTTCCAGTGGTACTATTTCTTCATGCAAATCAGTAATATTTTTGATATAGACTTTTAGATCTTTGCTTTCGTCAGGAATGTAAGTGCAACAATGTTGAACTTTCAGCATTCCACAGACTCCACCCTCTTTTGCCAAAAGAATGTCAAGGGCAAGTCTATTTTGCATCGCCATAGCGCGTAAAGCAACCATTTCAGTATTTACCAAAAGAAAGCCTCCAGCGGTGCTTGTTGACAAGCGATCTACCACTGTTGACAGCTTCCGAATGCCAAATGCATTCAATGAAATTCCCACTGCTGGAATTAAAGCTCCAAAAATATCTCCTACAATTTCTGTCCATGTTTCTCTTCTATAGCGTGTTAAGGGATTAGTATGTTCAGCATTGTCTACTCTATCCATGTGAAAAATCTTTGGAAAGACCAGGCCAACATAACATGTGCCAAACCAATGGTCAGGCAAACGGTAATAAGCCTTGTTCCCACAAATATAATACACTCCCGGAAAAACTGGATCATCTCCTCCTCTAAATCCCCATTCGGTTGCAATAAAGTATGTATCATGGCACTCACTACTCCCTATGAAATAATAATCATATTGGGATCTCTTCCTGGTAATGCATAATTTGCCTTTCTGTGGTGCATCTATAGCCATAGTTGGACTGGCTCCATTTTTCAACTCTTTCTTTCTCAATATCCCACATTGTTTCACTCATTTTATGCCCTTCTGCTTTCTTGTGCATGTTCAACCTTCTTCTCTCAACCATGTCTAGAAAAGTTTTCTCTTCTTCTTTCAAACTGCAAGTTAAATTATTTCTAAAAACATATTCTAATGTTAATTTTCTAGTTTCTATAAAAATCTCATCTAAAGTGTTAGCTTCTTTAGCAGGATTCAGTTCTTTATTCATAGGCAGTTGCCCAAGAATATTATCTATGTTAGACATATTATAATCTAATTTCCCTAATTGATAAAATATACTAATCAACACACTACATGAAATTCCATACGTAGCCGGAAGATGATGATAAGTCACTCCTTCCGAAACAGACGCAGGTAATTGCATACAGACGTAGCAATCCCTTACATCCATTGTCTTTACGTATTCATACAGCAATTTTGAAAACACATTGCTAGAAAAATCATTAATTGACCTATCCTTACGTATATACACATTGCTAGTTCTAGTTGGAACTATCTTCTGTGAACTCTTCCCTATGTTAGTCCTGTTCTCAGTATGTCCTTCTAAAGTGTCTATTGTTACTCTAAAAGAGATCAGTAGAGCAAGCACGCTCCAAAGCAGCATTAATAATCCTGTAAAGCAGCAGCACATCTTGCACCATCTTTTCAAGAAGGTACATCTACTTCGATTATTCTCAGTGTTAGCCATCTTGTTAATTTGATCGTGTCTTTTGACTTAGCCTCTTCTACTCCACTACCGAACTTTTCAGGGCAGCAAGTACCCAACAGATTATTACAATCTACTAGTTTTAATTTTACTTCTTTTCCTTTCTTCTCCAAATGATTTCTTTTGGATTTATTCAATTTGGATTTTCATCACTTTTCACTGTTTCTTCATCATCATCAAACTGTATTAGGTCCTGAACATCCGTCTCTTCTCCAATGTCGGACAAGATAACTCTCAGGATTCCCACTGCTTCTTCTTCATCAACCACTTTCAGTAAAGCCTCCTCTGGACTTCCTTGACTGTCTGCCTCTTCTCCTTGTTCAGGCAGTGCCACATACGTCCATTCTGGCGACTTATACTTCTGGTTTGGTTTTCTGATTCTTTTAGTTCCTTCAGATATCTTTGTTTCCTCTTCTTTCGTTGGGTTTTGACTTGACACTTCGTTCACTTGTTCAGCTTTCGAAGAGTTAACTCGTGTCAGTCGATACCTCAGTCTCTTTATCTTGTTGGGCCAAAGATAATTAGCTGGCCAAAATCATGGACAACTCCGAAGCCATACTGGCTGTCAGTCATCACAGTCACTCTCACATTTCTTCCAATCTTGCAAGCTTTCGTTAGTGCCACCAATTCTGTCTTTAATCAGTGGCTTGGCAATCAGGGAAAAGTTACTTATCCACTAACGACAGTAACCAACCATTCCCAGGAACATTCTTACTTCTCTTTGTGTCATTGGGGCTCTCATTCCTCTGATGATTTTAATCCTGTCAATGGTCACTTTCCTCAGGCCTTTCTCAATATTATGTCCCAAATACTGGACTTCTTTCTTGCAGAATTGCAATTTGGCTGGAGATACCTTTAATCCTCCATCCGCCAAGTGATTCAGTAAAGCAATGGTGTCTACTTCACAGGCTTCACGTGTTTTTGATGCCACAAGCAGGTCATCAATGTATTGGACCAAAACTGGCATTGGCATTGTTAGACTCTCCAGAGATTTCTTCAGCAATTGATTAAATATCAAAGGGCTCTCTGTATACCCCTGTGGAATTCGGCACCATGCCAAAATTCGCTCTCCAAATCTAAATGAAAAAAATCGGCTGGCTGTCATGATGCAACGGGATTGAAAAGAAAGCATGACACAAATCAATTACTGTATACCATTCTGCATCATGGGGAATCTGATACAAAATTATTGATGAATTTGGCACAATGGGACAGCATGACACAACAATCTTGTTAATTTTTCTCAAATCCTGTACTATTCTGAACTTTCCATTGGGTTTCTTCAGTCCCATTATTGGTGAATTACATGGGCTGCTCAATATTTCTCTTAACACCCCCTGCTGGATCATTTTCTCAATTATATGTGTTATTCCTTCAATTATTTCAGGTGTCAGTCTGTATTGTGGAATGTTTGGGTAAACCACTCCCTCTTTTACGGTAATTTTTACTGGATCTACATTTCTCATCAGGCCCACATCTTCTCCAGTAAAATCCCAAACTGCTGCTTTTACTGTCTGTTTTAATTCTGGGGGTAATGCATCTGGATTAAACACAGCATATGTTCCCAAAGCCTCACATTCCCTGTTATCCATGGTCATTCTGTATAGGACATCCTCATCTGGTGTTTCAAAGGTTATTCCATCTGGAGTACAGAAAATAGTGCAATTCATCTTGCACAGCAGGTCCCTGCCTAGCAAGTTCACGGGACTAGTGTCACACACCACAAATCGGTGCATTTCTGAAAATTTCCCTATTCTAACTCTTACTGGTTCAGTAAGATGAGTTTTTATCCGTGTGTTGGACACACCAACTACTTGGATTGCTTCATCCGAGAGAGGAAGATTCTTTATATCAGCTGACCTGACAGTTGATCTCGTAGCTCCTGTGTCAACTAGGAAAGTAACACTTTCACCATTGATTTTCCCATCTACAAATGGTCCTGCCTGGTCTATTTCTAGAGTTGCGCCAAGTACGCACTCTTCCTCCTCTCTTCGGCACCGTCAGAATTCTCCCTCAGAATCACTTCCCTCATTCCTTAGCCAATATTGTGACACAGCGCTCGCGCGTTTTGGGTTGTTTACCTGCTCTTCATCGTAGAACCCCGAATTTTGTCTGTACTTCTGGGATCCTCTTCTTTGTGGCAAGGGTGGTTTTGGCACCTGATTCTGCTGCTTAACAGCCTTCTGCTGTTGCTGACCACACCCCTCACTCTGCACCTGTGAATTCAATGATGGATTGTCATCATTAGTAGACGGTGGATTCTTACACTCGGATTTCCAGTGCCCTAATTTTCCACAGTTGTGGCAGGGAAACCTTTTCTTTGCTTCCTCAATATTGCCTTTCCCTTTTCCTGAGCCAAACCTGGGTTTATTTCCTGGGTTATTTGCTTGTTCAACCAACTGAGCTTCCTGTCTTTCTGCAACTTTCACCTGTGCCCACATTGCCTTTTCCTTCAGTTTCCTTTGCTTTGCATCAATTTGATCACTGAAGTATTTTGCCTGTCTCAGAATCTCATCAATCCTTTTGCTCTGCCAGTCTACAGTATGCTGCCTTATCATTTCACTGATTTCAGGTCGCAAGCCATATACAAATCTATATACAAAATGGCTCAGGTCCTTGTCACCCAGATGTTCCTCTCCACTGAACTGTTTGAAAGCCAGTATTAGTCTTTCATAGTAAGCATGGACTGATTCTTTCACTTCCTGATGTGTTCGATCTATTTTAACCGAGTCTGTTTCCTTGGGGGGTATCTTATTTTTCAGGAAAGCCATAACCTGCTCATACTTTTTCATAACCTCCGGGTCTGGAGCTCCTGTCTTTGGATCTCTCGGATATTCTTTAGTGGGCCAGTCTATGACTATCTTACATTCAGCCCACAGGTCTGCTGGTACAATTATATCAAACAGACTATTCAAGTCGATCCACAGCACCTTTGACAACTTCACAAATCTGTCTACCTGTCTATACCACTCGACGGGCTTCTCTCTTAGTCGAGGGAAATCATTTGTAAATGACAAAATATCTTGTCTGGTCCATGGGACATGTACGTACCCTCCTCCTGGAATCTCCCTCATGGGATAAGCTGTCACTGCTTTCTCCTTTTCTTTCAGGGGGAATGTTGAGTAAGTTCTGTCTGCTGCATCCTCTCGTTTTCTATACCATCTATCTTTCCATCTTTCCACATCTCCCCATTTTCTCAGCAAAGCAATCATCTCCTTAATCTGCCCTGTTCGGCCTGCATTATTCAGATTCTCAATGTCTTTATCCGTAAAATCCACTCGGTAAGGCTTTTGTAAAGCTTTTACCTTCTCCATGTCGATCCCCATTTCACTGGCTATCCCTTTCAACCTGTCATGTATTTTCTTTTTCAGGGTTTCTGTAGGGATTGTTCCTACAATCAGCTCCTCCATTTCCATATGTATTCTAGCTACATCAATTCCCTGGGATTCCTTTTCTTTCTTCTGCAAAGCTTTCAGCCAATCATTCAAATCTTCCGCAGTTATCCCTGCGGATTTTTCTGCACCCCCTGGTTCTGTCACTCTTTGTGGTTCTAAGATCGATCCTCCAATCATTCTGATCCCTTCCACACAACCGGAATTCAAACCTGAGTTAGTCTGCACATTCAACTCTCCTCCACATATGGTATGTCTCCACTGATTCTCTCCTGGTCTCCACTGATTTTCTCCCATTCTCATTTCTGTCTGCTCTGGAGGAACAATTAATCTGTTGGCTACATATGGAACTGTCAAACCCCTTTCACCAACCCTCTGCTTTTCGAACACAGGCATAACCGGACCTATTGTTACAGGCACCGTAACTGCTTCAAGATTTTTAGTCAGTTCTCTGATTTTTCTCTGTCAATTCAAATGTGGTCCTTGCCAGCTCTCTGGTCTTTTCATCCTCAATTTCATTCTCCCTTTCTCTTTCTCTCTCTCTCTTTCTCTCTCTCTCTATCTCTCTCTGCAAGGGAATTACTGCTTTTCAACTCAAGGGTCATAACCTCTGTCTTTATAATCCGCTGGGTGTCTCTCATTGGGGTAACTGCTGTTCCTACCTCTGGTTCTCGTCTATACGGGGGTGGTCTTTTATAGAACATGTCATCCAAGACATCGTCATCAGACTCATTCGCCCCATACCTCCTTGTTTCTACATGACGTTCTTTTTCTGTACATTTTCTCCCTTCTGTCTCCTCTGCAGTTCTTATAGGATATAATCCCTCAGTCATGCTGGCATCTCGCCATCTCCTCATCCGGTCATGATGAGTTTCGCGATCATACTTTCGCCCATATACCTGTAATTTCCTCCACTCCTCTGCTTTTCTCGCTCATGCACTTCATCTTCCCATTCAGTTAATGCCTCAAATTGCGTTGGCCTAGGCCGAGGCTCTAGGCCCATCATCCTCTCCCTTAAGTTCCTCATTATGGCCAGATTAAATGAGCCATGCTCTGGGAAAGCTAAAACTCCATCCTCTTTAGTATACTTTTCCCAGTTGTCTAACCAAATACAGGTATGATACCCATACTTTGCAACCATGAAGGATGCAGGGGTTCTTATCGGAGGAAGTAACTGTCCTTCCCTAGTCACAATATCCTTATCAAACCAGTTCTTAACCTTACTAAACAAGGATTTCTTTTTCTTTTCCTCAGCGTGGTAATACATTTTCTTATTTTCTGCAACCCTTTTGTCTTTCTACAACCGTATGATCTCCTGTCCAATTGCAGCGCGACTTACTCTAACGCACCAATCCTGGAGCGTCTACGTCACCCTGTATGTCTCCCATACTTTGCGCGGCGTACACTAGCACACCAATCACCGTGCTTCCACCGTTCTAACCCACTGTCCAATCACAGCGCGGTCTTCCTGACGTCAGCAGTCGCTGCAGCAGCTTCTGCTCCTGTCTCCCTCGACTACCCCTCCTTTACAAAACTACTCGGTAGACTTTGTTTCAATTTCTACGAGTCTGTTAGTTACAACATACAAACATCTCCATTGTCTGCTTCGCTAGCCACAGAACAGCAAAGACCTTTCCCACGAGAATTCCGCCTTTCCCGAGAGCAGCGCTTACCTCTGCCCTACTACAGAATCGTTACTTCCGTTGATAAAGTAGCACATCCCTCTACTCTACCCTTCTAACAAGCATCAATTAACTGTTGTCTCCGGAATGCTCCTAAGAGTTTCACAATTAACCAGAATGCCTTCTCATTCACGCACTTTCACACCAGAAAATGTAGTACATTCACACAGAATTCTGTCTTTCCCGAGAACAGCGAACAGTCTGTCCTACTTACAGAATTATATCACACGTCAACAAAACAGCGCTTACCTCTGCTCTGTCCTTCTAACGAGCTCAGAGAATACCTATTACCTTTCTAGTGATAAGCGTTAACGGAATGCCATAAGGATCCCTGATACCTAAGACCAGAACTTCACAGATAACCTTCGCTATCATATACACTTCTCTCACACCGAAAATACGTTTCTAATGGCAACACACGGCGATGCTACCTCATCGAACCCAGACAATGCGGCGCGCAACTTCAATTGTCACACGTTTTTCCCCTGTCTACATACAGGGCCAACAATCCCGCCTTTTTCCGAGAGCAGCACTCCCTCTGCCCTCCTACGGAACTGTCACCGACTTCCTACGTCCCAGAAGCCGTACTCACTACATAAAACTCAATACGACTTCAACATACAGTGTTAGTACAAACATCAATATCAATCAATAATCAATAAGCTTATGTACACGCAAATTCACCAGATCAAGACAATAGTTAACCATCATTCTGCTACCAAGAAACTGGTGCAGATCGGAGCTTCCGAATCCCCTCTACTTCCACGGACGGAGTGATTTCGCAGTCACACGCACACACACACATCACACGCTGGTGGGGCCCATAACACCAACATTCATCCTACCACTCTATCCTTGTAATGTATAAGGGGAAACACCTTCCTGTACCTAACCAATCTGCATATACCTTGAGGTCATTGGCATCAACTAGTTGCTATAGATCTGGTGAAAAACATCATAATATTCTTTATTTTCAATAAACATGACATTAAAATAACCACCCGACACAGTAATTCAAACAGAATTTTGTTTATCTAAAATTATAAGAAAAGCCAATTAAATGCAAGTTCATTTCTCTCATATTTACCTATTCTGGCTAAAAGTCAGATCCTAAGTCAGAACCGGTCCTCAGCAAAATAGTTAGAGTTTCTAGCCGTCATGTAGAGTCACCGTCCTCTCCGTCAGCATCGGGACCTCTGATCATCAGTTCGGAAAGAAGTGGCGCTAGACCTCTCTAGTCTACTAATATTTATACCAAATTTACATTCCACATGTTGCAATCATATCTTACAAAACAGTCGAATGGCGGAAATTATGTCGTCTTGGTACATTGGGATACAGTGATAGTTTTTCTCACGCATTGATAGTCTCAAATAATGAATAGAAATTAGGAGTCCATAACTAATTTGTTACTTCTACGGATGTCTCTTTAGGATAAAATGTATCTCATTCGTGGGACCATTATAAGTTCATCGTGTCGGTATTTGGATTAGTAACAAATCTTCACGTTCAGGGGCATTTGGCATCTCTCCCGGATTTGTCGTCATGATCATGGCTTTTCAGTTCAGCAGGAGGGCAAGGTCGCGGTCAGCGCGAAGCCTCCTTTCAATTATTCATCTACTCAAATGCAGGCTGCGGGTGGTAGCCATTTTCTAGCAGGCCACAATGGTCAACTTAAGTAAAAAGAAACACAAAACACAATTACTGCATGGAAATGATTATACAGTGTTATTCCCCCGCTAATACCCTTATGTGTATGTATTTATCTAGCCATTTGCGACATCAATAGCCATTAATGCATATTAATTATAAGCGCAAAACAACATGACATCACATAAGCAACATCTATTCTGTCAGATTGCTCACCAACTTAGTTCACTTATTATTTTAGCCATGCAATAGCATTCCCACGTGTAATTCTTCTGTTAATAAGGTTGATTAGACCAGACTCAACAAATCTTTAGTAATTAATAATTAGTCAGTAGTACTTTTAATTATAACATACGAAAAAGAAACAGGTATTTGGGTTTAAAGTAAAAACCCTGCTCCATCACAGCTAGGCTAGTTCTCAACCTCCCGCCCAGATCCTCTTCGGCCCCCAGTCTAAGGTCCCTACACTGGCTTCCAGTCAGAAAGCGGATTTAATTTAAGATTCTCTGTCTAGTACACAAAAACATGTACGGAGTCGGCCTGGTATATTGGTCCAAAAAACTAAGCTGGTACCAGCCTTGTAGGACCCTGAGATCCAGCAATTAATCATTTCTCACACCTCTTAGAATCCGCGCCGCCAGAAGTGGAGGAAGGTCCTTTTCTTTTCTTGCCCCTGCATCTTGGAACAAACTGCCCATAAATCTACGCACAATCACTGATCACAATTGCTTTCGCAAGAAGTTAAAATCATGACTGTTTGACAACTAATCAAGCAATCTTTCAGAGCTGTCTGCAAGCGCCATGAGACTTCCGAGTGATATGTGCGCTGACCGAATGTCCCTGATTTGATTTGATTTGAGATTGAAGCGCCAAGCAGCCTGGCTGCTACATTCTTGCAACAGAGTTTTGTTTCAGTCTTCTCACCTTGAGGTGGTAACTCTGTGATGTATTAAAGAAAGCACTGTGTGATCTTGAGTAAACATAAAAGAAACGAAAATTGTAAATGCTTTTTAAAAGAAGTACATTTGTTTGTTTTCAGTATCTGTTTGACATTTTGGTATCCTAGTATGTTTGTGGTCTACACACATTCTTGGGAGGGCTTTAAACAAGCATTTGTAATGCAATAGGTCTGGGATTTGCGAGACTTTAAGCTACTTGCATTGTAAATGACAAACCTTATATCTATGTATTGGTTTTGAAAACAGAGAAATAAAAGGCATTGTCATTTACAATGCCAACAGCTTAAAATTTCACAAATGCGAGATCTAATGCCTTGCAAATGCTTGTTTTGTTACTGGGGGCCGATTTTGCAGCACTGACGCAAAACCGATCCCCAGTTACAAAGCCAGCCTCCCACCCCTCCAGCCTCTCATCCCGTGCCTGGTATGGCCAGTCTGACCTTGGTGCCAGGGCCTAATTGTTTTCGCAGCCTGACCCTGGATGGGTCCGAAAGGGGCTCTGGTGCTGGGGGGCGGGGGTCACATAACTTGTGCTGCTTATATGCAATATCATTTCTTTTTAAATGTCAACAGTATGTTTATAAAAGACCACATCCCGGAACACAGACAGAGCAGCCGTACATATTAAATAAAATAACATAAGATACATTAAATAAAATAACATAAGAAAAACAGCTGATTAAGACATTAAACGTTTGTAGAAAAATGCACCAAGGCATTCTTTAATTTTCCCAACTTACTTGATGTTTATTTGGGAGCAAGCGTGGATTTCAGAGGCAGTCCAGGCTCCTCTTGTAGATCCCAGTGTGGAGAAAAGAGTGGCTGGGGCCCTCTGGGCAGGCACGCAGAACAATTTCCTGGAGAGGCTGGTGGGGTTGGGTCAGCTTAGGGCTTCTACAGCAGACGCCTTCCTCCCATTTTCCAGTTCTGGCTGGTTGGAGAGCAGATTTGCAGCCAGCCAGGGATTCCTCACTGAATCCCTTTTACTTCTTTTCCAGGTGGTGTCCGTCAATCTGGGTGAGCCCGAAAATAAAGGGCACATTAGGTCAAGGGCGGGGCTACCAAACCTTCTTGATGTGACCATTGTATCGGTCACATTGGGGGCAGGCAGGTAGCATCGGCAGTAAATCAGCTGTAAATCACGGCAGCACCAGAGCCATCAGAGGTAGCAGTTTTCCCACTGACAGCCCTTTCAGCATTGTTTTTCAGGTCCCTGTCCCCAGATACAGAGGGGAAGGGGGGGGGGGGGGAGCGCGTGGGCACTGCAGAGGCCTTCCTCGATATGGACCACACAGGGGACACGACTGAATGAATAAGCTATCATTTTAATATGGACCATTCCTACAGTCCAGGGATACTTTTTCAATAAAAAGAAGTAGGGGAACGGACTGTAATAAATTTAAAAAGTAGGGGCACGCCATGCCCTTCTGATCCGGCCCACTTCGAACACTGCATACCGCGCTCGATACACAGACTTACTTCGTTGGCCTACTTACTAGCCATAACCGAGATCGCACCCCATAGGGGTATCCACAAACTGCCCACTTCCTCGGAGTGGCTTAAAAGCATGACATACTGTGACATCGTTAGTGAAGACGACACCCTTCTTCAACCACTTCCGTCTCGACCCGGGATATTTGGCAGCCTTTCCACAAATATCTTCGCACCCTTGAACATGACTCTACTGATTAGTACCAAAACCCCCTTGTTCCCCATAACTAATGATTTACCCACCTATATTCCATTCAAACACATTTAGATTCTACATAATACTGTTGTACTTGTTCATTGTGATGACAGGTGATATTGCTACTATGTGCTTATGACATGCTTGGTGCTGCGTTTTCAACAGCTTGCTATTGTTGTCTGTTCGCCATAAGTGAGACAACAAAAAAAACCTAAAAGAATGTGTTGCATGATGCCACAAATGTTGCCTTTGGTTGTTGCATTATTTACTCAATCCTGCAACACAAATTGGACCTCAATTGCTGCACAATTCCAGTGGCGCTGTCCATGGCCCATTTCTTGTAACACAACTTCGGGAGTTTGTCCCCACTGGTGACAGAGCCCCACTCAGCCAAAACGTGAAAAGTACACATTCAGAGGGTGCGTGATGTCCTTCTACCTGGAACCTGCAAAGATGAAAACACCTGACAGTGTTCACCTGGATTGTGAGGAACAAAAGGTGTGGCTGGGCACATAGGAGTTTACGTCAATGTCATGTGTCTGTATCCAGCTAATGACATCCTTACTGCGCCCCTGCTCAGGGTGCTGACCATGCAGTGCTCCAGTGTTGTTGGGTGTCATCATATGGGTGTAACCAGGCCACATGATCAGCTGCTGTGTGCCACAGAGACACCTTAACGCCATAGTGCAAGGGTGTCTCTGTGAGTCTAGTATAGTTTGCAAAGATGTACCCCAACACATAGGGATCAATTCACAAACGTAGCTTACGTATAGTAAAGTTACGAGTGTTACGAGTGTGGAGTCTCCACACCCTGAGTGGAATCTCCACACTGTGCACTGCTGAGTGTGCACAGTGCGGAGATTCCGCCCCGAATGCAGGACTCTGCACTCTTAACTTTACAGCACGTAAGTTACCTTTGTGAGTTGGGCCCTGAGTGTTTAATGTGAGCTGGTGGTTGCACGTGGTGGGCACCTGCACACATTTTACAGAACCAGGACATATTTTTCATCATCAGACTTTGATAAAGCAGAAGAGAGGAATGGAAGAAGAGGGAGAAAGGATGCAGCGAAAGATAGAGAAAAATTAATAAAGGGAGAAAGCAAGGCTAAAGAATAACCCACAAGAGTGAAATAAAGAGATAGGAATTGTAGGGTAGTGGAAGAAAGAAGCGTGAGATAGAGCCAAGACTAGAGGAAATTTGGCAAACTCACACTTGGCAGCGCCAGAAGGAGCCTTTTTGGGCCACTGCACTTTCTTTCAGGGTCTTGCTTACAAAGCACATCCGCTGTGTTGTGAGACATATTGTTTACAATTCAGTTGGATTATAACACTCCCTCAACAAACCATTGATTGTTTTCGTTGTCACTCTCATTTCAAATCTTTCATAGGTTTTCCTTCCTTTCTTGTGTTAGCTCCTCCCTGGAGCATGGACCAAGTATGTATTTTCCCTCGTCTTTGTTCTACCTCTTATTTTAGCAACACCCTATTTTTTTACTTTAAAAGCGTCTCAATATTTTTCCTGGATGTGCAGAGTGCTTTCCTACTTGAAACACAGGCATATGGCTTTTCATTTATGTTGCTTTCACCATATATGCTGTAACTATTGACGCTTTAGTTACTTAAACTCACAACTGTGTTACTCTACACCATTCAACTCTACGCTACTCTACTCTACACCACTCTACTCTATGCCACTCAACTCTACTTGATTCCACTCTACGCCACTCCAATCAGCGCCACTCCACTGTACTCTATGCCATTCTACTCATCTCCATGCCACCCCACTCACCTCCACGCCACACTACTCTACTCTACGCTATTCTATTCTATGTCACTCCACTCTTTGCCACACCACTCGACACCACTCTACTTTACGCCTTTCTATTCTACGACATGCTACTCTTTGCCACTCCACTCTCCTCTACTTTGCGCCACTCCACTCTATGCCACTGTACTCTACTCCACTCCAAACCATTCTATGCCACGACAATCTACTCATTTCCAGCCCACTCTTTGCCACCCCACTCTAAGACACTCTACTGTACGACACTCCACTCTATGCCCCTTCATGCCAAGCCACTCTAAGCCACTCTATCCTACTCCACTCTATGCCACTCTACTCTGTCACTCCATTCCACACAATGCCACTCTCTCCCACCCCACTCTAGGCCACTCTACTCTTTGTCACTCTACTATACACCACTCTACCCCACACCAGTCCACAGAACTCCACTCTATGCCACTCCACTCAACACCACTCTACCCCACTCCACTCTACTCCATGCCACTCCCCTCTACTCCACTCTATGCCACTCTACTCTACTCCACTCTATACTAATCTACTCTAGGCCACTCTATACTAATCTACTCTATGTCACTCTGCTCTAAGCCACTCTATACCACTCCACTCCATGCCAAATTGTACCACTCTACGCCCATCCACTCTACACCATGCCACTCAATGCCAGTCTACTCTACGTCACTCTACTTTATGCCACTCTCTTCTGTGCCACTCTACCCTATGCCAGTCTACCCAATGCCAGTCTACCCTATGCCACTCTAATCTATGTCACTTTACTGTACATCACTCTACTATACGCCACTCCATGCCACTCTACCCTACACTACTCCACTCAACATCATTCCACTCCATGCTATACTATGCCACTCCTCGCCACTCTACACTACTCTACTCCACTGTCCTCCATGTTGCTCTCTTGTATGTCACTCCACGAAATTCTATGCCATTGCACTGTATGCCACAGGCTCTTCCCCACTCTCCTCTGTGCCACTCTACGCCATGCCACTAACTTTCAGCCATGCAGAACAGCAGCAATGCTGCTGTACTACATGGCTAAAAGACATTGGCAAAGCCAACAGCTCTCCCGTAGGCTAGACCGAGTTGCTTTGCCAATGCTTATTTGAAATTAAGCACTCATCCCACTGTCTGTGTGGACAGTAATATCACCATGTTGTTTTATTCAACATTGTGACTCATTTTGAGTTTCCCCCACGAGCTCAGCCCCCTCAAAATGTGCCCTAGCTACGAAACAGCAAAACAACAGTTCTGAGTAGGAGGCAGACCTCTGTAAAGCCTGAGTGGTAGGTGAGGCAGGAAGTGGGCAGGATCAGGAAGTCAAATCTGCTGGGTTGCTGTGCTTCTGCACCTGCCATCCGCATTTACCAAAGCTGGCCAGCCAGATTCCTGAAAGCCAGATTTATGTTACTGAAAGTGAATAAAAATATACAGAGAGGGTATATTTTTGTCACAAATGGGACGTTAATTGAGGGGACATGGGAGGAAGGAGGCTGGGTGGTTCTGTAATGAGTTTCTATTTCAGAACATTGATTAAAAAAACAATTTTTTTTAGAACAATTCTCCAACGGTGGCTCCTTGGCAGTGTTACTTAAACACTGGCTCGCTCAGTATTGTGGCCACATCCTCTTGAGGACCCCTGCCTTACACTAGTGATTTCCCACCTGTGCAGTTAAGAGGGCCGGATACCAGTTTTCACGAATGTGCGCGAACAGAATGCACTGCAGTTTTTCTTTCTAATCTTTTACTTGCAGTTCTCATTTTATAATGGCATAAACATTACTACAGTTTCCCGAATGTAAATTAAACAAGCAATGGCGTTTTTGCCACGAGTTTTTCAGCTTTGTCAATATTTTTGTTTTATCATGGTTTTTACAAAATGGTATTGTTAGAGAAGCTGCCAGGCCCCCTACAGCATCCATTTTAGGACATCCTCACTCCTTATCCCTACTTCCCATCCTTACTTCTCATCCATCATCTCTACTTCTCATCCTTGCTTCTCCCTACTTCTCATCCATCACTCACCATCCCTCCTCCTCATACCTACTCCTCATTCATCACATTTTCAAAAACATATTCTTTCCGACATATGAAATTGAAACCAGAAAGGTTATAGGATGAACGAAATAAGTGCTGATTTATGGCCCATGTGGCGGGCCCCTTGTCTCCCCCAAACTACCAGAGCTTTCTGCAAATACCTGTGTAAACAGAAAAACACTTACTTAAATAAAATGAAATGCTGTACAGCCTTGAATTCATTGGAAACAAAACCAGTTGCATTTGCTCTCATCCTCCGTCTTCATCCAGCACATTCAATGAGGAGGCTGTTTTTCAGTGGCTAGACCAATAGAATGCATTCCTCACTCTTAACTCTGATTGGCTGTTGCCAACCAATCAGTGTGAAGGTGTGTTTCACAACACTAAAAATGAAGAGCCTCATTTATGAAAAGTGACACATCGCTGCGTGAAAACAGCGATGCGTCACTTTTCATTGCGTTCTCCTTGCGACACCAATGATGCGTCATATTTACAGTGTGACGCATCATGTCGCAAGGATTTACAGATACGTCAGTATTTCTGACGTATCTGTAGGCGCAAAAATTACGCATTGCTAAAGTGTCACAAAAGTGACGCAACTCCAGCAATGGGTCCTTTCACATGGGCAAGTCCCATTTCAAATGTGCCTGCGTCAGTCTTACGCCTGCTCTGAAGCAGGTGTGAGATATTGACGCATTTGCGTCCTAGAAGTGACGCAGTGAAATCTGATAGATTTCACTGCGTCACTTCTACGAGGCTTACTTGCGTGGGATCTCCCTCCCTGCATACAATATACCTGACGCAGATATAATGTGACGAAGGGGTTTACAAAGTGATGCATCTACCTAGATGCGTCACTTTGTAAATATAACACAACATGGTGCATTTTTTACGTCGCTGGTGCGTCATAAAAAGTGACGCACCGGCAGCGCAAATGTGACGCAAGGGCTCATAAATAAGCCCCGGAATGTGTAGGTGTGACTAAGGGATGAGGAGTAGGGATGATGGATGAGGAGTAGGGATGGTGGATGAGGTGTGAGGAGTAGAGATGATGGATGAGAAGTAGGGAAGAGAAGCAGGGATGAAAAGCAGGGATGAGAATTAGGGATGATGGATGAGAAGTAGGGGTGGGGGAGACAATGTCCTAAAATGGATGCTGTTACTTTGGTTGTGGATGTGCTCCTTGTGAAAAGATAGAAATGCTGCCACTAGTGGTGAAGTTAGCCAACAGCTGAAGTGGACTAACCCATTGCATCATGCTGTGAATATATATATATATATATATATATATATATATATATATATATTCACTGAAAAAACCATAGGTTTCAGGGGTGTTATAGTTAGCTGGACTTTTCACTTGTACAAAACCATTGAAATTCCCCTGTTATAGTTAGTTCAGCTAACTATAACTCGCGCGCCCGCAATGCACTGCTGATGACGTCACATATTACATCACTCATGACATGGTCAGTGACATCACTCATGACATCACTGATGACATCTCAAATGACATCACTGATGACATCATCCAGTGAATGTGTGTTTTTCTGAAAATTAAATATGTTTTATATATGTATATCTCAAGGTCGATGGAAGAATAAATGGGTATATAAGTGTCTAAATGGATGATTTGTTTTTGAAAAATTGATTGTGTAACTGACTGATTAAGTGTATCATAGTGAATACATGGCTTAGTGAGTAATGTTTAAATATGTAAATATCTGTATCAGTCTCTCACTTTGTGTATAAGTGGCTGCATGGGTTGGTGAGTAGCTACATGGGTGTCTATATAGGTTATTAGTTGGTTTTTTGAGTATCAGTCTGAGTGTCTGCATGGTTCGGTGAGGGTTATTACGTAGTGCATAGGTGCATGAATGAGTGACTCACTGTTTGTATGTGTTGAAGACAGCATGTGTGCAGGACTGTATGGGTGGATGAGTGTGTGTATGGGTGTGTTAGTGAGTGAATGACTGTCTCAATAGTGTCTTTATGAGTAACTACATATGTTTTAAACTAGTATATGTGACTATTGGTGTATATAAGTGAGTATATGTGAGAGTGAGAGATTGAAAGAGTTCCTGTATGAATAAGTATGTGTTTCTATAAGTGATTGTTTAAAAGACTAAGTATGTGTAAGTTTCCGTAGAAGTAAGTGTGGTGGTGTGTGTATAACTGTATATGCAAGTAAATGTATGTTTGATTCTTTATTAGCATGAGTGACTATGTGTGTGAGTAACTCTATGGATGAGTGGCATTTTGTAACAGGATGTATAGGTTTATGAGTACATATGATGAGTGAGTACATGTATGAGTGACTGTATAGGACTGTTGGTGAATGAGTGGATGTGTATGTGGATCTTAGAATTACTGAAGAGGTTGTTGTAACTGGTATTGGTATGTCCATTGTTTTGAACATTTTAGTCTCTATTTTTGAATGTGTGTATCAAAGGTTATATTAGGGTGAGAGGAGGTCTGCCACTCTATCACAAGGATGATGTCATCAGTGATGTCATTTGAGATGTCATGAGTGATGTCATGAGTGATGTCACTGACCATGTCATGAGTGATGTAATATGTGACGTCATCAGCAGTGCATTGCGGGCGCGCGAGTTATAGTTAGATGAACTAACTATAACGGGGGAATTTCAATGGTTTTGTACAAGTGAAAAGTCCAGCTAACTATAACACCCCTGAAACCTATGGTTTTTTCAGTGAATTTCGGAGGTTTTTTAAATGCTAATTCCTAACTATAACGTGCCTGAAACCTATGGTTTTTTCTGTGAATTACAAAGGTTTTTTAAATGTTAATTTCTAACTATGCCTACAGAGATAGGACATGTGAAGAAAGAAGAAAAAATGCACAGAAAGAAAAAAATGAAGTGCAGAAAGAAGCAACATAAATCCTCAAAGACGAAGAAAAGTGCAGGAAGAAGGATAACGTGCAGAAAGAACAAAAGGAAGAGCAGAAAGAAGCCTTGTTGCAAAATCATCCTGTACCCTCAACTTTTCAGACGGATACTGGTGGTAACTGAGTCTGACTAACCAGTCCTAGAGCCAGTGCTATGTTAAAAGGCACTTAGAATACAGTGAAAACACCTACATACACTAGGGAACCTTATGCATTGGGGTCCCCCTGTGATTAGCATGACCTCCTCTGTAAGCCCCTAGTATATAATAGGGCAGGGGGATTAAAACTACCTCTTAAAACAGGCCACAGGGCGTTTTTGCACACGTTAACTCAGGCCCCGTCCCCTCCCTTCACCACTGTGTAAACACGCCCTGTGTCCGTTTTTAGTTGGGAGATTAAGTTCATTTGAATCCTGAGGGTCCCTAGGGTCCAACTAGCCCACTAGGTACCTCCAGTAAGTGCCACAGAGCTGCGTTGCAGAGAGGTGTAAAAAGTGGCACGGCCTGGACCACCTCTCTGCAATGCAGCTCAGTGGCGCTTACTGGAAGCACTTGGTGGGCTAGTTAGCCCCCAGGGGCCCTCAGTATTGAAGGGAAATTATATCCCCAATTTAAAACGTGCCATAGTGCGTGTTTGCACACGTCACCTCAGGCCCCGTCCCCTCCCTTCACCACTGTGTAAACGCGCCCTGTGGCTGTTCTAAGTTGAGAGATTAAGTCCCCTTGAATCCTAAGAGTCCCTAGGGTCAAACTAGACCACTAGGTACCTCCAGTAAGCGCCACAGAGCTGCGTTGCAGAGACGTGTAAAAAGGGGCTTGGCCTCAGAACACCTGTCTGCAGCGCAGCTCCCTGGCGCATACTGGAGATGCCTGTTGGGCTAGTTGGCCCTCAGGGACCCTCAGTATTGAAGAGGAATTAATTCCCCAACTTACAATTTGCCAGAGGGCGCGTTTGCAGAGTGCTGCAAGGAGGGGGCGTGGCCTCCGGCACGATGCCAGTCTTTTATTTATTTTAATTTTTTAAGAAGGGGGGCTGTGTGGTTCCCCTTCTTATTCTAATTTATTGGCCCTGATGACCCCATCCCCCAGGGCCTGTCTCCTAATTATATTTTTTTGACCCCAATCCCCAGGGCCGGCCACTGTTTTTTATTATTTTTAAAAAATATATATTTATAGACACACCTAGGACATGCTGGACAAACCGTACGTACCTATCACCATGACGATTTGCGTGATATTCATTAAAAGGCGACTATGCATACAATGAATCCACGTGGAATGTATTTACACCACTAGTGAAGCTCTGACATGTCTGATGCCCTACCGTGCCTAATCCCGGTAGACACCCTTGTCGTTTATTTATACAAACATGGGTAGCTATTGACGGGCACATTTAATACACATGCACACCAAGCCATTCAAAGGGGATTCAACAAAAATTCGACCAAAACTATGCAAGAAACCCCCCTCACGGTTAATAAAACACACATCCACTGCCGGATGTGTAATACTTTTTATTTTACTCTCTGGAAAGGGGACGAACATCACTTGAGAGTCACAGCGCGCTCCTGGCAGAGCCCAATGCTGTGTTACACCCACCATTGCCTGCTGAGTGCCACACACCTCTGTGTTGTATTCTACTAGCTAGTGCATATGCTATGACACTCTCTAGCCCATGTGCACTGTAACACCACCTCGTGAATATGTCATGCCACACTTGTCTTCGCACGGGTTATATTGCCCCATCTAACGTGCCTTCCTCGATGCCTATGTTATAACGCACAGTGCTATGCCATACATATTACAATGTGGGATCCATATCTTTGTCACAGTGCATATGCAACGTTACACTCCCCAGCACATATTTTATATTACAACTTTAGAGACTAGTTAGGTTACACAACACTGCCCTGTGCATATTACACTCCAAGGCGCATATCGCATAGCACGCGCTAGTGCCTGTGCTATCTCGCGCTCTCCAATGAATCTGTAATTGCGCACAATGTATTGCATATTATATTTCACGCCCGGTTCATCTTATATCACACTTTTTGGTGCATAGTTTATACCATACACTATATCTAGTTTTCATTTTCAATCGTGCTCTCAGGACTATGTTCTATATAACACTGTGTTCACCTACCCTTTTCACGGGCATTACATTTTGCGATAGGGGGTGGAGGGTCAGGGGGTGTTTCTGCCCAGTGAGCCCGGAGTCACAGTCACAAACGTCCTCTTCTTCCTGAATAAAAGTGAGATTATGCTGCATACTTGTTCATATTTTAAGTAGTTTGCACAGACACACGTTTTAAAAACAATAAAGTTCCTAATACCCGCCTTCTCTGAACAGTTAGCTTGCTGCCCCATCCCCCTCCTCCCTATCCTCTGTTGTGTGAATCCATGGACTAGCCTCCTCCCTCCTGCCATGCATGGTCTGATGTGCTGCCACTGCCCTCAATTTAGTATGATGTACCAGTCCACTCCTCCTGCCCTCCATTGCCCAATTCTATGCCCCATCATTGACCTCCTGCTTAAACTCTGTGCTTAGCTTGCTGCCCCTATTCTCCTTCCCCCTGCCCTCCGATGTCTTTGTGCATGCCCCTGCTCCATCCTTTTTGCCCACCATGTTCCATGGACCTGACACTCCTATCTACTCTGAGTGTTCTGTTGAGCTGCCACTCCCCTCCCACCTGCCTAGCATTGTCAGATGACTGTAACCTGTCCCTGCCACCTCCACCCTGCCTGTCCACATGCCATGCCCCTATCCTCTTCCTCCTGTCCTACATGGTCCATTGTACTGCCACACCCTTCTGCCCTCCCTGGTCTGTTGTGCTGCAACTGCTCCTCCTGCCTGCCCCGTGCGGTCTGTTGTGAGGCCCCTTCCCCTGGCCTTTCTTGTCTGTGCACAGGTCCTGACCCTCCCTTCTATCCTCCATCGTCCTTTGTGCATGCCCCTGCACCCTCCTTCTTGCCCATCATAGCCATTGTGCTGCCACTAACCCTCCCACTTGCCATGCATGGTCTTCTGTGCTGCCATGGCCCCTCCCACCTTCCCTGTGTGGTCAGTTAGCTGCCCCTGACCCCCTCCCAACTTCCCTCCATGGTCTGTGTGTATGCCATCACAGTCTCAGTGTTGCTCTTCATGGTGTGTCTTGCTTCTAGTGCCCATCCTGCCTGACCTCCATGGCTATCTTGCTGCTCCTGCCCTGCCCCCTTGCCCCCAGCCCTCTGTTTACATGTGCAGACCCCTACTCCCTCCCTCCTGGCTTGTCTGTTCCATTGTAATGCCCCTGATCCGTCCCTCCTGCCCTTTATGGTCTGTTAAGCTGCAGCTTTCTCTCCTGTCTGTCCATTATGGTCAGCTAGCTACCATTGCCTCTTGCCCCTCTGTTCTCTGTTGTCCATGTGCATGGTCCTGTCCCCTCCCTCTTGCTTTCTATGGATTGTTGTGCTGCACTCCCGTCCCGCATGCCCTGTGTGGTGTATTGTGCTGCTGCAAACCCTGATGCCTGCCCTGCAGGGTCAGTTTGGTGCACCTCTCCATGTCCCTCCTGTCCTCTGTTATCCAAGTCCATGTCCCTACCCCATTTCCTTCCATGATCCAATGTACCATACTTGCGAACATTTTGAACTTGGTAAGAGGGAGATTTTGAAAAAAAACTGGGGTATTGATTTTCCCCTTTGAGTTACATTGAAAAAGAGGAGATTGTAGACAGGAGACAGATCAAATAAAGCCCATTTGAGCTTAAAAACATTGGACGTTTCCTGGCTGAATCGGGTCTGTTGGCATGTACGGTTGTACTACCATTGCCTCTTCCTTCTGCCTGCCCACAATGGTCTATTACATTGCCACAGCCTCTCTTGCAAGTCCTGTATTGTTGGTTTGTTGCCCCTGCCCCCCTTTCCACTGCCCTCCATAGTCTGTTGTGCTGCCACGGCCCTTCCTGCCTGCTCAGTGTGGTTAAATTGTTGCCTTTGCACCCTCCTACCTGCCTTCAATTTTCAGAGTCCGTGCCCCTGGCCTCTGCCTCTCAACAGTATCCTAATGAACAACTAGATTGCTAACATATTATATTTATTACAAAAGTGTGGAACGCCTGACGTCATCTTGATGTAATCAAAACTGGAATACCTAGAGCATTTCCTTTAGAAATTACATATATGAGAGGGTCTTATTGGCATCAAAATTATCGTTAGTGCTCTAAAAGACTAAAATAAGGACATATTTTCTGAGTTTTCAAATCGCGACAAAGCACTTTTAAATTATTTGTTATCTTTATGTTTTTTTATCCAGTTGACCACTTGATTAAATGTTGCACTTAGGGGAGAGGATGTGGTGTTACTTCCAGAACTGCAGACTTTGCAACTGGGGAACCAGGTTGGAGTTTCTGCTTCAGCTCGACATTCTGTGATTCTGGTCAAATCACTTAGTCTCCCCATGTCTACAACCAAAATGAATTTGTTCTTGTGTGATGTAACCAATGCTCATGTAAAGCACTCCAATACCTGACAAGTCTGCACTATATAACACTGCAAAAACACAAAATAATAAGTGTTTTGCGCACTTCTGTCATTGGGCTATATTTGGGCTACATCTGGGTGATTTTGGGCTACATTTGGGCTCTTTTGTCTCCGGTGGCCATCTTGGGAGATTTATTTGTTATGAAGTTTCCTAATTTCCTCATGTACTGCAGTCTCCTCAGTAGGAAATGCTTTCAGTTTTTTACTTTGATTCCATCAT
The DNA here is from genome assembly GCF_964204655.1 of Triturus cristatus. Classification (NCBI taxonomy): domain Eukaryota; kingdom Metazoa; phylum Chordata; class Amphibia; order Caudata; family Salamandridae; genus Triturus; species Triturus cristatus. Next base: position 1,617,973 of record NW_028187635.1, on the reverse strand, counting down.
GAAGGTATTCAGATATGTCACACATTTGCCATAAATTCTGAATGTTAGCACTCTAGTTGCTCATTAGATCACTGTAGTAAAACTACTGTTCACCATGGAAGTCTGCTCCTGGTATTTAAAGTGCATGTTTCAGTCTGCATGTCAGAAGTTTTTAATGAAATAGAAGAGGATTTGAGAAGTCACTCAAAATGTGCCCTCATTTTCTTTCTTCCGCATTAATCATAATTTCTATGGCAAAATGAACCCCCTCATTGTGTTCCTTTTTAAATTAAATGTTTTAAGTGTTACCAGTTTATTCCAATCAAGATGGCTTCAGGTGTGCCATACTTTTGTCATAATGGAGACAGTAAGCGCTCTAGTTGTTTTTAAGAACACTCTGGGACATTCTGTCATTGGGCTATACTTGGGCTACATCTAGGTGATATTTGGGCTACATTTGGGCTCTTTTGTCTCTGGTGGCCATCTTGGGAGACTTATTTGTTTTGAAGTTTCCTAATTTCTTCATTTACTGCAGTCTCCTCAGTAGGAAATACTTTCAGTTTTTTACTTTGATTCCATCAAGAAGGCATTCAGATGTGTCACACATTTGCCATAAATTCAGAATGTTAGCACTCTTTTTGCTCATTAGATCACTGTAGTAAAGCTACTGCTCACCAGGGAAAACTGCTGCTGGTATTGAAAGTGCATGTTTCAGTCTGCATGTCAGAATTTTTTAATGAATAGAAGAGGATTTGAGAAGTCACTCAAAATGTGCCCTAATTTTTCTTTCTGCAGCACTAATCATACTTTTTATGGAAAAATGAACCCCCTCATTTTGTTCCTTTTTAAATTAAATGTTTTAAGAGTTACCACTTTAATCCAAGCAAGATGGCTTCAGGTGTGCCATATGTTTATCATAAGTAGGACTGTTAGCACTCTAGTTGTTCTTTGGAACACTCTGGGAAGCTGCAGTAGAACACAAAGGAATCAACTGACAGTCTCTGCCCTTGTTGGATGTACATGTTTTACTGAGAATGTCAGACTTCATTCTCACATGACTGAGAAAGATAATGTGAATTTACAGAAAATAAGCTCTCAGTTTAGCTTATAGATCACCTTCCAAACCTCTGTGGGAAAAGCATGAGAAAATATTTTTCTCTCAATCATGATATCCCAGCAGAAGGCTTTTTCACATGGTGAAATCACCTTAGAACATTCCACAATTCCTAAAATGAGTATGGTACCATCAACAAATGATTTATAATGTAACTAAAGTCTTAAAACCTTCTATTAACTGCAATGCTTTTTAATGAGGTGCTATCATGTATATTGGTCCCAAGATGGCTGCCAACACTTCTTGGATGAAGTGCTGACAGCCAATCAGATCTCAGGATGAGATGTGTGGTTAGGCTCCGCCCACATATATATATGATTTTACTTTTGATTTTCTCAGGAACTACTGAACAGATTGACACCAGACCTGCAAAAGGCACTTCCCTGACCTGAGGACTACCTCTCTGCCAAATTTCAAGTAATTCTGTTCAGCCGTTCGGGCTGTACCTTGGACTAAAGGTCCCTATGGAAAATTGCATGGGGAAAACGTGTTTTGGGACCCCCCTTTTTTCTCAGCCCCCGCTTGAAGGATCCCCCCGAGACTTTCAGGGTAGGAGCGGAGCGGAGCGCCCCACCTATTTTGAAAATTTCGCGAGGATTCGTCAACCGGCGCCAAAGTTATTCCAAATAGAATGTTGCGGATTTCCTATGGAAACACGGTCCTAACTATAACTATCTACTGGCGACCGCCAGTAGATAATATATATATATATATATATCTACTGGCACTGCTCAGTAGTAAGCAGGTACTCTGGGGGAGCGCGCACCTGTACTTTTCTGTTTCTATTTATAGCACTGCTGTGTCACGCTTGCTGAGGCAGGTGAAAAAGTGGCTGGCACTGAGCCAGGCAGGGATGGCCTGGGCTTCCCTTGGCTCAGCTGAGGTAAGTCTGATCTTGACCAGGAAGTGGTTCTATACTACCTCTACTTCTGAGGACTCGAACGCCCGTGGATCCCTGGGTTCTGTTGTGGAATGTGGTGGATGGCACTTGGGGTACCTGGATGGCTCCCTCTGTCTATGAGTCATCGGATTACAAAACCTTGAGCATGCGATCAGCTGGCTCCAACACTACTACCAAGAGAACTTATATAGTGCACTAACAGCCCAGCGGCTTCAAGGCACTGACAGCTTTAAAATCCTTCTGGAGACCCAAGGGTGACTGCTTTAAAATCCTTCGGGAGACCCATGGGTGAACTCTTGCCAGGCTGGAATTAGGCTACTTAAACTCCTGTGCACATTATTTTCAATGACCAGCTCTATTCAACTTCGTGTTGCACTTAACTAGTAGCAACAAAAAAGGGCAGCAGTGTGAACCCAAGGGCATAAAGGGCAAACCTATGAACGACTCAGTGTTGGGAACCAGCAGCGTAGCGTGGGTTTCCAGCGCCCGTGGCAAGGCAAGTATTGCGTGGCGCAATTTGCGCCCACCCAATTTTGTGCCTGTAAAAATTTTGCACCCAGGGCAACTGCCCCTGTGGCTCACTGTAGGAGAGTAGGATCTGCACTTGTGTCGCCCCCACTTTTTTTCTGATGTATACACTGGTTTCTGGCTATAGTCTGGCTGGGTCCCTGCTAATCAGGGCCCCAGTCTAACTGATCTCTCTAAACAACTTCGTGTGCATATTAGATGCACTAGTGATTGGATACTGTGGTACCTTATGAGCCCCTAGTATATGGTACCTTAGGTACCTAGGGCATTGGTACTTCACAGGCCTACCAGGGGCTGCAGCATGTATTATGCCACCCCTGGGAAGCACTCACAATCTGACACCACAGGCCTGCTACTGCAGCCTGTGTGAGGTAGTGTTAGCACTCCTCACAGAGGTATAGGTTCCTATATCTCACCATACACACATATAAACCTATCAGTCACCCCTATGGTAGGCCCTATCAATCCCAAGGGCAGGGTGCATGGTTTACTATGTGAGGGGGTGCTTCTGCCTGAGCAGGACCCCTCTGCAGCTGGCAGAGTCTATTCTCTGCTACTGTTTATAGATGCGGTTAAACCATATACTCTTGAGTGCATTACAACCTCGCGGTAAATGCTAACTTTGGAATGACTGCATCAAAACATGTCGTGTTTGGTGTCAAACAACTTGGAATCCTACCCCCACACCAGTAACTGGTGTGGGGGTAGGATTCCTACCCCCCACACAAGTAACTGGTGTGGGAGTAGGATCCCACCCTTCTAGAGGGGACGACATGTACCCACTGTACTACACGGTAGAAATCTTTCAGAGTCCTGGCATCACAAAATGGATGCCACCAGCACAGACACCGGGCTGCCCTCCTGCTGCTGACCGAAACTCGCAGTGGAGGGAGCCCAACAAAGGGTTTCCTGTCACAGGGAGGTGTCACCACCTCCCAGACAGGATTTAGTGTGTTGGAGCTGGGTGGGTGCACTCTTAGAGTGCTTTGAAGTCCTGCACTGGGGGAGCTGTAGGCTCCTCTGTGCATATGCCAGCTCAAACCGGTTCAGGGGCTACCTGCCCCTTCTCTGGCGCGAAACTGGACAAAGGGAAGTGGGTGTAACCACCCACTACCCTGACCCTCCTAGAGGAGTGGTCATAGAGCTAGTCCCTCCCATCTTTTCACTATAAGATACCACACATTGCCAATGCAATTTAGATTACACCTGGACGACGCTCTACGAAGAAGAATCCTGGCCCTTCAACTTTCTACTATCTCTAGAAGACCGAAGGATCTCCCTTGGAGTCAAGGAGTGACTCCCCTGCTTGGCAGGCACCAAAACTACTGAACTACGGTTGCAAAGTTTACCGCTCCCGCCGGAGCCCGAAGTCCCTGCGTCCCCTGGAGCGGATTTCCTGACCTCTCGACGGCCATTTTGAGTCCCCAGCGAAGCTGTGGCATCTGGACCCCACGAGTGATGAGGAACAGCAGTACCAGGGAACCGTGCACTGATTTCGAGTGCAAGCCCTAAACTACGTCCAACGAAGTTGTGCTTTGGACCACTTGTTGTCCAAGTCCCGAGCAAGTCTAGTACCGAAGATCAGCGGCCTACCTCGTCCCAAGTGACCGTGGGCTGTTGGTGAAATTTTCCGCAGGCTTTTATCTCTCTCTTAAAACAACTTTATATTAACTCTAGGGCACACATCATTATTAACAACTGCAATGTCGGGACATGCCAGGTTAGCAGAGGTACACGGCAAGGGTGTCCCCTGTCGCCAATTTTATTTGCTCTTTTTATTGAACCTCTAGCCATTGCAATCAGGGGCATAATGTCCGATACAGCACCAGTAGTCGGAATGACAAATATTAAACTCTATGCAGATGACATTGCTCTTTTTTTAGATTCAAAGCCTGCAAGTCAAGTGAAAATTTTTAAAATCCTTTCTGATTTTCAAAAACTGGGAGGTTACAAAATAAATGTTAATAAGACTGAAATAATTTTACTTAATTGCACTGTTGACACTTTATTGCCGGAATTTAGGCAGAATTATAACTTATGCCCAAAGAGATATCTGGGAATATATATCTCGGATAACTTGGAAGATCTATATTCATTAAACTATATACCTCTGTTAAAAAAGGCCGGGTCCCACCTTGATCGTTGGAACTTACTGCCAGTTTCCATAATGGGCCGGGTTGCTTTAATTCGTATGTCAATTTTACCTCTTTTTAATTTTCTTTTCAGCGCTGCCCCTTGTCCTATCCAGGTTTCTTTTTTTAGAAAAGTGGATGCTTTGTTTTCCTCTTTCCTTTGGACTAAAAAAATTCCAAGATTAGCACTTAGCACTTTATATCTTCCAACAATACAAGGAGGACTGTCCCTCCCAAATATTAGAGATTATTATTTTGCTACTTTTGCACACCACAGTTTTAGATTTTTTTCCCTAAATGACTACATGGCAGATAATTTTTTTATGAAAAGGATGCTGCTGGAATCTAAAATAACGGACCCTGTCAGAATCACGAAATATCCAAAGAAGGTCCGTTATAAGTTTCTCCAATGGCTATTTAAAATCAAAACTCAGCTCCTGTCATTCTATGGTATTTCCAATTTAAGCAGCTCAACAATGTTAACTAATTTTAGTTTTGGCGAAGGGGGCTGCTTGGATATTAACACAGCGAGACTCTGGGGTGAGAATGGCTTCGAGACAATAGAGGACTTTCTTGTGGGAAATAGATGGAAAAAATGGGAAGAAGTTCTTAGGCAAATCCATCAACCGAGTACAATCCTACAATGGTCTTTTTGTATGTTACACGCGGAACTTAGATATTGCGATATAGCTAATTTATTTCACAAAAGAGATGTATCAACAGCATTAAACGACCCCTCATTAAAGAAAATCAGCATGTGGATCAAAGTATTAAAAGAGGATAATGCAATCGGGGTATTTACTAAAGTCAGTGACAGGTGGAAAAAGAGGGAAGACGTTGAAATTAGCAAACCGACATGGGATAAAATTAATAAATTTAATAAAAAAATCTTCCGCGGTGCGAACTTCCAACGTATGCAATTTTATAGTAAATGGCTTATTTATAGAACTCCCTCATTTCTCCACAAAATCTATCCCCTGGTCGAAGATAAGTGCTTTCGATGCGTAGAGAAGGGCACCTGGAGTCATATCATTTGGGAATTCCCAAAAATAACGGAATTCTGGGAAGAAATAGGAAAATACCTCTCTATTTCGATCAAAGCCAATATCCAGATCGATATATCAATAGCAGTACTAGGCTGCTCTCCGAGCCCCACTCCACACGATGAGGCTCTGTTTATAGCATCATTAATAGCCAGATCCCTAATCCTACAACTGTGGAAATCAGAGAAAGCTAGAATCGTGATGATTCCTTACATATTGGATGCAATTGTTATATCTTAGAGGATGACTTCTTTTATATCGTTATTGTTACCTCGATATATTTTTTACCCCAAAGGGATATGCTTGCTAATACATTAGACCATAACTGTACTGCCTTACTTAGTGCCTGTTTTTGATTGTTGTTTTACCCACATCATTATTTGGTCTCGTGTACAGTTCTACTTTATGAGAAATTCTAGCTCTATGTACACCCACCGAGTACTGCTGCTGTCTAAACTGATACCAAATAGGGTAAGTCCTTTCTCAAGTATTTCCTACTGCATTTTTATATAGTCCACATAGGTGAATAGCCACTTCTAGTTCACCATTGGGACACATCACCAATGTATTTGTCCAGATGCAATTTTTGCTTTAGGAAACCACCACAGTTTTTACCTTTAGCATGGTTGAAGTGTCACGTTTTTGGCTATTTTCCTGTAGCAATGTGTCAACGGTGTTCTACTCTAACTGGCATCATTTCCTTTACAGGTAATACCAGACACTGACAGGTATTTTAATAAGAGTCACCAACTGACGTGACACGATCCAGTTTAGAATACTGTTATTATTTCTATTCCTTTGTAGATAGTGTTTTTCTGAGGTCTTGAAGAATCGCGAGTACACAAACTCATAGCGAGAAACATGTTGAGCATTTTTTAGTTCACTCACACATGAGACATTATACTCCGTTGAGTGCCACATTTTTACGGACCATTTTTTAGTTCACTCACACATGAGACATTATACTCCGTTGAGTGCCACATTTTTACGTTTTTAATCAGGGAAGGAGGCCCCAAGAATAAAATTGATTCCCAGCTGGCACTCTAAACCCTGTTTTATACCACTTAGCCACATCTACACCACTTAGGCCCCCTCACCCGCACTTCACCATACGGCAGTCGGATTGAAGATCTCCGACAAAGTGCCCCTTATAAAGGGAGCCCGTCGGGCATTGCACCGCCGGCCCGACGAGGAGCAGCCCATATGATGAAGCATGACACCTGCAAGGGTGTGTGAGGGCATTATTATCCGACAAATGGATTACCAATTTCCAATACAAAGTGGATACAATTGGTTCTAGCCTTCCACCTGACTCTTCTCCCTTCTTTCAACTTTGAGGAACAGCGGAAACTACCTTTTTGAGCTGGTATTTCTAACAGGCCACGATTGAGAACGGTGGTGTTCAGTCTAGAAAAAAAAAGACTTACCATGTTGTCGCCGGTCACCAGCTGCCGCCTCTCCTTTGACGGAGGAACAGGAAGCACCCAGACTCCCCTAGCCAATCATGACGCTGCTGTAAGGTCTGAGCGCTGTGGTTTGACGCTCAGGTGGGGACTGGGGGCCTGTGCATGTTCTCCACCCAGGCTGTTCAATACAGCAGGTGGAGAACATGCAAAGCGCGCATGACAGTTTGGCTGGCCCCGCTCCGCCCCAAGCTGGCTGGCTCCTTACAGAAGAAGAAAATGATAATAGCGTAATGTTATTAATGTTGCATTATTATCATTTTATTTTTACACTTTGTGGGGCAACACTCCTCCACCTTAGCGGAGGAGCCGCCCCTGCCACTACCCCATCCACAGACCTTCGTAATGTTTAATTTACAGTCGGCTTAAAATGTTTACATGCCTTTCTGTATAGGTATATACACAAAGTCATATACATCACTGCCAATCAGGGGCAGCTTATAAAGTGCTTAATGCAGCCCTGAGATCATCTCAAAGCGCTGGGTCTGAAGTAGTGAATCTAGAGAAAGGAAAGGAAAGAAGAGCGTTGTGAATAAAATGACCTTCATCAGAGTGCTGACAACACCGCAGCTGGGAGAGCCGTGGTGCATTATGGGAATACCGCCTTAAAGGCCCCTCGTCGGCTGGCATGAAGGTGGGAGCAGAGGAGGCAAGGCTGGTAGAGAGGGCCTTGGCTTGGATAAAAGAGGAAGCTAGAGAGAGAGAGAGAGAGAGAGAGAGAGAGAGAGGAGAAGAAGGGTGGGGAAGATGTAAAAAATAGGAATGAGGGAGGCGGTTGCAATTTCTGACAGAGCATGAAACCTGCTAAGCGAGAGAAAGAGAGAAAGATGGAAAGAGAGGGACAGAAAGAAAAGAGGGCGAATGAGAGAAAGGAGCGAGGAAGAAAATAAAAAGAGGGAAAGAGGAATGGCAGTGAGGGAGAAAACAGGACAGGTGGAGAGAAGAAAAGGAAGACGCTGTGCATGCTAGACAGAGTGGGAGGAAGAGAGACAGAAGGAAAGAGGAAGAGAGAACAAAGAGAAGAGGGGGTGAGACAGACGGAAAGAGAAAGAGAGACCGAAGGAAAGAGGAAGAGAGACAGAAGGAAAGAGGAAGAGAGAACGAAGGGAAGAGGGGGATAGACAGACGGAAAGAGAAAGAGAGACCGAAGGAAAGAGGAAGAGAGACCGAAGGAAAGAGGAAGAGCGACAGAAGGAAAGAGGAAGAGAGACCGAAGGAAAGAGGGAGAGAGACCAAAGAGAAGAGGAAGAGAGACAAAAGGAAAGAGGGAGAGAGACAGAAGTAAAGAGGGAGAGAGACCGAATAGAAGAGGAGGAGAGACCGAAGGAAAGTGGAAGAGAATCAGAAGGAAAGACTGAGAGAGACAGAGGGAAAGAGGAAGAGAGACCGAAGGAAAGAGGGAGAGAGACAGAAGGAAAGAGGGAGGGGGACTGAAGAGAAGAGGAAGAGAGACAGAAGGGAAGAGGAAGAGACACAGAAGGAAAGAGGGAGAGACACAGAAGGAAAGAGAGACCGAAGGAAAGAGGTAGAGAGACCATAGGAAAGAGGGAGAGAGACAGAAGGAGAGAGGAAGAGAGGCCGAAGAGAAGAGGAAGAGAGACAGAAGGAAAGAGGAAGAGACACCGTATGAAAGAGGGAGAGAGACCGAAGGAAAGAGGGAGAGAGACAGATGGAAAGAGGAAGAGAGACCAAAGGAAAGAGGGAGAGAGACGGGAGTGAAAAAAGAATCTGTGTCGCGTGGGCGTGCCTGTTAAAGGGGTGGGAGACCCTATGGGCTGACGCCCCTCCCACTGCCAGAGTTGGTATCCACACCTCAGGGCTCCCTTTGTTCAGTATCTTTACATTCATCTTCTGGCCCACAAGCTGCATAGTGTGGGGGGGGGGCAGTTACGGGGGCTCATCAGTCATTCCATAGTTTCTGCTTGGTTGAGCCAGTGGCATTCGACTGTACCACATGCCGTCGGCATTCCATGGTACCACAAGGCGTTGGCATCCCATTGTTGGCAACTAGTTGGCACCCCCCTGCATCTCTGTGCTCAGATGCGGCCCAGGATCCAGGGTGTGGGGGCGGTGCTGCTGATGGAGCAGGGTTTTTACTTTTAAACCAAATACCTGTTTCATTTTCGCATGTTATAATTAAAAGTACTACTGATTAATTAATAACTACTAAAGATTTGTCGAGTCTGGTCTAATCAACCTTATTAACAGAAGAATTACACGTGGGAATGCTATTGCATGGCTAAAATAATAAGTGAACTAAGTTGGTGAGCAAACTGACAGAAATAGATGTTGCTTATGTGATGTTATTATGTTTTGCGCTTATAATTAATACGCATTAATGGCTTTTGATGTCGCAGATGGCTAGATAAATACATACACATAAGGGTATTAGCAGGGGAATAACACTGTATAATCATTTCCGTGCAGTAATTCTGTTTTGTGTTTCATTTTACTTAAGTTGACCAATGTGGCCTACTAAAACATGGCTACCACCCGCAGCCTGCATTCGAGTTGATGGAAATTTTGCAAGGAGGCTTCGCGCTGCCTGTGACCTTGCCCTCCTGACGAACTGAAAAGCCATGATCACGATGACAAATCCGGGAGAGATGCCAAATGCCCCTCAACATGAAATTTGTTGCTAAACCAAATACTGACTTTATGAACTTGTAATGATCCCACGAATGGGATACAATTTATCCAAAAGAGACATCCGTAGAAGTAACAAATTAGTTATGGACTCCTTATTTCTATTCATTATTTGAGACGATCAATGTGTGTGAAAAACTACCAATGTAACCCAGTGTACCAAGACGACATTATTTCCGCCATTCATCCGTTTTGTACGATATGATTGCAACATTTTGGAATGTAATTTCTGTATAAATATTAGTAGACTAGAGAGGTCTAGTGCCACTTCTTCCCGAACTGATGATCAGAGGTCCCGATGCTGACGGAGAGGACGGTGACTCTACATGACGGCTAGAAACTCTAGTTATTTTGCTGAGGACCGGTTCTGACTTAGGATCTGACTTTTAGCCAGAATAGGTAAATATGAGAGAAATGAACTTGCATTTAATTGGCTTTTCATACAATTTTAGATAAACAAATATTCTGTTTGAATCACTGTGTCGGGTGGTTATTTTATTGTCATGTTTATTGCATTCATTTGCTTATTGTAAAATGTTTCACCAGATCTATAGCAACTAGTTGATGCCATTGACCTTAGGGTACATGGAGATTGGTTAGGTATCAGAAAGTGTTTCCCTTTATACATGGCACGGATAGAGTGGTAGGTTGAATGTTGGTGTAATGGGCCCCACCAGCGTGTGATGTGTGTGTATGTGCGTGTGACTGCTAAATCACTCTGTCCGTGGAAGTAGAGGGGATTCGGAAGCTCCGATCTGCACCAGTTTCTTGGTAGCAGAATGATGGTTAACTATAGTCTTGATCTGGCGAATTTGCGTGTATATAGGCTTGTTGATTATTGATTGATATTGATGTTTGTACTAACACTGTATGTTGAAGTTGTATTGAGTTTTGTGTAATGTGTACGGCTTCTGGGACGTAGGAAGTCGGTGACAGTTCCGTAGTAGGGCAGAGGGAGTGCTGTTCTCGGAAAAAGGCGGGATTGTTGGCCCTGTATGCAGACAGGGGAAAACGTGTGACAATTGAAGTTGCGCGTCGCATTGTCTGGGTTCAATGAGGTAGCATCGCCGTGTGTTGCCATTAGAAACTTATTTTCTGTGTGAGAGAAGTGTATATGATAGCGAAGGTTATCTGTGAAGTTCTGGTCTTAGGTATCAGGGATCCTTATGGCATTCCGTTAACGCTTATCACTAGAAAGGTAATAGGTATTCACTGAGCTTGTTAGAAGGACAGAGCAGAGGTAAGCGCTGCTTTGTTAACGTGTGATACAATTCTGTAGTAGGACAGACTGTTCGCTGTTCTCGGGAAAGACAGAATTCTGTGTGAATGTACTACATTTTCTGGTGTGAAAGTGCGTGAATGAGAAGGCATTCTGGTTAATTGTGAAACTCTTAGGAGCATTCCGGAAAAAACAGTTAATTGGCGCTTGTTAGAAGGGTAGAGTAGAGGGATGTGCTACTTTATCAACGGAAGTAACGATTCTGTAGTAGGGCAGAGGTAAGCGCTGCTCTCGGGAAAGGCAGAATTCTCGTGGGAAAGGTCTTTTGCTGTTCTGTGGCTAGCGAAGCAGACAATGGAGATGTTTGTATGTTGTAACTAACAGACTCGTAGAAGTTGAAACAAAGTCTACCGAGTAGTGTTGTAAAGGAGGGGTAGACGAGAGAGACAGGAGACAGGAGCAGAAGCTGCTGCAGCGACTGCTGACGCCAGGAAGACCGCGCTGTGATTGGACGGAAGGTTAGAACGGTGGAAGCACTTTGATTGGTGTGCTAGTGTACGCCGCGCAAGGATTGGGAGACATACAGGGTGACGTAGATGCTCCAGGATTGGTGCGTTGGTGTGGGTCGCGCTGGGATTCGTGGACTGAGTCAGTGACGTAGACGCTCCAGGATTGGTGCGTTAGTTTGAGTCGCGCTGCAATTGGACAGGAGATCGTACAGTTGTAGAAAGACAAAAGGGTTGCGGAAAATAACAAAATGTATTACCACGCTGAGGAAAAGAAAAAGAAATCCTTGTTTAGTAAGGTTAAGAACTGGTTTGACAAGGATAAGGATATTGTGACTAGGGAAGGACAGTTACTTCCTCCGATAAGAACCCCCGCATCCTTCATGGTTGCGAAATATGGGTATCATACCTGTATTTGGTTAGATAACTGGGTAAAGTATACTAAAGATGATGGAGTTTTAGCGTTCCCAGAGCATGGCTCATTTAATCTGGCCATAATGAGGAACTTACGGGAGAGGATGATGGGCATAGAGCCTCGGCCTAGGCCAACGCAATTTGAGGCATTGACTGAATGGGAAGATGAAGTGCATGAGCGAGAAAAGCAGAGGAGTGGAGGGAATTACCGGTATATGTTTGGGCGAAAGTATGATCGCGAAACCCATCATGACCGGATGAGAAGATGGCGAGATGCCAGTATGACTGAGGGATTATATCCTATGAGAACAGCAGAAGAGACAGAAGGGAGAAAGTGTACAGAGAAAGAACCTAATGTAGAAACAAGGAGGTATGGGGTGAATGAGTCTGATGATGATGTCCTAGAGGACATGCTCTACAAAAGACCACCCCTGTATAGACAAGAACCAGAGGTAGGAATGTGAGATGGACTAAGCCACGCCCTATTTACAACACTAAGTTAGCACAACCGAGATCATAGTTAACAAGCAAGCTTGTCGCTTCTGCTGCGCTGCACACGACACTGTTGTTATGTGTTATTCATTTTGTAAAATGCTGACTCGACTTTGCCTTACAGGATAACAAACGGTTGTTATACATTCTTAACCGTGAAATGTGCCCTTGATCTGTACATCATGCAAAGAATGCGTCTGGGTCACTAGAAGGTACAGAGTGTTGTGTTTAGATTGATCGTAGACACTTGTTAGACATATCATGCATACAGCTGCCAATGTTTGAAGGACAAGCGTCTTTAATATTGCAGAACAGTTTGGTTTTACATTCATTCGAACAAGAAGAGCTGATGCATGCTGTGAGAGCTGATCCTTTGATGTGATTCTACTAAGCTGATCTATACGGTATGGGGTCCCCCCTGTTAGCCTAAGAGACCTTCTAATAGTCTAATAATAACATTCTATATGGTATTATGATAATGCTCATGATTCTGATCTGTATTGTTAGTCTGCTAGTGTTAGCCAAAGTACTGCATCTTAGGACGCGAGGTTTATAAAATAAACTCTTTAACTTTACCGTGTCTGTATTATTATGTTGTGGACTAATAAATAAGTACGAACAGGTATTTCGGATTCCCACCACTCCTGAGAAATATCTAAGTCGCTTGTTCTGGTTTGTCTATACATTGGGACCACCTAGCTAGATCTAGGTTAACGAATGAGATACTAAGCTAGTCGGATAAGGGGTCTGGGTTCTGAGGGGAGTTTTCTGGTACACCACAATTCTCTGAGGTCCTGGTCTCCTGCGCATAGTTCTGTGCAAAAGCAGAATCCCTGCAACATGGCGCACCTAACGTTTGGTCTTAACGTCTGAGACGCTTTAGTAGTGCTGATTTTAGTCCACAACAACCCTCGCTCTCGTTTCCGGAAAACTTGAGTGACGGTTTAACCTACCTAGGTTTAGACTAAAGGTTCTATCAAGCTTGAAAATTAAAAAGGTTATAATTTTTGAGCCCAAGTGCTACTGAGTAAATCGTTGTTATTCTTTGAGGAGTCCTTATGGCGGTTAATATTCCCGCTCATAGTAGGGTTCATCTGCGCGCTCATCTGAGGGCGTATGGGGTACCTGATGACGGGATGTCCGTAGTTTTTGTGGTCAGTGCTGATACCACCTACCCGTATGAGTTGTTTTACTCATGGGTGACATTTGCGGAGGTGGATACAGACGATAATTTGTTCCACGAATATACAGCCTCGGCTGTACCTGCGGCTTATGCCCCATATCGGACTCTGGAAATTCCTATTACTGCCTGGCAGCATACAATTTGGTTTAATGGCGCCCTCCCCCATGAGGTCGTACCGGCGAGAATGGGCCCGTTATCAATTGCGGGAGCTACATGGCCGGTACTGGCCGGATATACTGCACACCCACGCTACATGACGATAGGCGTGGGTGATTTACGAACATTACACACTGCCCTGATTACGGTCCATAGGGCTTTAGTGCAGTATGTGTCATGCACAGTTCAGGTGGGAGCACCTGCGGTTGCTGGACACGGGGCGGATCACCATCACACGGTGGTGATAAGCCCTGTTATGGTTAACGCGGTTGTCGGCAAGCGCCCCCCCAGTAAGGATGAATTTCCTTACTGGCTTGCAGAAAAATTTGATCAATTAGAAGCCGTGTTTCCAAACACTACACCTGTGGATAAACACAGGATACTCACCATTACTTTGCCCAAAGACCTGGTCCCTGAGCTTGTTTATTGTGACAATTGGGGCAAGATCTTTGCTGCGACATATTCGAAGTGCTACGGCACTCCGTCTATGGCTGTACTACCCTCCGTCATCAAGAAAGTTCAAGAAAGTCATGGTGCGGAGGCAGCTATTGAGTTGGGAATGAGGCTTGTCGACAGTTTTGATGTGGTTTGTTCCATGGTAATGGGCAACCTCAAAGGAGATGCCATGCAGTTCCAAGTTGGCAATATGCTGGAGCTTCTGGCTGATGAAGACAAGCCTCGGCAATTCGCAAAAATTATTGCGAAAGCCTACAGGATGGTTGGACGTAGTGCCTTAGGTGTAAAACCCACCATCAAAATTCCAGATGTAGTGCAACAAACTAAGGTGAGTTCGTCTACAAAAGACGAAAAGCCCAACTTTCCTAAACAAAGTTGGCGAGCCAAAAAACAAGAGAAGCAGCAACAGAAACCGGTTTCTCGTCCTGCCTCACCAGTTCAGTCGTATAGTGAACGTACTTATGATTTGCGCGATCGTACTCGTATTAAGTCACCTGATAGGTTTCAGGTTTCTGAACAACGCTCTCCTCGTTCTTCACAGAAAACATCGACTTTGCACTCTGGTGGTGGAGATCGTGGAAGAGGACGGGGCAGTCAAGGTCGAGACCAGCCCCGCCAGACTGACGGTAAAGGCAAGCAAGAAGACGCTGCCAGACCGCGTCCACCGTTTCAGAAAAAGAAAGTTGCTGCTATCTCAGCGAGATATGCCTTAGATGGTCAGGACACAGCTTCGGAACCTGACATGGGCACTAACGCTGCTAGACAGCGCGGCGGAAGTTACAGTAGTGCGGGAAGCATTGCGTCCATTTCTGGAGGCGACAGCAGCTGACATATATGTGACAGTTGAAACTGCTGATACTCGCGTAGTCCCCCCAGAAAGATTATTTGAAATAGTCCTTAATATTGAGGGTGACATACAATGCAAAATTAAAGGGGTTTTTTGGGATAATCTTACCACCACATATGATATTCTTTTGGCGGAGAAAGATTGGCCTCCGGCTTTCATTTTGGACGCCCCCAGGGGCGAGGAAGTTATACTTCCTTCCTTTGGGCACGCAGTGCCCACGGAGGAGTCTACTAGGTTGGCCGGGGAGTGGGCACAGGTGCTTGCGCCTGCGTTATATCGTAATCAGGTTGGCTGGGATAAATGTTCTCCCAATCACGAGATTCCATTGCGATCCGATCCCCAGCCTCAACCCCAATATCCCATGCGTCGCGAGGCTAGACCTCACGTCGCGTCAATCCTTGAACAATTGGAATATCAAGGAGTAATTGAGACATGTGTGTCACCCATGAATAATCCTTTATTCACTGTAACGAAGCCTGACGGATCGTACCGCCTAGTTTTGGATTACCGGCATTTAAACTCACATTGCCGGACGTGTGCGGTACAGAATACTCATAGTTCGGCTCTCGTGGATAGTCTTGTGAGAAAACGTTTCAAAACTACGCTCGACTTATCCAATGGCTTTTATTGCCATAATCTGGCCCCTCTTAGTTATGAGTGGACAGCATTCACCTCGGGTGGCAAACAAAAATTGTTTAAGAGGCTCCCGATGGGCTACAAAAACAGCCCTGGAGTTTTTGCCGCTCGCGTGGTCTCTCTCTTAGAGATGGTAGACCCGGAAGCATACTCGTATGTCGACGACATCTATCTGACAGACGACGAGCTGCTTCCACACCTTGCTCGTGTGGATAAAATAGTGACTATGTTTGCAGACTTCGGTTACAAGTTTAACTTTAAGAAGTCGCACATTGCTGAGTTTACAGTGTTGTTCTTGGGATACGAAATCAATAATGAAGGTCGAGGCTTGGCACCGCAGTTCCTTGAGAAATTCGCAAACCTTCGTATCCCTACGACATTGAAAAAACTACAATCCTTGCTGGGTTTTCTGAATTTCGGTCGATCCTACATTCCTGATTATGCCCAGCGTATCAAGACACTTTATGCCTTGATACAACCAACTTATACCAGATCTTGCTGGCTGCCAGAGCACACGTCGGCATTATATACTTTGCAAACTGATCTTCTTACAGCTAAATATCTAAAAACTCGTGACAACCACACCAACCTGGTCATTAGAATTGTTCCAGGCGCGGAAGGTTTCACGTACTTAACGTTCAATGAGGGTGACACAGTCCCCATTGCTTACAAATCTCATCTGTACACTTCGTCTGTGCTGCGATTTTCCACTGTTGAAAAAGTCTTGACAGCAGTTCAGATGGCGATCCTGAAAGAACGAGCGCTATCACAAGGAAAGCGCATGCTGGTGGTAACACCGTTTCCTGCTCTTGAAGCAGTCACTAAAGCTAGTGTACCAAATTCTAAGGCTTTGCATCCAAGGTGGATACAATGGGCGACCTCCTTAGCTTCGCCCGACGTCGAATACATCTTTGACGCGGCGTTGCAGACTCAGGAGAGTTTGGAATATGAATTCGTTCATCCAGCTCCACAGTCATTGCGCCCTATCGAGGAATACCATTGTGTCATATACACTGACGGGTCGGCGCAACCCGCAACTGGATCAAGGCACGCTTATTCAGCGGCTTGCGCAATTGTAGTCGGTACTTTCGTGAATGGAGAGTTCAAATCTGATGCAGTGCATACGCAGTCATTGGGTGATTGTACCGCGCAACTGGCGGAGCTTCGTGCTCTGGTGCTTGCACTTGAGTTTGCTGATCACAGAGTCACTACTCTTATAGTGAGTGACTCTTACTACTGTGTTCAATCTTACAACGACAATATACTTTTTGGGATTATGAATGGTTTTCGTGACTCCAAAGATTGCTCAGTCAAGCATAAAACAATTTGGGCTCGAGTGTCAGAACTCAAAGGGAGTTTGCCACTTGTGGATGTAATTCACACTCTTGGTCACCAACGAGTTGGTGTCCATGCTGTCGGTAACAGTTTGGCTGACGAGGCAGCTAAAACAGCAGTGGCAACATATTTAGTAGCAGCAGTTACAAGATCAAAATCAAAGGTAGATGCAGACATCTTAGCAGCTATTGCGGCATCAGAGACAGGGACAAACTTCCCTAGAGGTTTCCCTTCTCGATACCATTATCACTTAAGTCCTGATAAAGTCCCATTAGTGAGGATTAACGACGTTGGTGATAGATTGATTCCCAACGCGGACTGCAGACCAAATCTGATAACAGCTGCCCACGAAGGTGTTGCGTCTGCGCATGCTGGAGTGTCAGCGACTGTCTCTCTTTTGCAGCAACGTTACTGGTGGTACGGTTTGTATAAACAAGCGCGGGCTTATGTACTTAATTGTGACATTTGCCAGCAGATCAAACCTTCTTCTGTTGCGCGTCCACCTCCGACGCAGCTGCATATATCTAATCAACCACTAGCGTGTGTTTATTTAGATCACTGCGGTCCTTTTACCTCTGATACTGCGTACAAGTACATCTTGGTTGCAGTAGACTCGTGCACACGTTTTCTGTGGGTGTGGCCACAAAGGAGTGCTGATGCCAGGACTGTCATCAAAGCATTGCGTGTCTTTATAGGGAGTTTTGCGTGTGGTACCCTTCACTCTGATCAGGGCCCGGCGTTTGCATCTAAGGCTTACAAAGAGGCAATGAGAAGTTTGGGGGTCCAAGTCAAATTTTCGTCTTCATACCGACCTGAGGGCAATAGTGTTGTGGAGCGGATGAACCGTGACCTAAAGCAATCGTTGACAGCCAAGGTGTTAGGTACAGGCCGGAACTGGCTTGCCCACTTGTATGACGTCCAACGTGCACTTAATAATCTCCCTAGAAGGTCTTTGGGTGGGCGGACCCCTTACATGATGCTCTTTGGAGTGAGAATGTTTGTTCCGGACCTTGATGGTCTAGACATGGCGGCAGCTGCCGTGCCTTTTGACCTCGATGACCACTGTGCTGTATTACAGAATCTACAAGAAGCAAGAGACACTCTAGCAAAGGAACACGTGCCCTCTACATCTGAAGAAGCGCTCCTGATTCCGGTGGTCGGCTGGCTGCCTCGAGTTGGTGAGTTTGGCCCCTCTTATCGTGCACCAGTCCCGGTGCTTGGTGTATTGGGTACACGTACAGTTGTTTTACCACCACTTCCTGGTCGCAAAGAAAAAAGGTACATTTCAATTGAAAATGTCAAGCTACACAGGGTGGCCGATTCTCCATAGTATGACACCTTCGGTTTCCTGCCCTTCGATGCTGAGAAACTCTGTTGTGGTGCCACCCTCTATCATCGTGCCTGAGGTTTCCGTTGAGATGATCACAGTTAATGATCCGCCACCTACTGCTGGTGGTTTGCCCGCTGATCCTGAGTATGCTTATCCTACAGAAGTCGCTTTGCCCCTTTTAAATACAACAACACTTACCCAGTCACATTCTTCCTTTGAAACTGAATCATTGACTTCCACTGTCCCTTCCAAGATCTCTATATTTTTTGCTTGGTTCAAGAGACATTTTTTGGTTGCACCTTGGACTTACATCTGGATGGTGCTGATTTGTATTTTTTTATTCATGTCAATTGGCTTTGTGGTAGTGTTTTTTAGACTTATAAATGGACACTACCTGAATGAGCGTTCTACAATTCAATTAATTGATGGAACTTTGGCCCCCCATTCCTCATCACACATCATGAAAAGAGACCAGACGTTTGTGAACATCACCGCCTGGCCTGTACGTGATGGGATTGCTTGGGATGCGGTGAACTTTCAAATTCATGGTCCCACCGAAGTTATTAATGTGCCAACTGTTTTTCGTGTTTCTATGGGTGATGTAGTTAAACAAAACATCCGCTCAGATGATTGGGATGTACAAGCAATAGAAGCACTGTTTTCTGATTTAAAATATTATGCTGCATTTGATGCTGAAGATCTGTATTTAAATACTGCAAACTATGAGGAGCAGTTTTGTTTTCAACATTATGGCACACATTTCCTACACAGAGCAAATACTTTCAGAAATTTTGTTAATTTCACACAATGGGAACATTGTCCTGTCCCTATGCCTGGCAGCTCTGCCACTTTATTGAAAAAATTCACATACTTTTCGGATTTTAGTATGTCAACCCCTGAATCTTTTTACTTTAAGGTAGCGGAAGAACCCTCTTCTAAAGTCAGACTGACACACACAAAATTATTATATTCCAAAGCCTTTATGGAGGAATTGGCTATTGGAGGTTATGACGTATGGAAAGCTACTATCGATCTTAAATCGGTTTGGGGAACTAAACCGTGGCAGGTACAAGGAACAGAAGCTTTGCATCGTGCCTGTCTTATCCCTAACCACATTTTATTTTTAAATTCATCTATTTTTCAGACAACCTGTTTTGGATTGGCTATATCTAAAAAATTAATTTCCCCCTCGATCCCTGATTTGGGTGCTTATCCTGGTTGGGAAAATCACTCAGATCTGTCCCTTACTAGGTTGCAGTCGCTTGTTTCCAATGGCACCTTCAATATTTCAACATTGAATCCTGAGGGTTGGTTGGTATGGCAAACAAGCTCAGATTCCTGTCAACGTCGATTTCTGGATTTGACTCCGGGGTATACACAACTTAGGGTTTACCCTCGTTTCACATCTTCACACACGGTGACTACCTACTCTGTAGGTAAGTTATGTCAGTCATGGCTGCAACATTCCACATTAACTTCAGTTAAACTTCATTTGTCACGTTTAAATGAAAAAATAGATTTGAATGATTTCATTAAGGGTCCTGTTAATGGTAGATCTAAACGATGGGCTTATGCTATTTACAATGAAGTTTGGAACTTGTCACAAATTGAGGCTGCTTCTAGACTACGTGCTATTGACCAAGCCAATATGGAAAAAGTATTGGCTGTGATGGATAATAGTATTAATACGTTGTCTTCTAGAATTTATACATTAGATAATATTGTTTCTTCTGTCGTAGACATTGTGCAAGATGATGTATCTGTGTTGTATCATGGTCAAAATCAGTTGCGTTCAATTATGCAGTTTGCATGGACATTGCAAACGTTAAAGGCAGGGAAAGTCCCTTGGGATTACATGAATATTTCATCGTTGTTCCTTCCGTTTAATTTGACTGACAAACAGCAGTTCATGTCCATGAAAGATGCTACTTATGCATTGCTGCACATTGAAAAATTGGAACCTTTACCCTTTTCTGTAGCTGAGTTAAATTCAGCCGTGTGGTTAGTTCACGGATTAGTAACTTTACCGTTCAGTTTGTTCAAGTTTAGTTCGTGCATGAAACACTATGCTATCGGCAGATACGAACAACTTGGTGATGCGTTTCTGCATGAAGTTTGGTCACTTCTGTTCACTTACAGATGCGTGAGGGATGGCAAGGAAGTTTACTTAAAAGGTGAAGAATGCAATTCCGCTCCTGATCACTCTGTTGTTTTCAGGCATATACAATTACATGGCGCTTGCAATATACACACTCCTAATTTAGCTTGTGTCCTAAAGGGGATTCCAATGCCAGTTATAACGTCTTCTTTTAAGCTGCTTGCCAACGGTAGTTATTTGCTTTTAAATAGTGAAGCTTGCTGTGGGATGCTAGTGGGTATTCCTTACATAGTGACTGTTTCACAAAAAGTAGTTTGCTGTAATAACGTCCTTTTCCCACCCCCGCAAGGCCGACTCGATATATCCATCTGGCCAGCGATTCCAACCTTGAACGCAGAGTTCAATAGGATGAGCAGAATAAGGGCTCTTTTGTCTAAAAAAGAGGTTGCGTTAACTTCATCCCGTGAAACATTTCTTCTTAATGTTGCAAACACACGCACTGAGGTACAAGCTCTTTTAAATACCGACCTCCCCCTCCATTTTGGAACCTTGATTCAAACTATCTTTAATGCTTCGTCTACGACTGGCCTTGTTCATTTTTTTAAAATTGTGGGCTCCGGCCTCGTGACATCTTTCCAGACTGTTTTTGGTGTGATCCCCGCATTTTTACATTCTATTTTTTCAAGTGTCTTCGGAGGGTTCCCCTTGCTCCTCGCTTTGGTGGCTGGGATCCTCTTGTTGATTTGCGCTCTTCGCTATGGCTGCATACCGGGAGTTACAAGACAGAATGCTGCGCTTGCTCCATCTTCGTAGCCGGATGCTTGATTTCAACGGCACCTTACCACTGGCGGTATTAAGCGTCAAGTATGGATTGTCTTTCCGGTTTCCCTTTTTTACGTGTGTGCAACCTGTTTTTCATTGCCTAGATTGTCCCTTCCAATGGGCTCTGGACTTGTGCCTGTCAAACTTGGCGTCGCCTGACCCGGATTTTGATGAACTAATGTGTCCCTTAGTGGCTCATGAATTCAACTGTTCTGGTGTCGGGTTTATGGCTTTGGGTGCGGCAAACGGAGTCCGTGGAAACTGGGATATCGGAGAGGCAGCTATTGATTTCCTTGAAAGGAGTTATATTGAGGAGACTGACAGTTGTCCTATCATGGTGCTGGATGCTCCGATAATTGACGAACATGTATGTTCCTTTCCCTTGCTCAACTGGATGGCTGATACTTTTGCGGGACGCTCCAATGATTTCCTCTTGGAAGCAGTCGCAACTTACGGTGCATATACCTTCATGGATTGACTGATTGACATTGTCAATGCAGCTTGCATCCAAAATTGTTAAAATTCTACGAAAATTTTGCTTACTTTTTTACCACATCATTTTTTCATTTTTTAAACGAACATTTTTTTATTCTCGGACTTTACACTTACCTTATATGCCCTTGAGTCCGTTCTAAATCACTTGAACTCTGCGTTCTTGATAAGTGTATCCCTATTGATTAGTGCTCCGATCATGGGGGGGTGTGAGATGGACTAAGCCACGCCCTATTTACAACACTAAGTTAGCACAACCGAGATCATAGTTAACAAGCAAGCTTGTCGCTTCTGCTGCGCTGCACACGACACTGTTGTTATGTGTTATCCATTTTGTAAAATGCTGACTCGACTTTGCCTTACAGGATAACAAACGGTTGTTATACATTCTTAACCGTGAAATGTGCCCTTGGTCTGTACATCATGCAAAGAATGCGTCTGGGTCACTAGAAGGTACAGAGTGTTGTGTTTAGATTGATCGTAGACACTTGTTAGACATATCATGCATACAGCTGCCAATGTTTGAAGGACAAGCGTCTTTAATATTGCAGAACAGTTTGGTTTTACATTCATTCGAACAAGAAGAGCTGATGCATGCTGTGAGAGCTGATCCTTTGATGTGATTCTACTAAGCTGATCTATACGGTATGGGGTCACCCCTGTTAGCCTAAGAGACCTTCTAATAGTCTAATAATAACATTGTATTAGATTATAGTGAAAGGAGTGTGGCCGTATACAACTGTCATTAATAGTATGATTGCTTCTTTCATTCTATATGGTATTATGATAATGCTCATGATTCTGATGTGTATTGTTAGTCTGCTAGTGTTAGCCAAAGTACTGCATCTTAGGACGCGAGGTTTATAAAATAAACTCTTTAAACTTTACCGTGTCTGTATTATTATGTTGTGGACTAATAAATAAGTACGAACAGGTATTTCGGATTCCCACCACTCCTGAGAAATATCTAAGTCGCTTGTTCTGGTTTGTCTATACATTGGGACCACCTAGCTAGATCTTGGTTAACGAATGAGATACTAAGCTAGTCGGATAAGGGGTCTGGGTTCTGAGGGGAGTTTTCTGGTACACCACAATTCTCTGAGGTCCTGGTCTCCTGCGCATAGTTCTGTGCAAAAGCAGAATCCCTGCAACAGGAACAGCAGTGACCCCCAATGAGAGACACCCTGCGGATTATTAAGACAGAGGGTACCACCCCTGGGTTGAAAAGCAGTTGTTCTCTGGCGGAAAGAGAAAGAGAGAGAGAAAGAGAGAGAGAAAGCGAGAGAGAAAGATAGAGAGAAAGGGAGAATGAAGTTGAGGATGAAAAGACCAGAGAACTAGCAAGGACTACCTTTGAATTGACAGAGAAAATCAGGGAACTGACTAAAAATCTTGAGGCAGTTACGGTGCCTGTGACAATAGGTCCGGTTATGCCGATTTTCGACAAGCAAAGGACGGGCGAAAGTGGTTTGACAGTTCCATATGTGGGCAATAGATTGATTGTTCCTCCAGAGCAGGCAGAAATGAGAGCAGGAGAAACACAGTGGAGAACGGGAGAAAATCAGTGGAGACATACCATATATGGAGGAGAATTGAGTGTGCAGACTAACTCGAGTTTGAACTCTGGATGTGTGGAAGGGAACAGAGGATCAATCCTAGAACCACAAAGAGTGTCAGAACCAGGGGGTGCAGAAAAATCTATGGGAATAACTGCTGAGGATTTGAATGATTGGCTGAAGGCCTTGCAGAGGAAAGAAAAAGAATCCCAGGGAATTGATGTAGCTAGGCTACGTATGGAGATGGAGGAGCTGATTGTAGGAACAATCCCTACAGAAACGCTGAAAAATTATCAGGAAGGGGAGATTCTATTTTTATGTAAAAGTAACACATGGAGAGCAAAGAACATACATGACAGGTTGAAAGGAATAGCCAATGAAATGGGGGTTGACATGGATAAGGTAAAAGCTTTACAAAAGCCTTACTGAGTGGATTTTACGGATAAAGACATTGAGAATCTGAACAATGCAGGCCGGACAGGACAGATTAAGGAGATGATTGCTTTGCTGTGAAAATGGGGAGATGTGGAGAGATGGAAAGACAGATGGTATAGAAAACGAGAGGATGCAGCAGACAAAACTTACTCAACATTCCCCCTGAAAGAAAAAGAGAAAGCAGTGACAGCTTACCCCATGAGGGAGATTCCAGGAGGTGGGTACGTACATGTTCCATGGACCAGACAGGATATTTTGTCATTTACTAATGATTTCCCTCGACTAAGGGAGAAGCCCGTCGAGTGGTATAGACAGGTCGACAGATTGGTGAAGTTGTCAAAAGTGCTGTGGATCGACCTGAATAGTCTGTTTGACATAATTGTACCAGCAGACCTGTGGGCTGAATGTAAAATAGTCATAGACTGGCCCAATAAAGAATACCCAAGAGATCCAAAGACAGGAGGTCCAGACCCGGAGGTTATGAAAAAGTATGAACAGGTTATGGCGTTCCTGAAAAATAAGATACCCCCCAAGGAAACAGACTGGGTTAAAATAGATCAAACACATCAGGAAGTGAATGAATCAGTCCATGCTTACTATTAAAGGCTAATATTGGCTTTCAAACTGTTCAGTGGAGAGGAACATCTGGGTGACAAGGATCTGAGCCACTTTGTATATAGATTTGTGTATGGCTTGCGACCTGAGATCAGTGAAATGATAAGGCAGCATACCGTAGACTGGCAGAGCAAAAAGATTGATGAGATCCGGAGACATGCAAAATACTTCAGTGATGAAATTGAGGCAAAGCAAAGGAAACTGAAGGAAAAGGCAATGTGGGCACAGGTGAAAGTTGCAGAAAGACAGGAAGCTCAGTTGGTTGAACAAGCAAATAACCCAGGAAATAAACCCAGGTTTGGCACAGGAAAAGGGAAAGGCAATATTGAGGAAGCAAAGAAAAGGTTCCCCTGCCACAACTGTGGAAAATTAGGGCACTGGAAATCCGAGTGTACGAATCCACCGTCTACTAATGATGACAATCCATCATTGAATTCACAGGTGCAGAGTGAGGGGTGTGGTCAGCATCAGCAACAGCAGAAGGCTGTTAAGCAGCAGAATCAGGTGCCAAAACCACCCTTGCCACAGAGAAGAGGATCCCAGAAGTACAGTCAAGAGTCGGGGTTCTACGATGAAGAGCAGGTAATCAAGCCAAAACGCGCAAGCGCTGTATCTCAATATTGGCTGAAAAACGAGGGAAGTGATTCCGAGGGAGACTTTTGACGGTAGGTACCAAAAGGGAGGGATCAGGGGGGCGTTTTCCGCTCACAAAGAGTTTTGACGGTGCCAAAGAGAGGAGGAGGAGTGCGTACTTGGCGCAACTCTAGAAATAGACCAGGCAGGACCTTTTGTAGATGGAAAAATCAATGGTGAAAGTGTTACTTTTCTAGTTGACACCGGAGCCACGAGATCAACTGTCAGGTCAGCTGATATAAAGAATCTTCCTCTCTCGGATGAAGCCATCCAAGTAGTTGGTGTGTCTAACACACAGATTAAAACTCTTCTTACTGAACCAGTAAGGGTTAAAATTGGAAAATTCTCAGACATGCACCGATTTGTGGTGTGTGACACTAGTCCTGTGAACTTGCTAGGCAGGGACCTGCTGTGCAAGATGAATTGCACTATTTTCTGTACTCCAGATGGAATAACCTTTGAAACACCAGATGAGGATGTCCTATACAGAATGACCATGGATAACAGGGAATGTGAGGCTTTGGGAACATATGCTGTGTTTAATCCAGATGCATTACCCTCAGAATTAAAACAGACAGTGAAAGCAGCAGTTTGGGATTTTACTGGAGACGATGTGGGCCAGATGAGAAATGTAAATCCAGTAAAAATTACTGTAAAAGAGGGAGTGGTTTACCCAAACATTCCACAATACAGACTGACACCTGAAATAATTGAAGGAATAACACCCATAATTGAAAAAATGATTCAGCAGGGGGTGTTAAGAGAAATATTGAGCAGCCCATGTAATTCACCAATAATGGGACTGAAGAAACCTAATGGAAAGTTCAGAATAGTACAAGATTTGAGAAAAATTAACAAGATTGTTGTGTCATGCTGTCCCATTGTGCCAAATCCATCAGTGATTTTGTATCAGATTCCCCATGATGCAGAATGGTATACAGTAATTGATTTGTGTCATGCTTTCTTTTCAATCCCGTTGCATCATGACAGCCAGCCGATTTTTTCATTTAGATTTGGAGAGCGAATTTTGGGATGGTGCCGAATTCCACAAGGGTATACAGAGAGCCCTTCGATATTTAATCAATTGCTGAAGAAATCTCTGGAAAGTCTAACAATGCATGAAAATTCAGTTTTGGTCCAATATATTGATGACCTGCTTGTGGCATCAAAAACACGTGAAGCCTGTGAAGTAGACACCATTGCTTTACTGAATCACTTGGCAGATGGAGGATTAAAGGTATCTCCAGCCAAATTGCAATTCTGCAAAAAAGAAGTCCAGTATCTAGGACATAACATTGAGAAAGGCCTGAGAAAAGTGACCATTGACAGGATTAAAAGCATTAGAGGGATGAGAGCCCCAATAACACAAAGAGAAGTGAGAATGTTCCTGGGAATGGTGGGTTACTGTCGTCAGTGGATAAGTAACTTTTCCTTGATTGCCAAGCCACTGATTAAATTGACAAAAAGTGAGGTGAAAGACCCATTGGAATTAAATCCAGAAGAAATGGCAGCATTTAAAGAGTTAAAGAACAGGCTATGTGAAGCTCCTGCCTTAGGAATGCCAGATTACGAAAAAGAATTTGAGCTGTACTGTAGTGAGAGAAATGGATGTGACTAAATATGAGAAAGTCATTCTTGGTGCAACCAATGTGAGCCTAGAGAGATGTGTGAATGTGAATCCAGCGACACTGTTGACTGATGCTGAATGTGTGGGAGTGAGAAATGAAGTTGATCATGACTGCCTGGATGTGCTTGATTACTGTACAAAACCAAGGCCGGACATAAGAGATTTGCCGCTGCCTGAGAGTGATCATGTGTTGTTTGGGGATGGATCTTGCTTAAGAACGGATGTAGGAACACTGAGTGCTGCATATGCTGTGTGTACAGTTTCAGGAGTTGTGGAAGCATCACCTTTGAAAGGAGTTAAATCCGCTCAGGTGGCAGAATTGGTGGCACTAACAAAAGCCTGCAAGATTGGGAGAAATGTGAGAGTGACTGTGATGACTGACAGCCAGTATGGCTTCGGAGTTGTCCATGATTTTGGCCAGCTATGGCTACAAAGAGGTTTCCTGACCTCAAGTGGAACTCCCATAAAGAATGCTGAAGTGGTTGGAAAATTGCTAGAGTTGATACAGCTGCCTAAAGAACTAGTAGTTGTAAAATGTGCTGCTCATGGTCAAGGTGATGATTTTGTCACCGTTGAGAACAAATTTGCCAATGACATAGCACAATACTGTACAAGAAATAATCATTCCATTAATCGGAGTAAAGAAAGAGAAATGTCTTCTTGTTCCTTAATGTTTACTAATGAGGTGGGAACATGGGAGGAAGTGAAACAGCTGCAGGATGAGGCAGGAGATGAAAGATTGGGTGAAAGCAGGTTGTGCACCAAGGGAAAAAGATCATGTGTGGGTCTATAGGGATGGAAGACCAGTCATGCCAAATAGCATGCTATCAACAATGGCAAGGATGTATCATGGCCAAGGACACCTGGGAAGGGATGCTATGATAAGGGCTTTTAAGCAGACCTGGTATAGTCCAAAATTCAGGCTGATAGCAGAGAGTCTCTGTCAGAGATGTCTGATATGTCAGCAATTCAATCCTGGAAAGAAAACAGTGGTGAGCCTAGGAACAATAGGCAGGGAGGGAGGACCTTTCACAAGAATGCAGATAGACTTCATTGAAATGCCCCAAGTCAACAGATTGAGGTATGTCCTGGTGGTGGTCTGTTTGTTCTCCAGGTGGGTGGAGGCATATCCAACAAGAAGAAATGATGGGATAACAGTGGCTAAGCTATTGTTAAGAGAATTCATCCCAAGGTATGGGTTCCCAGTGACCATTGAATCAGACAGAGGAAGACATTTTTATAATGAAATCATGGGTTTGATCTGTGAAGCATTGAGTGTACAGCAGAAGCTACATTGTGCTTACCGACCAGAGGCTTCTGGTGTGGTTGAACAAATGAATGGTACCATCAAAAACAGAATTGGCAAAATGTGCCTAGCCACAGGAATGAAATGGCCTGATGTCTTGCCTCTCGTCCTGATGACAATTAGGTCTACTCCAGACAGAACAACAGGTTTGAGTCCACATGAAATTATCATGGGACGTGCTATGAGACATGCATTTGTACCAGTCAACAAGCTGATGACTATAACTGATGACATGATTTTGGATTACTGTAAAGGCCTGGCTGACGCAGTTCATTCTGTGTTTCACCAGGTTGGAGAAGACGCCACCACACTTGAAAAGAAACCAGCCCATGATCTGAGCCCAGGGGACTGGGCAAGGATAAAAGTCCACAGAAGAAGGAATTGCCTGGTTCCAAGGTGGGGAAGGCCAAGACAAGTCATTCTGACCACAACGATTGCAGTGAAGTGTGCTGAAGTGAAAAATTGGATACATGCAAGTCACACACTGAGGGTTCCAAATCCAAGAGACGGCACTGGAAAAGAATGCTTCGAAGAATCGGATTCCAGTGATGATGCATACAGTGAGGCAGTAAAAAGGAAAAAGAATCCTGAAAGTGGGGAAAGTGAGTCAAGAGAAATTTTCATCCCACCAGAAGAGGTTCTGAAAAGAACAGTACAAACCACAGAGGCGAGTTCAGATTCTGAAGAAGTACCTGAGGTTTCAACTAACAGTAACCTACACAAAAAGAAAGAAAGAAAAGAAAAGAACATTCCAACAGAAGTGACACCAGTATCAAATGAGGAAATTGAACAAGTTCCACCTGAGATAATTCCTGAAGAAGAAGGGACAGGAAAAGACAGAGAGGGACAGATTGCGGAAAAACCCCGAGGAGGTGTAGGGAACATCAACAACAAGCTAGGTGAAGGGACAAGTAGACAGCAAGAAGATTGCCTGTCGGAGACCCGAGGAGGGACAGAAGTAGAGAAATCTCAAGTGGTGGAAAAAGAGACTGTTGAAGAAAAGGAAGCTGTTGGAGAAAAGAAAACTGTTAATTTGATGAACAAGAGGCAACTGAGACAGAATCTGATGAAAGTGACAATGAGATACATGGAGGACGAGTTCTGAGAAAGAGAACTTGGCTTGGAGAAAGAAACAATAAAGAAGGAAGACAAAAGAGAAATGCTAAAGGAGATCTTTGGCCCAATAAGATAAAGAGACTGAGGTATCGACTGACACGAGTTAACTCTTCGAAAGCTGAACCAGTGAACGAAGTGTCAAGTCAAAATCCAACTAAAGAAGAAGGAACAAAGATACCTGAGAGAACTAAAAGAATAAGAAAACCAAACCAGAGGTATAAGTCACCAGAATGGACGTATGTGGCACTGCCTGAACAAGGAGAAGAGGCAGACAGTCAAGGAAGTCCAGAGGAGGCTTTACTGAAAGTGGTTGCTGAAGAAGAAGCTGTGGGAATCCTGAGAGTTATCTTGTCCGACATTGGGGAAGAGACGGATGTTCAGGACCTAATACAGTTTGATGATGATGAAGAAACAGTGAAAAGTGATGAAAATCCAAATTGAATAAATCCAAAGGAATCATTTGGAGAAGAAAAGAAAGAAAGTAATACTAAAACTAGTAGATTGTAATAATCTGTTGGGTACTTGCTATCCTAAAGTTCGGTAGTGGAGTAGAAGAGGCTAAGTCAAAAGACACGGTCAAATTAGCAAGATGGCTGACACTAACAATAATCAAAGTAGATGTACTTTTCTGAAAAGATGGTGCAAGATGTGCTGCTGCTGTACAGGATTATTAATGCTGCTTTGGAGCGTGCTGGCTCTACTGATTTCTTTTAGAGTAACTATAGACACATTAGAAGGACATACTGAGAACAGGACTAATATAGGGAAAAGTTCACAAAAGATAGTACCAACTAGAACCAGAAATGTACATATACATAAGGATAGGTCAATTAATGATTTTTCT
Organism: Triturus cristatus; assembly: GCF_964204655.1. Lineage (NCBI taxonomy): Eukaryota > Metazoa > Chordata > Amphibia > Caudata > Salamandridae > Triturus > Triturus cristatus. The sequence goes on along the minus strand of NW_028187635.1, from coordinate 1,588,049 downwards.
AGCAATGTTTTTTCAAAATTGTTGTATGAATACGTAAAGACAATGGAAGTAAGGGATTGCTACGTTTGCATGCAATTACCTGCCTCTGTTTCGGAAGGAGTGACTTATCATCATCTTCTGGCTACGTATGGAATTTCATGTAGTGTGTTGATTAGTATATTGTATCAGTTAGGGAAATTAGATTATAATATGTCTAATATAGATAATATTCTTGGGCAATTGCCTATGAATAAAGAACTGAATCCTGCAAAAGAAGCTAACACTTTAGGTGAGATTTTTTTAGAAACTAGAGAATTAACCTTAGAATATGTTTTTAGAAACAATTTAACTTGCAGTTTGAAAGGAGAAGAGAAGAATTGTCTAGACATGGCTGAGAGAAGAAGATTGAACATGCACAAGAAAGCAGAAGGGCATAAAATGAGTGAAACAATGTGGGACATTGAGAAAGAAAAATAATTGAAAAATGGAGCCAGTCCAACTATGGCTATAGATGCACCACAGAAAGGCAAATTATGCATTACCAGAAAGAGATCCCAGTATGATTACTATTTTATAGAGACTAGTGAGTGCCATGATACATACTTTATTGCAACCGGATGGGGTTTTAGAGGAGGAGAAGATCCCGTTTTTCCGGGAGTGTATTATATTTGTGGGAACAAGGCTTATTACCGTTTGCCTGACCATTGGTTTGGCACATGTTATGTTGGCCTGGTCTTTCCAAAGATTTTTCACATGGATAGAGTAGACAATGCTGAACAAACTAATCCATTAACACGCTATAGAAGAGAAACATGGACAGAAATTGTAGGAGATATTTTTGGAGCTTTGATACCAGCCGTGGGAATTTCTTTGAATGCCTTTGGCATTCGGAAGCTGTCAACAGTGGTGGATCGCTTGTCAACAAGCACCGCTGGAGGCTTTCTTTTGGTAAATACTGAAATGGTTGCTTTGCGCGCTATGGCGATGCAAAATCGACTTGCCCTTGACATTCTATTGGCAAAAGAGGGTGGAGTCTGTGGAATGCTGAAAGTTCAACATTGTTGCACTTACATTCCTGACGAGAGTAAATATCTAAAAGTCTATATCAAAAATATTACTGATTTGCATGAATAATTAGTACCACTGGAAGCTGAAAGTATCTGGACTAAAATGGCTAATAAGATGATTGCTATTAAGAATTTTGTAGCTAAAATAGGTAGTACCATTTTTGGTAAGATATTATTTCCATTAACGTGTGTTATTGTTGTATTATTGATTCTTAGATTAGGATGTATGTGTTGTAGATATAGAAGAAATAAAAAGAAAACAACGCAAGAAAATGTTAAAAAGAGACAAAAGAAACCAGAAAGAGATCCACAAGAAATAGAATTAGAAGAGCTAAGAGAAAGCATGTATATAGAAACTAAGAAAGAAGATGAGATGGAAACAAGGGTTTAAAGATAAACAAGAAGACATTTTGAATTCTACAAAAGGGGGAATAAATTGATTTTTGGGGTTTTGATTTTTGTGGTGATAAGATATCACCAAAGGGGAGATTGATGGAGCAGGGTTTTTACTTTTAAACCAAATACCTGTTTCATTTTTGCATGTTATAATTAAAAGTACTACTGATTAATTAATAACTACTAAAGATTTGTCGAGTCTGGTCTAATCAACCTTATTAACAGAAGAATTACACGTGGGAATGCTATTGCATGGCTAAAATAATAAGTGAACTAAGTTGGTGAGCAAACTGACAGAAATAGATGTTGCTTATGTGATGTTATTATGTTTTGCGCTTATAATTAATACGCATTAATGGCTTTTGATGTCGCAGATGGCTAGATAAATACATACACATAAGGGTATTAGCAGGGGAATAACACTGTATAATCATTTCCGTGCAGTAATTCTGTTTTGTGTTTCATTTTACTTAAGTTGACCAATGTGGCCTACTAAAACATGGCTACCACCCGCAGCCTGCATTCGAGTTGATGGAAATTTTGCAAGGAGGCTTCGCGCTGCCTGTGACCTTGCCCTCCTGACGAACTGAAAAGCCATGATCATGATGACAAATCCGGGAGAGATGCCAAATGCCCCTGAACATGAAATTTGTTGCTAAACCAAATACTGACTTTATGAACTTGTAATGATCCCACGAATGGGATACAATTTATCCAAAAGAGACATCCGTAGAAGTAACAAATTAGTTATGGACTCCTTATTTCTATTCATTATTTGAGACGATCAATGTGTGTGAAAAACTACCAATGTAACCCAGTGTACCAAGACGACATTATTTCCGCCATTCATCCGTTTTGTACGATATGATTGCAACATTTTGGAATGTAATTTCTGTATAAATATTAGTAGACTAGAGAGGTCTAGTGCCACTTCTTCCCGAACTGATGATCAGAGGTCCCGATGCTGACGGAGAGGACGGTGACTCTACATGACGGCTTGAAACTCTAGTTATTTTGCTGAGGACCGGTTCTGACTTAGGATCTGACTTTTAGCCAGAATAGGTAATTATGAGAGAAATGAACTTGCATTTAATTGGCTTTTCATACAATTTTAGATAAACACATATTCTGTTTGAATCACTGTGTCGGGTGGTTATTTTATTGTCATGTTTATTGCATTCATTTGCTTATTGTAAAATGTTTCACCAGATCTATAGCAACTAGTTGATGCCATTGACCTCAGGGTACATGCAGATTGGTTAGGTATCAGAAAGTGTTTCCCTTTATACATGGCACGGATAGAGTGGTAGGTTGAATGTTGGTGTAATGGGCCCCACCAGCGTGTGATGTGTGTATGTGCGTGTGACTGCTAAATCACTCTGTCCGTGGAAGTAGAGGGGATTCGGAAGCTCCGATCTGCACCACTGCCCTCATGGAAAACTAGAGAGGTGCAGCCACATATATGTGTTCTAGAGATCTGCAGATTCCTGTTTCCCAATGACATCTCACGCCCTTCCTTTGACCTTTGACATCGGAAATAGCTTGAAGGAAACTCTCACGTGGCACCCAAGATGCTTTTGTTCTTCCAGGCCTGACCTGGTTCCTGTGAGATTGAATTGGCTCTGGATTCCTCTCTCATAAGACATGTTGTATTATTAGCATTTGTCAAGTGCACTCTGCCATTGATGAGGGGGGTTGGAATCAATGCTGGGTGCTGGGACGAAAGGGTCGGCTCCTCCGCAAAGGCGGAGAAGCATCGCCCCACTGTTCTCAGAGCAGTGAAAAAAGGAAAACTATAATGATAATAACAACATTATTATCATTTAATTTTTTGTAGCTATGGGGCTAGGTTAGAGTGGGGCGGGGCAGGTGTCACAGGGAGGAGCAGTGGTTTGTGCACAATAAGTGTGCATGCCGGTTTGGCCTACTGTCTTTGGCCGGCCAAACAGTCATGCACCCTTAGCATGTTCTCCACCGGGTTGTAATACACAGCCTGGGCGGAGAACATGCACAGGCTCCCAATCCCTGTTTGAGCGTCGAACCACGGCGCTCAGACCAATCACATCGCTGCTGACAGCAGTGTTGTGATTGGCTTAGGGGAGGCTGCGTGCATCCTGCTTCCAGCACTCGTCAATATAAGAGAGGCGACGACAGAAAAAAGATGGCAGCCGTGAAGAGGTAAGTGTGCTTTTTTAATATTTTTTTTTTCAAACCCTCAAACCCCGCCATCCCGGTTCCCTACCAGCCACCACTGAAGCATTGTCCTTGGCTGTTCTTGGTGAGGGTGGTTGATTTTGGGTGTGTTCAGGGTTGGACTGGCCTATATAGCAATCTGGCAGTGCCCACAGGGCTGGTCTGACAATTCTGTGCATGGGCTGGTTAGGTCTCGCCTGAGCCAGCGCATGCGCTACTCTGGCGAGACAATTAGTAAGTGGGTTTAAAAGGTGCTACCAGAGGCTTTTGCTGGCCTCAAGCTTGCGTTCACGCGCGCGTGCAGCCGCCATGTGGCTTTCCTCCTTCACGGGTCATTAAGTGTATCGCTCGCGGGCACCCTTACAGCCCATGATCGCGATTACTTTCACTTTCGCGGTCACACGGCTTTTTGGTTTTAGATATGTGTTATTTCATTCCGGTAATTGAAGATTATTGTTATGGGCTACCTTCGCTGTATGTCGTGTTTAATTAACTTTCCTTTAAATAATATCATTGGTTTTCATCACACTAGTTTTTAAGTATCAATGTGGATAATTTCTGTATTAGATAATCACATTATGTTCTATCTTCCCGAGAAAGTTTATCTTATTGTTATATTGGTACTATTTGGCCTATTTCATGTATTCCAACAGTAACAACATATGCATTTATGTATATTTATTTATTTAGAAGTATTTATAAAGTGCTGCGTGTACCCTTTCGTTTACTTCAAAGAGGTAATACACTTCCGGGCAAGTAGTAAAAACATTCCGGTTCATGGGTTTTTTTAAGGCGTTGACTTCCAGTGAATGCAGCTTTCTTCCGCATTCTGTTTTCACCATGGCACACTTTCGGTTTCTGCATTCAGACTTCCGGGGACTCGTGGGTGCGGATAGTTTCTAATTTCTTGGAAATGGAAGAACTCCAGCGCAGCCTCCTGCAGCGGAACAGGCTGCCTCTGGGCACTGAGCTGCAAGTAACCGATCTTTGGGACCTGTTGTTGCAGAAAAGGCTGTTCACTCAGGACATGATCGAAGATATTCGGGTATGGGTGGGCATTGCTGCTACGTTTTTGCTTTGCTTGTGTGTGACATTTCCATATTCTCAGTGTGTTTAGTATGTGTGAAGTTTCAGTACATTATGTGTAACCCCTCGAGTGACACATTAGCATGAATAGCGCTATTATGTGATTCTACTGATGGCCATTTTACTACACAGAACTAACCAGACAATACAAAAATCGCAAACTCTTCACATTATACGGCAACTGCTGCTTCATATCATTTGAAGGTACTCAGCAGCTTTGTCTGAGTAGTTGAAACCTTGATGCTTCTACACTATGCGCACGTTCTAGCGTTGGAAATAGGTTAAAGATGAAACGCCTTAAAAGTTGTTTCACTCATTTTGTTATGAGAATTTATTTTGTTTTATTTGCTTTAAAACCACCACCACCTCATAACTACATATTTTTATCAAAATTAATTTATAAAGAAGTACCTCAAATGTTTAGTAGTTCATTTCTCTGCTAGGTCACAATGCAGATTTTTTCCACTACAGAAGCGTGTGCACACACTCATTTGTGATGCAGAATGCCTGGTCGTACAGTACTGGTATCTGTTTATTCATTAGTTGCTGCTGCTTAGGTGCCGCTGCCTTTTTCCGTTCCCAAAAATGTAGAACCTCCTTATCCCTAGAAAAGATTTAATGTATAAAGCAAAGTGGGCAATTGCCCAGTGCCCCACCTTCCAAGAGCCACCCTGTGAAAGTGAGCTTTCTCTCTCTCCCCCCACCCTGACTCAGTCTCAAACTTCTCTCCGTCTGCCTGACTCAGTCTCAAACCTCTCTCCGTCTGCCTGACTCAGTCTCAAACCTCTCTTCTCTATTCCTGACTGAGTCTCAAACCTCTCTCCCTACCTCTACCCCTGACTCTGTCTCAAACCTCTCTCCCTACCTCTACCCCTGACTCCATCTCAAACCTCTCTCCCTCTCCCTACCTCTACCCCTGAGTCGGTCTCAAACCTGAATCCCTCTGCCTACCTCTACTCCTGACTCCATCTCAAACCTCTCTCCCTCTGCCTACCTCTACCCCTGACTCGGTCTCAAACCTCTCTCCCTCTGCCTACCTCTACCCCTGACTCTGTCTCAATCCTCTCTCCCTCTGCCTACCTCTACCCTCCGACTCTGTCTCAAACCTCTCTCCCTCTGCCTACTTATACCCCCGACTCAGCCTCTCTAAATAGTGTCATAGTAAGGATTTTTGGGGTCCTGGATCAAGATATTGTTCAACTGTTGTGTGCCACTGTTAAAGTTCAACATAAAATTTGGCATTTTTTTGGGGCATCACGGAGGGCTTGAATTATCAGGAAATTGGTAGTAAAATTCAAATTTATACAGGGTCCCCCAAAAATTGTCTTGCCCGGGACGCCCAAAGAACTGAGATGACACTACTTTCCCAGTTTTCTGAAATCCCTAGCAAGATTAAAAAAACACACATCTCAACGTTGTTCGTTTAATAGTTGCACGCAACCAGTCACTTGTAATCAAACATTTATTACTTTGATTGCATGGTACATTTTGTCCTGGCCAGTTTATAAATGGCAAATATTCTTGCAGTACTTGTGTTATCAAATCGAAGTCCTATCAAATATGACCTATCCACCTTGTGGTTTCACGGACCCTTCTTCAAAAGCAAGCATTGGCATAGCCAATAGGTCTCGCCTTTGGGACCTTCTAAGTTTTTAGCCATGCAACAGTTGATGTTATTGCACCAAGGATATTGTGCTGCATAACTAAATACTTATAAGGTCCCAAATGCGAGACCTATTGGCTATGCCAATGCTTGTTTTTAGGATGTTTGAGATCTGGTGAGGCGGTTTTTACTGTTAATTACTTTGATACAATAAACATTGCCTGCAGTGAGCACATATGCATGCAGCTTCTCAAATCTTGCAAAAAAAACTGTACAGCTTTCAAATCGAGTTTCACAAAAATGTATCATGTTCGCATCGCCAAGTAAAGCGCCTTGATTTGTTTTGGTCCTATTAAAATCTATGTTTCCACCATACTTCAGAGTTACAAAGGGCTTCAGTTGTGCTTTCCTTCCTGCTGATATATTTTTAAATAATTTGTACAATTGATTTTCAGGTATTTAAATGAGTTTGTGTAAGACAAAAATTGGCATTTTACTGTCTTTCCATTCACACTTGTTGTACCCCAGAAAGATTGTCACATAGTTCACTTTACAAAAGGCTTTCACTTTGAGGTCAGAGAATATTAAATAATATGCAGCAATTTGAAAGAAGACACGACCTGACATTTGACCTCTTTTGGCAGCTGAGCGGATGGCAGATGTGACAAGAGGAAAAGAAAATGTAAAGGCATTTTTATTGTTCATCCACTTTCTGAACTCCAACATTTTTATTTTGGGGGTGCTGCAGCACCCCCCGCCACCTACTTCTAGTGCCTATGGATGCCTATATGTGAGATGCAGCAAGTCTAGAGTGGTCAGTGGTTGCTGGGGGATTTTGGGTGCAATCACTGAAAGGTGCAGTTGGCAGACTTCTGATCATGGTTATTTGAGGTGAAAGTTAATCCAGTAGATGACTGGCAGTAGGTGTGGTTTACCTTCCAAGAAACCTGCAGTAGTGGCTGGTGAATTTGAAAGTGTTGGGGCATACATAGCCAGCAAACGCTTGAAAGAGAAACCCACAACTCGAAAAATAAGGCCAAATCCTGCGTTAACAACACAATTTTCCAAAAACATTAGCAAAAAAGCATCGCTTTCAGTGGTAATCCTGAAGGGGCATTTGTAAAATATTGCAGTAAATTCATGGTGTTCTAATCTGTTTCAGGTTCTCCCCACAAAACCTTGGTATGAGATGGAGCACAATGGTCCATTGTTCAGTTCAATAACTAGAAAACTTGTTTAAAGGCCATATATATATTTAAGATAGATCAAATAATCTATAGGAGGTGTTTGACATGGCCTATCATATTTCAAGGTGTATTTAGCATATTTCCTCATTCCTTCCCTTTCAAGTAGATGTTTATTCTCATATTATAACTGAGTTTCTACTTGGAGAAGATATGATGGGATCAGAGCCATCCTTCTAGTTAAACAAATCTACAACACCGGGGTGCCAGGGGCGGCCTATGGTTAGAGAGATTGTACGGGTTCAGTAAGCAGACGTATCTGTAAGGTTACACCGATCTTATGGGCTCTAGTCTTAGACAGCAGTAACGATGTTAATGTCACCAAAATCTTTAATGAGATAGGCACAAAAAATTATCACATGCAGTAGCAGCACTTGTCACCTGGAGCCACAGAAATAACATCAGCAATATGGCCCCCAACTGTGCATGAATGATCACAATATTATCAGCATTAAATATATTACGGAAAAGCAGTAATGCTGTCACCAAACCTAGGTCGGACATTTTCAGATTTTTTTTTTTATTCCCCCATGACAATTTTTTATGTTGGGGGAATAAAGTCACTTCCCCAAACACTTGTCATTTTTTAAAATTAACTTTTATCTCCCTCCCGAAGTGCATTCTCATTTATTAAATTCACAAGCTTCGCTCCCAAACAACCACTTGTCATTTTATCATATGATTACGTGTACACCTGCGCACACGCCCAGATTGTACCTGGTGTGAACATGGGTCATAGTCGCATGTAAGGATGCTACGGAAGCCATTTAGTGTGACGTCCCACCTTATGCCAGGATGACCACCAAATGTCAAGGTGGCAACTGTATACTTACTGGTCAAATGGTGATTGGAGACCCAGCATTCTCAGTTACACTTACATGAGTGAACACAGGACCTGTTGCGACAGCAATTGTACATATATGTAGATAGACTGTAGCTGAGTGGACGTCCCCAGCTCACCCAGTGTGCAAAGATATAACTGACTATAGAAATTGGGAACCATGTTCGAGTCTCAGCGTTGGCTCAACATCCTGTGATTCTGGGCAAATCACTTAATATCCCCGTGCCTACCCCAAAAATGTAATGTAACTGGTGCTCATGTAAAGCACTCCAATACCTTCGAGTCGAGTTCAAGCTATATAAAACAGCAAAAAAAAGATGTGCTTGCAGGCCTGACCGGAGTACTGCTTCATCACAGTGACTGATGCTGATGCTGCTGCAGGAACTGGAAATACAGCTTTGAAGCCTGCAGCATCCCGCTGTACCCAGGTAGGCCCGTCCATCACATGCATCCAGTTTTGATGGCTCTGTTGCTCAGGTGTACACGGCTACACCAAGGGATGTACCCCATGTGGAAAGAAAAACTCTCCCCAGAGTCCCAGCACTGACCAAATGCACCTATAACATGAGGAAACCTTTTACCCCTCAGCCAACACTGACCCAATGCCCCTATGTTGGGAGAGACCTGTAGGCGGGAAAGAACCTTTACTCCGCAGTCTTTACAACAACCACCCTTTACAACGATGTTAGTACCCCGCATGCAACGTTACCACATTTTACTTTAGCATGCAAGTCGTTAGAACGACTTGCTGTAGGGGGCATGTTATTTGGACCTTGCCTAATATTGCGTAGACTGGAGTTGGAATAGTAATTTATACTATTCCAAAGTCCAGGGTCTCCTAAAGCCAGTGGCGGCTGGTGGATTTCCAAAGTGGTAGGGCGAAAAGTTTTGTACCCGAGTAGAAAGAGCGAGCAAGCCCCCCGCAAATACATTTTGAAACATAATAGATTTAAATGGTGGCTTTTACGCCACATATTTTTGAAAAAAAGGGATCCAAATTTAGCATTTTAAAGCGTGAGGAAACATCGTTTTAGTGACATAAAATATTTGTATAAGATAACACAATTTACACTGGGAAGCAGTGATTTAAACAAGATTTCTTGTTTCACTTTGCATAAATCAGCCAGTAAATGGGCATCTCTTTGTCTTTCCTAATGTTAAGGCTTTGTTCTTATCTTTAGGTGCATGTGTCTGCAGTTTTTATACATAGCATGAAGACGACCTGAAGGCAGAGCACTTTACATGAGCACCGTTTACCTCACATAAGATCACACTCACACACATTGTTTGTAGGTATGGGTTGATTAAGTGATTTGCCCAGAATCACAGTATTTTGAGCCGTTGCCGAGACCCAAACCTAGTTCCCTAAACAGCAGCTCTGACCATAAAGCCAGATCCTTGGCAGAGGAAGGCAGACAGCCAGAAGCCACATGAAAGCAGCAGGTGTTTTTACACCTATAATACCCTTGCACAGACGGTGCCCCCCAAAATCAGCACCCGATGCCCTGGCACTGGTCGCAGTTGGTTGCGTGCATGTCTACTCTCTACCTGTGACATTTTTGTGCTGTTCCTTAATTGACCGGCTTGAGGCACCTTCCATCTCTCTGCAGTGTATCTGTTAACTGCCTGCTCTGTAGCTGCTTGTGGTCGTGCCAGTGATATGCTACGATGTGCTTGTTGTATCTGTCAGCTGCAAGATTGCTCAGTGCCTGTTACCTGCCTGCTCAGCGAACCGCCTTTCTGTTCAGTGCCTGTAGCTGCCTGTTCTGTGTGATCCTTCTGCCTGTGTTGTGCCGGTTATCTGCCTGAGAGAAAGTTGTGAACGGAGGAGCCAGGGAGTATCTGGTGGCAGTTGAGATGTGGACGATGTTAATGTGGAAAGTGTAGAGGTTCAGAGTGTTTGAGAAGTGGGCCATTTAAGAAAGTTTGGGTGTGGGAAACGTTGTCCTAATAACATAGCTTTTATAGGGCTTACCATTGCACTTCCACATTGCTATCAATAAAATGCATTAAAATTAGTAAACTCGGAATACTCATTTTATTTTAGGAAGTATGAAAGGCTGTGCCAGCTGGTTTTAAGGGGGTGAGGGGCAGGGGAGAGCCTGTTACCTTGAAGTTCCACACGGACTCAGCAACAAGTGCCTAATTCAGAGTGCACTGGCTGGGAAACCTGGAGAATTCTTTCCCCTGTTCACATTTTTTTCTTTCTGCCCTTTCTCTCGCCCCTTGATTCCTCGGGCCTCTCCTCACCTAAATTAGTATCACGCCCCATTTCCCTTCTCAGGCATTGTTCCTCGGTCCCGGAAATCAACTCTGAGGCCCTTTCGAATCCTCTCACACTTCACCATCTGTCCGCTCTAGAGGCGGCCATGCTCTTTAGACGCCAGTCATGAATCCACGGCAACTTTGCCGGAACCCTAAGGAGACATGCTCCTACCACTCGAGAGTACTGCTCTGCTTCCTGAGATGTGTACCTGCCCCCATAGAATAATACTGTGCCCCATGCGACGTGCACTGCCCCCAGAGAGTTCTGCGCTGACTCTATGGGCTCTGTCTCGGCTCCAGAGATGTTTTGCTCGGCTCCTACCCATGAGGTCACCAAGCCCTTTAGGGGCTCTACGCTAATCCCCGGAGAGCTCTCCCTGCCCCCGACCTCCGGCCAGTTTTGTCCTACTTCCATGGGCGCTGCCTTTTCCCCAGGGAGCTTTGAACCTAATCTGGGAGAGCTTTGCTTTTACCCAGGACGGCCCTGCCCTCCTTCACTATTCAGATGACTGCCCAGAGCTCTGTTTCTACCCCTCACCGCTGAAGTGCCCTTCACCCCTGTCACCACGGCGTGCAAACCCAGATCTCTCATGCTCAGCACACTGCAGTCTTGTGCGTGCAGGCGGTTGTTTCCAGCGGGGAGAGGGAAGTGTTGTAAATCTGGTCTGACACACCGCCCTCTTTGCCTCCCATGCTCAGCTCTCTAACTCGCACACCCTGCTAGCCTGGCTCTGTGGAAGAATCCTCACTCGTTATTTTGGGGCCCTTTTGATTCTTGCGTGTTGATGTCTCTAGAGTCTAGATTATTATTTCCAAAGCATCAACAAGGCAGGTGCGGGCAGAACCGAAACAGTGGGTACAGCTAGGGAAGCAACACAAACAAGCACTGAAAATGCAATAGGCCTCGCCTTTGATTAAGTTAAAGCCATTTGGTTTGCTAATGGTATTGTGTAACAAAGCAAATGTCTTTAACTTAATGGAAGGCGAGACCTATTGCATTTTTAATGCTTGTTTAACATGGAGACTGGTGTTTAGAACCTCCTCTCCCTTTGCAGACAGAGAAAGTAAAGTAAATCATGTGACAATCTTGCTGTTGTGCAAGAAGTGCGAAAGGGAAGGCTGTATGTCATTTTTTTTATAAAACAACAAAAAATAAATACCAGTAAATTATCTGTACACATTCAGCAGTAAAGCAAGAAAAAATTAAGCACTTTTTTAAAATTTGGAAGTGTGATGGAAACAAAGATTTTAATAGGTTCAGAACAAATCATGACCCCTTACTTGGTTGGCAGGGTATGCTCAGACGTTGAGTCCCTTGCTCACTTTGCCACTGGATTCAAGCAAGCCTGGCTGAAGACGGTTGAAATGCCAGAAACTGGTCCTAGGAAGCTTGTTTCCGGTCCAGGGAAGGCATGGCTTGGCAGTTCGGGCTGGACTGTTCCCTTGAGGCACAGGGTCAGACTGATTTGCATATGGCCATGTCTGAACTGGGGTGGCAGAGTGGGCTAAAGAACGGTGATGGATTAAACCCAGATCTCTTGACTGGGTGTGAGTGTTTGATTGGTTCTGATGCTCCGTCCATCACCACCCCCTTTTGTACCGCTTTGTTCGCCATAAGTTGGCAGGGTATGCTCAGACGTTGAGTCCCTTGCTCACTTTGCCACTGGATTCAAGCAAGCCTGGCTCAAGACGGCTGAAATGGCAGAAACCGGTCCTAGGAAGCTTGTTTCCGGTCCAGGGAAGGCATGGCTTGGCAGTTCGGGCTGGACTGTTCCCATGAGGTACAGGGTCAGACTTATTTGCATATGGCCATGTCTGAACTGGGGTGGCAGAGTGGGCTAAAGAACGGTGATGGATCAAACCCAGATCTGCTGACTGGGTGTGAGTGTTTGATTGGTTCTGATGCTCCGTCCATCACCACCCCCTTTTGTACCCTTACTTGGTGATGCACAAATATTCACTGAAACCCAATTTCCACACATTATCATTTATGTGCAATATAGTTTGATCAGTGTGGGTATTTCAATGCAAAATGTGCTGCTGCAAATGTCAATGCGCTACCACACAATGCTTTTGCTACATTAAAAATATCTTCCGCCTCATGTCTATTAAAGTTAGGTAGGACGCGAAAGTTTGTTGTACTAAAAAGTGGTCCGTTTCTAAAACGTTTGGGAAGCACTGCTCTAGAGTACTTGAAAGCTCACTCTACACGTCAAAGAACATAGTGTTAATGAACATCGGAGCAGAGAAGGGATCTTCAACAATGTATCACTACCAATCTGACTCTCACAATACCACAAAACCTATTCCACACACCCACATAAAGGGATTCAAACAAACAAAAAAGATATATTTGTACTTGTTGATAAGTAAATGAAAAATTAGTGTTTGAACCCGACCCTTTGGATTCCCAGCACCAATATCGTCAGATTTACTCGAGCACCCTTAGGCCTTCCTCTTCCTTTCTCATTCCCTCACAACTGTCTGCGATCGCCATGTCCCCTCCTTACCTCAGCTCTCCATGTTCCCTCCTTCCCTCAGCTCTCCGAGTCCCCTCCTTCCCTCAGCTCTCCATGTCCCCTCCTTCCCTCAGCACCCCATGTCCCCTCCTTCCCTCAGCACCCCATGTCCCCTCCTTCCCTCAGCTCTCCATGTCCCCTTCTTCCCTCAGCTCTCCATGTCCCCTTCTTCCCTCAGCACTTCATGTCCCCTCCTCCCCTCAGCTCTCCATTCCCCTCCTTCCTTCAGCTCTCCATTTCCCCTCCTTCCCTCAGCACTGCATGTCCCCTCCTTCTCTCAGCTCTCCATGTCCCCACCTCACCCCAGCACTCCATGTCCCCTCCTTCCCTCAGCTCACCATGTCCCCATCTCACCTCAGCACTCCATGTCCTCTCCTTCTATCAGCTCTCCATGTCCCCTCCTTCCCTCAGCACCCCATGTCCCCTTCTTCCCTCAGCTCTCCATGTCCCCTTGTTCCCTCAGCACTCCATGTTCCCTCCTTCCCTCAACTCTCCATGTCCCCTCCTTCCCGCAGCACTCCATGTCCCCTCCTTCCCCAGCACTCCATGTCCCCTCCTTCCCTCAGCACCCCATGTCCCCTCCTTCCCTCAGCACTGCATGTCCCCTCCTCCCCTCAGCTCTCCATGTCCCCTCCTTCCCCCAGCACTCCATGTCCCCTCCTTCCCCCAGCACTCCATGTCCCCTCCTTCCCTCAGCTCTCCATGTCCCCTTCTTCCCTCAGCTCTCCATGTCCCCTTCTTCCCTCAGAACTTCATGTCCCCTCCTCCCCTCAGCTCTCCATTTCCCCTCCTTCCTTCAGCTCTCCATGTCCCCTCCTTCCCTCAGCACTGCATGTCCCCTCCTTCTCTCAGCTCTCCATGTCCCCATCTCACCCCAGCACTCCATGTCCCCTCCTTCCCTCAGCTCACCATGTCCCCATCTCACCTCAGCACTCCATGTCCTCTCCTTCTATCAGCTCTCCATGTCCCCTCCTTCCCTCAGCACCCCATGTCCCCTTCTTCCCTCAGCTCTCCATGTCCCCTTGTTCCCTCAGCACTCCATGTTCCCTCCTTCCCTCAACTCTCCATGTCCCCTCCTTCCCGCAGCACTCCATGTCCCCTCCTTCCCCAGCACTCCATGTCCCCTCCTTCCCTCAGCACCCCATGTCCCCTCCTTCCCTCAGCACTGCATGTCCCCTCCTCCCCTCAGCTCTCCATGTCCCCTCCTTCCCCCAGCACTCCATGTCCCCTCCTTCCCCCAGCACTCCATGTCCCCTCCTTCCCTCAGCACTGCATGTCCCCTCCTTCCCTCAGCTCTCCATGTCCCCTCCTTCCTTCAGCTCTCCATGTCCCCCTCCTTCCCTCGGCTCTCCATGTCCCCTCCTTCCCTCAGCTCTCCTTGTCCCCTCCTCCCCTCAGCTCTCCATGTCCCCTCCTTCCTTCAGCTCTCCATGTCCCCTTCTTCCCTCAGCACTCCATTCCCCCTCCTTCCTTCAGCTATCCATGTCCCCTCCTTCCCTCAGCACTCCATGTCCCCTTCTTCCCTCAGCACTCCATGTCCCCTCCTTCCCTCAGCACTCCTTGTCCCCTCTTTCCCTCAGCTCTCCATGTCCCCTTCTTCCCTCAGCACTCCAGTCCCCTCTATCCCTCGCGGCCCTGCTCCCTCTGCAGTCCCCCGTGTGTGATCTCTTCTCTTCCCCTCCTATCTAATCTCTCCCTGTAGTAGTGCCTGCACCCCCTCGGCCTGTCGAGGCGCTTGCCATATCTGCCTTCTCTCTTCCCCTTCGATCGGTCCCATTGTTCCCTCCACGGCATTGACTCTCTGCCCTCCTTCTCTTGGGCTCGGGGGTCTCCATGCCCCCCCACCCGCTCTCTCGCTTGAACCGCTCACGCTCCCTCCTAACCTTGTGATGCTGCTCTCCCTCCCTCCACCCCACCTCCCCTTTGTGTGTTCCGCCCTCTCCACCATCAGTTCTCCTGCCCCGCACCGGATCACCCTGCCCCGTGGCCTGTGGTTTAGTATTTCTAAAGCGCACGTTCAAGCTTCTTGGCGCTGTGGAGGGAAAGTTGCATTAGCGAGTTGGAGTCATTGAAAATTAGTAACAAAAAACATTTGAGCCATTTTATGAATTCAGTGCCCCTGCCCTCCCTCCTTTGGGGTTCTGCTCTTACTGTATCCCACTCCTCCCACCGCTTCCCTCACCCTTTGGGGCCCTGCCCCTCCCCTCAGTAGCTCCTGTTCTTACTTGCTTTGGGGTCTCAGCAGACGTTCCTCTCGAGGGTCCTAGAACTTTCTTACTGTTCAGCTCTCTCCCCTCTTCCTTTTGGGGCCATAGTCTTGCTACGTCCCCAACTTCCATATCACGCTCCTCTCCGTTTTGGTGTGCCCCCCCTCAGCAGGTCCTGCCCCCATATTGTTTTGGGGTCTTTCACTCCACAACCGCTTGTACCGCCTTCCCCTCTTACAATGAGGCATTGCATCCCAGTTTTGTTTGCCCCCCCCCCCTCAGCACACCAGCCCCACCGCGCAAAGGCTTTTGGGAGCCCTGATTGGGTGAACCAAAGTTCAGGCTAATCCTGCCCAGTGGGCTGCGGGGCGCTTCTGTCATTTGAGGGAGATTAGCGGCCTCCCTTGGGCCCCCCGGGGCCCTCTCACTGCTGGGGGGTCCCGGTGCTGGGCTGTGATCTGCCTGTTGCCCACTGTCCTCTGCAGTGCCTCTCCTCAGCTTCTGCCCTTTCATCTGCCCCTCAAAGAGTCTCCCTGACTTTCTCCAAGGATCCAAGGCACAATGTACCCCGGGGGGTCAGAGGGCTGTTCTTCAACACAGCAGCTCCCAGTGAGCGCCGACATGAGGCTTACTCGGCCCAGCCTGTCCCGACTCCAGGGCCTACGGGCGAGAGAAGCGGAGGCCTGCACGTGCACATAATACAGCGCTGCGAAGTAGACTCGTGCAGGAGATGAGGTGCTGCCGACTGCCCCTCCACACTACCTGTCTCTCTTCTGCTAGGGATCCCAAGGAGTAAAAGCTGGTTTATATCAGATACACTTTAGGTATTCCTCCGAAGTGCACAGCTCTTACAGGGAGTGGTCCTCGTCTCAGCCGAGCTCAGCTGATGTCCGTGACTGCCAGTGCAGGAGCCACATTTACCACAGGGTAGGACTCAGAGGCTTTCACTCTTCTCTTGTTCCGTCTCGCGAAGCAGTATTTGCCAAATGCTTCCAAGGTCTCTCAGGAAGACGTTGCAATTTACGACCAGAACAAATTAACTTTAAAAAAACACAAGCCATCGCCAGGCAGCCACGGTTTATTTTTGCATCTCGCTTTCAAAGCGAGATGCAAAATAAACACGCAGCGGAGCTTGTCTTTATGGGGCCATGTGTTTGAAAAACATGGCCAAATAAAGATAAGAAAGCTTTCACGAAGCACGGAAGTCAGACGAGCCCGTCCAAGTGGGCCGTCTGAAAGAGCCAAAAGTAAACGTCACAAACAGCTCTTCCCCAATGGCTGGCCACCGTTTAGCATAAACGGTGACCCCAGCCAATGGGAAAGAGGGGCGGGGCTTAAAGCCCTTTACAGAACTTACTCCAAATCATTAAATCTCGCCAGCGAGACTGCGCATGTGCGCAGCCCATGCTAGCCGAGACCTAAAAACGCGAATGGTTTTTAATAACGTAGTTTTAACTCACCAAAGCAACATTCTCGGCTCGCGCCGGGCTCCTTATGATTTTGACTGCAGACAGTGACGCGTGGAACGTGCCTAAGACTGGAACTGGAAACTGCTGGATTTCGACTCCTCCACCAAACCCCAGCCCACCAATCATTTTACAAATCAACTCTTGCTCCCTAGGTCTCAGCCGGACTGCCCTGCCCCCAGCCATTGAAATTAATGGAGGGCTTTGGACTCCTCCCTGGGCCATGCGATTAACGCCCAAACTCAAACACGATTCCTGCAGTGATACACAGACCGCGCCCATCAGTTTGTCGTCACTGCCCTGCTTTCTTACACTAGGTCGAAGAAATCTTCGCCCGGCCTGGAGGCATGCGCAGAGCTAATGTACATTCTTCCTGTTTTTTCTCAACATTTGTGTATCTTTTTTGTATTTAATAAAAATTCAATAACAAAAGCATAAGCTAAGATAAACAGGTAGAGAAATACAACAATAGAAAAAAGAGAGGAGAAAATCCCTGCCCATTCGGGAGCAGATTTACTATCAAGTCACCCAGCACAGCAAGACAACTTGCTGAGTTGCGTGACAGGGAAAGGGCAAGAAGCAACCCACCAGCACCACAGACCCCAACGAAGCCACCAACAACCTCACGAGCTGGATCTCCGACTGCGCCAACCTCCTGGCCCCCCTGAAGACCCAAGCAAACACCAACAACCACAAGAAAAACTCCTGGTTCACCCCCGACCTCAAGGACTCCAAAAAAGAATGCTGCACCCTCGAAAAGACTTGGCGCCTCAACCAGACCGAGGAGAACATGTCTGCTCTCAAGAACGCCACCCGCCAACACCACCAACGCCTCCGCGCCGCACGAAAATCAGCCTTCCAGAACAGACTAGACAACAACGCCCACAACAGCAAGGAACTATTTGGCATCGTCAAAGAACTCTCCAACCCCGACGCAGAAAACAACTCCATCCCTCCCTCACAGGACCTCTGCGACTCCCTCGCAGCCTTCTTCCACCACAAGATCACCGACATCTACAACAGCTTCACCACAACCAACACGAACCCACCACTGGAACCCGCCACCGACAACACCACCATCCTCACCTGGAACCCAACCACCACCGAGGAAACCACCCGCATCATGAACTCCATCCACTCAGGATCACCACCCGACCCCTGCCCGCACCACATCTTCAACAAAGCCGACAACATCATCGCACCCCACCTCCGAGACATCATCAACGCGTCTTTCACCACCGCCACCTTCCCGGAGAAATGGAAACACGCCGAACTCAACGCCCTCCTAAAGAAACCAACAGCAGACCCTACCGAACTCAAAAACTTCCGGCCCATCTCGCTCCTACCGTTCCCCGCCAAAGTGATTGAGAAAATCGTCAACGCTCAACTCACCACCGCCCTGGAAATCAACGACTCACTCGACCCCTCACAGTTCGGCTTCAGAGCTAACCACAGCACCGAGACCGCCCTCATCGCAGCCACGGACGACATCAGATCCCTGACCGACAAAGGAGAAACCGTGGCCCTCATACTCCTGGACCTCTCTGCAGCCTTCGACACGGTATGCCACCATACCCTGATACGTCGCCTCAGCAACGCCGGCATCAGAGGCAAGGCCCTGGAATGGATCATCTCCTTCCTCTCCGGAAGAACCCAGAGAGTCCGCCTCCCCCCCTTCAGATCCACAGCCACAGAGATCATCTGCGGCGTCCCCCAAGGATCCTCCCTCAGCCCCACCCTCTTCAACATCTACATGACACCCCTGGCGAACATCGCACGAAAACACGGACTCGACCTCATATCCTACGCCGACGACACCCAGCTCATCTTATCCCTCACCAACAACCCCACCTCAGCTAGAACCAGACTACACGAAGGCATGAAGGGAGTAGCGAACTGGATGACAGACAGCCGGCTTAAACTGAACACAGAGAAGACAGAGGTCCTCATACTCGGCCCTACACCCTCCGCCTGGGACGACTCCTGGTGGCCTCCCGCCCTGGGCAGCACTCCCCAACCCACCGACCACGCACGCAACCTCGGCTTCATCCTGGACTCATCCCTCTCCATGACCAGACGGGTCAACTCGGTGACCTCGGCATGCTTCAACACCCTCCGCATGCTCCGCAAGATCTTCCGCTGGATCCCCACCGACACCAGGAAGACCGTCACCCACGCCCTCGTCACCAGTCGCTTGGACTATGGGAACACTCTGTACGCCGGCATCACCATCAAGCTGCAGAGGAAACTGCAACGAATCCAGAACGCTGCCGCACGACTCATCCTGAACATACCCCGCCACCACCACATCTCCGGACACCTGAAGAAACTTCACTGGCTCCCAGTCAACAAGAGGATCACCTTCAGACTCCTCACCCACGCACACAAAGCCCTGCACAACCTCGGACCAAAACTCATCAACCACCGCGTCTCCTTCTACACTCCTCCGCGCACCCTACGCTCGACCGGACAAGCCCTGGCAGCCGTACCCCGCATCCGCAAAGCCACCGCCGGAGGAAGATCTTTCTCTTTTCTGGCAGCGAAGACCTGGAACTCCCTTCCCAGCCACCTTCGCGCCATACAGGACCACCTCTCCTTCAGAAGGCAGCTCAAGACCTGGCTCTACGAGCACTGACCCCCCCCCCCCCCCCTCCCCCCAGCACCTTGAGACCCTTACGGGTGAGTAGCGCGCTTTATAAATGTAACTGATTGATTGATATCTATTAAGATGTGGCATATTCCTGCTCTCTTCGTGTGCTGGTGCATTGAGTGCAGCCTAGCGCCAATGCAAGCACCCCTGTGCCGTGGTGCAAGGGTGTCTGCACTATGGCCAGGGATGTTTTTGTGCAGGAAGGGACGCCTTTTTCCTTTTTCATGCGTGCTGCAGAATGCAGTACACATAGAAAGAGGGGAAAAAACAAGGAGAAATAAACATGTTTCTCCCCGTTACACTTCACTTGGGAAGGCGTAGCATTTTGACGCATTCCCAAGTTTACTTGTGTTAGTAAATCTGGGAATATGGCAAAAACCATGGGTGGATGCATGGGAACACCCACACTCCACCCATGGAAGCCTTCCCAGCTCAGAGTAACACAAGGGAGCAACTTGCTCGGTCTTGCGTTATTCCAGATTTACTATGTCATGCTGTAGTGAAGATCATTATCTATATATGTACAATGCTAAGTTAGCACAACCGCGTTAGATGTTAGAAAGCCATCTTGCCGCTTTTGCTGCTTTTGCACACAACACTGTAGTCACATGTTATTAATTTGAGAAATGCTTACTCGACTTTGCTTCACATGAGAACTGTCTGTTGTTCACATCCCAAACAGTGAGCAGCGACCTTGGTCTGTACACAGTGTAAACAAACAGTCTGGGTCGCTAGACGGTGCATGTTGTTGAGTTCAGGTTGATCGGCCCACTAGTTTAGCCATAACACGCACGCAGCTGCAAATACCTGAAAGTCGGGTGCTTTTAATATTGCAGTGTTACATGTTTTCATTACATTCAGAAGAAGAGCTTTCCCAGGAGCAGAGCCTAGCTGATCCTGTGATGTGATCTCACTGAGCTGATCTTTACGGTATGGGGTTCCCCATTCAAGCCTAGAGACCTTTTACTAGTCTAATAAATAATACTATTAGTTTGCTAGCGAAAGGAAGGTGGCTTAGATCCACTGTCATTTTAGTATGATTACTCCTTTCATTTTTTATGGTATTGTAACTATGCTGATGGTTTTGATCTTAATCGTTTGTCTGCTAATGTTAGCCAAACTGCTGCATCTTAGGACACGAGGTTTATAAAATAAACTCTTTAAACTTTTACAATGTCTCTGTTTATTCTGTTGTGGACTGGTATAAGAATAATTACGAAAGGGTATTTCTGATTCCCACCATTCCTGAGAAATATACTAAGTCGCTTGTTCTGGGTTGTCTATACATTGGGACCGCCGAGCTAAACCTCGGATAACGAATGGGAAACTGATGCTGGCCGGATAAGGGGTTCTGGGTTCTGAGGTGAGTTTTTGGTACACCACAATTCACTGAGGGCCTGGGTTCCTGCGCATAGTTCTGTGCATAAGCAGACTCCCTGCAACAATGCAGAGCCATACAGGGTGGCTCTGCCTGGCAAAATATATGTCACCGTAGCCCTTGAGTTGCCTTGTTGTGCTTGCATGACACATTGGCAATGCAAAGGCTTCGTAAATCTGAACCCAGGGCCATATTATGAAAATGTAATCCAGCGCAGTACACCAAGTCACCTTGCTGCACTGCATTACAAGGAAAGGGCAAGAATGCCCCATATTTATCACAATATGGCACATTCCTGCCTTTTCCCAGTGCTGGCGTACAATATCCTGCCGAGCGCCAGCACAGGCACTTTTGCACCATGGTGCAAGGGTGCTTGTATTGTAAGCAGGATTGTTTTTGTGCAGGAAAGTGCACCTTCCTGCACAAAAACAATCCTCTGAGGCATTTTCCTCTTTTTATGATTGCTGCACAATGCAACACACATAGAAAAAGAAAGAACGATGAGAAATGAAGATATTTCTCCTTGCTACACCTCCCCTGGGAAGGCGTAGAATTTTGGTGCATTCACAGGTCTGTTACAAACTAGGAACTGGGAGTGGTTGGAAACCACTGGCCTTTCCTGAAGGGTGGAAAGGTCGTTTCACCTTTTGGGAAGGAGAAGGGTGGATACGTCCTCCCAAACTAATTACACAATACTCGCAGGTACCCCACCTAGTGTCACAGCACGTGATGTGATGAGGGAGTGCTCTCCCCAGCTAGACTCCATGTCACTGGGCGCAGTAAAGAAAAATATTCCTTTTCTTTAAATAACCCTCACACACTCTAGTAGTGTCATGCTTCATCATCGGGTTCACCCTGACTCCTAAAGGTCAGAGCTCGACCATATTTTAGGGAGCTCTTTTATAAGAAAAGTACTAGGGGGCGTAACTACAGAGCAAAAATCCCTCAAACGCTCCCTTCCCCTATCCCTTTATTCACAGAGTGGTTGGGGACAGTAAAACTAAATAATAAGTTGTATTTAGGATTCAATGGTCCTATGACCCTTCATTAACCAACATGTTTCAGGCCTACTCTTGCAGGCCTAAATAGGTCCAGGCCTTTCATCAGGGTGATTTGGCAATATGCATCACTTCCCCAGTTTAGCAGCTAGTTATGCTGGTCAATTAATGTAAAGTGTCTTCAGTATATGATATGATGTTGATTCTGTGGGCACGATGATGCTAGCGAGTGGGGCCATGTATACATCGAGCTGAGTGAAGCTGAGTGAGGATCCTTGTGAACCCCGCAGTTGAGGTTGATGTCATCAGAGGTGAAAGGACCAGGCTGACCAACTAAATGTGGCCTGTCAGGAAGGAGCAAATCCAGCGAAGTGGGAGACTTTGTATACCGGTTTCATACAATCATCATATTAGGATGGGATGCGAAATGGAGTAGAAAGCTGTGGAAAGAGTCAGTAGGATGAGGGCCACTGTGTCCCCTCTGTCCATGATCATCCAGATGTCATCCTTGGTGGTGATGAGGGCGGTCTCTATACTGTGGTTGGGCCTAAATCCGGATTGAGTGGTAGAGGTGGTTGTCAGTGAGATGGGTGGCTAGGTGTTTGTTTATCATCCTGAGGTCCTGAAAGGGTGTTATACTGGCGGAGCTTGCTGCTGGAGAGGTGAATTATTTCATGTTGGAAAGGGCCCTTTTTGCAGGGTTATCCCCAAACCTTTTGCTTCTTCCTCCTATTTTTTCCTGACCTGTTTGTGTTGGTTTTAGGACTCTGGGCACTTTACCACTGCTAATCAGTGCTAAAGTGCATGTGCTCTCTGTGTAAATTGTGTTATAGATTGGTGTTTCCATGATTGGATATTGGATTTACTTGTTAGTCCCTAGTAAAGTGCACTGAGTGAGCCAGGGCCTGTAAATCAAATGCTACTAGTGGGCCTGCAGCACTGATTGTGCCACCCACGTGAGTAGCCCTGAAAAGGTAACTCAGACCTGCCATTGCAGAGTCTGCGCGCAGTTTGTAACTGCCATGTCGACTTGGCCAGTGCACACACTTGCCAGTTCCTAACCATCCCTTTTCTTACATGTCAGGCACCCCTAAGTAGGCCCAAGGTATCCCTGTGGGCAGGGCACAGTGTATGTGAAAGGTAGGACATGCCCTGGTGTGTGTGGCATATCCTGATAGTGAATTACGGCCAATTTCATTTTTCACTATTGTGAGGCTACCTGTTCCCCGTGGGACAAAATGGGGAGTTTGTTTATAACATCTTATAAACATAACTGGCCCGGGGAATTAGGTAGGGAAATAAAGTTTAGTATGCCTGAACTCAGAATCTAAAGATGCATCTTTTAGTGAAGGTGATTTTTACATTCTTTGTTTGAACACACCACTTTTAGAAAGTAGGTATTTTCTTTCTCAGTCATCCCGTATGCCTCTGCTGAAATGATGATTGCCTTTCTGGGTTTTGGATGACAGAAGGCTGGGGAGCAGGAATAGCTCCAGATACGCCATGATAGCCCCAGACGGAGCTATATCGACATCAAGAAACTGTTTCTCAAGCATATTTTGATAACCGAAGATTTTTAAGAACTGAATTGTGGATTTTTATCGTTTTTGGTCTTGTCTTAAGTATTTAAAAATATTGGATATTTTTCTAAACTGGTGTGGTGTTCTTTTGTAGTGCATACACTGTATTACTGTTGGTTATGTGCAAATGCTTTACACACTGCCTCTAAGATAAGCCTGACTGCTCGTGCCAAGCTACCAACGGCGTGAGCAGGGGTTATTTTAGGAGTGTAACTCCCTTATCCTGACTAGAGTGGTGGTTTCTGCCTGGCTGTGGCACATGCCCTAGCCTACTAAAGATCCCATTTCTAACATTTCACTATGAGAGATTTCCATGGCTCTGGTGGTGCAGCTTTCGATGCACTCGATGAGCGCGGAGCATTTAGTGGCTCCGATTTACTGATAGAAGCTTCTGAAGGTGGATTTGTAGGTCCTCCTGTCGTTCTGACTTTCTCTCCATGTTTGTTCAAGTTGCTTGCAGTAGAGTTTATTGAGCCTGCCCTCTTGCGTGTTCCGTTTTGCTTGCTAGTAGTAATACTGTTGTACCACTAAACATACTACAAAATGCAGTTTGTGAATAGGACCCACAGCGTTTAGAGCACCTCCCTAACAGCCTTCATTTAGTTCTATCGATAGCACAGACCCTACCAGCCTTGCTTTCCAGAAGGGAGCACGTTGTGGCCTTCCAAGGGGTATACAGGGGTAGATACATTCTACAATACAGTGGAGGAACAGGTACAATTATAATGGATGAGGGACAAGAAGAGCTTTGATGGATGTCAGTTGAAGAGATGTTTCTGGAGAAGTGGCCAACCAGTGGCCTGATTCTCCGTCTACCAAGAGTTTTGTATCCTGCCACCTGTAGCTTTGCCTTGAAGCTGTAGGATTTGAACATAAGATGGTCAAACATCCAAGACAGACTGAAAGTTTCACACGATACAAGCCCATTTGGAAGGTAGGCTTTGTGCGTTAGTCCAACTAAAGCAAAGACTCCAGCTCCCAGAATGCAAGCATTTATTAAGGGAACTAGAAACATGGGCTATGGAAAGATGTATACATAATCAAGAAGAGAGCGAGGAAAAAAGAGTAACTTGTCCTCTTCCCCAGCGATTATTTAAGAAACAATATGGACAAGTTCTTTTGACAAGGTATCTTTAGGCACACTTTTTTTTGCCGTTACCTTATGCGAAAGTGAGAAGGAGAATAAACAACTGTTGTAAAAAAAAAACCTCACCCACCTACCTAGTAGGTGGCATGCTTCATCATTGGGGCCCAACTGGATTACCTAATGTAATCCAGCTGTGCTACTACACCTGAGTTACAGCAGAGCAGGTTGTTTGGTGAGAGGGAAGTGGCGTGCTATGTGAGAAGTGATTATGAGTTAAAAATGTCTCTTAGGAATGCCCTTTTGAAAATCCTCCCGTTTCCAGCCAAAGTCATCGAGAAGACCGTCAACAAGCAGATGGCCGCCTTCCTCGAGACAAACGGATCCCTCGACCCCTCACAGTCCGGCTTCTGAGCCAATCACAGCACCGAGACCGCCCTCATCGCCGCCACCGATGACATCCGAGCCCTGATGGACAATGGAGAAACAGCGGCCCTCATCCTCCTAGACCTCTCTGCGGCATTCGACACGGTCTGCCACCGCACTCTAGTACGGCGCCTCAGCAACATCGGAATCCAGGACAAGGCGCTGGACTGGATCATCTCCTTCCTCGACGGAAGAACACAGAGAGTCCGCCTACCACCGTACAAGTCAGAGGCCTCCGAAGTCACCTGCGGCGTCCCTCAAGGATCATCTCTGAGCCCCACCCTCTTCAACGTCTACATGAGCCCCCTCGCGGCCATCGTACGCAAACACAACCTCAGCATAATCTCCTACGCCGACGACACCCAACTGATCCTCTCCCTGACCAACGACCCCGCCGCCGCCAGATCCAACCTGCACGAAGGGATGAAAGAGGTAGCCGAGTGGATGACGACCAGCCGCCTGAAACTGAACTCGGACAAGACGGAGGTCCTCATCCTGGGCTCCTCACCCTCCGCCTGGGACGACTCCTGGTGGCCTCCCGCCCTGGGCACCGCACCCAAACCGACAGACCATGCACGCAACCTGGGCTTCCTCCTGGACTCCTCCCTCTCCATGACCAGGCAAGTCAACAACGTCTCCTCGGCGTGCTTCAACATCCTACGCATGCTACGGAAGATCTTCTGGTGGATCCCCACCGAGACCAGGAAGACCGTCACCCAGGCCCTCGTCACCAGCCGACTGGACTACGGCAACGCCCTCTACGCCGGTACCACCGCCAAGCTCCAGAAGAGACTCCAGCGGATCCAGAACGCCTCAGCCGGACTCATCCTCGACATCCCACGAACCAGCCACATCTCCGGACATCTGAGAGATCTTCACTGGCTCCCCGTCAACAAAAGAATCACCTTCCGCCTCCTCACCCACGCACACAAAGCCCTACACGACCAAGGCCCGAGCTACCTCAACAGCCGAGTCAACTTCCACGCTCCCAAACGCCACCTCCGATCAGCCAACCACGCCCTCGCCGCCGTCCCCCGCATCCGAAGAGCGACTACAGGAGGAAGGTCCTTCTCCTACCTGGCCGCCAAGACCTGGAACTCCCTCCCGACCGACCTGCGCCTGACCCAAGACCACCTCTCCTTCAGGAAGAAGCTGAAGACCTGGCTGTTCGAGCAGTAGCGGCACCCCCCCCCCAGCGCCTTGAGACCCTACGGGTATGTAGCGCGCTTTACAAGTGTCACTGATTGATTGATTGAAGGGTACTAGGACATAAGTAAAAACAAGATCGGGATCATTACAAGGGTGTGGTATGTACCCTAGTATCCCTGATATGAAGGTGCGTTAGTCCAACTAAAGCAAAGACTCCAGCTCCCAGAATGCAAGCGTTTATTAAGGGAACTAGAAACATGGGCTATGGAAAGATGTATACATAATCAAGAAGAGAGCGAGGAAAAAAGAGTAACTTGTCCTCTTCCCCAGCGATTATTTAAGAAACAATATGGACAAGTTCTTTTGACAAGGTATCTTTAGGCACACTTTTTTTTGCCGTTACCTTATGCGAAAGTGAGAAGGAGAATAAACAACTGTTGTAAAAAAAAAAACCTCACCCACCTACCTAGTAGGTGGCATGCTTCATCATTGGGGCCCAACTGGATTACCTAATGTAATCCAGCTGTGCTACGACACCTGAGTTACAGCAGAGCAGGTTGTTTGGTGAGAGGGAAGTGGCGTGCTATGTGAGAAGTGATTATGAGTTAAAAATGTCTCTTAGGAATGCCCTTTTGAAAATTTTTAATAGAAGGGTACTAGGACATAAGTAAAAACAAGATCGGGATCATTACAAGGGTGTGGTATGTACCCTAGTATCCCTGAAGGTGCGTTAGTCCAACTAAAGCAAAGACTCCAGCTCCTACAATGCAAGCGTTTATTAAGGGAACTAGAAACATGGGCTATGGAAAGATGTGTCAGCCCTTCTATAAAAAGCCGTGCTAAGCTCCTAGAGCGGCCCACGCTTGCAGTCAATTGTTTTGTAAACTGTCATGAAGAGGGTGGAAAGAAGCGGGAAGATATTCCCCGGTTGGAGAGACCGAAAAGGAATTTCCATTGACGCCACCTGCGAGTTGCGACAAGGCCCCAGCCTGTCAAAGAAAGAAGGCCGGGCGCGAACAACAGCAAGAGAACAGTTACTACAATAATCTGCATAATTTTCTAGTAAAAACGCAGGGGCATATCAGCAACAGACGGCGATAAATATCGCAAAGCGCGCTTAGCGCTTTAATATTTATCGCCGCCTATCGCTGGAATTTATCGCCCGGATAACGCGTTATCAACAATGCGTTAAGGGCGATAAATAATCCAGCAAAAGCGGCGTTATGCGGGAATATCGCTGGAAATCCAGCGATATTCCCGCAGCGATAGGGGAATTCTTGATGATAGGAGATGTGGATTCAGCTACTGAATCCACCTCCCATGCCAAAGATAGGGTAGTCATTAAAAAAGCAGACATACAATACCGGTGATAACAGCGGTTAGCGCTGTTTTTGATATCACTATGGGTGTTCTGGCCATATTGTAAATATGGAGAAGGATAGTTAGCCATCATTTTCCATTAGTTTTCGCAGGGAACGCCTACTTTGCATCTCATTAGAGATGCAAAGCGAGGCGTGAACAAAACGGGAGCTGATTCAAGGAAACACGCGATAGCGTGTCCTTGTAGAAATTGCGATATAATTATCGCCGCTTTTCGCCCAAACATGGACGCTAAAGCAGCGATAATTATATCGCCAGCCCTTGTTGATATGCCTCAAACTCGGCAAAGGGGCCACTGAAAAGCACGCCCTTTCTACAGTGTTCATTTCTGTAAATATGTGTGCTGGCAGAACTGCAAGAACCATTCTGTGAAGAGCCAGCGCGAGGCCACCCATCCCCCCATTTCCCCCACCCCCTCTCCAACGAGGCGCCTTCAAATCGGTTCTAGACGTTGAAGCAAAGGACAGTGGTATGACTATAAGGAGGCACGCTAGTGCTTTGCAAAGTCAATACACATTTTGTGAACTGAATGCACCTCATGTAAAAATGTGCCTGAAGCCTGCATGTTGTATCATAGTTGGCAGTGACTCAGCCTTTCACCCTTATAAGGTTGATAAACTCAGAGCCATTGAGATTAGGAACATTCAAGCCTATTATGAAAATTACAGGGTGGGTGTGTCTGTGATATAAATTGACAATACCATATATTAAGAGGTTTGTTTTGGCAGCGTTGCCTTCCTTGGTCAACAAGTATTTCAGGTCGTCTTGGCATTTACAGAAGTGGAACTTCAACTGGGCACCTGCTGTGTGCATATTTGTAAGTACTTCCTGTTGTGGTGTACAAACTTGCCAACGCACACAACACCACTGTGTATCATACGATTTCAGCTCCTTTCAAACTGTCAGCCCCTGAGGAACCAATGTCACACAGTGGAACACAAGGTGAGTTTTGTAGAGTGGATTTCCAGCACTTGCTTGGAAGGTCTGCACAGCCATGTCCATCACAGCCTTTTAAATTTTCCCTGGACATCTGCTGCAGGCTGAGAAACTTTTGTTTCTTTCATTTCTTTTTTTTTTTAGGAGGAGGGTACTAGTGTCTCTCAAGCAGTGCTTGGCACAAAGCCTGATTCCCCCATGGCCGCATCTCCTCACACAGTGAAAACATGTTAGAAGTTGACAGGTCTGGTGTTGGGTTCACGCCTTTCAATTATTGGCTTTCTTTGCTCAGCCTTTTTCAGCCATTGACTTGACAATCTGTCAATAACCTCTTGGTTTAGCCCATCGGAGTATTTATCTCTCACCTACTGCTCTTGGCTCTTTGGATGTATCCTTCCAAATCCACCTGAACACGAATCTGCTAGCACTGGAAGTGTTAGTACAATAAATCCATACCTGCTGGCTTTGCCAATTCTTGTATATCTATCCATTCACCTCTAATACATGTGAAAATATTACATTCATTTAGAACTAAAGATATTGCTATTTATGGAGCTAAATACTCTATGTAAAATTGAATACATCATAGCAAAAGCTCACAAATATTCCAACTAATACTGTTTTATTTATTATATCTGTATTTGTCTGAAGGCATTTCCATTTTTTTATTGTAATACATGAAGGTTTAATATTATATTACCTCAACAGGATGATTTGATGATCGGAAACCTCACAGTTTCTTAGACATGACATACATAGGACATTTAAAAGGTAATTGAAATTTCAGGGCAGATATGTCCATTGAAATGTATATAAATACATATGATTGAACCTGCTTCCACTTTGATTTCCCAACTGCATGTACCGGAAGCAAATCAGAGTATATTGACAATTAACTAAACATAATTAATATTGTTGAGAACTGATCAAGTGTGTTTCTTGAATGACCATTACAACCGTAAAACAGTCCCCGGCCAACCCTCCGTGCAAACCATGTGGTGGGTGTAGCACAAGAAAAATTAGTTTGTGGTTGTTGCAAAAGAAAAACGACTTTATCATCTATATAGTAGAAACAATTGTCAAGTAATTAGGAAGAATCAAGCACTTTATACGAGGACGAACTGTATCTTATTTTCATGATTCAGGTGATGTATTTGTGTGAACACGTTCCACTACCAAATCTATTTTATGGCTTGTTCCAGGCTCCAAATATGGTACAGCCTGTGATTCCATGGGAGACGCCAGCATACAGATATTGGTCCTCCAGCCATTACATGGGTGTTAGTCAGTCAAAAACATACGTTTCTTTAGACCTTAGTCTTCAAAAACATTTGCACTATAGACCTTATTACATCAATTTGTACATATAATTGTAAAATCATTTTGAGCTAAAATCAATCCAAATCCACGGCTAATGACCTAAAATTTACTCCTCGCCTATATCACAAAAAAATACTTTGGGGCAGATTTACAAGCCCCTTGTGACACTTTTGCGCCGCTGTTGCATCCCTTTTGCGACGCAAATGCGACGTAAATAGTGCGACCAATTTACAATGTGACGCATCTAGAGAGATGCGTCACATTGTAAAACCCCGCGTCACATTATACCTGCATCAGGTATAATGTATGCAGGGTGGGCGTTCCCAATTAGGAAAGCCTTGTAAAAGTGACCCAGTGAAATCTACAAGATTTACCTGCGCCACTTCTAGGACGCCACAGCGTCAAAACTTTACGCCTGCTTGAAGCAAGCGTAATGGAGTGACGCAGTTTAATAAGTATAGGCCTCAACATGTGTTGCTGGAGTTGCGTCGTGCTTGCGACATGACTCCAGCAATGCGTGACTTTTTGGCAAATAGATGCGTCAGAATTTTTAATGCATCTGTCAATCCTTGAGCCATGGTCCGCCGTATTCTAAATACGGCACATCCATGGTGGCAAAAGGGTATCGCAGGCTGGCGCAGGGAAACTGACCCAACTCTACAGATGCGTCAGTTTCTTGTAAATCTGCCCCTTAGATTTTTGCTAAAACTTCATTCACATAGTAGCGATCGGTGTATTGATACAGTGGGGGAGGGGAGTATGGTGGCTGGGGGAGCGGGACAGACAAGACAAAAAATAATTAAACAAAACCACTTGAGGGAGGAGCCAAGATGGCGACCGGGACGGCAGCGTAGACTCCCGGCTCCGTGAACCTCCGCACCCCGCACGGATATCCTGCCTGAGATCCTCAACTTGTGCTACGTGGTCGTGTTTCTGAAGGAGAGGGGCTCCCGACTGTGTGACTCCGAGGTTTCTAGCCGTGCTATCGCCGGAGAAAACTGCATCTGAACTTTGCGGCCTGTGCGGCCCTGGAGCCGGGACATCGAGTGGGCGCCGTGGCCGGGTGGCAGTGTGACAACAGCGGCCGGTGGTGACTGGGTGGAGTCGGCCCACCGAAGCGGTGTTAAACTCGGCCTACATTTCGGCGTGGTCACTTCTACTGCCCAGTGTAGCTGACCGAGTGCATGACCGGGGGTGCAAATCTTAGATCCTCCGGTGACTGCCCCTGCCTTGCTGGTGAGCTGCCCGGCCGCCGTCCGTATCCTGCCCCGATCATTGCGGGCCGCCCCCGGATTTCTACGGGAGCTGGTCCGTGGTGGGGACGACTGTTGCCCGTGACCACGGATAGTTTTTTGCCTGCCCCCGGAACCCGGTCACCCGCGACGTGGACATCGCGACGCTTGTCCCGGGGTCCCGGCCCCGGTGAGGGTCGGGCATACTTGGCGGCCATCTTGGGTCGATGAAGCCTACCATCCTGTCCGCTGGGCCGCAGCGGGCCTGTGAGCGTACGATTCTTGGGAGTGTGGCGGCGAGATCACAGAGAGCTGAGCTGGGGTACGGCGACCTCCTCGAGGCTCTTGGTACTCTTCACTCCTCCTTGGTTCATGGTTTCGTGATCTTGGGGAGTAAGCTCGATGGTGTGGCGTCGGAGTTGGGGCAGTGGCGGCCCGCCTGTCCGCACGAACACAGAGTCTACCCACACTGCGCGCAGGAGGACGCTGTGGCGGCCCCCCCTGAGGTTAGTACACGACTGGACGCCCCGGCCAGTATGCTACAGTGTGTTCGACCTTCTGAGGGCCTGATCTGTCCCGGAGGCGTTGGACCTGAGTGGGATGTGGTGGCCTCATCCCGTGCATGCCCTCCTGCGACCCAGAGACAACTCCAGCAACTAATGTCTGTTTTGGCTGCTTCTGCCTTCCTGAGCCTTGCGTGCAGTGCAGACCCTAGGGCAGCACTGGGAAGCCTGTTTCCTCACGCGGCGGACTGTGTTGATGCTCAGAGACTTCCACCCCACCTGTGTGCGTCGCTTCTCTGTCATTGTTGGACATTCCTCTGCCTAGGAACATTGGGTATGGTGCTGGGTCGAGGGGTTGGCATGGGCAGAATTCCACAGAGTGGTCAGGGATGAGGCTGGCCCCTCGGGGGTGGTCGCCTAGTGGACGGGCGGGCTTGGGGTGGTGTGCTCTCCTGACATGGCTACTGGCACAATAGGTGCATAATGCTCCCCATTGTGGTTTGAGAAGATTGTTTTTGTGCTGTTCCTTGTTCACTTTAGGGGAACCTTACCGTGCGGGAGGGAGAAGCCGGGGGTCTGTTATGAAGGCCCTCCTCCAGTTTATAAATGCTTTCTCAACCCCCCCGTCTGGTGGGGGTCCTTTCCTACTTCTTTTTCCCTATTCTCCTACATTTCGGGTCTGGTTCCAGGGCGACAGGCACACTGCTAGGGGGGGGGGCCGTACTCATCTGCAGAGGTGCAGGGTGGGGGGTTGGGGGAGGGGACTCTGTATTCCTTCATCTTTTTCCATGGCCTCCTTTTTCTTCTCTGATTCTTTTTGTCTTTCTTTTTCTGGGATCAGCGTGATACACCTCCTTTTGCTATGCCTTGTTGCCGTTCCATGTGTTCACAACTTCCGGGGTGTTCTTGGGGAGTTCTGGCGGGGGACTGCGGGCGCAGCTGTAGACTATGTTTTTCTCCATCCTGATGTTCTTGTATTTGCGCCATTGACCGAATAGATTGCTGTAAATCGCTAACGTTCATTACTCTGCATATCCGTGATCATTGTTTTAAAATTGCTTGTCACCTGATCCTTCTGCCTTGTTTCATCATAAAATGAAAACCTCTTTCTCCTGGTGCCCTACTTACGCTGTCCACAGTATAAGCAGTACGATTTTGCTCCCCGAAGTGCTGCCTGTGTTTATACTTGTCGTTCTTGCTCTGATTGCTTAGCGGCCGGCCCTGGGGGGTTGTAGGCCCATACTTGTTCTTCTTGAACTGTCAATAAAGGTTTTAAAAAAAAAAACAAAAAAAAAAAAAACAAAACCACTTACCTACTTCCCCGCATGCGCATCACTCCCCTCTCTTCTGCAGGCACAGGCTCCGAGAGTGTACTGTGACCAATCCCGAGGCTGCTTTCATGCTGCTGAAAGCAGTGTCAAGATTGGCCTGAGCGCCGAAGATTTACGCTCTCAGTTAGACTGGGACCCTGTGCCTGCTTTCTCCAGCCTGGCAACGCAGCTCGGGACGGAGAGTGCTTCAGTCCACATGAAGGTTTGGCTGGCCTGAGACAACCGGCTCACCCGTCATGCACACTGATAACAGTGCCCACCACTCCCTCTCAGTACTTTTCATCCCCTGGCCCCGCCCACAAGACTCCACAGTAGGAGAAAAATAAAACGATAATAAACATGTTTTATAATTGTTTTATTTTTCAAGTTTTGCAGCTGCTGCTTCTGGCAGGGGGGTGACGCTCCTCTGCCATAACGGAGCCGCAGCTGCATTCACAGTTAGTAAAAATTTCCCCAAAGTACAGGTTACATCCAAAAACCGCATATCCAATAGTAAATTTACTGCTTGCCCCCTTTCACTAAACATGTATTTTTGTAAAATTGGCCTCAATAAAATCGTCAGTTGGTTTGAAAACCACAAACAAACCATTAAAACGTGCATTAAGTCCCATTTTAATTTCAGACCACACTTATAAATTCTGTCCTTACCTAAAAGGGAGCCTTGTGCGTGAGAATTTAAAACCTGATTAACCCCACATCTGAATTTCAGAAGGCATTGTCTTAAATATACATTTGGTAAAAGAAGACGGCTTAAATGTGCACCATTCATTTCAGGGCTAAGGCTGCTGGATAGGCCTATGATCTTTTGTAGATCTGCCAAAAATGTGGAGAACAGTATGGGTGCCAAAACACAGCCTTGTCTAGAGCCATTCCTAATAAGTATTCTTCTTGAGAGAAACCCATCAACATCTAGCTTCACTTGTGCCCAATTATCTCTGTGCAATCCAATACATGGCTGGTCAGGATCCATGGATATTTCAGCAGAAATTATTTGGCTTCTACTGGGCCCACTCACTGCACCTCTAACGTTTCCATGGTAGGCACCAAAAATCATGTTCTCAAGGCCAGGTATACCATGCGAGGCACCAGGATCCACGTTGTATAAAACAAGAATACCATGGGAGGAACCATGACCCATGCACTGTGCATGAGGGATATAACGGGAGGCACCACGATCCATGTACAGTACAACAGGCATAACACAGAAGGCACCACTATCCACACTCAGTACACCAGGATACCATCATAGGCATCAGGTTCGAAGTACCACACAGCAGCCATACCAAATTAGCAACAGGATCCATGCACTGTACACCAGGGGCTGTATCATACATTTGGCACATTTTCCTTTTTTGTGACAGGTCCAACTTTTAAATGGTGCACCTGGCGCAAACAAGGAAAATGTGCCATTTTAGGGGCAGCGCATTCATGTGAAAAATGGAGCAGCTGCTTGAAGCTGCTCCATATTTCATAGTGCAGGCAGCAATCCACCTGCACTTTTAAGAGGGATTAGAGATTCCCTTGCAGGCGGGTGCAGTGAGTGACTGCACCCACCTGGAAGAAGATGTCTTAGGGGTCCATGGAACCCCTTTTCCCCCCCTCCAAAAGGCTGTAATCAGGGGGCGCACTGTCGTTGCGCCTCCTGATAGCTTATTTGCCTCTGCGCCCTTGTCTGTAATATGCAGGGCCGACTTTAGGGCGGTGTGGTGCTGGCTTCCTGGGGGTGCCGTGTTTGCAAGTTTATTATGCTTTTGAAGCACCTGCTGCAGGTTTCTTTCCCCCAGCAATTTCCAGGCCTCACATAAATGTCAAGATAACTTGTGTGATTAATTATCTTCCTGGAGAGAGATCAGCATTTTGTATAGTTGAGGTTTTGACTTTTAGGTGAAGTTAGTGCAGAGGGTTAATATGCCTGCTGCAAAGAACGTGTACCAAGTAGATTACCGAGTGCGTATGATGTAAACAGATCAGCAGGTTACTGCTTTTAAAAGAGACATCCTTTTGTTACTTGCAATTTATAACTTAAAGTCCTAATATATAATAGTGAGCTATTAACTTTCATCCTAGAACTGCATACACACTGCAAAGTATACATTATTAGGACATTGATTAATGTTGCAAAAAGGATTAATTTGGCTAGAAATCGATTCTTATTTTTAAAGAAAACTCCCAACTATTCTGTTTCTTTTTCGACTCTGCGTTTGTGCTTCTCCACACCAAGCACTCTTAAACTATACTGCCTACCAGTATGGATGACATGTGACTCCTACACTTTTAGTCCTTTGGCTTATGTAACATTTCCTATACGCTGATTTACACACGTATGATTTATTGTCTCTGTGTAATGTGTGTGTGATGCAAAGTGCTCGGACACCCTACACTGGTATGAGTGGCGCTATATAACCAATTCAATGCATCTGAGAGGGTTTGGTTATGGAGACTTGGTCACTGTTAAAGGGTGCTAGTGAGAGAATCCGTGGTGGAGGTGGTCATTGGGGGGGCGCCAACAAACATTGTCGCACAGGGCGCCACCAGCACTAAAGCCGGCCCTGGTAATATGGCGCGGACGCAGAGGCAAAGGAATTCCTTAATTTGCAATGGCCAATGCCCCCATGCAAATGAGGGAACGCCCTCTGAAGATAGCCCTGGCTCTTTATGTGCACCGGCACTATCGGTATTACTGATGGAGACACACAAGCAACTGCGACCCCTTCTGTAATACCAAGGTGCCCCAGGGCGTGCAAAGCAGAGCAGACGTCTGTGGAGCCCCCGGGGCCCTTCTGTAAAAAGGGCCCAAGGGATTCAAGGGTTTGTACCAGTATCCACACACTATACCTACAAATATTCTATGGTAGGAACCAGAGGTACCACAAAAGGCACCAGGACCCGTGCCCTGTACCCCCGGAATACTATGTAAGACACCAGGATCCGTACAGCGAGCAGCTTGGGATTCAGCACGACGTGCCCAGATCCCTGTACTGCACATATACGGATCAGATCCATGCACTGTACAACAGGAATTCCGTGGAAGGCACCAGGATACATACACTATATATTTAGGGATACCACGAGAGGCACCTAGGTCCATTTATGGTACAGCAGGAATATGATGAGAGGCACAGGGATCCATACGCAGTACATCTAGAGATTCTATGGGAGGCACCAGGATCATCCATCATGGTATATCTACGGTTGTACGATGGTACAACGCCCCTAAGCCTTCCATCAAGAATGGGGATGTGGCTTGACCGGAACCTTTTTTCAATAATTGATTGTTGCGCTTTCCTTTGTTTTGAATCAAATTTAGTGATAATCAAATGTTTATCAATACTAATGTATGTATAGCGTGCTGGTCAGGAATGACGTGGCCTGCCTCATGTATCTTACTGATTGAATCGCAAGTATAATGATGCACATGACCCTATACGCACAGCTGGGATAAAGTATTCCTACTTAGTTAAAAAAAATAATCACTGTTTCAGTATACTCTTTGCACATACTATACATACATCCGGCCCCTCCGCTCCAGCGTGCCGCTTTTGTGCTCCTCGTGACCCCTGGCCCCTCCCCTTCAATCAGCCCTGCTGTGCAGCAGCTGAGGCCCCTAATCTCGTGGGGTGAAGCGGGGGAGAGGTGCAGGACCGGTCAGGAGAAGCCCTGGTGAGCCTAGTCGCGAGTGCGTGGCAAGCGTAAGTTTAAAATGAAATACACAGTAAATACAGTTGACAATGTTAAAAGTTGTAAAAACGAGCAAGTTTAAAAGAGTAGTTCGAGTCCTTACAAGCAATACAGTCACTGCCTGGGCTAGCGCGTTCTGCTTTAACTGCGCGTCCGCTCCAGCGTGCCGCTTTTGTGCTCCTCCTGACCCCTGGCCCCTCCCCGTCCATACTGGACGAAATTAGGACTAAAGCAGACAACAAGAAACCCTGTGTCCTAGTCCTCCTTGACCTGTCGGCAGTGTTCGACACGGTCAACCACTCACAACTCCTGGACAGAATAAGAGAGATCGGCATTGGAGCGCCTATCCTCCGGTGGATTAAGTCGTTTCTGACAGACCGCACCCAAAAAATTCAGATGGGGGACCTGGTGTCAGAGAGGGGGCCTATCCCCTGCGGTGTCCCGCACGGGTCGGCACTATCCCCCCTCCTGTTTAACATTTACCTCAGACCCCTGATACAGAAGCTCGCCTTGATCAACTGCCAAGTCTTCAACTATGCGGACGATACGCAAATTATTGTCCAAATAGACAGCAGCCCCCAAGCCCACGCTCGGGTAAAGGACATCTTGAGATTTGTGGTCAGGTGCATGACCACTAACTCACTCAAGATCAATCCAGATAAAATGGAGGTGCTAGCTGTCATCAATAGCAGCAATCCTTGGAACTCCCAGTTTTGGCCGGACGAGCTGGGTGCCATCCCCGCTTCAGCTGCGATGGTAAAAAGCCTGGGAATCAAAATAGATGCTAACCTCTCCCTGACAAACCAAATCACCTCCGTCTTCGGTATCTGCGTGAGCCTACTCAGGCGGCTGAGGAGACTCTCCCCCATCCTCTCCTTCTCAGCAATGAGGACAGTTGTGACCGCCCTGATCCTGTCCCGGCTCGACTACGGTAACTCACTTTATATTGGACTGCCAGACTCACTGCTTCACAGACTCCAGGTGATTATGAATGATGCAGCCAGGCTGATCTTTAAACTACCCAGACATACTCGGGCCTCCCCCCTACTACAACAACTGCACTGGCTACCCATCATGCAGAGGGCCAAATTTAAAGGCCTCTGCATTACACATAAGGCCTTGTTTGGGCAAGCCCCCAAATATATCAAGGAACGCCTGATGACATACACCCCCTGCCGCAGTCTCAGGTCCTCCACGGAGGGTCTATTAAAATGCCCTCGCTTCCACTACTCCTCGAAAGGAGGTCGAGCCTTTTCCACTCTCATGCCGCAACTATGGAACAGACTGCCAGGCCAGCTGCGCTCTGAAAGCTGTCTCCTATCCTTCAGGAGGAAACTAAAGACCCTCTTATTCATGGAAGCCTGGGCTTAACGCCCTTTCCCGCGATACATCCTCATCCTGGCACTTCCGTAGTTCTGCTCACAGTGCTTAGAGACCTGTAGGTATTAAGCGCTTTACAAACTACAATTAACATAACATAACATAACATAACATCAAAATGACATTTATAATGTTTTTATTTTCTGCGGCTTCCTCTCCGCTGATGCAAAATCGTTGTTTATAAACCATTGATTCACTTCAATAACAACATATACAACATTGACAATTCATTTCTACAATTAAAAGACTATGAACAGAATTCTTCTTCTCTCTCAAGATGTTCCCAATGCATTTCGGGATAAATGTATCCCTTCTTCAGGGGTGCTGTAAACATAATCAATAAATTCACTTATTAATATATACAGGAAGGAACTGACAGATGTAATTCATCTTGAATCCAAACTTAAAACAAACTCGAATGATACCAAAGTAAAGTAGTCCCAACACCAAACGATCACATGAAAAACATACACATCATGCACCTCGATCCTGGGACTCCTTGACATGTGTTGATCGTAACTCTGAAAGTTGTGTACATGATGCTGCGGAACCTTACCATGCACACCCAAGCAAAAATACTTTCGGCTACCTGCTTCGGCATTCTGCGTTTGCTCCATAAGATCATATACCTACTCCCAGGCCAGGCGCCGAAAATAGTGATCCAGGCACTTGTGGTCTCAAGATTGGATTATGGCAACTCACTGTACCTTGGGGTCCCCATATATGTAGTAAGCATGGTACAGGTGGTTCAAAATGCAGCAGCCAGGATGTTACTGAAAGTACCCAAGCGGGAGTCCGTGTAAGCCTTTTTGTCCAAACTTCACTGACTTCCTGTCAATACAGAATCAAGTTCAAGGTGCTATGCATAGCCCACAAAGCCATGCACAGCAGAGGCCTGGCCTTGTTACAGTCCCTCGTTTTCCCATATGTGCCTAACAGGCCTCTTAGGTCCTCATGTTGTCATCTCATGAGTACAACGAGAATAAGAAAAGCCAGATGGGGGGAAGTTCCTTTACCCATTTGGTTCCAAAACTTTGGAACTGAGTGACATATGAATTGCGACTTCTAAAGGACCTTATGTAGCTTCAGGAAGAAACTTAAAACTCAGCTTTTTCCATGATCTGCCCTCCACACAGATCCGCCACCCTCTCTGCAGCGTTCAAGTGGCACCGTGGCTTCGTAAGCCCGGGACCCATGCCTAGGCATACCCAGCGCACTTAGGGTGTCAGATACAAAAATAACAAAGTGATGGATAGAATGCCTTAATTAATCTGAACCACTGGTAATCGCTCTGGCCTCATCCCAATCCATCCATTGTTTTTCACCCACCATGCCACCTCAGTTTGGACTCAGCCATATGCAAACAGTCTTGACCCTGTTCCTCATGGGACAAACCCTGCCTGGATTGCCAGGCCAGGTTCTCCCTGAACCGGAACACAAGCAACCCAGGGCTGATTTTGCCCTTGTTATGGGCTCTTCAGCGGGGTAGAGCTTGGTTCCAGTGGCACAGTGAGGCCGAGACCCACGTCTGGGCCTACCCAGTGTACTTAAGGCATTACATGCAAAAACAACAAAATGATGGATGGGATACTTGAATTAATCTCAGCCACTGGCAATCACTCTGATGAACTGGGATGTGGCTGATGAGCCCATATTTAAGGAAAAACTGGTCCTGGGTTGCTTGTGTTCTGGTTCAGGGAGGACCCGGCTTTACTGTTCAGGCTGGACTTTTCTGATTGGAACAAGGTCAAGATTGATTTATGTATGGCTGGGTCCAAACTGAGTTGACAAGATATGAAAATAATGAAGGATTGGGATACGGCCCAAGTAATTAGAAGTGGCTGGAATTAATTCAAGCATTCCATCCATCAGTTTTTTGTATCCTTTAGTTTGTCACCCTAAGTGGGATGGGTATGCCAAGGCATTTGTACCGTGCACACTGTGTTACTGGAATCAAGCCAAAAGTGTACGAAGATGAATGAGGAGGCGGAGGAACAGAAGAGGGCAAACGCCAAGGACGCCAAGAACCACCAAGCGGTTCCACCACCAGCTCCCAAACAGAAAACAGAGGAGGGGAACATGGTAACAGCGGCCCCTCTCCCCTCATGAAGATGCGGTAGAAAACAAGCAATGACAACATCGAAAGAGGACTTCCTGGCAAGCAAAAAGATTTTTAAAAAAACAGAAGTAAAGAGGATGATGGTACCATCATCGTCCACGACGAGAGCGAAGAAGAGGAGGAGGAAATGGAGAGCGAAGAGAAGGAAATAGAAGCTGCTTCCATACAAGGCGCACTCCAGGAGCTTCACCAACAGCTGAACATTTTGGGAGCCACCGAGGCCACAAGAGTGGCAGAACAGTGGGTCCCGGACGTGGGAACAGAGGTGTTGATCGGAAACGCAGAGGACAGGAAAGGGAGAGCAGGACCAGCAGGAATTTCAGCACTCCAAGTAGAGCTACCCAGGGCCTTTCAACCCCAGTAGGTTTCGAACCGGACACTGTCTGCTATCGCTGTGACAATGGCGATATCATTGTTCACCCTAAACGTCCGAAGTATGAAGGATCAGGTTAGGTGAGTCGGCACGTTGCGCTTCCTGGCCGCTCAGAAC
Organism: Triturus cristatus; assembly: GCF_964204655.1. Lineage (NCBI taxonomy): Eukaryota > Metazoa > Chordata > Amphibia > Caudata > Salamandridae > Triturus > Triturus cristatus. The sequence goes on along the minus strand of NW_028187635.1, from coordinate 1,547,549 downwards.
CGAGATATCTGCTTTCTGCAGGAATGCTGGATTCCGTACGCCCAGTCGTACAGCCAGCTCGAACAGCATTGGACGCAGAGGCCATCTTTTTGGTCTGGAGGTAATGATTGCAAAGCGTCTGAAGTGGCCATTCTGATCAAGGGGAGGCATTTCACCGTGGACAAGGTCACCGAGCAGGTCAACGGCAGAGTGCTGGTCATGGAAGCCCGTTAGGCTCATCAATGTCTATGGCCCCCCAGGGAACAATGATAGACTCGAGATGTTCAGGGTGCTCAGAATGCAACTCGTGACCTCCAGAACCATTCTGATGGGTGGTGATTTCAACTACATAGTAGAGTTGGATGGGCGCACTGGGTCGGGCGCTGCAGGGATGGATGTGATGTCCAGGCTGTTGGTGGTGATGATAGCTGAGTTGCCCCTCCAGGATGCCATTGGGAGCATGGAGCCGAATGGCAGGAATTTTTCCTGGAGTAGGGCGGACGGATCTGTGCATTCCCCGGATTGACTTCCTATTCACCTCCCCAACGGTAAAGCCTGGGCGAGGCTCCATGATGGCCGTCCACTTCTCTGATCACAGAGCAGTCAGTTTCGAGGGGGAAATTATATGGAAGTTCCCAGCTGGCCTAGGATCGTGGAAGCTGAACTGCTAGTTATTGGAAAATGAGGAGTTAGTGGCGAACCTTAGAACCGTGTATGTAGAGTGGAGAAACATGAAGGACTTCTTTCACTCCACCAACGAGTGGTGGGAATAGGTGAAGGACAGGCTACGAGGCTTCCTTAAGGATGCAAGCAGAGCTGCTGCATGAGAAAAGAAGCTGCAGAGCAGACAGCAGCAACTGTACAACCTTGAGCTCAGGGGATGGGACGTGGATGACAACTTGAAGGAAACCCGAAAAGGGCTCCCGGAGCACTTTAGGGAGGAATCCAAGAAAATCATCTTCCGGAACAGAACCGAGAACCTTGAGAAGGACGAGAAATGCAACTTCACTCAGCCCACACGCTGCTGGTAGAGATTCAGCACTCGGAGGGCAACCTCCAAAGTGGGAAGGAGCAGGTACATCTTAAGGATTTTGGGGGCCCCTGTGCAGAACAGCTTTAAATTTATGATCCAATGTCAGCTTTTTCATACCCTTTTTGGGCAGGTAACTAACAGTACACAGACACACTCTCCAATATTCAGGGATAATGATTTTGTTTTCGATATTGTAACACAGCAGCAGTCCACTGATATTGCTGCAAATAATCTCTGTGACAGCCTACCATTTTTTCATATGTCAGGTCCTATTTTGATCTAAATAAACATTTTATATGGATATTGCATGAAACAAAAACACAACATTTCTCTGCAAAATGTGTAAAATTCACTCTCAAATATTATCCACAATAAAAATAAATTGAAGGAGAATGCTATTTAAATTAATCTGTTTCTAAATTCTTCAAGGTCACCAGGGCAAGACTTTCTGCAGAACAGAGTTGGCTATCAGGGGACCCCTGAAAGACTAGGGCCTTGGGCCAGAGCCCACTTTGCCCATGCCTTAAAACATCTCTGGGGAGGAGTGTCGTAACCGACTTTTATGGTGAACTCTACTCACCGAAGTTGTCGGAGAGATCCCAGGTGGATAGTTTCCTGCAGGGCATCTCAAAGACACTGGGTCCGGAAGAGAGAGAGGGCCTGAATGCGCCCATCACCCTGAAAGAGCTGCACTTGGTCGCCACGACCTCCACGAGAGGAAAGACGCCTGGGAATGATGGTCTCCCAGTGGAACTTAATGTCACCCTGTGGGACCTGATCGGGCCGGACTTGCTGGACCTCTACGAGAAAATGGTGGGCAAGAGCAGTATGCCACAATCCCTGCGAGAGGGTATGATAACACTCTTGTACAAACAGAAGGGAGACAAAGAAGACCTCAAGAACTGGAAGCCCATCTCTCTCCTCAATGTGGACTACAAGATTCTCGCGAATGTGATGGCCAACCGCCTAAACAAGGTAATAGCAAAGATAGTCCACCCAGACCAGACTTGTGGGATGCCGGGTCGGGAAATCATGGAAAGTCTCCCCCTGGTCCAGGACATGATCGAGTACGTAAAGAGCCGCAAGGTTCCGACGGCCTTGGTCAGCCTGGATCAGGACAAGGCGTTCAACCGCGTTTCCCATGAGTTCATGGACCGACACTCAGAGCACTGGGACAAGGGGACTTCTTCTGTGACATGGTGACCACAATGCATTGAGACATCTCCAGCACAGCGTTGGTAAATGGCTGGAGAACCAACCCCTTCCCCGTATAGCCACTCCTGTTCATCTGCATGATTGAGCTCCTCGTCAAATTCATCCGGCAGAACAATAACATCTGAGGAGTGAAGGCACCAGGAAGCAGGGGACAAGGCGAAGTGAAGTGCTCCCTCTACATGGAGGACGTCTCAGTCTTCTGCGTTGACGGACCATCTGTGAAAGAGCTGGAGAGTACCTGTATCGAGTTTGGGAAAGTGTCAGGAGCAAAGATCAACAGCGCCAAGTCGGAAGCCCTACTCTTCGGAAACTGGACCCCACCCGAGACCCTCTGCCATCCCCCATCAAGCAGGACTTCCTGAAGATCCTTGGAGTCTGGTTTGGCGGAGAAGGTGCAGCGGAGAAGACCTGAATGAATGAATGAATATAAGCTTTGTAAAGCGCAAACTTAGCCCAGGGGCGTCAAGGCACTGCGGAAAGGGGTCAGGATACAGAGGTGCTCATAAATAAAAAGCTTACAGATTTGAAATAGTGAAGAGCCAGGTCTTCAAGGCCTTACGGAACAGAGAATGGGTTTCCAGAGCCGTGATTGAAAGAGGAAGGGAGTTCCAAAGATTTGCCGCAGCCAGCGAGAAGGCCCGACCCCCCACCTGACTCTTCTAAACCTAAGGACTATCAGAAGGTTCTTGCTAGCAGATCTTGGCTGCTTCGCGGACACATATCTCCGAGGAGTTTTTTAATGCCTTCTGACCCCAAATTGTAGAAGGCCTTGTGTACCAAGCACAAGGCTTTGAATACAATTTTCCAACCCAGCAAAAGCCAGTGCAGATTGCTGATAGTGGCCGAGACAGAGTGATATTTGGGAAGGCCCATCACCAGCCTGGCAGCAGCGTTCTGCACAAGTTGAAGTCGATGCACAAACCCCTTATTTATCCCCCACATAAAGGGCAATTACATTGAGTCTTAGATAGTTTTCTATCATCCAGGAAGCCACTGCATGCATGCAGTTTTTAAAATTTGCCGCTGATGCTTCAACACTGTCAGTAATAGTGTGAGAAGTTGGCCTGGCATATGCTGGTCACTAGTTACAGTGGCCACCTTCCACCAGTGCAATTCGACTCTTATGGTAGATAGGTTTCAGACAACCTTTTAAAGAAAGCTATCCTAGTGGTAGCTGTGGAGAGCAGACTTCAGGCTAAGTCTCAGAGGAATGTAAAGCAGCTTGTTTTTATCTTATAATCTATTGAATTACCAAATGAAAGGACACCACACAGGTATATGTTGTATCCTCCCCTTTTCTCCCACCTTGGTACCTTCCGTCCACCCCCTCCGTCCCTCTTACCTTGGTATCTCCCGAAGCTCACCTTAGAATGTTGACAGCCTGCTCATGTCAGAGAGCGGATGGCTTGTAATAAAGTGACAGTTGTTCTTCACAGCTGGGTGTCATCTCAATTATTACACTGGCGACAAACCTGGAACCTGCGAGGGGGGCAGGACAAGCCGTTTCCCCTCTTGTGTTGCTCTCAAGCTGTGTGGATCAGCTGTGTTTCGCTGCGTTACTGACTTCGAGGGTGACAGACTGTTGGCGTATACTGGCGTATGCTGGTGAAATCCCTCTGTGAACCCAGAGCTTTCCAGCTGCATATTGGATCTTCGGGAAAGTACGCTGCAGCTGATTTTTTGCTGAAGTCGTCGTGGTGTCATGTTCCTGTCAGCGTGATCCTTGCCTGCATGCATGCTCCCTCGGCAGCTATCATTCTGGAGACCGACGTTGACGGCCAGGCGGGTCGGCGATAATTCCTCAGGAGACAGCCCGGCAAGTCGGCTACCACTCCAGTGGGTCAGCGTATGCTGTAGATGAAGTGAGTACTCCTCATCTGTGTGGCTGATTACGCGCAAGCTGAATCTTTCGCCGCTGTCAAATTCTCCTCAGCGGCAGTTCCCAGCAAGTCTCCCAGCTTCCGGGGGTTTGTCTGCAGAGGCGCCTGTCTACGTCTCCTCACGCCCACAAGAGGGCGGGAAGCAGTGTGTTCCGCTGGGTCCTGTTGCTCCCTGCTTCGTTTAGGAATTCCTTGACAGTGGACACGTAGGATCACCCCTCCACCGCCCTCAGCAGGCGAACAGCTGTGTGGTGTTCCGGCAGGCATTTCTAGTCAGCGACCGCTGCGAGTCGCTATTCCGCCCCATTAACCGTCTACCAGACTTAAATTCTTCCCTTCTCCTACAGTTCTATTCCTAGCAGCCACATTGTATTCTGTCATTCATTATGGGTACTCCGGGAATATGTCAACCCCCTTCATTTCTAAATGAATGTGGGGATCCGGACATCCATTGGAAGGAATGGACAAAGCTTTTTGAGTCATATTTGATTGCCATGGGTGGAGAGAGATTTTCTGCCTTACGGAAGCAGCACATTCTCTTACACAACATGGGGGTACATGGTCGCAAAGTATATGAGACCCTCCCGGAACCTGAGTTGGATGAAGAAGATGACCTAGATGTGTATGAAGTTACTATGTTAAAGTTAGGCAATCACTTTGGAGATAAGATAAATGTGGTTTTGGAACGACATAAGTTTTTCAGTAGATCTCAAGGGAAGAATGAGTCGGTAAAAAACTACATTGCTAATTTGAGAGGTCTCACACAAATTTTTTGGGGACCTCAATGACTCCTTAATCCGTGATCAACTAGTCAGATGCACAAGCAATAGTAAGATCCAAGAGAAGCTGTTGTCAAAAAACCCAACGTTGGAAGAAGCTGTTTCTATTGCGCAATCTATTGAACATACGGCAAAATGCATGAAGGAAATAAAAGTGTCTGAAGAAGTGGTCGCAGCAGTTCAGGTAGAACCTCCAAATAGGAGTGTCCCTAAAGTCCGAAGTAAGGTTGAGTCATCCAGTAAGTTCCCAAGAGATCACTCTGACCTCAAATGCTATAGATGTGGGAGCAGCAACCACTTGGCTAATAATCCCAATTGCACAGCTCGCAATGCCCACTGTAAGAAGTGTAACAGAAGAGGTCATTTAGCCAGGGTGTGCAGAGACAGTGACAGCAGCCAAGTCAAAGCCATCAATGAAACCAACGATGAGCAGCCAAGATTTACGTTTCAAGTAAAAAGTACGTGTGGTAGCATTCCTTTCGAATACCCCAAATGCAACATTTCAATTAACGACACATGTATTGAAATGTTTGCAGATTCTTGCTCTCCCTTTACCCTATTAAACATGGAAGATTTCATGAGAATCAAAGGGGATCCAGGCATACTTATATCTGAACCTGACATCACACCCCAGGGGTATACCAAAGACCCTATTCCGTTGGTAGGCATGGTGGAGACGAAAATAAATTTCAAGGGGAGATTCACGGTGGGCAAGGTCTACCTTGTCAGCTCGGGCTCTAATCTCCTCGGGTGGCGTCACCAGAGAGAACTGGGTGTAATTCTTGATCCCAATGGTAGGGAACAGGTCAACGTGGTCAAAGGTACTACAAGGGAGTCACCCCTATGTGACGAATTCCCTCACCTTTTCTCAAATGAGCTGGGGATGCTTAAGCACTATCAACATAAAATAAAGGTTAGACAAGGGGCAAAACCTGTTGTACATAAGACTCGCCAAGTTCCTTTACTGTTAAGACAGCCTCTGAAAGAAGAACTTGACAAACTCTGCCAGTTAGGTGTTATTCTCCCCATCGACGCTTCAGAGTGGGTCTCCCCCATTGTCATAGCTTCTAAAGCCAACGGACAGGGCATTCGCCTTTGCATTGACTTACGCAGTCTCAACGAAAGCATTTGGGTTGAGCGGTTCCCGCTTCCCAACATCAATGAAATGTTAAGTACCATGAGGAAGGCCAAGTTTTTTTCAGTCATAGATCTTTCAATGGCGTATTACCAAGTAGATCTTCACCCAGATTCTAGACCACTGACTGCATTTTCAACTCCGTTGGGCACTTATATGTTCCTAAGGATGCCTTTTGGCCTTGCATCGGCGGCTGCTGTCTTCCAGAAAATGATGCAAAAGGTATTGGAGGACATCCCCAACTGCATGTGCTTTCAAGACGATGTACTGGTTTATGGTGCCGATGAGGAGGAGCATGATGCCATATTTAGAAAAGTATGTTCCAGGCTGTCGAATGCAGGGTTAACTGTCAAAAAGGAAAAATGCAAGATCAAGGTCACGGAGGTGGACTATCTGGGACACAATCTTTCCTTTGAAGGGATAAAACCCAAAATGAGCTTAGTTCAAGCAGTGGAAAATGCACCTCTACCCACGAATAAGGAGGAGCTCAAATCCTTTTTAGGGTTGGTGGAGTATATGGCCAAGTTCATACCCAGGTTTTCTGAAAAATGTGAGTCCTTACGGGAACTGTTAAAGAAAAAGAGTGAATTCAAATGGGAGGAGATACATTCTGACTCTGTAAATGCATTAAAAAAAGAGATCATGGGTTCACGTGCATTGGGACCTTTTGACCACAGGAAGAGGACTTTCTTATGCACGGACGCCTCCAACAAAGGCCTAGGGGCCACTCTGTCTCAGAAAGGGGAAGAGGGAGAAACCATCATTGCCTTCGCCTCCCGTTCTTTAAGTCCTCCTGAACGGAATTACTCCGTGATTGAAAGGGAGGCATTGGCCTGCTACTGGGCCATCAATCATTTCAAGTTTTTCCTCTGGGGCAGTAAATTTACAGTCCGCACGGACCACAAACCTCTAACGCACATTTTTTCATCTAAGAAATCCCTCTGTGAATCCCCTAGGATAGCCAAATGGGTTTTGGGGCTGGAGAAATTTAATTTCAGAATTGAGTACCTACCAGGGAGGGATAACGTCCTTGCAGACTATTTGTCCAGGTCCCCTTTAGAAACCAACATTGGGGATGACCTTTTGGATACCCCCATCCTTTCGATTCAATTGCCCTCCTTTTCTAAAGAGGAGTGGAATAATGAAATGATGAAGGATTCTACTATGGAGGCTCTAAAAAGGTTAATCACAAATGGGTGGCCAGATAAATGTGGGGATGTGGGGGAAGAGTTAAAAGCATTCTGGGAAGTCAGAAATGAACTTATCATTCAGGATAACAGAATCTACCGCAATTCTAAAATTGTGCCACCTGAGACCTTGAGAGACAGAATAATAGACCTTGCACACGAGGGCCATTTGGGAAGAAGCCTCACTAAAAGCAAAGTGAGGAACAGCTTTTGGTTCCCAAGGATGGATTCCAGAGTTGAATTAAAGGTAAAGGACTGCTATAGTTGTGCTAAGAGTGACAAAACCAAGTCCTTACATAAGGTCCCACTTTCACCGGTGGAGGTACCAGCCATTCCATGGACTAAACTGGCCATGGACATAATTGGCCCCATGGATGCTTTAGGCCCGCAGAGAAGGTTTATGTTTGTGCTGGTGGACTACACCTCCCACTGGGTCAATGTCAAATTCACCCCTTCCACCACGACCAAGAGCCTCGTGGCATTTTTGAAATCTGTATTCTCATTTGAGGGAATTCCATCGATCCTAGTAACTGACAACGGGGTACAGTTCACATCAGATGAAATGATAACTTTCTTAAAAGACCATAATATCAAGCATGAGAAAACGGCCCTCTACTGCCCGAAGGCTAATGGTTTGGTAGAGAGGATGAACCGTATGGTTAAGGAACATATTCAACTGGCAATGTCTAATGGATTCAATGTAGATGATTCTCTCAAAAACTGTTTGTGGGCTTACCACACGGCACCCAACCTGGTAACGGGGATCTCCCCCTTTGTAATGTTGAGAGGAAGAGAACCAGGCACTAAGATGCACCATCTCTGGCGAGAAGGGGGTAAGAGGGTTGTTTATGACAGGTCTGAAAGTCAGATTAAGGTACAGCTACATCAATCCCGCTACAAAAGCTGGTATGATAAGAAACATGGGGTGAAGGAGTTGAAGCCTATGGTTAATGATACTGTGTTGATAAAGAAACCCGCTAGGGTTAAAGTGGGACAGAGTACATTTTTTCCTCCCCAGAATGTCAAAGGTAAAGGGAAAAATGTGGTGGAATTGGAGGATGGTCAAGTTTGGAGTGGGGACAGAGTAGCTAGGTAATGTTCACACCTTTTTTATTTCCTGTTATGTTGGGTAAGGAGATGTGTTGTATCCTCCCCTTTTCTCCCACCTTGGTACCTTCCGTCCACCCCCTCCGTCCCTCTTACCTTGGTATCTCCCGAAGCTCACCTTAGAATGTTGACAGCCTGCTCATGTCAGAGAGCGGATGGCTTGTAATAAAGTGACAGTTGTTCTTCACAGCTGGGTGTCATCTCAATTATTACAGTATATATATAAAATATATATGTATTTATTTCTAGACATACTCTACTAATCTCTTTATGAGATTAGAAGTCAGGAACATATTCAAATATCAACGTTTCACAATAAGTTAAGCACAAATATGGCTGGGGCACTAGGGGCGTACCAGACCATATACTAAAAAAGAGGTTTAGGAAAGTCAACTGCAAGGGGACAAGGCCTAGGGCTTGTAGAATCGCTGGGGCTTCACTAATCCACCCAAGGCAGGTAAGTAAAGGACCCGCGGGAGACGTGTGCAGTGTGAGAACACAGCCGCGGGTTCCCTATTGATTTCAATGAAGCAAGTCGCAGTTGGATTTTTAAAGTTTAAGGGTACTTCTAGAGAGTCTACAAGCAAGCCACTTACAAGGTAAATAGTTCGAGGGCCAACACCCACAGGAGCACAAGAGTGCACGAGTTACCTCACTTAGGGAAGCCGGGTGCATAGGTGTCTTTTTGTGACGGGTCGCGTCGTCGTTTTTAATGGAAGCCGAAGAAGTTTTGCTGCTTGTGAAGACTGGAGAAGTGTCCGGTGGAATCCAAGGCTGGATTCAAGATGAAGAAGACCTGATAGCAGAAGGGACAGTGTTCACAGTCACTTGCCAGTGACCCGGGGCCAGGAAGATGGCTACCCATGGAAGTCGGGTGATTTCAGGTGATCAAGGGTGTTTTGACTCTTCAGCCACGAGGTCCAGGAGGCGTCAATGACAACCAGGAGCTGGATTCGGAGTGCCCCAAGAAGTCTGCAGCTTACTGAGGTGTCAGCAACCGGATTGGGGCCAACAAGCCTTGACAACAGCAAGTCTCGTAGAATGTGAAGAAAATCAGCGGTGCAGACCAGCAAGGTCTGAGGGACTCACCCAGCGAGGGTAAATCAGGGCAGGCCTGGAGCAACCAGGAGAGCCCTTTTGTTTCATGAGAAAGTCTTTAGGGGACCCACAAGCCAGCCGGCAATGGATCGCAAAGACGCCTCATGAGGATTCGCTTCACAGGAGCCCGCGGTCACTCGGGACGAGGTAGGCCTCTGATTTTCAAGGGAAATCCTGCTGGAGGCTTGGACCACACGTGGTCCAATGCACAAGTTCGAAGAACATCGTGAAGGGGTTGCACTCGACAATAGTGCACAGTACATGGGTATTGCTGTTCCTCGTCACTCGTGGGGTCCACTCACCTCAGCTCTGCTGGGGACTCACAATGGCCGTCGAGAAGTCAGGAAATCTACTTCTGGGGCTGCAGGGACTTCGGACTCCAGCGGGAGCGGGAAAGGTTGCGACTGTTGATTCAAGTTTTTGGTGCCTGCCAAGCAGGGGAGTCACTCCTTGACTCCAAGGGAGATTCTTCAGTCTTCCAAAGGTAGTAGAACGTCGAAGGTCCAGGATTCTTCTTGTAGAGCGTCGTCCAGGTATATCTGACTTGCAATGGCAAGGGTTCCCTAAATTATACTAAAGGAAAGGGAGGGACTAGCTCTATGACCACTCCTCTGGGAGGGTCAGGGGAGTGGGTGGTTACACCCACTTCCCTTTGTCCAGTTTCACGCGAGAGCAGGGGCAGGTAGCCCTGAACCGGTTTGAGCTGACATATGCACAGAGGAGCCTACTGCTCCCCCAGTGCAGGACTTCAAAGCACTCTAGGAGTGCACCCACCCAGCCCCAATACACTAAATCCTGTCTGGAAGGTGGTTACACCTCCCTGTGACAGGATGCCTATTGTTGGGCCTCCTCCACTGCGAGTTTCAGTCAGCAGCAGGAGGGCAGCCCAGTGTCTGTGCTGGTGGCATCCATTTTGTGATGCCAGGGCTCTATAGGATTTCTATCGTTTTACAAGTCGTACCCTCTAGAAGGGTGGGATCATACTCCCACACCAGTTACTGCTGTGGGGGTATGATTCCAAGTTGTTTGACACCAAACAACATGTTTACATGCAGTCATTCCAAAGTTAGCATTTACCGCTAGGTTATAATGCACTTAAGAGTATATGGTTTAACTGCATCCACAAACAGCCACAGAGAATAGACTCTGCCAGCTGCAGAGGGGACCTGCTCATGCAGAGGCACCCCCTCACATTGCAAACCAAGCACCCAGCCCTCAGGATTGATAGGGTCTGCATTAGGGGTGACTGATAAGTTTATATGTGTGTGTATGGTGAGATATAGGAACCTATACCTCAGTGAGGAGTGCTAACACTACCTCACCCAGGCTGCAGTAGCAGGCCTGTGGTGTCAGATTTAGTCTCATTCCCAGGGGTGGCATAATACATGCTTCAGCCCCTGGTAGGCCTGTGAAGTACCTATGCCCTTGGTACCTAAGGTTCCATATACTAGGGGCTCATAAGGTTCCACAGTATCCAATCACTAGTGCGTCTAATATGCACACCAAGTTGTTTAGAGAGAACAGAGAGACTGGGGCCCTGATTAGCAAGGACCCAGCCAGACTATAGCCAGAAACCAGTGTATACATCAGAAAAAAAGTGGGGGCAACATAAGTGCAGATCCTACTCGCCTACATTGTGGGTCCCATAAAGTTTATTGGGATGAGGGACTCGTGTATTCTGAGGCTGGAGATCCTACCCCTGGAGCCACCAGGAGGTTGGTAATACCTCAGACGTTTAGGGGGTTCCTCTTGACCCTAGCACATGACATCCCTTTAGCAGGACACTTGGGCCAAAACAAGACCTGGGACAGGCTTGTTCCACATTTTCATTGGCCACACATGTCAGAGGACACAAAGGAGTTTTGTTGCTCCTGTGTCACTTGCCAAGCCAGTGGCAAGTCAGGTGGCACAACAAAGCCCCCCCACTCCTCCCCGATACCACTACCTGTGGTGGAGGTACCCTTTGAAAGGGTAGGGATTGACATTGTTGTTCTCCTTGACCCTCCAACAGCATCTGGGCACAGGTTTATCCTGGTGGCAGTGGATCATGCCACCAGGTACCCAGAAGCAATTCCCCTCAGGACCTCCACAGCCCCTGTGGTGGCAAGAGCCCTCATTGGAGTTTTCTCCAGAGTGGGTTTCCCTAAGGAGGTTATATCTGACAGAGATACCAACTTCATGTCAGGGTATCTAAAAGCAAGTGGAAGGAGTGTGGTGTAAACTACAAGTTCACTACTTCCTATCACCCACAATGCAATGGGTTAGTTGAGAGGTTCAACAAAACCCTAAAGGGGAATGATTAAAGGCCTCCCAGAAAAGCTTAGGTGAAAATAGGACCTTTTACTTCCCTGCCTTCTGTTTGCATAAAGGGAGGTTCCACAGAAGGGGGTTGGCTACAGCCCTTTTGAACTTCTGTTTGGGCATCCTGTAAGAGGTCCATTATGTTTGGTGAAGGAGGGCTGGGAATTACCTCTCAAACCTACCAAACAGGATGTGATGGACTATGTACTTGGTCTCCGCTCCCGGATGGCCGAATACATGAAGAAGGCAACCAAAAACCTGGAGGCAAGCCAAGAACTTCAAAAAACTTGGCATGACCAAAAGGCTGTGCTGACTGTATACCAGCCAGGGCAGAAAGTATGGGTGTTGGAGCCTGTGGCCCCAGCAGCTCTCCAAGATAAGTGGAGTGGCCCCCATTCCATTGTTGAGCAAAAGGGAGAAGTCACCTACTTGGTGAATTTTGGAACTCCCAGGAACACCCTTAGGGTGCTCCATGTCAACAGATTGAAACCATATGTTGACAGGGCTGACATGGGCTTGCTCATGGCAACTGATGAGGAACAGGAGGAGGAGAGTGACCCTCTCCCTGACCTGCTCTCACAGAACCCTGATGATGGGTCAGTAGATGGTGTTGCTTTGGCAAGCAGCCTCACTGACCATCAGCAAACTGAATGCAGACAAGTTCTGCAGCAGTTCAGACATATGTTTACCCTGACCCCTAGTCAGACTTCCTGGTGCACCCATGAGGTGGACACTGGAGACAGTCTTTAGCAGGACACTTGGGCCAAAACAAGACCTGGGACAGGCTTGTTCCACATTTTCATTGGCCACACATGTCAGAGGACACAAAGGAGTTTTGTTGCTCCTGTGTCACTTGCCAAGCCAGTGGCAAGTCAGGTGGCACAACAAAGCCCCCCCCCCCCCGATACCACTACCTGCGGTGGAGGTACCCTTTGAAAGGGTAGGGATTTACATTGTTGTTCTCCTTGACCCTCAAACAGCATCTGGGCACAGGTTTATCCTGGTGGAAGTGGATCATGCCACCAGGTACCCAGAAGCAATTCCCCCTCAGGACCTCCACAGCCCCTGTGGTGGCAAGAGCCCTCATTGGAGTTTTCTCCAGAGTGGGTTTCCCTAAGGAGGTTATATCTGACAGAGATACCAACTTCATGTCAGGGTATCTAAAAGCAATGTGGAAGGAGTGTGGTGTAAACTACAAGTTCACTACTTCCTATCACCCACAATGCAATGGGTTAGTTGAGAGGTTCAACAAAACCCTAAAGGGGAATGATTAAAGGCCTCCCAGAAAAGCTTAGGTGAAAATAGGACCTTTTACTTCCCTGCCTTCTGTTTGCATAAAGGGAGGTTCCACAGAAGGGGGTTGGCTACAGCCCTTTTGAACTTCTGTTTGGGCATCCTGTAAGAGGTCCATTATGTTTGGTGAAGGAGGGCTGGGAATTACCTCTCAAACCTCCCAAACAGGATGTGATGGACTATGTACTTGGTCTCCGCTCCCGGATGGCCGAATACATGAAGAAGGCAACCAAAAACCTGGAGGCAAGCCAAGAACTTCAAAAAACTTGGCATGACCAAAAGGCTGTGCTGACTGTATACCAGCCAGGGCAGAAAGTATGGGTGTTGGAGCCTACTTGGCGAATCTTGGAACTCCCAGGAGCACCCTTAGGGTGCTCCATGTCAACAGATTGAAACCATATGTTGACAGGGCTGACACGGGCTTGCTCATGGCAACTGATGAGGAACAGGAGGAGAGTGACCCTCTCCCTGACCTGCTCTCACAGAACCCTGATGATGGGTCAGTAGATGGTGTTGCTTTGGCAAGCAGCCTCACTGACCATCAGCAAACTGAATGCAGGCAAGTTCTGCAGCAGTTCAGACATATGTTTACCCTGACCCCTAGTCAGACTTCCTGGTGCACCCATGAGGTGGACACTGGAGACAGTCTGTCTGTCAAGAGTAAACTCTACAGGCAACCTGACCATGTCAGGGACTGTATCAGGACTGAAGTCCAGAAAATGTTGGAACTCGGTGTAATTGAGCCTTCAGATAGCCCTTGGGCTAGTCCAGTAGTCCTTGTGCCTAAACCTCATACCCAGGGTGGTAAGAAAGAAATGAGGTTTTGTGTAGACTACAGAGGCCTTAATACAGTCACCAGGACTGATGCCTATCCAATTCCAAGGGCAGATGAGCTCATTGATAATTTGGCCTCAGCCAAATATCTGAGTACATTTGACCTAACAGCTGGCTTCAATTTTCAGGTCTTCTCCATCTTGAATCCAGGCTTGGATTCCACCGGACACTTCTTCAGTCGACGCAAGCAGCAAGTCTTCTTTGGTCTCCATAGAAAACAGCGACGCGACCCGACACCAAAAGACACCTATGCACTCGGCTTCCCTGGGTGAGGTAACTCGTGCACTCTGGTGCCCTAGTGTGTGTTGGCCCTCGAAGTACTTACCTTGTAAGTAGCTTGCTTGTAGTCTTCCTCGAAGTACCCTAGAACTTTAAAAATTTAACCACGACTTGCGCCATTATAATCAAAAGGGAACCCGCGGCTGTGTTCACACACTGCACGCGTCTCCCGTTGGCCTGTTACTTACCTGCTAACACTGCAGTAGTGAAGCCCCAGCGATTCCCCAGGCCCTAGGCCTTTGCATTTTGCAAGATGACATCCTTATACCATTTTTTTAGTATATGGTCTGGTACGCCCCTAGGGCTCCAACCATATTTGTGCTTAATTTATTGTGAAACGTTGACATTTGAATGTGTACCTGGTCTCTAATCTCATAAAGAGATTAGCAGAGTGTGTCTAGTAATAAATACATATATATTTGATATATATACCTGTGTGGTGTCCTTTCATTTGGTAATTCAAGAGATTATAAGGTAAAACAAGCTGCTTTACATTCCTCTGAGACTTAGCCTGAAGGCTGCTCTCCACAGCCACCACTAGGATAGCTTTCTATAAAAGGTTGTCTTAAACCTATCAACCATAAGAGTCGAATTGGACTGGTGCAAGGTGGCCACTATAACTAGTGACCAGCATATGCCAGGCCAACTTCTCACACACAAGCACTCCCAGCAGCCTCAGCAGCAGCCTGCTGTCTGAGGGGTTCAAGAGAGGGGCAGCACTATTGCTCCTTACTCAGATCTTCCCTGGAAGGTCCCCCTGCCCCCAAGAACTCAACCTGATCAGGCTCATGTCCCTCTGGTGCAGTTCCTTCTTCAGGATCTGCTTCTCCTCCCTCAAGAGGGGAATCTGAGATCTGAGACAGAGGGGAAGGCACTGCCTTAACCCTGCTGCTCCTCCTCTTGGGTAGCACCTGGCCCATACTTTCAGGATCCAGAGCTGGTTCAATTTGATGCATTTTGGCTTGTGACCTGGTCACAGCAAATACCTCTGCAGGTATGCCCAACATTTCAGCATGAGTCCATAACTCTACTTCAGACCAGGCTGAAGCCTCTAGATCATTGCCCAATAGGCATTCGACAGGGAGGTCTGCACTGACTACTACCTATTGAGGCCAGTTACCCCTCCCCAGGAGAAATTCACAACTGCCAGACTATGGTTGGTCCTGACATTGCTTGCATTGGTAACCTGGTACATTTCACCCAGGATGATCTGCCCAGGGTCCACAAGATCCTCTGCCACCATGGTGACACTAGCACCTGTGTCCCTGAATGCCAAAGCCAGTTTGCCATTTATCACAGGCTGCTGTTTGCATTTTCCCAGATTACTGGGGCTCACTAGGAAGGACATATCAATGTCTCCATCACAAACCAGCAATGCATGAGTGGGTACTCTGACTAGGCCAGAGTCCACTTCAGAACCCAGGGTCAACCCTACTACACCCTTATTCTGAGTGCCACCTCCACCAGCAGCTGAACTAGGGGGAACAGATGCCTTAGGGGCAGGAGTGGTTAGGTTTGGTCTTTGGACTTGTTAAAATCAGAAGTCCAGTACCCTTTCTGTTTACAGAATTTGCACCAGGGCTTCTTTTTGCCTTTTCCCTTTCTAGACTGTGAATCCCCACCAGATGCAGATTTTTGGGGCCCTTGTGAAGACTTCTGGTCTTTTGACTTATCCCCACCTTTCTCAGAGCCTTTAGGATCCTGCTTCTTAGTGTCACCCCCTTGGTTCTGGGTTTTCTGCCTCACCCTGGTTCTGACCCATTTGTCTGCCTTCTTTCCCAATTCCTCGGGAGAGGTCAGATCAGAGTCCACCAGGTACTGATGCAACAACTGGTTTTGGCAATTATTCAGGATCTGTTCTCTCATTATAAGATTATACAATCCCTTAAAATCAGTAACTCTACTACCAACCAGCCAACCCTCCAGAGCCTTGGTTGCACAATCTACAAAGTCTGTCCAGTCCTGATTCTGTGCTTTCTGGGCGTCTCTGAACTTCAACCTGTACTGCTCAGTGGTTAAGCCAAACCCATCTATTAATGCACTTTTCAGGACTTCATAGTCATCAGCAACCTCTTCTCTAACAGTGAGGAACTTGTCTCTACCTTTATCTGAAAAGGAGAGCCACAAGATTGCTGCCCACTGTTTCTGGGGGACCTGTTGTACTCTACAGGCCCTCTCCATAGGGAGGGAGGAACAACCTTGGACAGGTTCCTATGGTCTGGAATGTAATCTCTGACTCTAGGGACACTGTTGCTGCCACCAGGGGTTTCTAACCCCTCTTTTCTAGAAGCTTTCTGGAGCTCAAAGGCTTCTTTATCTAATGCCAACTGCTTGGCCTTACGGGCAAACCTTGCTTCCTCATACAGCAGCAGTTTGTACATTGTACAGAATGGTAAAGCAAGAAAATGCCCATTTTCTAAAAGTAGCATTTTCAAACACACAATTTAAAAACCAACTACACAGACAGATGTCTGAGTTCAGGGAACCCAAACTCCAAATCACGATCTCTTCTCAATTGAAAGTTACACTTGTAAGGTGTTACAAGGCAGCTCCAATGATAACCTATGGGAGAGATAGTACTTGCAATAGTGAAAAACAAAATTGCTAGTATTTCACTATTCGGACATGTAAAACACATCAACACATGTCCTACCTTTCACATACACTGCACCCAACCCATTGGGCGAACTTGGGCCTATCTTAGGAGTGTCTTACATGTAGTAAAAGGAAAGGTTTGGGCCTGGCAAGCGGGTACACTTGCCAGATCGACATGGCAGTTTAAATTTAAAACTGCACTCACAGACACTGCAGTGGCAGGTCTGAGACATGGTTACAGGGTGTAAGAAGGTGGAATCTGACTATATGGTTGCCCCCAACTTATTGCCTGGTATTTGGATGGTTTTTGAATAGTCTGGCTGTGATCCTGCTATCCAGGACCCCAGCCTATCTGCTTCCTCCCTAAAACTGATGTGAGTACCCTAGGTACCTTCCAATTGGATACTGAGGACACCCTATCAGCCCCTTGTAGATGGTACCCTAGGTACCCAGGGCATGGGTCCCTCAGAGGCCTACCAGGGGCTGCAGCACTTATTGTGCCACCCCTGGGACAGCCATACCAAATGACACCAGCAGACCACTACTGTAGTCTGGGTAAGGTGGTGCTTGCACTCCTTACAGGGATATAGGTATCCTGTATCCCACTTAATACAGCACATATATCCTCATAGGTCACCCCTAAAGCAGGCCTTGCTAATCCTACAAGGCAGGGTGCTGAGATATGTGTGAGGGGGGACCCCTACCTGAGTAGGGCCCCTCTGCAACCTTCGTAAAATCATTGCTGGGTTGTTTGTAGTGTAGCCATACCATATACTCTTAACCGCATTATAAGTAAATCGCGATTGCGTGATAACTTGAGAATGGCTACACAGAACCATATCGTGTTTGGTGTCAAACATGTAGGAATCATACCCCCAATCCAGCCATGGGACTGAGGGCATGATTCCCCCCTGCTTGAGGGGCGATATGGGAAAAGCGGCAGAATTTAGACACCAATTTAAAAGTGCACACGTAGTACAAAATGGATGCTACCCGCCACCCACACGACTCTAGCTGCCTGTTGCTGGGTAGAACTCCAGCCACGGCAGCTGGACAATAGGGATCCTGTTGCAGGGAGGTGTTCCCACCTCCCCAGGCAGACTATGTGGATTGGAACTGGGTGGGTGCACCATAGGAGGCCTTTCAGAGTTGCACGTAGGCTTCCCCAGTGCCTACATTCTGCATACACCGCCTGGAACCGGTTCAGGGGCATCCTGTCCCCTGCCCTGGCGGGAAACACACAAAGGGGAGAGGGTGTAGCCACCCTTTTCCCGCCTGACCTCTCATTGGTGGGCTCTGATCTGGACACTCCCCTAATCTTTGGATAAAGGTGAATACTGGGTCCCCAGAGCCTCAGATTATTCTTGAACTTCACAGACTTGAACTTCGACTTGCTGCCGCACAGCTGACTGAAGAAATCTCCCTTGGGGTAAAGGAGTTACCCCCCTGCTTAGCAGGCACCTGAACCACTGCAAGTGACCCGGTTGGAACCTCGCTGCTCCTACGGACATCGATGACTCTTTCCTACCTTGAGGTGGGTTTCCAAGCATCCCAGAGGCCAGTGAGTGTGCATAGCAAAGCTCGACCCCGTGGGTGCCAAGATCCCCAATACCCCAGGACGCCGGCCACCTCTTGCACAGCACCCGACCCCGATGAGTGGGGAAGTTGTGCTTTGGCCCATTATTGAGCCAACCTCTCAGCATCATCTGTGCCAAAGATCGACACCCTAGCCTGCTCCGGCGACCCGTGGGCACATCTTTACACACGCCAAATTGCTGCCTCCCGCGGTCCCTTGTCTCTCGACTTGTGGGCCCTAGCGGATGTCAATCTTCAATTCCAAGAGTTCCCCTGGTTGCTCCAGGCCTGCTCTTCAGTCTCCTCGCTGGAGACCTCGCTCAGACCTCGTGGGTCTGCACCAGTAGCAGTTTTGTGTTTCTTGCGTGGGTTGCGGTTGCCAAGGCTTAGTGTATCCAATCCGGACACTAACACCGCAGCGACCCTCATCCTTCGTGGGACAGTCGCCCTCCAGAAGCTGGCCTTCCTTGATGCCTCCTGGACCCCGTGGCTGATGATCCAAACTACGCCTCTTCCACCTGGAAGCACCCGACATTGAAGGGCTCCTTCTCTTGAGCCCCCTGCTCACTGTGCGGTGACCCAGACTCTGTCCCCTCTGCTTTCAGGTCCTTCTCTACAAGATCTACATTTTCATTCTTCACGACAAAGACGACGTTTCTGGCTAGCAGCAGTTCTTCACGTTATGCCATTGAAAATCAGCCCGCGACCCGACACCGAAAACGACCTATGCACCCGGCTTCCCTAGTGCAGGTAACAGTGGTACCTCGGTACTCTCGTGGGTGTGGGCACTTCAAAAGCTTAACTCTAAAGTATAGAACTTGAACTCCTGCTAGAAGTGTTTTTAAACTTGTAAAATTCAACTGCGACATTCTCCATAGGCTTTAATAGAGATCCCGACAGTAGCTTTAGCCACTGCACGCGTCTCCTGTGGGTCCCCTTCCTCACTACCTTGGGTGGTTTCACAAGGGGCCAGCGGCCCTAAATGCCCTAGGCATTGTCTGTAGAATTGTCGTGGTTCTTATACCACTTTTTTGATATATGGTTTGGTCCCCCCCTGGGGCCCTGTGATTCCAGTGCTATTTATTGTAACTATCAATGCTGGTTTGAATTGTATCTTCACCTCTAGCCTCTTAAAGAGACTAGTGGGGTTATTCCTAGAATAAATACATATATTTTATATATATATATACCTACTTCGTCAAACGGCCCAAAAGGACAGCGCTCTATCTCATAGCGGGTGCTAGTGTCGAGAACGGGCCAGTCCTCGTAATCAATTTTACACCAATTTCCTCAGAAAGGAAACACTGCACACCAAGGAAGTTGTATGATTCAAGGGTTTGTTCTTTCCGTGCAATTAGTCACCAACCTCCACCACCAACGCGTTTCAACCACAATCGGTCTTGCTCACGGTGTGCGAGTCCGTTTTCAATGTTCTTTATTTATAGTTTGCCCATATTAACCATTTAGGAGGAATTATGGGAGATGTAGTTTTACTCAAATTTTACCATTTTTCAGCATGTTTGAAATGTATTACTTAGTGGATATGGTGTCATTATTGCAATAAGGGAGATTATTATTATATCCGTGTATTTCAGTTATTTACATACAGTGTTTATGACGATGATACACGAGATTGTGAACGATGCAGTAATAACACTTAGTGTGTAGTGTAACTGAATTATAGTGTGTCACAATCTTGGAATGATGGAGTATATCGCTCAGTGCATGATTCCCAGTGATTTTTGGCTTAGTGCATGTGAGGGAACACTGTATAGTTTCTTCAGATAAATACGGATATAAGTTCTTAAGAGATTGCCCTTAATTGTTGATCCATTCTAAGTTCATGTCGTGCCACAGGCTCACAGGTGGCTGTGTAACTCCTCATCGCCATTGAGACCAAACGGGGCCTTTGTCTTGAACCGTATAATCATTTTGGATTCCAATCTCCGTAGTTTCAGTGTCCTGTTTCCTCCCCGCTCATGTTTCGGCACATTTGTCAGGCCAAAATATCTGATGTTCTGTTTCATGTTCTCTTTGTGGGTTTTAAGATGTTTCGCAATTGCATAATTGGTGTCTTCATTCTGTACAGCTCGTAGATGTTCCAGGATTCTCTTTTTCAGCGGGCAAATGGTACTGCCTATGTACCAGAGTCCACATCCACACAGAATAACAAACAACATATGTAGATTCACAGGTAATCCTTTCTGTGATGTTAAATGTATTGCCCATGAAATCCACTGTTTGTTTCATATTCATGCCATGTTTACATGCTTTGCATGTGTTGCATCGTATAAAACCTGTCTGCTTGGTCTCCAACCAATTTCTCGATTTCTTGGTGGTTTTCATATGGCTCTTTACCAACCTATCCTTTAAGGAAGGTGCTTTGCGATATGAGATGTTAGGTTGATTGCCAATTTTTCGTCCGATATCTGGATCCTTCTTCAAGATGTCCCAGTGTTTTTTTAGGATATCTATGATTTGATAGTTTTCTTTACTGTATGTCAGAATTACTCGAATAGTGGCATCCTCCTCCGTTTGTTCTTTTTGGTATTTCAAAGTCTGTGCTCGTGGAGTGGCTCTCGCTCTTTCCTGACCCTGTTTTATGTCTTTGTCACAGTATCCTCTCTGTTGGAATCTTATTGCTGTTTCTTTAGAAGTTTTTTCCATTTCTAGATCGTCGGAGCAATTGTGTCTCACACGCAGAAATTCCCCAGAAGGGTGCTTTTTTTCAGTTGGGGGGGATGGAAACATTTTCCATGTAGAATGCTGTTGGTCGCCGTTGGTTTCCTGTATAGTTTCGTTTTGATTTCTTCATTTTCTGTGTACACTGTTACATCCAGGAATTGGATTTCTTGGTTGCTGATGTTATGAGTGAACTGTAGACCTATTTCATTGTTGTTCAGAATGATCATGTAATCTTCAAATTACTTCTGGCTGCCACTCCAGATAAGGAATAGGTCGTCAATATAACGTAACCACAATTCTGTTTTAGTAGTGTGTACTTCATTTCCTTCTCTCCAAGCTATTCGTTTCTCCCACCAACCCATGGTGAGGTTGGCGTAGCTCGGAGAAAATGAAACTCCCATGGCAGTTCCGCACTGCTGGGAGTATATTTGACAATCAAATATAAAGATGTTGTTATGAAGACAAAGCTCTATCATTTCTAGGAGCATTCTTGTGTGTTGAGATTGTTGTATACTACGTTGTTTCAGAAAGTAACCAACAGCTTGCAATCCGATATTGTGCTCAATGGAAGTATACAATGATACAACATCGATTGTGGCTAGATAGTAGCCTTTATGCCATCCAAGGTTTGATAGAATTCTTAAAAAGTCCCCTGTATCTTTTATGTAAGATGTTAAGTCTGTAACTAGCGGTGCTAGGAAGAAATCTACGTAGTCGGATACATTTTCGTATAATGAGTTGCAACTTGACATTATTGGCCTGGCTGGGGGATTGATTAGGGTTTTGTGTATCTTCGGTAAGAAGTACATCGTAGGCATGACTGGACTTTCATTCTTTAAGAATAGAGATTCTTCTGATGTCAATAATCCCTCTTCTTGCCACTTTTTGATCCTCATTTCTAGATTCAGAGTTAGTTCATTTAGTGGATTGTGAGTTAGTTTCACATAGTTCTTGTCGTCATTCAGTTGTCTTGTGGCCTCTTTAATGTAGTCAATTTTATTTTGAATGACCACATTGCCCCCCTTGTCCGCAGGTTTGATTATGATCTTGTCATTGTTCATAAGAGTGTCAATTGCTTGTCTTTCCATTTTGTTCAAGTTTTCTTTTTTGTAATTATTGTTTACTTTGATCATTGTCTCTAGGTCACCGACCATTAGATCATGAAACGTATCTATTCTGTTGCCTGGACTAAGGACAGGACAGAATTTCGATTTGGGTTTAAAAGCAGTAGGTTCTCTTTCATTAGTGCGAATTTGTAAGTTCTCCAGAGCTTGAGATTCAGTGATGTCATCGTTATTGGTCATCAGTTCGTGTGTGGTGACTAGGACAGGCATATCCTCAATTGTGAGGTTGCTAGTCTCCGGTGTCATCTTCCTTTTGATTGGTGTTGTAGAATTCGTGAATTTACTGAAGAATTTAGCGAGTTTTAGTTTTCTGACGAATTTGTAGATATCAATCCTGGTATCTACATGATTGTAATGTTGTTCCGGACAGAAGCTTAGTCCTTTATTTAGTACATTCTGTTCATGGGAATTCAATTTATAGTCAGATAGGTTGATAATTAGATTCACCTTCTCCTTTTTCAATCTTTTCAGTGTATTCACTTCTTCAGACGATTGCGTAGAGGGTAACTTTTTGTTTGTTCTGCCCCCTCTTCTCGTTTTTCTCCTTCTCTTGAAGATTGATGATAAGCTCTTCCTCTCCCTCGACCTCGTCCTCTTCCTTGACCTCTTGGGTTCTTCTGATCGATGTACATCAACTTCATTTCCTCTAAAAAAGATAGATGTCCTGTTCTTGTTGTTCTTTCCTCTTCGCTTAGATCTGACTCTGATTCGCTGGTTACTGGTGCGTTCAGGGTCGCTTTTGCATTCTTGCCCATTTGTTCTTTCAATACTTCAAATCTACGAGCAAATGTTAAAATGGCCCCTGTTTCATAATCCAGTTCATCTCTCCTAAACTTTCTCTGCTTCCGTTGTTCCACTTCATTTTCGTGTCTAAGTTCTTCTCCATTTCTTTTCTTAGTCGTTTGCTTTCTTCTTCTTTGGCTTCTTCAGGCTAGTGATCTGTGATTCAATTTTGCCAATATTGTCATGTAGTTCCTCTATATCCTTTTTGGCATATTTAATGACAATAAGTACCATATTCTTAGAGCACTGCATGCTATTTTTTCCCCATTCTTCAAGCATCTCGGGCTTTGTATCTGGATGGTTAGGGAGCGTGAATATTCTCAGTCCTCTCGGTATGCGTTCATATTCAATGTATTTTTCTAACGTGATTACTTCCCAACTTTTGGTAATCTCTTTTTTCAAAAGTCTCTCAAGTTGTATGAAGAGTTGTTTGAGATTTTTTGCCTGGCTTGTATCTTGGTCGTTAGCCATTTCCCTTTGTATTGCTGTTCCTGCTCTTACGAACATGGTTTCTTCTCGTTGCATGCGTTTCGCAGCTCTGGCTTCCATGTCTGTCAATGGTAATAATGTCCGTTGAGACTCACACTTGGTGGTTCACTGGTTTAATGGCGTGCACTTTCCCCACCAACTTCCTTTGCATCTACTCAGGTTGTATTGGCCTGATTATGCTTGCTACGACATCCAAAGTTTAACAATAAGGGAGAGAGAAAATGAAGCCGCCTACCTGGAGGTTTCTCCGTTGTAGCGGGGTCCTCCGACTCCGATCCGCTGGGTACTTCAAGCGGTAGGGAGGCTCCAAACTCCTTTTATTGTATTCTTTTGCGTATCCCAGCGTTGGTATTGCTGTACGCTCGCAGTGTGGTAGCTGTGATTGTGCTGCCGATGTATTCAATTCTGATACATCCTCTGACTCCCTTGAATCATACAACTTACTTGGTGTGCAGTGTTTCCTTTCGGAGGAAATTGGTGTAAAAAAAAACATATATATATATATATATACCTGTGTGGACTACTCATTCATTTGGTTATTCAAGAGGTTATCTATGGTAAAACAATAAGCTTAACACTCCTTCAAGACTTAGCCTGAAGGCTGCTCTCCACAGCTACCACTAGGATAGCTTTCTTTAAAGGTTGTCTTTAACCTATCACCATAAGAGTCGAATTGGACTGGTACAAGGTGTCCCCTATAACTAGAGGACAGCATATGCCAGGCCAACTTCTCACACAGGGTTACTCCTTGAGTGGCACAATCAGTGCTGCAGGCCCACTAGTACCATATGAATTACAGGCCCTGGGTACACACAGTGCACTTTACTAGGGTCTTACCAGTAAATCAAATATGGCAATCATGGATAACCAATCACAATCATACTTTACACAGGGAGCACTTGCACTTTAGCACTGATCAGAGGTGATAAAGTGCCCAGAGTTTAAAAACCAGCAAAAACAAGTCAGAAAAAAATCGGAGGAAGAAAGCAAAAGGGTTGGGGATAACCCTGCAAAAAGGGCCAGGTCCAACCCCCGCCAACAACTGTCATACAAAGAAAGGGGAGTAGGTACTGTCCAAGACCTCCAGCTGTCCTTGGACACAGGAAGGGCTTCATAGTAAATGACCCACTGGGGAATGTGGATTTTTTTTACTGCTGAAATCATGGAATCGGAGAGAAAGATCTTGTGATAAGTTGGCGATCTCAATGTGTTTGTACGTGAAGTAAAGACAAGCCCAGAAATCACAGCTGACTGCTTGGTGCCACTCTGAACTGAGTGCAGAAAGGTTTTGCAAATGTTTTGCATATGTACATTTGTTTTGTAAACACAACCCATTTTCAAATGAGCTGTGTCTCTTTCCTAAGCATAAATTGATTATTAGGAGTGAATGAGATTTTGACGCAATGTTCTTAGGACCTTTGAATTCTTTTGCTGTGTTCGGTTGCTTTTGAAAAGCTATACCATTGTTGTGTGACCTGGTTCTTGTCATTTATTTATCACCAACAGATATCCCCTTTGTTCGCAGAAAAATACCATGGTCATTTGTGCTCATGGTGTCATTTGTGAATATGAGATGTGTTTGGGAACAATCATACAGTAGAAATGGGTACCTCAGTATGGGCATCCGCAGACGGTTTTTCAGGGGGGGTTTAATTTTAAACTCATCTATACTCTGTACACCGCTGAAGTCATCGCATGCGGTGACATCATCTCAATACATAGCTGCCATGTTTTGAGATTGCTTATGTGTGACATTTCACATTTGCCATGATTTTATGTGTGACACTTCAATCACTTTGAGTGACACTTTATTGTATGTGGAGCTGTGTCATGGAATATAAAGAGATTATTTGTGACAATAAAGATTTTTTCTAAATAGTAGTGGTCTAGAAGGGCTTTGAAAGCTGCAGCAACATTTGACACACATGATGCTTACATTGGCATGTCAGAACCTAAAGATGCAATGACGTGGATCCTATAGGCCCTTGACAGGCAGAGCATAGCTGCAGCAGGCTGCCTGTCTCCAGTACTACAGCCACCCCTGTGCTCTTTACTCCTGCATCTGAGTCTGCTTAAGGTCAGACAGAGGTGGGGAGTACAGTGACATTTTGGAGCAGCAATGCTAAACAGCTGGGTCGCTGGCACTGCAGAGAGAGAAAAACAGACAGCATAAAATGGAGCCTCTACTAATTATATTACCTCCGCCATGCTATCTCTATGGGGAAAATAATTCCAACTGGGAATTTTTTTCTAGATTGACCACTTTTCTCATGAGTCAGAAATGTCTCCATTTCCACCTGATCCTAAAACAAGCCCTGAACTAGTCAATCACAAGACAAAGCACTAGAGGCCCGGACCATCCTTTTGTTGTTTTACAGATTGGAACATTCTTAGCACACTCCTCTCTTTTCCAACTCACGTCCCCATCCTTCTCGTCCATTTATTCACATTCTCTTCCTATCTCGATTGCTTGTCCTTTCCCTTTCTCTTCATGTATGTATTTTCTCTTGCTTTCATCTTCTCCCTCTCGTCTTTTCACATGTACCTCGTTATCTTCATCCTCCTCTCGCTTTAATATCTCAGCTTCTCTATCTTGACATTCCAAACAACTTCTTGCTCCTCCTTTAGTCTCTAAGGGGCATATTAACAAGGGTCGGCGATAAATATCACAAAGCGCGCTTAGCGCTTGCATATTTATCGCCGGCTATCTCTGGAATTTATCGCCCGGTTAGCGCATTATCAACAACACGCATCGCTGAGGCGATAAAAATTCCAGAGATAGTGTGGCTATAGCAGTTTTCCATGGTGGAAAACGACGATATCCTAGATGATAGGGCCTGTGGTCTTAGCCACAGAATCCACCCCCCATGTTATGTATGCCTTAGTCAGGAATTTAACAGACGTTAAATTCCTGCGTTAAGGCACACTTAACACGATTTTAAAAAAATCGCTACCCTTCCTTGTTAATATCGCGAAGCTGCCTTTGCGATATTTTCCCTGGTTGGTTTCACAGCCACGCCTACTTTGCATCTCATTAGCAATGCAAAGTTAGACGTGCTGGAAATGTGCGCTAAGTCAGCAAAACACGCGATAGCGTGTCTTTGCTGATAAGGCGATGAAATTATCGCCGCTTTTTGCCTGAAAACGGATGCAAAAGCGGCAATACTTTCATAGCGCCGCCTTGATAATATGCCCCTATATCCTTCCATAGCACCCTTTCCTTCATCTTCACTATGCACTATTCATTCCCGTATATATTTGGTGCTGTTGTGTCACATACTGTGAGAGAATTCTGCTATCAACTGTTTAGATGCCTTATCATGTGTAACATTATCAGCTATTTCTAGCTTTTTAACCACTATCACATTGCATTCTGGGGTTTGGAGTTAAACTTTTTTTTTAATTTGTGTTTAGGCATTGATTTCGAAGATGTAATTGAACATTTGCCCTCTGTGTTTTTGCTGATTTGCTTGTATGTTTTTAAAATCAATAAATTTGAGTATCCCAAAAAATAATTTGTGTTTAGATTTCTCAGTGTGCAAACTGATTCTGGGTAAAAGTTCATGATTTAAGACTAGCAGAACTGGGAGTGAAGCATGACCGAAGTACATGGCAGCAACTTGATATTGTGAGTGTTCCGCTAAGCTTCTTACCCTGTCTTGTCATCACCGTGTTTCTGAAGTGGCCGTGATCGTCTCAGATATTGACAGTTACAGCTCAAATGTCATCTCTGATGTCATAACCATAGATAATTGGCAGCAGGGTGATCGGGGGAACTGGTTTGTCGTTAACCTTCCCCGGCCTTCCATTTAGTTTCCCCAATCGTCCGCCGCACCGCCAATGACTGCCGTTTAGGCCACTTCTCCATCTAATCCTATTTCCGATTGTCCTGCAGCCCGTAGGGGCGGGCTCTGTAGTGCAAAGTCTAAATACTTAGGGGCATATTAACAAGGGCCGGCGATAAATATCGCAAAGCGTGCTTAGTGCTTGCATATTTATCGCCGGCTATCTCTGGAATTTATCGCCCGGTTAGCGCGTTAACAACACGCATCGCCGAGGCAACACAAATTCCAGAGATAGTGTGGATATTGCTGTTTTCCATGGTGGAAAACGGTGATATCCTAGATGATAGGGCCTGTGGTCTTAGCCACAGAATCCACCCCCCATGTTAAGTATGCCTTAGTCAGGAATATAACAGACGTTAAATTCCTGCATTAAGGCATACTTAACGTGATTTAAATCATCGCAACCCTTCCTTGTTATTATCGTGAAGCTGCCTTCTCGATATTTTCCCTGGTTGGTTTCACAGCCACGCCTACTTTTCATCTCATTAGCGATGCAAAGTTAGGCGTGCTGGAAACGGGCGCTAAGTCAGCAAAACAAGCGATTGCATGTTTTGCTGATAAGGCGATAAAATTATCGCCGCTTTTCGTCCGAAAACGGCCACAAAAGTGGCGATAATTTTATAGCGCCGCCTTAATATGCCCCTTGAATATCTTAAAGGAGATAATCACCTGGCAGCTGGAGGTTTAGCTGATTTGCGTCATTAATGCCAGATGCAAGTGAAAAATCCAGGGGGGGGGGGCGCCCCTTTACCCTCTTGCCGACACCTTGACACCATTTTGTTATGCTGCTGGTGTGGCGCTGCTCAAGGTTTGTCAAAGTGGGCGGCAGACTTACCTGCTTTTGATATAGTTACAGAGGTTTGTGTTATTTCCAAATGCATATTGGTCAGTACACCCATTGATCCATATACATCTTGAGGAGACACAACAGTTATATCATTGCTGCAATCTGAGATGGTCTCTTCACTTTGTTTAGATGGTGGGTTTGTATTTGGGTTCGAGGGAGAACCTCAAAAGAAGATCCACCTGAGCAATGCCTGGGAAGCACAGCCTCATCCTCACTTGTTTGTGCACTACCCATCCCCTTGAGCCCTACTAGCAGCAGTAGTGTCTTGTCTGGGGTCCTCCATGGGTCATGTGGAGGCTTCATTTGGTGAAATTATATATGTGACATGGAAATGAAATGCATTTATTAGAAACAAATTCTGGCTTTGAGGTAATACACACGACAAAGACATTTCATTTATTCAAATGTTACTGAGTATATATTTACAACACCTACCACCACAAAGCCAGGCAAAAGAGTGCCAGACACGAAACAGGAAACATGTACCCTGCTTTTTGGAGGTTTGCCTCTCTACAGACTTGGAGCACTGGTACTCGCACTGGTACTCCAGGTGTTTCTGCATCTGGGCGTAGGCTTACTGATAGTACCCAAGTCATGGCCCAATATTAGAACAAAGTCATAACTCTGCCTTAGCACGTCTTCCACCCCCAGAATCTCACAGGGCTTTAGATTAATGACTTTGAGGGATTCACAAAGGCTTCCATCAATGGTCATTTTCAAAAGAGAACACTTTCTTATCTACAAGAAACTTGAGCAACAGAATATATTTTGTCAGTGGAGTATCATGTGTTCATAAACGCCCTATCTTTAGATTGTAAAAATTGTAGTGCCTGAAGTGGGTTAGCTACAAATGTAAATGCAGAGGAAAAGAAAGAGCACTGACATCTGAGTAGCCATTGATGGGTCTTACTAAGCATATAGGGGCAGATGCATCAAATGGTTTTGCCTATTCCGTGTCTATGGGAAAATGTGTTCATGCATATGGCCTATAATTTGTCACAGGAAAGGTTGTAACAAAAATAACCTATTTCAATGTGCAATGTTTATATTCGCCAAGGTGTGTCCAATATCACCCTTCTTGATCAGGTTCTTGAACATCCAGAGCCCACGAAATAGGAATTTTCGCATTGGTGGATGATTCTAATAGGTGATTTTAATGCAAAAATAAGTAGTAGAGAATGATGCACAAATTCATGTATTTCAGAAAAGGATAGTATGCATGACTTACAAGAGCTTTAAATAATAAATAAAATACCGGGCATTAGAGGCAAAAGATTGTCAGATTGGCTTTATCATGTGAAATTTACACTTAAAGGTAATAGAGAATATATTGGGAAAAACGCTCTCCCATGGCGAAGAGTTGCAAATTATGCTACTGGAGAATATATAACTTTGATTACTCTTTGATGGAGCATATTAAAGGCATGGATGTTTCAGATGAATTATATGATAGCAATGATGCACATAATAGGTTCTAATTCCATTTTTTAAAGAACAAGGAGAAACCAAGTTATTATTTACGGGTTTGACAGTGATAAAATAAGCTAGTCATAATAGTAATGATGTGCTGTTATTCAAAAGCGCCAAAAGTTGTAGCATTTGAAAAATATCTTCTTCGTAAAGAAAGACAACACTGGTATCTTCTCAGAATGGAATAGTGAAGCTGGATAAAATAATTCATAATTTAAAAGCGGAATGTGAGTTGCCAAAAATGAGGTTAGATCATAGGAGTACCTGTCGGGATATAGATAAAATATGGGCAAAACAAATATATCGATCATTGATAAACACATCTATCTAGGCAACACATTTGAAATCTGAATATCACACTTATTTAACCCCTTCAGTGCGGCGCGGATTCCCGCGCTGTGCTGAAGGGTTCGAGCGCGGGCGGGGCCATGACGGAACGGTTCCGTCATCCGCACAGCGCAACCGATGCTCATGACGGAACCGTTCCGTCATGAGCATCGAAGGGGTTAAAGGAGCTTTATCACATAATGATTATAAAGCCTTTTAGAGCATGGTGGCAGAAAGGCAGTCATTTGCCCTAAAAATGCAGAAATGTGGCGGCCCCATTTAAATAAATTATATGGAGACACAACGAGAGAATCATTAAAAGCTTTCGTTGTGAAGATAATAGAAGATGTACACCAGTCGATTGAATTTGAGTGGGAAGATCCAATGATTGTTCCCTGTGGCTATGAACAGTAAGAGGTAAAAAAAACAACAAAAAAACTAAAACTGCACTGGGCATGGGTGTGTATCTACCAAGGAATGTTCAACAAAATAACACGTTGCTTAAAATGCACATCTAAACTGGGCTCTGCTAAAGCATTTACCCTTTCAGTTTCACTTTCCACCCAGATTAGTGGGTGGTCAACGAATCTGTACATTATAATATGATGCCTCTCATCAAAGGGGGCAAGCACCCCCCCCCCCCCCCCCCCCGTGGGTATACAGTCAAAAAATCCTGATTCCTTATGACCATTACAGTCTCCAAATGCGATTCCTTCTCTTCTCAATTTGCCATGCAGAAGTTTGTAGATTTCTTTTCCCCATCAGTGCTTGTTAGTTACTGGCAGATGGGCCGGGTTGTAGGAGAGGCTTCCAAGCCTGTAGCTGTTTTGGTACAGCGGTGGTGGTGCTACAGAAACGTCAGTGTTTTCATTCTTTTATTTTTAGGCTATCTTTTTCATGCAAATTAATATGTAACGGTACATACTTGAGTATCTTAAAGATGTTCTTCTTGACTTGCTCATCATAAGCAGCAAGGTGTTTTTAATAGCAGCCTGTACATTCATACTCGGAAAGAAGTTACCATGGCTCACGGGGAAAAAAACCAGTGTGTGTGCTATTTTAATGCAGCTTTTCAAAGATTCGACACACATATGCAGCAACCATATTAAAAATAATTTAAAGAGAAGGGTTTGCAAGGTATACCTTGTTTGTTTCAAATCAGGCTGGTTTTGTTGTGAAAGGTTTGCTGAAAGATAAAATAAGGCAGCTAAACACCAGTACGATAACAAACAAGCACCATTGACGAAGAGACCTTAGAACCAGTGCAGCAAAACAGTGGACTTGCTCAAAATGAACAGACAGAGGAGAATTTGAAATCATTTGCCAAGCCATGATTAATACCACCATAAAATTATAAGCACTGGATTTAGGTAGTCCAAACAAGCATCATATAATTTCTGTATTTATATCATGTGTTGTACTGTTTGACAACAGCTAGTGTCAATTTCTGATGTTGTAAAGAAAGCAATTATTTATAAATTTAAAAATAAAAATAGTATTTAATTAATTGTAGAAATCGTTTGTAGCCCATGAGACAAAATCCCGACAAATTGGTGGAGTTGAAATTAAACTGAAGGTTCCACTTGATACTGTGCCATGACAAATACTTTTTGCTTCCCTTCCTCTTTTTCAAACTAGATATTGATCTGATAGATTCCAAAAGGAACTATAAAACATCACAATCAAAAGGCCCCTGTTTATATCTTGCCTTTTTATGCAGTTTGCTGCCGGGAATGGTATGTTCTCTGGTGTATTCTCATAAAATGCTTTAGGAGAACTCTAGCCCCCACATGTTAAGTGATATTTGCATTCTATTATCCTGAAATTGTTGAAAAGGCTCAACCTTTTGTTAATTAGCCATTATATTGTTCCATATTTTGACCAATATACAGTGCTTACATGTCTGCCACTTGATACTACATTTGAACCAACTACTATGGATTATGCCCACCAGGCACCAAGACCTGTGCCCCGTTGCACTAGGACATTTTATATAATTTGCCCCGCCTCAGTCTGACAATGCTGGCTATACCCCTGCCTCATAGCACTATTCAGCTATCTAGGGTGACTGCACATAATTCCAAGGTTTTCCTTTCGCTCTCTTGTCTAGGTTATTGAATTCTAGTCTGACTGCTAAGGCCATAAACACCTATGCATGGACACACAGTCTTTCGTTATAATGATAGTACTACAAACTACTCATACCTTGCTTGCTTCTATATGTGGAGTTATAGGCAGTCGTGATGTCACGATTTCATTTTATCTTTCTACATTGGGAGTTATTTCTTAGTACTAATTTGCGTATACATTTAGGGTTATTTTTTCTATACTATAATGTCATTTGCATTTACCACTTTGAAATACACTTAATTCCTTTAATCAAACATTTCTTGCATAGTGCTTTCTGAAAAAGTTGAGGCTTCATTGCGTTGAAATACCTGCCACACGTTCAGCCGCAGCATTCTATTCATCTGTGGATGATAAAATGAGCTTTGTTGAGTTGAGCAATATTAACAGCTATTCATTAAGTGACAAGGGGCTATTCAATTGGTGCTATGCTCTGTATGCATAATCAATATTACTGTTCTTGTGCCTGGCAGCACAGCAATGCCCTTGGGGCTCTCTAGCCACTGCTATTGCTAAAAGGGCTTCGACAATAGAAAATAAAAGGAGCAATAAATATTTTACAGCTTTTCACTCAGGAAATTAAAAACCAACTTCTTGGATGAGCCTGTCTGCCCCATCCTCTCTCTATAGTCCATGAAACATTAATGGGTATTCCTGATTGTAGCCTGTAAAACACGAGCCATGAACTCTGGTGGGTTGTTTGCAAGACAGCTGTGCCTGTGAGGCTCGGTTGAACAAGGCCCATTCTGTGACATGGAATGACACACTGCATTAGTCTTGGGTTACAACCTGTGGCATCGCACTCCTGATCAAGGTAACACACTTTCAACCTCTGTTTATTCCAAGTTCAGGTGGACCTGGAGGATAGAGGAAGAATAAATAATTCTAGATGGCTGGTACCTTTGGAAGGTCAGGAAGTCTGAGGCACAGCCTGGCACATAAAAAGTCTAACATGTGACTGATTCCTCCCAAGCTGTACCAGCCTTCCAAAGTCAAAGGCTTATTAGAAATTTTACATAAATTCCCCTACCTGCCCTCTTCATTCCAGCATGAAATAAAGCAAAGTTACACCCAAATAATAACTAAATTAACAGTTTATTACACCCCAGAGCAGGATTAGTCAGAGCCATAGGAGACTGATTAAGATGCTATGCCGACACCCGAGCTAGCAAAGCTACGGTCCCCTGGTTTCCAGGATCCACTTTCTTCATGCAATGACTAATTCTGACATCGAGCTGGGCACAGGCCACCGTTGAGCTCCACTGGGATATTCTACAGGTGTTCACATCTCTGCGTGATGAATATAGACACCGCTGCTTTGGTGTCATTGTCCCCAAATCTATGAAGATCTGCTGATGGATTCCCAAAATGGGCCATAGATGAAGAGTCAGTGATCATAGAATTAAATATTTTTTTTACAACAATTCTTTATTACTTTACAGTTATATAAATATCATTAGCAGGGTTTAATACTATGACAACAAGCACAGACAATTTGGCATATCAAATGAACAACATCGTAATGAAACACAGAAGTTGGCTAATTCAGGGACTCTCTGCCCCTAATATTCAGAACAAGATAAAAAAACAGTAAGAAATATTAGAAAATTAGAATATTGTGCGCTCCATTGAAGACAATGGAGTAGCTCCGGGCTTTTAATGGCTGGTATAAACCCGGAACTCCAACAATCCAATGCTTATCGTTCACAGGTGTTGCTGTGAACAAAGGCCTCATGGAGCCCGAGGAGATTTAAATCCCTTCTGGCTAACTAAGGCCTTTGTTTTATTTGTTAGAACATTCTGCCTGCTATTTTGTTTGAAGCACTTTGGAAGCAGCCAGGGTTTGTAGAGGTATTTACTCCGTCTCAACGGGAGTGTGATGACATCAGACACATTCTTATGTGGGTACCCTAGTGATGAATGCTCTTACAACTAATTTACGAGGAAGAGTGCTTTATTTGGAATGCAAGTAAACTCTGTCACTTAGCCCTAAATGGAATTTAATCCTTTTGAGTCCATTATAGTGCAACGTTTATCGCAAACTTTGACAAAGGCATTTATGGAAAGACGCAATAACGCCTATGGACAGTTGCAAGGCATTATGGACTTTGGAGTTCTGTCAACGCAGGGGCATTGAGATGAGTGTGGAACCTACTCTAATAATGCTATTATGAGCGTATTAGCAACTTATGGATTTGAAGTAATGGGTGTGGAAAAGTGAAAAATGATCTTGCAGCCATTAAAGAACTGTAGAGTTTTATCTTGACTGACAGCATATTAACAAAAACATTTGCACTCTGAGACCTTCCTCACTGTTTAACTATCTCAGTGTATCTAAACTCACCAGGAACTGAGCCTCGTAATTTGCATATGACTAAGACCTGGCTAGTTCGGTCTGAGACCTTCCTCACTGTTTAACTATCTCAGTGTATCTAAACTCACCAGGAACTGAGCCTCGTAATTTGCATATGACTAAGACCTGGCTAGTTCGGAAACGCGTAGTGCTATACCAGCTGAAATAAAATGATTTTAATCCACTCCCAACTGGAGGTCTTGTTTCTCACATGGTGACAAACATGTGAGTTTTCATTTGATTTATACACTTATATATATATATACATACACACACACTCACACATATATATGTATATTACCCCCTGTCAATAGCCAGTAAATAGTTATAGTTAGGAGCACCTTTTCCCATAGGCAAATCATTTTTTTGTTTCACTAATAACTTTAGCGCCATTTGATGACTCTCTTCATAAAATTCTACAAGAAAAGTGCCCTACTTTGCCTAGTTCAGCAAAGAAGAGTTGGGGGGTAAGCCCTAGTCATCCCACATCCCAACGGCTATATCCAAAGCAATTCACAACAAAAGACTGAGATGTGGAAAATTTCCTTTAAGGAGTCTCCACAAATATAAGAGCCGTGTATTCAACATCAAGTACACATCATTAAGAAATTGAAGAGAACAACTACACTTCCTATATGTGTACTAATATAAGGGACTATCTTCGATTGTGATTGTGTGTAAAATCTACAGCACAGCCTCCACTGTATATTTAAGGAAAGAAGAGGAGTTCTTTTTAGGATTGTTTAACCTTGATGTATAATTTTTTGTGTCTTGTTTGATGAATTGTTGTATAATTTTTGTTTATTGTTTGGTCTTAATGTTTTATCATGTGACACCATACAGCAACATATATTTTTGTACAGAAGAAATGCTGAATACAACCAGACATGATTGAATACAAGAATGCATGAATTTAGTATGTTGATCGATGATTAATTCAGGTAATCATTTTGATGAATTTGCAGTGCATGTATCCTTTCCCACATCTCAGTCTTTTGTTGTGAATTGCCTAGTTCTGCATGGAAAGTTTTTGAGGTGATCTGTGAAGCAGGGGCCAAGAAAGGGGGGGGGGGGGGGGGGGGAGAGTCTATGGGGATTTTGCAGTTTTTAGACACGGCTACAGCACAAAATCGCCGGACAGAATTACACCAAATTTGGCAGAAAGCTAAATCTTGGTCCAGAAAAAGCTCTTTTTGTGAGTTAGTGTAAATCTGTTCAGTAGTTTGGGAGTTGTAAGACAAAGACATTTATAGATAACTAGGGACGCCAATCCTTTGCAGATCTTCCCATGGGGGATCCGCAGATCTCCAGTGGTGTAATTTCCTCATGCAATTCAGTTATATTTTTAATGTAGATCTTCAGATCTTTACTTTCATCCGGAGTGTAAGTACAACAATGTTGAACCTTAAGCATTCCACAGACTCCACCCTCTTTTGCCAATAATATATCAAGAGCAAGTCGATGTTGCCTCACCATGGCACGCATGGCAACCATTTCAGTATTTACCAATAAGAATCCTCCAGCGGTGCTTGTTGACAAGCGATCCACTACTGTTGACAATTTTCAAATTTTGTGTGCATTTAGAGATATTTCCACTGCTGGTATCAATGCTCCAAAGATGTCTCCTACAATTTCTGACCAAGAATCTCTTTTTCTACGTGTTAGTATACTACCTAATTTATGTACACCATCTTCTCCTCTTCCCATGTGGAATATCTTTAGAAAAACCGACTTACATAACATGTGCCATACCAATGATTTGGCCATCGATAGTATGCCTTGTTCCCGCAGATAAAATATAACCCAGGAAAAACTGGATCATTTCCTCCTTTAAATCCCCATCCACCCATGATTCGGTATGTATTATGTCATTCACTGTTACCTACAAAGCAATTATCATATACAGTTTGATTCCTTCTAATACACAACTTCCCTTTCTGAGGCCAATCTAAAGCCATTGTTGGACTAGCTTCGCCTTTCAAGTGCTTTTCCATTTCAACATCCAAGACCGTCTTTTTCTCTCTTCCCTCAGGTACTTTCTTTTGCATTTTTAATCTCCTTTCTTCCACCATATCCAAAAACACTTTCTCTTGCTTCTTTAAACTACAAGTTAGATTATTCCTAAAAATAGATTCTAATGTTAATTCTTTAGTTTCTAAGAAAAATTCACCTAATACCTTTGCAGGCTTCACTTAATTCAATTTGTTAATTACAGGTTCTTGTGAAAATACGTTATCTACATCTGAAAAATAATATTCTAATTTCCCTATTTTGTAAAATAAACTAGCTATCAAACTACCTGTTATTCCATATGTTACTGGAAGATGATGGTATGTCACTCCCTCCAATACAGAAGCAGGTAACTGCATACAAACATAACAATCCCTCACATTCATGGTCTTTACATATTCATACAGTAGTTTCGAAAATACATTGTTAGAAAAATCATTTATAGACCTGTCTTTATGCAGATAATTTCTATCTATTTTAGTCGGATATACCTTTTGAATCTTTTCTATATTAGTTTTATTTTCACTATGTCCTTCTATTGTTTCTAATGTAACTTTAAATGATATCATCAAAGCTAATACGCTCCACAGAAGCATTAGTAATCCTGTACAACACCACCATATTTTAAACCACCTTCTAAGGAACGTACATTTAGCTTTTCTACTTTCTGTGTTTGCCATTTTCGTAAAAGGATCAGTGTCTTTTGACTTAGCCTCTTCTATTTCACAACTAGTTTTGTCTAACCCAAGGCTCTAAGCACCTACTTGGTTCTATCAGTTATGTCTTTTCCAGTATTCTATTTTCTTTCCATTAGCAGTATTTTTGTCTTTTCAGTTTGGCATTTGATCGTCTTTCATTTTTCTCTCGTAATCTTGATACAGAACTTCCTGAACATCCGTTTCTTCTCCAATATCGGACAAGATAACTCTCAGGATTTCCGATTCTTCGTCTTCCTCAACCACTTCCGGTACAGTCACATCTTGGTTTTCTTGGCTGTCTGCCTCTTCTTTTATTTCAGGCAAGGCCACATACGTCCATTCTGGTGACTTATACTTCTGGTTAGGTTTCCTCGTTCTCTTATTTTCCTCTTCTGTAGTTATTTTCAAATTTTTCGATTTTTCTTGACTGGATACTTCATTCACTTGTTCTGCTCTTGGTGAATTCACTCGTGTCAGTCTATATCTTAATCTCTTTATTTTGTTTGGCCAGATTTCATCTCTTGCTGGTCTTTTCGATGCATTTCCTTTATCATTCTTTTCAGTTCCTCATGCTCTTTTCCTCAGGACTCGACCTTCTGGTATTTCTTCCTCACTATCCTCTGACTCGGTTTCCACATGCTTTTTGCTTTCAGCTGTTCTTCTTTCCACCACATCTTTTATTTCCCCTACTTCTGTCCCTCCTCGTGGTTCTTGCACACAATCTTTCTGCTGACTAACTGACCCTTCTTCTAACTGGATGTTTGAATTCCCTACAACTCCTCGGGGGTCTTCCGCAAGAATCTTTCCCTCACTTTCTGTAACTGGCACCTGTTCATCTATTTTTGTTATTTCAGGTGGAATTTCTCTCAGTTTTCCATCAGGAACTTCTTTATCAACAATTTCTTTGATTGCCTCTTCACTGCTTTTCTCTTTTCTCCAATGTACCTGTTCTTGTTCAGTCTCGGAGTCTGAGCTGGTATCAGAAATCTGTAATTTTCTTCTCAAAGGAATACTCTCTGGGGCAACGATCAAACTTGGTTCTGACTCCCCCCCCTTTCAGGATTTTCTCTAGTTCTTGTTTCTTCAGTATCTGATTCAGAACTTCTCTCCGACTCTTCAAAATATTCTCCTTCCTTGTTATCCACTGGATATGGAATTCTCAATGTGTGACTAGCATGGATCCAGTTCTTTATTCCAGCACACTTCACAGCTGTTGTTGTGGTCAAAATCACTTGTTGTGGTTTTCCCCAACGTGGGACCAGCCAATTTCCTCTTCTGTGTACTTTAATTCTCACCCAGTCTCCCGGGCTCAGATCATGAGCTTGCTTCTTTTCAAGGGTGGTGGCATCCAATCCAACATGATGAAACACAGAATGAACTGCGTCAGCCAGCCCCTTACAGTAATCCAACACCAAGTCATCAGTTATAGGCAACAGCTTGTTGACTGGTATGAAAACATGTTGCATTGCTCTTCCCATGACAATTTCATGAGGACTCAGACCTGTGTTCCTATCTGGAATAGATCTAATAGTCATGAGTACAAGAGGCAAGACATCAGGCCATTTCAAACCTGAGGCTAAACACATTTTTCCCAATCGGTTTTTAATAGTGCCATTCATTTGTTCCACCACACCAGATGCCTCTGGGCGATAGGCACAATGTAGTTTCTGTTGTACATTCAATGTTTCACAAATCAATTTCATGATCTCATTATGGAAATGTTTTCCTCTATCTGATTCAATTGTGACTGGGAACCCGAATCTAGGGATGAATTCCCCCAAAAGCAAATTTGCTACTGTGATTCCATCGCTCCTTCTTGTGGGATAGGCTTCTACCCATCTAGAGAACAAGCAGACCATCACTAGAACATACCTCAACCTGTTACAAGGAGGCATTTCTATTAAATCAATCTGCATTCTGGTGAAAGGCCCTCCTTCTCGACCTATTGTTCCTAGACTTACCACGGTCTTCCTTCCAGGATTGAACTGCTGACATATAAGGCATCTTTGACAAAGGCTCTCAGCTACAAGTCTGAATTTTGCATTGTACCATGTTTGTTTAAAGGACCTAATCATCACGTCTCTTCCTATGTGTGCTTGTCCATGATACATCCATGCCATGACAGACACCATGCTGTCAGGCATAACTGGTCTTCCATCTCGATAAACCCACACATGATCTTTCTTTGGGTGCACATCCTGCTTTTACCCATTGTCTCATTTCCTCATCTCCTGCTTCTTCCTGCAACTGCCTCACTTCCTCCCAGATACTCACAATGTTAGTAAACAGTAGGGGGTAAGAATGAATTTCTCTCTTTCGCCCGGTTGATTGAATTTTTATTGCGAGCACAATTTTGCGCTGCATCGTTGGCGTACTTTTTACCAACTGCGACATAATCTCCTGTCTGAACATGAGCAGCACACTTCACAACGGCCAATTGCTTAGGCAGCTGTATCGCCTCAAGCAACTTCCCAAACACTTCAGCATTCTTTATAGGAGTTCCACTTGAAGTCAGAAATCCTCTGTGCAGCCATATCTGACCAAAATCATGCACAACACCAAAGCCATACTGACTATCAGTTATCACAGTTACTCTCACATTCTTTCCCAACTTGCATGCTCTAGTTAAAGCTACAAGTTTAGCAACCTGGGCTGATTTTACTCCTTTCAGGTAAGATGCTTCCATTACTGCTGCAACTGTGCATACTGCATATGCTGCACTTCGCATTCCTTCGTCTGTTCTCAAGCATGACCCGTCCACAAACATCACAAAGTCACTTTCTGACAATGGTTCATCCTTTATATCAGGACGTGGTTTGGGACAGAAATCAAGTACATCCAAACAATCATGATCCACTTCATCTCTGACTTCCACATTCTCAGCATCAGGCAGCAATGTTGAAGGATTCACATTCAAGCATGTCGTAAGACTCACATTCGTTGCACCCAATATGACCTTCTCATATTTAGTCAGCCGACTATGTGTCATGAACTGAGTGCGGCTCCTTGTTAAAAGGATTGCCACGTCATGAGGTACAAACACTCGCACAGGATATCCCATCACAATTTCTTCACTCTGTTCCAGACTCTTACAAGTAGCAGCTACTGCTTTCAAACAACCTGGCAACGCTACAGCTACAGGGTCTAACACAGCTGAAAAATATGAAATCGGTCTTCTCAATTTCCCATGTTTCTGTATTAGTACAGAGAGTGCACATCCATTCCTCTCACTGCAGTACAACTCAAATTGTTTTTCGCAATCAGGCATTCCTAATGCTGGTGCTTCACACAGACTGTCTCTCACTTGTTAAACAGGGAAGAACTAGCAGCTTTTAAAGTCAATTGGGTCTTTTACATCACTTCTTGTCAGGCGTACCAAGGGTTTTGCGATCAGGGAAAAGTTACTTATCCACTGGCGACAATATCCTACCATTCCAAGAAACATCCTTACTTCTCTTTGCGTCATTGGGGCTCTCATTCCTTTTATTATCTTGATTCTGTCTGTAGTTATTTTCCTCAGTCCCTTTTCGATTTTGTGGCCTAAATATTGTACTTCTTTCAGACAAAATTGCAATTTCGATGGGGATACTTTACGTCCTCCATCTGCCAAATGGTTTAGCAATGCTATGGTGTCCATTACACAAGCTTCTCGAGTCTTTGACGCCACAAGTAGGTCATCAATATATTGAACTAGCACTGAATTCTCGGGCATTTCTAGGTCTTCTAAGGACTTCTTCAATATCGGAATAAATATCGAGGGGCTTTCTGTATATCCCTGTGGGATTCGGCACCATGCCAAAATACGTTCACTAAAACGGAACGCAAAAATTTGTTGACTATCATGGTGCAACGGAATGGAAAAGAAAGCATGGCATAGATCAATCACTGTATACCATTCTGCATCATGTGGAATCTGATACAAAATCACAGATGGATTTGGTACAATAGGACAACATGATACAACTATTTTGTTTATCTTTCTCAAATCTTGCACTATCCTGAACTTTCCATTAGGCTTTTTCAGTCCCATAATTGGTGAATTACATGGATTACTCATCATTTCTCTTAAAATACCTTGTTTAACCATTTTGTCAATTATAGGAGTAACTCCTTCAATTATCTCAGGTGTCAATTTATATTGAGGAACATTTGGGTAAGTTATTCCTTCCTTCACTGCTATTTTTACAGGATCCACATTTTTCATTAATCCTACATCTTCTCCTGTGAAATCCCAGACTTCTGCTTTTACTGTTTGTTTCAATTCTCTTGGTAGTTCATCAGGGTTGAACACAGCAAATGCTTCAGTAATCTCTGGTTCCATGTTAGCCATTGTCATTTTATACAGTACATCTTCATCAGGGGTTTCAAATGCTATACCATCAGGGGTACAAAATATGGTGCAATTCATCTTGCACAGTAAGTCTCTTCCTAACAAATTTACAGGACTTGAATCGCACACAACAAAGCGGATTTCGGAAAATTTCCCTCTATTGACTTTTAGTGGTTCTGTGAGATACGTTTTAATCTGTCTGTTGGATACTCCAACCACTTGGATTGTTTAGTCCGAGAGAGGAAGATTCTTAACATCAGCTGACCTAACAGTTGATCGAGTAGCACCAGTATCTACTAGGAAAGTAATATTTTCATAATTTACCTTTCCGTCCACAAAAGGGCCTGTTTGGTCTACTTCTAGAGTTGCACCAAGTACGCACTCTTCTTCCTCCCTTCGGCACCGTCAATACCCTTCTTCTGACTCACATCGCGTTTTAGCCAATACTGCGAAACAGCACTAGCGCGCGGCAGCTTAGTTACCTGTTCTTCGTTGTAGAATCCTGTCTCATTACTGTATCTCTGTGAATTTATGCTCTGTGGAAAAGGCGGTTTTGGCGCCTGATTCTTTTGAGTAACAACCTGCTGCTGTTGCTGTGGTTGACAACTCACCTCTTTCTGCACCTGCGGATTCAATGATGCATTATCACTGTTAGTATTCGGGGGAAATTTACACTCGGATTTCCAGTGCCCTATTCTTCCGCAATTGTGACATGGCCATTTCTTTTTGGCATCTTCTATATTGAATTGTCCCTTACCTTTTCCAGTATTAAATTTAGGTTTTGATCCTGCACTATTTGCTTGTTCGACCAACTGAGCTTCCTGTCTTTCTGCCACCTTTACCTATGCCCACATGGCTTTTTCCTTTAACTTGCTTGGCTTCGATTTAATCACAAAAATATTTTGCATGCCTTAGTACTTCATCTATTTTCTTATATTGCCAATCTACTGTATGCTGTTTAATCATTTCACTTATCTCCGGATGCAAACCATATACAAATCGGTATACAAAGTGACTTAAATCCTTTTCACTCAAGTTTTCATCACCACTAAACTGTTTAAAGGCAAGAATTAACCTTTCGTAATAAGCATGTACTGATTCCTTTGCTTCTTGATGAGTTTGGGCAATTTTAACCTAATCAGTCTCCTTGGGAGGTACCGTGGTTTTCAGGAAAACAATTACTTGCTCATATTTTTTCATAACATCCGGATCTGGGGCTCCTGTTTTTGGGTCTCTAGGGTATTCTTGTGTAGACCAATTAATCATCAGTTTGCACTCTGTCCATAGATCTGCCGGTACTATTATGTCAAATAGACTATTTAAATCAATCCACAAAACTTTCGATAATTTTACAAATCTATCCACTTGCCTATACCACACAACTGGCTTTTCGCGGAGTCGAGGGAAATCATTTGTAAATGACAAAATATCTTGCCTACTCCAAGGAACATGTACATATCCTCCTCCTGGGATTTCTCTCATAGGACATTTTGTTACTACCTTTTCCTTTTTCTTACAGGAAAAGCTGCAAATGTTTTGTCTGAAGCATCATCTCGTTTTCTAAACCATCTACTTTTCCCATTTATCTACGTCTTCCCATTTTCTTGGCAAAATGATTATATCTTTAATTTGAGTTATTCTCCCTGTGGTATTCAGATTTTCAATATCTTTTTCAGAAAAATCTACTCTGTAGGGTTTTTGTAAGGCTTTTACTCTTTCGAAGTCTATACCCATTTCGTTTGCCACTTCTTCTAGTCTTTCATGTAGGTTTCTTGCTCTCCAGGTTATACTTCTGCATAGAAATAGTAATTCTTCATCCTGATAATTTTTAAGCTTTTCTGTGGGGATAGTCCCTACTATTAATTCTTCCAAAACCATCCTGAGCTTGGCCACATCTATAGATTGGGGTTCTTTATCTTTTTGCTGTAAACTCCTTAGCCATTCACTCAATTCTTCTGAGGTAGGACCTACACTGTCTTTCTCAGTATTTTGTGGTGCTAATCTTTCTGGCGTTTCTGGGACTGATTCTGTCGTCATTATTATCCTATCCACTAAACTTTGATTTACTGTCAAATTTCTAGGTGTACTCTGTTCTAATATACTCGTTGATTGTCTCCATGGATTGTCTATTTTCTTTTCTGGCTTCTCTGTTTGTTTATTACTGTTATAGGGAATCGTCAGACAATGCTCACTATCCTTCTGCTTATCAAAAATAGGCATTACAGGTCCTATGGTCACTGGAACAGTTACGGCTTCCAAATTTTTAGTTAATTCCCTAATCTTCTCAGTTAATTCTAAAGTGGTCTTTGCTAGTTCAGTTGAATTTTCATTACCCATTTTACCATGTTGCGTTTGCTCTAATTCTTTAAAAGGATTGTTCCTTACTGTCTCCAGTAATACTGATTAAAATTTTATATTCTGCGAAGTTTCTCTCATTGGGGCACTTGGTGTCAATACGGTAGAATCTGACTGATAGGGAGGTGGATTTTTATAAAACATGTCGTCAAGAACATCATCCTCTGATTCATGCACACTATATCCTTTTGACTCGACATTATTTCTCTATTCCATACACTTTCTACTGCTAGCTTCTTCAGTATGTCTCACAGGGAATAAACCATCAGCCATATTTGCACTTCGCCATCTTCTCATTCTATCATCATGATTCTCCTGTCCATATGATCTACCAAACATGTACCTATACCTTCCGCCACGCCTCTGT
Organism: Triturus cristatus; assembly: GCF_964204655.1. Classification (NCBI taxonomy): domain Eukaryota; kingdom Metazoa; phylum Chordata; class Amphibia; order Caudata; family Salamandridae; genus Triturus; species Triturus cristatus. Next base: position 1,503,449 of record NW_028187635.1, on the reverse strand, counting down.
CATTCTCTGTCATGCATCTCATCTTCCCATTCAGTCAATGCTTCAAACTGTGTTGGTCTAGGTCTCGGTTCATCATTCTTTCTCTCAAATTCCTCAAAACAGCTAAATTAAATGAACCATGTTCTGGAAATGCCAAAACTCCATCATCTTTTGTATACTTTGCCCAATTGTCCAACCAAATACATGTATGATATCCGTACTTTGCAACCATAAAGGATGCGGGCGATTTCGGTGGAGGAAGCAACTGTCCCTCTCTAGTCTTAATTGGTTTGTCCTTTTTAAATAAACTCTTGATCTTTCCAAACCAGGTCTTTTTCTCTTTCTCTGGTGGACTGTAATACATAATTTTGTCTTCCGTGTATCGCTAGACTATTCTGTTGTTCTTAACCAATCGTAGCGCGACTCACACAATCGCACCAATCCGGAGCGTCTATGTCACTTCTGCAATTCTCCAATCCCAGTGCGACTCACACTAACACACCAATCAGGAGCGTCTACGTCACCCTGTAATTCTCCACTCTCAGCGCGGCATACACTAACGCACCAATCAGGAGCGTCTATGTTTCTTACTGACTAGCCAATCCTAGCGCGGCCTTTCTGACGTCAGCTTTTCTCGCTGCTCCTGCTTCTACTCACCCCTCCATTACAAACATTTCTCGGTGAGCTTTCTTACGTTCTTTAAACTTACAAATCTGTTAGTAACGACATAAATATGCCACCATTATCTGTTTCGCTAACCAAGAATAGTTAATGACCTTTTTCACAAGAATTCCATCTTTCCCGAGAGCAGCGCTTACCTCTGCCCTACTACGGAATCGTTACTTCCGTTGATAAAGTAGCACATCCCTCTACCTTCCCCTTCTAACAAGCATCAGCTAACCGTTTCTCCAGAATTAAGACACCTAGTTGGAGACCCAATGCTCCTGAGAAATAAAACCAGAGTTTCACAATTAACCTGAATGCTATTTCATTCACGCACTTTCATACGGAAAATGTAGTTCATTCACACAGAATTCTGTCTTTCCTGAGAACAGCGAACAGTCTGTCCTACTACAGAATTATGACACACGTTAATAAAGTAGCACTTCCCTATACTTTATCCTTCTAGCAAGTTAGGGAACACCTATTACCTTTCCAGTGATAAGCGTAATCAGAGTACCTTTTGGACTCCTGGTACCCAAGACCAAAATTTCACAGGTGACCTTCGCTACCATGCATTTCTCTCATACAGACAATATCCCTAATGGCAACACACGACGATGTTACCGAATCGAACCCAGACAATGCGTCGTGCAACTTCAATCGTCACACGTTTTCCCCGTGAACCTACAGGGCAATAACAATTCCGTCTTTCCAGACAATCGCGCTTACCTCTGCTCTACTACGGAACCGTTACAAACTTCTGACTTCCTACATCCCAGAAGCCGTCAAACAACATAGAACTCGACACGACTCAACATAGAGTGTTAATACATAAACCAATTCTTATCCACAATCAATAATCAATTTACAAACAATAATCACCAAACCAATACAATAATAACCATCATCTTGTTACCAGAAAAACTGATGGAGCGGAAGACCGGGAGAGACAGGGAAACCAACTTATACCGATATCCACCCTGCGTCGCAGACCCTTCGTCACGCACTCTCATTCATACATACATCCATTGGTGGGGCCCATAACACCAACACTCACACAAACTATTCAAGAGTCCGCACGCAGGAGAGATGAGTGGTTCACACTCCAGACATGTGAGGGGAACACCTTATAACCTATAGGGGAGGAAAAATCATTTACAAAATATACATTAACGCCCTCTCGCCTATAGATCCTTAATCCCAAAACATCAAGGCACTCCTCCCACTTCGGTCAATGGACCAAATTAGTTGGATCGGTTGATGGTGATTTAGAACCAGCTAAAACACATTCTAAGACTTCAGAATCTATTTCTTAAATAAAACTCATGAGTCATGAATTCCCGTTAATCATTAACTATTTATTTAATATTTTATAATGAATTTAAAATTTTCATTTTGTCTCGTCAAAGTTTAGAAAGTTCATCTCAATATTTTAGTACATTGCAGATCATCATATTTACCTAATCTGGCTATTTGGAGTCCTCTAATTCATTCGTTCTGCATAATTTTGTTGTAAATCGTCCAAAAGCAAGCCAAAGCTCAATAGTTCTTAGCTCGGCAGGTCATAGTCCAAAACGTCAGCATCAGCGTCAGTATCAGCCAAAGCGTCAGAATCTCGAAAAGATGGAGGTGGAGAGAGTAATCGAAAAGCCTCTTTCCTGTCTATTCTACTATATCTTTTATAATAAAAAAAATAGTACAGAAGATACAAAATAATAATGTTGTATAGTCCTGAATGGTTGGTTGAGATCGTCCGATGGCAAAGTTTGGGACTTTGGTACAGTTCAAGGGGTGATGTCACAAGTTCATTTAAAGTCAGTCCATTCCGGTTTACTGTGAAAGTCTATTGTCTTTCGTCTTGGCCGTCATCCCACAGTGTCCTTGATTGAGTACATAGAGATCAGGGTTCATGACGAGGTCTGGAAGACTTTGTCGCTTCTGCGCACTTTACTCCATGCCTCGTGGGTCAGTGGCCACTTCGTCGTGTCACGTCAGCGGCCATTTTGGGTTTTAGGCCCAAATGCCAACTTAAGCGAACCAAACACAAAAGTGTAATTAATATATAGAAATAATGAATCTAATGTTAACTCCTTACTAATCTCTCTATGTGCTTGTATTTATCTAGCGTATAGCAACATTTAAAGCCATTATATTCACCTTTTCGGTCCTCTTCTTTGGGCAACATTACAAAAGCAACATATATCATGCAATATTCTAATTATCACTTATACTATTGTTAATATGCGTACAGATTTTAGTCCTAAAGGTTATTTTAGCCATGCAAATGCAAATCCCACGTATAATTCGAATGTTAATTATGTCGGTTAATAAAACATGCAAACTCAATTAATAATAGTATAGTTAATGGATTATTTAATTAATAATTTTCATGCAGAATGGGGGAGGTATACAAAATGTTGTACTACCTGCTCCATCATTAGCATAAAGATGCACGCTGCGCGGACGGGTATCGGACGTGCGCAGCGGGCGCGCCGCTGATGCGAAGAAAGGTGCGCCTAAGGCAAGCCCGTCTGCGCCCGTCCATGTCCCGGAGGAGGCCGCTGCCAGTAATGCTGCCCGTTCCATGGATTTCACTGGAGATCAAAGGTACTACGGTAGCAAGCAGCTTTACAGCCTTCAAACACAGCAGTGTCTGCATATTAGTAGGTGGGATTTGTTTGATTGTATCAGTCCTGTCTGCTCAATGTGCGGTTTTAAACTGAATAATGGGGGCTTTGATAGCACTCCTCCTACTGTTGTGACAAATAGAGGCCTACAGGAGCCTCGACTCCAGGCAGCCCTAATTAACACACGCTTACTCATGAAACATCACCAGGATGTTTTTGATCTTCTGGTTGACAAACCAGTTGATCTTTTCTTTCTCCCTGAAACATGGTTAGATGCTTTCTCAAACCCTACAGTGAGGCTTGTTACAAGATCTCAAGGCTTGACCTGTCTTCAGGGAGTGGGGGAGGGGTGGCCATTATCCATAGGGACAAATGGGTCCTTCAACGGGGTATGGCCACAGGGTGGGGTGATTGCGAAGCTCTTGATTTTAGCATTAAAATGTCAGATCATTTTACACTGGGTGGCTCCCTGATCTACAGACCCCCAGGCCCGTCGGGAGCCTTTCTTGAGGCACTGGGAGATGTCATCACGGTCCGAGCTCTCCACTACTCCAACTTTATTGTTCTTGGGGACCTGAACATTCACCTTGACCAGGGTTCCTCGAGAGAGGCTTTAGACATACTCAATCTCGCCCAGCTTACACAATGGGTTAACTCATCGACTCTTTAGGGGGTCATATTTTAGACCCCATTTGCTCTAATTTCCCCATCTTGGTTGAGGATCCTATTCCGGTCCCTTGGTCGGATCATTTTCTAACCTTTTTTACTTGGGCTATATCAGAGGCTAAATCCCCGCCGCGGCCCAAGCAGGTCCCCTCCTTTGCTAGAATTGATCCATTGGCTTTTAGCCAGGCCTTGGACGAATCTAGACCTAAACATTTTGAGGATCTCGAGGGAGGAGTATCGCACTTTACTAACTGGATTGCTAGCTCTGTGGGTCTCATCTCCCCTGCCGCCCCCTACAGGTTCTCCAGAAAGTCCCTCTCCAAACCGTGGTTTACTCCCACCTTGCGGGATCTCAAACAGGGGTGCAAAAAACTTGGAACAGGTGTGGAGGAAGGACTATTGCCTGGAGGCTAAACTTAGGCTGAGATATAAACAAAAAATGTATTACATTGTCTTAACTCATGCCAAAGGGGTGTATTATGCGACCCGCATTGATGCCGCTAGGAATAACTCAAAGGAGATTTTCTCCCTAGTCCAGAGTTTTCTAACTACCGAGGCACAAACAAGTATTCTCCCCTCTTCCAATTCCTAGTGTGAACAATTGACCAACTTCTTCTTGGAGAAAATCCGTTCTATTCAGGTATCTTTTCCTTCCTACAGTTTAGTTTCAGGTCTCCCTCTGGTAGATAGGGTGTGCCCTTCTCCCTCTCAAACCCTAGTCGCTTTTGCCCCTATTGATCTAACTAGCTACCTTAGAATTGTTAAAAGTCTGAAGTCTGGCTCACCATCAGACCCATGTGCTGCTAGACTTTTGGCCGCTGCTGAGGAGACGGTCAACTCAGAAGTCAACAGGCTTATTAACATGTCCCTTCAGGAGGTGTGTGCCCCGCCTACTTGGAAGCAGGCCAAGATATTGCCCCTCTTGAAAAAGCCCTCTCTTGACCCTATGTGCCCTGGGAGCTACCGCCCTATTTCCCTCTTGCCTAGTATGGCCAAAGTCTGCGAAAAAGTACAGGCAGCTGACGTAGTTTAGAGAGGGTGCTGGCCTGCTCCATCCGGCTCAGTCGGGATTTAGGGCTAGCCATCGTACCGAACTTGCCTTGGTGGAAGTCTCAGAGATTATCCGTAAATGCTTGGATGCTGGTGGGAGGGCAGCCTTGATTTTGCTTGATCTCTCAGCGGCATTCGATACGGTTCCTCATTCACTATTGCTGACCAGATTGGCTGAGATAGGCATCACTGGAACGGCTGGGGGTTGGCTTAAATCTTTTCTGGAGGACCGCATGCAGCAGGTCTGGTTTCCTCCAGCCTCGTCCTTGCCCCAGAAAGTACGGGGTCCCACAGGGTTCTTCCCTGAGCCCTTTCCATTTTAATATTTATGTCATGCCCCTAGTTCAATTGGCAGAGGATCTGGGTGCAAATATCATCGCTTATGCTGATGACACCCAGCTTCTGTTCACTTGGAGTAAAAATGAGGATTCTGTTGACGCCGCCCAAAAATGCCTGACTTCAGTTTTTCACTGGTCGTCCTCAGCACAACTCAAGTGCAACGAAGAAAAATCTGAAATCCTTCTTTTTGGGAAGTTTCCCTCTGGCCGCCGGGCTCAGCCCTACCAGTGTCGACTGGCCACCCCGTAAAAAATCTGGGGATTTGGTTTGAGGAAAACCTCACCTTCTCTACGCAGATTAAGAAGCTAGCTGGTACATGTTTTGGGCTTTTAAAAACTCTCAGAAAATGTCTTCCTCTCCTGCCTAGAGCAGCAAGGGAAACGGTCACCCGGACCCTTATTCTATCTCGGATAGATTATGCTAACGCTCTTTATGCTGGCATTCCAGGCTATCTGATAAATAGGTTGCAGGTAGTCCAAAATGCGGCTGCCAGGCTCCTTCTCGATATTTCCGCTAGAAATAGTGAGACACAACACCTGAGAGCACTACACTGGTTGCCTGTAGCTGAGCGGGTGAAATTCAAATCCCTTGTAATAGCCCACCGTGCGCTCCACGCCTTGGGTCCAAGCTATCTACAAAACCGCTTTTCCTTTAATGTTCCTTCAAGACCACTGCGTTCTATGCACCTACTTTTGGCCATGGTTCCCCGGTTTCGGCTACAAAGGATGGAGGGCAGCTCACTAAGCGTGAAGGCAGTTCTGGCCTGGAATGCACTTCCGCTTGCTCTTCGCAGCATCCAGGACCTTGCCCTGTTCAAAAACAATTGAAAACCCTCCTCTTTAACTAAGCTGACCATGTACCTTCTCTCAAGGTTCACGCCGGGACACTCTTGTAGTATCCGAGCGCGGTACAAGTGGAAATAATATAACATAACATATCAAAATCCGTGTAGCACATTTGACCACGCAATAAGAACCAGGAATCGGTGGAAAAAGTTACGTGGATTTATTACAAATTAGTAATCATTTCAAATCAATGCAAATTAAGCATTGTTCAGATACAGAATTTAAAAAGGAAGCATTAGTCAAAGTAAATTCAGTTATTTAAGTACAACTGACAAAAGTTTTAACGTCATCTAATCAGGGTTATAAGTTTAGATTGAGGATTGTTCTAATGAAAAAAAATCTCAGCACAATCTAAGGACTAGGAAAGTTAAGCAGGATGGTGTCAGCATTGTGAGGATTTATGTAGAAAACCTCTAAAAGGGAACAAACATTTTCAGCATATAGCCTTACACTCTCAATATAAGGGCAAGCAGAGAGATCTATACCTCTCAAAGTCCAAAGGGATCTGCTCGACATTCTAACAGTGTATACATTAATTAAAACACACAGATACATTCCCATGGTTCGATCTTCACACCACCCTTCCAAGAACCAATGAAATTGCACTTCATGTGCGCTATAACAACGATTCAACATTTTCTCATCTCACGAAACCTGGACATTCGCACAACCTTGGATAGAACACAGATGCTGATGCATGATGATTAGACACCTTTCTCCAACTCGTTAGCTCTTCACGTCTCTGCCAAGATTTTCTTCTCAGGCCTTGCTATCTCCATTACATAGCACTCCTTTCTAAAGCTAATGAAGCCTTGAAAATGCATCTGCAGAAGAGAGAACATGTAAGGCAACCAAATGCATTTAAAATTTAGGCCTAGTTAGATTAGCATAGGAGAACCCTAAAATGTGCACTTGAGTACATGATAATAGGTGCATGCATAACTTCAAAATAAATGCAGCATGATAAATGTAACTTAGGTAAATGAATTCATGTTTACAATGTGCAATGCACTTTCAAATAAACGCAATGTTATGTTGAGACAGAAGTGTAAATTGTACGAGAACTACATTTCTTCATGGTTAAGTTAAACATTAATGTGCACAAGTTTATGAATCTCTAGTTTCTACAGTGTTGGCATTTCAGTAATACATTTGAATTCTTCACTTCTTATTAATAAGGTTAGGCACACAGAGTATATGGTGCTAAATGCACATATATATATGATCAAACTTCCATAGAAAGGAGCGTCTCGTTCCACAAGATTTCAATCAATCTGTTATTGACGTAATGATTCTGGAAAAATCAAGTCCATAGGCAAACTTGGATTTGTAGAAAATTCTGTAATTTATTTCAGATACTATCAGAATATTAAATCCAAACCAAATATAACATAAATCAATCAGCCTACGCGTTTTGTCCACACTTGGACATCATCAGGGCTCCAAATTCGTATTTTGTTAATTCACTCAATTTAATCATAATAGTTTCTAGTTATCACAATCTGGAACAAGAGTGTTCTCTGAAAAGGCGAACATGGGTGGAATGGACACACTACTAAAGCCCTGCTCATGAGTGGGTCGGTGTTTTATGACCCCTGAGTAAACCCCTGCTGGCGCTGGGGTTGAAATGATCAATTGGAGCGCATTTACCACATCCAGTAATTAACAGGTGTGTTAAATATCTTGGCCTTGGTTACATTTCAGCAGGTCAATCCTATACGGCAGAGCTTTAAGTGGGATGTAAAAACTGTGGGGTCTCTCGTAGGGGCATGGCCGATGTAATTATGGGCGTGGCTTAAAACAAGCTGAAAATCTTTGCTTAGCATAGTGTGCCGTCCGACAGGGCCGGACACGCCGTAGCGGCCACCGAGCGTTTCCCCGGTGGGCTCTCAGGGTGGGGGCCGGTTTTGAGCCCCTAGGGGGCCGTTTGTGTTACAGGGGCCGGCAATATTGGCCCCCTGTAACAAAATCGGCCTTCAGGGGGGACCGGCCGAGCAGTTTGCCAGGGCCAGTTTCGGTTCCCAGTCCGGGCCTGCCGCACGACTTGTATTGTGCTTTTTCTGTCATTGCCTCCAGATATATAATACAAGTGACATTACACCTACAACAAGCCAGGACTATTGGCTTTGTCAATGGCTGTAAGTTGCATAAGATAGGCAAGAACCAAGAATGTTTTCGTTGTATATAATACTGAACATTCTGCAGTTTTTGTGAGCAAAGCTGTAGCATAAGGCTAGAACTACCAACTTTTGAGCTGAGAAAGCAGGTTCGAGCCTGACATCAACTCAACATGCGGTGATTTAAAAAAATGAATATGTCCTTTAGTAATGTAACTGGTGCTCGTGTAAAGCGCTCCAAGTTTGCGCTGTATAAAACTGAAAAATGTGTCTCTTAGAAGTTACATCAAAAGCAGTGACCGGTGCTACTGTTGCAGAGTTAAGTTTTTTTTCTCCCCCACCCCGAGGGTAAAAATAGAGAGCCCAATAGGGACCCGTTGCTACATGATTGTGAAAGGCAACAGCCAAGCACTAGACAGAGTAGGACACACGTTAGTCACCACTCCGGAACTGCTGATACTACTTGTGTAGGGCTTCAGGTGGGCCGGGTTCTGCCGGTGCTCGGCACCGGCAGTTCTAAAAAGCAGCTGCTAAATTGGGTCCCTATCTGGCTCCTCATTTTGCCCTCACACTCGGGTGAAAAAAAAAATCTCAACTCTGCAGCAGTAAAAGCCTTCACAGCCTTTGATGTAACTTCAAAGAGACTCCTTATAGTTCTTTCAGTCTCATCATTTCAGAACTTAAGCCTTTTCAAGGTTACATACTACGAACCCATAGTTATTGCTTATTCATCTTATGCAACTAGCAACCACTGGCAAAGCCAATAGTCATGGCTTGTTGTAGGTATAATGCTATTTATTGCATTATATATCTGGATGCAATGACAGAAACCGCAAAATTCCAGTCAGAGGTCACACTATGGTAAGCACAAATTTTTAGCTTACGTGCTTTTACGCCATGCCCTTAATGACACAGGCCACGGCCATTTGAGAGACCCCTCCCCCAGTTTTTTCATCCCACTTAAAGTCCTGCACATTTGTATCAGGGGTGGATTAGGATGACTTGTAATTGTAAAAAACACAATAAGTGTAAGGCACAAGTCCAGAACTGAACAAATTAAAACACGCATGAGACCGTTCCACAATAGATCAAAACACACAGGACACATGCAAGCTATGCCTTTACAAGTGGACAAACTACAATGCATTACCCCCAGGTCCCTCCGTCCTCGTCTCATTCTCCACAAGTGGAGATTACTATCTCCACGACAGAAAAAAAGAACAGGAGCATGCTGGGATACCTAACCCACTCCCTCCCGCTGGAAGTACATAAGCGGTACCAGCCCAGCATACAGCCTGTTCTTTTTTCTGTCTTCCGACAGAATGGGACGTGTTGCTGACTTACCTGTGTGTTTCTTCAATGGATGTCTCGTCGGGCTGCTGGGCTGTCCTCGACGTCCTGTTCCGCGTCTCCTGGCCTGCCGGGCTTGCTGGGAGTCGCGTTGATTGGCGCCTAGCTCTTTGCGGCTGGGGCGCCGGATTTCTTCCGGGTTACAGCGCGCGTCTTCCTACGGCTTGGCCTGGCTGGAAGACGCGCTGATATGGCTGTTATGGGGGTCCAGGGGCTGCGCTGGGCGGTGCTCCTGGTCTCCCTGCCTGGCTTGTTGGTGTGCTGCTCGCCTTCTTTCCTCCCTGTTGCCCCTGCTGTTCCTGATGTTGGTGCAGGGGCGGACCTTGATGGGGGTCAGTGTCTGGTCGGTTGCTGCAGCACTCTTCCTCGCCCGGCGCTGGTGTCTTGGAGGGCGCGGCGCTTTTGGTGTGCTCTTCCTGCCCCTGTGGTGAGTACCGCATAGCGGTTCCGCTTTTCTTCGCTACATGTTCTTCTGGCTCTGTGGTCTGTGCTTTGCCTGCTGGGTCTGGCTGTGCGCGGTGGGCTGCTTCGGCGGACTTGGCTGGGGGACCTGCTTGGCTGCTTCGGTGGTATTCTCACCTTGCTTGCTGCTGGCGCTTTCTACTCTGGGACCTGGCATCCTCTGGTCTCTCCGTCTGCAGGTGGATTCCTGTTGGGGATTGTCCGTGCTGGCTTGTGGCGCTCCCTGTTCCTGCTTGCCGGGTTGGGGGCGTTGCGTGGCTTTCTGCGCTGTGTCTCTGCCTTGCTTACCGGTGCTGCGGGGGGGGGGGGGGGCTTCCTCCTCCGGTTGTGGGTTCCCTGTCCTTCTTGTTTTCCGCTTGCTCAGCGCTTGTTGCTGGATGGCGTCTGGGCGGGGGGTTGGGGGACGGTCTCTGTTTGGTGGTGTTGGCCTGTCCCCCTGGTGGGTGCCGCATTTCTTTCTTCCCTGTGCTGCGCTCTTCTGCTGTACTGGCCTGCGGCCTTGGCTCCCTGTTTTGCGCTGCTGGGGGTGTGCCGGGGCTGGGAGGTGCTGTGGCCGTCCGCCCGTTCCCCTGTGCACGCTTCTGCTCTCCTGGGCTTTTTCGTTTTTGGGTGGGGTTCTGCCTGGTTCGTACCTCTGGCCTGTGGGCTTCCGGCCTTCCTGCCCTGCGTGCTTCTGTTCCCCCTGGTTGGTGCCTGGTTGGATGTCCGCCTTGGTTGCCTGTTGCCCGGCTTCTTCCGCCTACTGCCTGTCCACCCTGTTGGTTCCTGCCTGTTCTTGTGGATTCGGGCCTGGTGCGTGCCTATCTGTGTGCCTGCCTGTGGCTCCTGGTGCTGGGCGCTTCTTGCGTCCTTCTGGGGGTGTTGGTGTGGCCCGTGCTCGGGGTGCCTTGTTTCTTTCTGCCCCCCTGTGCCTGACCGGTGCTCTGGGCTTCGCTGTGTGAGGTTTCCTGGCCTGTGGCCTTTCCTCCCTGCTTGCGCCTGGTCATGTCTTGGTGTTGCGGCTGGGCGTGCCGGTGCCCTTGCGTTTGCTCCTCTCCTGCCCTCCGGCGTGCCCTCCTGCCTGGGTTGGTGGGCTCCTTCCTCGGCGGGTTCCCAGTGGGTAAGGTTCGTGCTGGTCGTGTGTCGGGGAGGTGGGCCTGCGGTCCCCCGGTATATCCCCGTCTGCGGCTCCTCTGCTCTTGCGCTTGGCCCCTGCTTGTGTTTGGCTGGGTTGGGGAAAATCGGGGGCGGCGGTTGTGCCCTCCCTCTGTCCCGGTAGGTCTTGGCCATGGTTGGCTGTTGGCTACGGGGCTGTCCTGTTGGGGCCTCTGGTGGGCTTTCTGGCTGGTGTTGCTGCTTGCCTCTTCCCTCTTGCCTGGTGCTGTGTTGTGTTGCGCTGGGTTGGCTGGTGGGGTTTTGTTTCCTGTTGTGGTTTCCTTTTCCCCTCGTGTCTCTTCTTTGTGGCTTGGGGTCGTTTGCCTCTCGCTGCCGCTCCTTTTGCCTCCTGTGGTGGCTGGGTGTTGTGGGTCTTCCTTGGCTTCTGCCTGGGTGGATCCTTGGTTTCTTGGGTGCGCTGCTTCTGTGCCCCTCCCTGTTTGTGGGTTCTGGCTGCCCTGTGCCCTTCTTTCCTGCTTGTGGGTGCCGCCCTCGCCGTGCCTTCTCTTGGGCCTGGCCGGTGGATTTGTTGGTGAGGCTGCCGGTTGTGGTCTGGTGTCGGCCTCCCCTGGTGTGTGGGCCGCGTTGCTGCGTCCCCGCTCCCCTTTTTCAGCCTTGTGCTGGTGGTTGGATTTGCCTGGGCCCTGGGGCTGTGGTTTTCCCCTTGTGGGCCTGTCCTGGGGCTTGTGCGTTTCCCGCTCCCGTGCGGCCTGCTTTCGGCCTGTGGTGTCTCTGGCCGTTGCTCTTGCTGGCTCTGCGTGGTTTGTTCTTCCCTTTTTGGGTATGTTCCCGCTCCCCCCGGGGGTTGTGCGCCTTTGGTTTCTCCGGGCTCCTCTCCTTTGGTTTGGGGGTGCCTGGGGTGTTCCGGGGTGCTGCTGGGGTCTCCGCTCTGCCTCTGTGGCGTTTGCTCGCTTACGGTCCTTGTTTTTGGCCTACCTTTGAGGGGTCCCTGCCTGGGTTCTTCCCTGGCCGCTCGTTCTCTGGTGCTTTTGGGCCTCTTTTTGGCCTCTTGCTGGCCGGTGGTTCTGGCCCTGTTGGTCTGGGTGCCGGGTTGGACCTGTGTTCCTGTGCTGCTCCTTTGCGCCTGGCTGGTGAGCTGTGGCCTTTGTGTTGGTTGACGGTTGTGGCTTGCCGGTCTCCCTCTCTGTTCCCCGGCTGCTTCTCCTCTCTTGGTGGCTTGGCTTGCTTTGGTGCCGGTCCCTGGGCCCCTTCTTGGTTGGGGTTTTTGGGGTTGGGTCGGTTGGCCCTTTGCCTCTCCTTTCGGGTTCCGATGCTCCGTTTTGGGGTCCTCCGGGCTGGCTGGCTGGCTTGTACGCTGTCCGGTTGGCTTCTTGGGTCTTCTGGGCTGCCTGCGTTGTTGGGCTGTTGGCCTCCTTGTTAGTCCTTCCTGTTTTGCCCTTCTTGGGGTTCACCGTGGGTGGTTCCTTGGTGTCCTCCTGACCTGTGGGTCGGCTCTTGGTTGGTGGGGGTTCCTCCTTCCCGGTTCTGGGGTTTGTTTCCCCGGTTCTGTGTTCGGCCCTTGGTTGTTCTCTCCTGGCTGTTCGCTGGCCGTGTGTGGAGTCTGCTTTGGGTGGCGCTTGTTGCTCTCCCTGGCCTTGCTTGGGTGGGTTCCTGGGTTCGTGTCCCTGTGTCTCCTGCTTTTGGTTGCCTCGGTCCTGGCCTCTGGCTGGTTCCTGTGCCCGGGTTTTCTTCTCCCGGTGTGGCGGCCTTGGCTGCGGCCATCCTGTGTCTCCGCTGAGGTTGGCGGCTTGTCTTTCCTGCCTTTTGGCCTGGGCCTTCTGTGGGTTTTCTGTGCCTCCGGTTCCCTTATGCCGCGGTTGTCGGCTGTTGGTCGGTGGGGGGGGGGGGGGGGGGGGGGGGTTTGGGGGGGGGGTTTGGGCCTTGTCGGGATGCCTTGGCCCCTTTCTTCCTGGTTGTTGCTCTGGGTCAGTGCCTGTTTTCTTGTCTGGTTCCTTCCTCTTCGGTCTTTGCGGCTCTGCGGGTGGCTTCCTCTGGTGTGTTGGGGTTGGTCCTGTGGTTGGTCGCGTTCGGTGTTTCTCTGAGTTTGGCGTGCCTCTTCGTTCTCCTCTTCCTTCCCCTTGCCTCTTGGTGTGGTATTTTGTGGGTTGGTCCGGCTGTGGGTCGCCTTCTTCCCTGCTCTGGGGGGGTTCGCTCTCCGTCTTGCCCTGCTGTGTTCCTTCCTGGGCCTTTGGCCTGTCTCCCTGTGCAGCCTGCTCTCGTGCGCTCTTGAGCATTGGGCCGGGATGTGCTGTTTTGTCCCTGTTGGGGCGGCTGCTTGGTGGTGCCTGGGGCTGTGGGCTTCTCCCTAGGTGGTTTTTCTCCCGGGTTGTTTGCCCTTCCAGGCTGGGTTGCTCCGTTGGGGCGCTTCAGCTTCTCCGGGGCTTCCTTTCCCTGGTGGTTCAGGGGGGTGGTTTCTCTTTCTGCCCCTCTGGGGGTTCCCTTGGGTCTTGCTTCTTGGTGCGGGGCCTCCTTCAGGCTTGCCTGGGGGGTCTTGTGTTCGTTTGCAGTCCTTTCTTGATCGTCCCCCGCTTGTTTTGGGGTCTCGGCTCTGTCGGCTTGGTAGGGGGCGTGGCTGATTGTGTGCTCCTGCCTGCGTTTTCTTGTGGGCTCCCTTCTGCTTCTGTTGGGTGCCATTTTTCTCGGTCTGGTGCCCCTGGCTTTGGTGGGGTTCCGGAAGGCCGGGTGCTCTGCTTTGGTATTCTCCACTTGTGAGGAATGGGACGAGGACGGAGGGACCTGGGGGTAATGTCCTATTACTTACCGGTAATCTTCATTACTCCTGGTCCCGTAGTCCTCTTCCCATTCCTTACTTCCCTCCCTCCCTGGCGGCCGGCCTTCCGGTTGTTGGCTTGGTATTTCAGGCTGCATGCTGGGCTGGTACCGCTTACGTACACCCAGCGGGAGGGAGTGGGTTAGGTATCCCAGCATGCTCCTGTTCTTTTTTTCTGTCACGGAGATAGTAATCTCCACTTGTGAGGAATGGGACGAGGACTACGGGACCAGGAGTAAGGAAGATTACCGGTAAGTAATAGGACATTAACAACACAACCCCAGGGCTTTACACACAATGGTGCATGGAAGGACCATTACAGCACTGGACGAATAATGCAGGGGTCAGGTTTGCTGAGAGCGTGGAGCAGCAGAAATGCCATTTAGTGACTATTTTTCATGAAACCATGTTAGTCAACTTTCACCACTGTGTTAGTCAACTCTCACCACAAACCATTTTAGGAACTGCCAGTTCCCATCTGCACTCTAACTCCAGCACGGTACACCACACGAGAGTCCTTAAATGTGATGTGATATTTTAATATATGAAATGTGATACGTAGAGTAGCATCCTTCCGACTATGGGGCCGATTACGATGTCGGTAGGAAAGGCTCCGACTGGCATTCGGTCCAAAACCGTGTCGGAACCTGTGTTTCCGACTGACTCAGAAACATTTCCGACTGACCGATTTCGATAAAAGGAAGTCAGTCGGTCATTCTGATTCAGGTCTGACCGGTATTCGGAGAGTCGAAGCCAAACCGTAGAGCTCTACGGGCCGCGTTTCCGATTGACCGATTACGATGTCAGATTTCAACAGCCTTTCCAACTCGGACTGTCTGACACAAAAAGGCTGTCAGCGACTGACTTTGGCATCCTTAGCGGGCCCCCCTTCACCCGGAGGCCTCCGAATGGGCCTCGTGGGGGTACCTATGGCACCCCTCTTTACAACCATGCACAATGTGGCAGGCACCACAACAGGGTGCAAGGTTTTCCGGAACAACCCTTTTTTTAAATGGGAGCCTGTGTTATCGGTTGGAACACAGGCTCCCATTGAAATCAATGGGAGTCTGAACGAACGGAACTCGAAACATCGTAATCGGTCGGTCGGACTCCCCAAATCCGAGTCGGTTGGAAAGCATTCTGACACCGAGTCGAACCGACATCGTAATCGGCCCCTATGTGCGGTAACCATTCTTTCGTTCATCCATCCATTGGCTCTCTACTGC
The DNA here is from genome assembly GCF_964204655.1 of Triturus cristatus. Lineage (NCBI taxonomy): Eukaryota > Metazoa > Chordata > Amphibia > Caudata > Salamandridae > Triturus > Triturus cristatus. The sequence continues at coordinate 1,488,221 of NW_028187635.1, read as the reverse complement.
TAACTCCCACCTCCCATATTTTTTCTCCATATTTCTTTCTATTTTTTATATAAAACATATATTTGACTTTTTATTCTTAAGTTCTCAATGCCATTTTTCATATTCTTAGCATTCTTGGTATTATATACTTTCAGTGTTATTATATGCATATTTTTTTCCTTTGTATATTACTATTGTTAATCTTCTTCTTAAATAAAAACTATCTAACATAATAGATAAAAAAATCTGATATCTGCTTAAGTTAAACCATTGACTGTCGATGCACTAAACTCAGTCACAGCCCCAGCCAACTCTGGTAGGATATGTCAATACAACATCATTTCAGTAGTTGCATGTGATTGGGCATTGATGGAAGGGCTTCATCAAACAACCACAATGTCTTATATGAGAAAAATAAGAGCAGGCTTGACTTTAATTGATAAGCATCAAAACCTCATTGGAAATGGTTTTAATGTATGTATTTTGATAATTTATCAAGGACGAAGCAGCACTGCAGTAGCGCTTTATGTCCCTTTATTTTTATACACCAAAGAAGGATTTAAAGTACTTGCTCACAGTGACAAAAAACATGTATATGGTATTTCTATAGTGCACATCTGACCAAAAGGCAGCACAGGACTGCGTAGGGTAAAAGGCAAAGATGCCGTCAATGAGTGATTAGAAGCTGGGCCAGGAAGGGTCATATTACTACATTGTGAAGCTGAGTTCTCTAAAAAGGGCAGTATTCGGGGGCATACTATCACGGGCAATATCGCCGCTTTAGCTGTACTTTTTGCCGCTAAAGCAGCGATATTTTTATCGCCCTATCAGCAAGTTGTCGCTAACAGCTGTTAGCGACAGTTTACTGGCAATAGCGCCCCTTGTCAGCACGCCTTCCATCGCATCGCTAAAGAGATGCAAAGGAGGCGTGCTTGACAAGACTCCCTTGGGAAAATATCGCTAACCCAGCTTCGTCATATTGACAACGAGGGTTAGCGATATTTAAAATCGCGTTAAGTATGCCTTAACGCAGGAATTTAATGTCTGTTAAATTCCTGACTAAGGCATACCTAACATGTGGGGTGGATTGTGTGGCTAAGACCACAGTTCCTATCCTTATAAGATCTGAGTGCACGATTGGAACTCCGTTCTTTGATTTTGGTGATTCCCAGACTAGAGTCAGATTTCTGAGTGTTTCAGCTGGATCATCAGAAGTGTAAATGTGCTTAACTGTTTTCATAGAAGTAGTTGTAACTGTGCATGTGTAGCACTGGTAGTTGCTTTCCCAGTATCAAACGTCGAATGGTTAAAATCAGCTTACTACTAGCAGAAACAAAGTTGTGATCTTTGACAACTCCACCATTTTGCCTTCTTTTAAAATACAAAAACACTTTGCAAAATCTCTTTAAATTTGATAATGTGGAAAGGGTTTTTAGAAAAATGTGAGGGGAAAAGTGGTAAGAATATTTTTTATGTAATTTTTTTAGGCAAAATATACTTCCAGCCCAAAAAATAAGGGTTTTGGGAAAACGTTTTTGGCAAATAATGTTGAATCACGAGAAGTTGGGACGTGTCCACTAGCTTCATAATGCGGTTAATCTAATAAAGGTCTTTTATGTGCAACTTTAAAAGCAAAATTATAATGTCAGACCTCGTACAACAAAATGTTATGTTATGTTATTTTACATTTATAAGGCGCACAGATGCCACAGCAAGCGGCGTCCCGGCGCAACAGAGGACGAGTAACATAACAGAAGGATGAAACATACCAGCCACAACCGCTAGGCTAAAGGAAACAAGAATGTTTTCACCGCTTTCCTGAAAGGAAGCAAGTCCGGGATGGATCGAATACTGAACGGCAATGTGTTCCAAAGGCTGGCCGCCAGAACACCAAAAGAGAGTCCGCCCATTCTGGCTTTTTTAAAGCGGGGAACTATGGCCAAAAATTGACCCGTTGAACGAAGTGTTCTAGCAGGAGTGTAGTAAGAAATAGTCTGAGCCAAAATAGGAGGGGAAGCAAACTTCAGAATTTTAAAAACCAGGCACAGTACTTTAAATTGTATCCTCTGTCTAACGGGCAACCATTGAAGATCAGAAATGGCGCTCCTGACTGAGCAAAATTTAGGCAAACCAAACAGCATACGAGCGGCCGCGTTTTGCACGCGCTGAAGGCATGTGAGCTCTGCTTGATTGGTACCCAATAAAAGTGCACTGGCATAATCCAGTCTGGAAAGAATCATGGCCTGCACTATGAGTTGCCTAGTAGAGGCATCAAAAAATTTAAGAATAGGCCTGAGACTCTGAAGAACGCCAAAACAAGTGCCCGCTACTTTCTTCGTGTGGGGAGTAAATGATAAATTGGCGTCAAGCAGAATCCCAAGATTCTTCACCTGAGTAAATACCACCAAAGGTGAAATTCTACTCTTACAGACAAATATTCTTCTGCAAACACAACTTTTTCCAGGATTGCTTAATATTTTAAAGCCGGACATGGTAGATAAGAAGCCCGTCAAATTAGTAATGTAATATTGGCATTAAAAGAGGAAAAACACAGAAGGGCACAATAACGCTGCTGACAGTGTACAACATTTCCTCGGGCGCATGTGTGTGATTATATATGTGCGAGCTGAGTGAATGACGCAGCAGCCGCATCGTGTCTGTTTTTATTTATCGATCCAAGATGATGGACCTCACTAGATCTGTAATTTTAATAATCAGTGGCATAAAAGCACTTTTTACGCAGCAAAGCACCAAGATAGTAAACTGTATTCCCTCTTATGCGCCTTATTGTGGATGATATTTGAACGGCGGCTTAGCCGTGAGAACAACTTTTTTTTTTTTATTCCTTGAGCCGGACTGTGCCCACAGTGCAGAATTTTTAATGGTATAATTGTTCAGTGGTCACCCCTTTTATGGCTTGTTGCTGTATGCTCAGTTCTTGGTGACATTATTGAGATTATAATGGATAGAAAATCTGCTTAAGCGACACCTGTATCATCATCTGACTGGGAAAAGTATATTCTAAAAGCTCTATAAATCTAATCATCATCACCTCTTTTTTCCCCGGACTGGATCAAGCACTGAAGAACCAACCTGATCGGGAACCAATGAAAATTTCAGCCGCACAAATCTCTATTCTGATATCCTCCACCAGGTCTTCAGCAGCGATGGGACCAGATAAGATCCCAATTAAAGTTTTACAAAAGAACGCTGATTTCTGGGGTAAATTCTTAGCCCCACTCAACATTGCCTGAAAAGCTGAGAAATTCCAGAATCTTGGCGAGGGAGTGTGGTGGTTCCCCTCCTAAAAAAAGGCGTAAGAACGAATCCTGCAAATTATAGACAAATAGCTCTTCTCTACGCCACTGGCAAGATTTTTGCTGCTTGCGTTTTGGAACACCTAAAAGATTGGGCTTTTTCGAGAAAAGTGATCCCCATGTATCAGGCAGGGTTTCGCACAAAGCAACAATATTGCTGTGTCCCAAACAGTGCTTGATAAGTTTGTTAAGTTAAATGCCCAAATTCTATATTGTGCTTTTATTGATTTTTCGACGGCGTTCGATAGTGTAGATAGATTGACACTATGGAGAAAATTGACTAATATGGGGATTCCCAAAGGTCTCTTAACAATAATAATCTCCCTTCACACAACATGGTGGAGAGTACAAATGGGGGGGAGAAAAAGGCCTAACCAAACCCATCCCTTCGCAGAACGGGCTGAAATAGGGATGCTTATTAGCTCCCCTATTATTCTCCATCTACATTAGCGATCTCCCGGGGTGTCTTTCTCAAACTAAAAATTTCCCTCCTGAATTAGCTCAAGTTGATATACTCGGTTTAATGTATGCCGATGATATCGTTATACTCGATCAGACCCCGATAGGCTTGCAAAGAACCCTGAATGAATTAAATCTGTATGCAATTGAACATTTTCTGGTGCCAAATATTACTAAAACTGAAGCACTCCCCCCTTCAGTGGCAGAGGGAAGCCCTTACCTTATATTTGGTCTTTAGGAGACTAACCGATAGAGACAGTAAGAGATTATGTCTATTTGGGTTGTATTTTTACTTCTAATCTGCTAGATACAGCCCAACATTTGAGTCGGAAGGCAGAATCTCACGTTGGGGCTTAACAGAGACTGTACCTCTCCACGGGAAATAGACACTTTACACCAATGTTGGAGGTCTACGGCATGAAAATCCCTCCGATTTTATCATATGCCGTGAAATACACACAACTTAAGACAAGGCAATCTATAAAAGTACAGGAAGGGACCATACTCCAAAAATTGTTAAGTGTTGAAGTCGGTACCAGTTCAAGCCCTACGTCTCGAGCTATCGGTTACGGGAATCTCAGCCAGAGTTATTTCGAATATTATTAGGTGGGCGTACAATTTATTACATGCAGGGCCAGACACCTTAAGACATCTGTTAAAAATGGAGACTTTTAGAGAGGAAGCGTCTGGGTTTACTTTTAATAGGAATATGGTGAAAGCCCTTGAGGTTTCTCAATGCACGGTTGCACTTTTACAGGAGTGGTCCCCAGCACACTTGAAATTGTTTTTAAAACATCTGGCCCCTAGAATCAGTTATGAATCTGATAAAGAACATTGCATTCAATTGAAGCATTATAAAGAGTTTGCAGAACAAATAGAATGTAACACCTATGCTCCCTATTTGCGTTTTCAACTAGAGCACGGAGTAAGGCGTTGTATCCTACTCTTACGTTTGGGTATACTCCCTTTAGCAACATTTTTAGCTAGCTGGGAAGGTACAAATAATCCCAAAGGCTTATGTGAATTATGCAAGGGTGGCCATCAAGATTTGCTTCACGTTTTACTAATATGTCCCAATGCGAGTTTAGTAGCGGCACGGCGACGTTATATAATTCCAATCCAATTAAAGTATAATGCATTCTTGGCCCAAGTTCTAATTATATCGTGCAACTCCCCTGTTAATGAATTTGTTTGCCATTACTTGTTTAAGTTTTTAAAAAGCTTTCTGAAGCTGCTCTAAGTCGTAAGCACAATCAGAAGATCCTATCTTATCTTTATTGAATGTTGTATGGGTAGGTGGTAGAATATTGCTACTGTACCATTTTACAGTGTGTTTTAAAAGCAAACGTTTTTCATCTTAATCATTGTTAAGAGTATTTATAATAATTTTAAAACTGTATTTTAAGGTCTGGATCAAATAAAAAAAATACTGATTTACTGGATAGGAATTGCCTAGCGTTTTCTGATGAGCAGATCACCTTAATTTTGCCAGGTCCCTCATTATTACCAGATGCTCTGTTAACCAGCACTACGTCAGCTAAAGTGGAGTGGGACAAGCTGACAAATACAAAAAAACGCCAGATTTGTGTTGCCCTTCATGGGGCGTTAATGACTGAATACTTGCGGGTAGGTGCTGCACCAGCGAGCTTGATAGTAAGGATTGAACCTAAGATATTTTTGGAGGATAAGCAGTTCCAGGTGGACTGGAGTCACATTGCAAATAAGTGCACCCGGGACTGGCTAATTGTCATCATCAACACAGCGAAGAGGCTTAGCGAAGAGCTACTAATGGAAGTTGTTGAACTTGAGGAGGCAAGTAAAGGTGACACTACCATCACTGACACTAAGGAACAACTGGCACGTATTCAAGGTGACCTTGCCGATTATAAAAATGAGTTGGTCAATCAGAAAATTAAGGGTTTGAAGAGTAACCTAGAGTGGTTCTCCTATGAATGGGCTTTCCCCTATGTGGAAGATAAATACTATCAGCCCGGTACAGAACAGTCATACCAACCGCATTTTCAAAGAGGGGGACGCTGACAGACTAGGAGAACCCCACAAAACTGGACCTATGACAACACTAGTAGTGAGGAAGAAGAGGCCCGTGCACAACCCTCCACGTCCAACCAGAACAGAGTCAGATTCAATCCCCAGAATAAAACTAACGAAGATGTAGTGGCACTACTGAGGTCTTTTTTAGGCCAGAACCAGAGAGGCAACAGAGGGGGTGGCCAGAGAGGAATAGGCAGAGCACGCCAAAACACAGACCAAACATGGCTAGTGTATTCGCCCCAGATTACTCGCAGCATGGGGCAGGACGCCACTGTGAGCAACTTAGTGGTCAATCTGTCTGACCAACGACTGACTGCTGGGGAGCTACAGGTTTTAAACAAAGGCCTTGGCTATGTGCCGACACCCAAACATGACAATTTCAAGTTCAGGGCGGAGTTTTTTTTAATTAATGAGAAAGATCAAACTCCAAAAGTTTTTTGCGGACAATAGTCATGACCCTCCTTCGTTGTTTTCAACAAATTTAGATCGCCCCTCACAGTTCTGCCCCCCAAGTTCCTCTGTGGGGCCAGAAGTTCTGGTCTTCGAACAGCGGGTGCTTCAAGATATTGCTGTTTTAGAGCAGTCTGAGAGTCAGCACACTTTTAACAACTTGAGTCGTAATGATTGGCAAGCAATAAAATCCCTACAAGACAACGAGACAACTATTACATCAGCCAATAAAGGCGGTGTGGTGGTGGTGATGAATACCAAGGACAATGAGGCAGAAATCTTTAGACTATTGGGGTCACGTGAGAATTATCAACCGTTGACACGAGACCCGACTGGGGAACTCCAAGACCATATCATGGCCATGGTGACAAATGCCAAAGAAAAGAAGTGGATTACCCATAATGAAGCTGATTTCCTTGTGAATCCTAAACCAAGGACGCCGGCATTTCACATCTTGCCGAAAATTCATAAGGCACAGCGGCCGAACCGCGGTGGCACGATAGTGTTGGGGATTCAATCAGTTCTGGAGTCGTTGTCCCAGTTTGCTGATTTTTTTCTAAGGGAGTTAGTTATAACTCAAGCTTCATATGTCCAAGACACCACCGATGTCCTTAATATCCTGGACACTGTGGAGTAAAATCCTGAACACCAGTTCTTGGTGACAATAGACATTGTGGGCCTCATTTATGAAAAGTGATGCATCGCTGCGTGAAAACAGCGATGCGGCACTTTTCATTGCGCCCTCCTTGCGACATGCTGGATGCGTCATATTTACAATAGGATGCATCATGTCGCAAAGACTTACAGATACGTCAGTATTTCTGACGTATCTGTAGGCGCAAAAATGACGCATTGCTGGAGTGTGTCACAAAAGTGACGCCACTTCAGCAATGGGTCATTTAACATGGGCAAGTCTCATTTCAATGTGCCTGCGTCAGTCTTACGCCTGCTGTGAGCCAGGCGTAAGATATTGACGCATTTGCGTCCTAGAAGTGGCGCAGTGAAATATCATAGATTTCACTGCGTCACTTCTACGAGGCTTACTTGCGTCGGTACACCCACCCTGCATACATTATACCTGGCGCAGGTATTATGTGGCGCAGGGGTTTACAAAGTGACGCATCTACCTAGATGCGTCACTTTGTAAATATGACGCAACGTGGTACATTTTTTACGCCGCTGATGCGTCGCAAAGAGTGACGCACCGGCGGCGCAAAAGTGACGCAAGTGCTCATAAATAAGCCCCTGAATCTCCATATACCAGCATACCCCAAGACGCCACGCTGGTGGCAGCAGCATGTGCGCTTTGGGCCCGAGAACGGTTCTACGATACACCGCAGTCATTTGTGTTGCAGTGCATGGAGTTTGCTCCGACTAGAAATTTCTTTGGCTGTAAGAACTAGCTGTACCTACATGTGCCTGGGACCTCCATGGGGGCCTCTTTCGCGCCTAGGCTGGCCTGCATTTATGTCGGCCAGTTTGAGGCGAATTTCATCTATCACATCTTTAACCCCCTTTGGAAGAGGTTTATTGATGTGATATGTATCTGGACTGGGCCTGATACCGGTGTGTTGAACTTCTTGAAATGGATCAATAGGTTTGACAGGTGCCTTAAATTTACATGGACCATCAGTAGGCACACTGCTACCTATTTAGACCTGGACATTACTGTAGTGGACAATAAACTCCATATAATTGTCCACCAAAACCCAACTGTTAGGAATTCATTGTTACACTACCGTTCCTTCCATCCTAGGGACCTATGTGATAATCTGCCCTTAGGGCAATTCTTACAATATCGTCGGAACTGTACATCAACGCAAATGTACATGGAGCAGTCTGAGGACTTGGTAGTCAAACTTGAAAATAGAGCTTATCCCACCAAGGTGGTGAAAAGAGCCCGCAAGAGAGCTCTCAATACTCCCCACGCTGCTTTACTGGAAAGAAATGAGAGGCAGAAGGAGAATTGCTTGCCAGTTGTCCAATTGCCTTTGACCCATTGTCAACAAGAATTCACCAAATCATTAAAAAATCATTGGTTATTGCTAAACACGAGCGAATTCAAAATGCCGCCCCGAGGTTTGCATTTAGAAGAGTGTCCAATCTGCAAGACCGGTTGTTTCACACCCGCCCCATCCAACGGACTAAAGAATCTGGCATTCTGTCCGGACACTATCCATGTGGGGGTTGTTCGGTGTGTGATTTAACAGAGAAAACAAAAACAAAAAGTGTGCAGTTGGCCAATGGAAAGATATGGTACCTGAATAACTTTAGCAATTGTAACACCACCAATGTGATATATAGACTGACCTGTCCCTTGATGAAGTTTCTCCTGATCTGGTCCGGCCCCGGAGGACCACGACATCCAGTGTGCTTTGCGCCCGTCGCCAGCTGCCGGTAATCAGAAGAACGCCTGGAGGCGCTACAAGAGGGAGTGCAGTTCCCCGCAGCGTGGGTCCCTTGATGAAGTTTCTCCTGCTCTGGTCCGGTCCCGGAGGACCACGACATCCAGTGTGCTTTGCGCCCGTCGCCAGCTGCCGGTAATCAGAAGAGCGCCTGGAGGCGCTACAAGAGGGAGTGCAGTGGACAAAGGCCAGAAAAGGGCGGGCCGAAAGAGCCCCCCCCCCCACCCCCCCCGAGGTACTCCCTCTGGTAATCCCAGCGTCGAAGTGGCTCCTAGGTCATCGACTTGCGGCTGGCGAGACAAGGAGCGAAGACCGTGACTGTGAGTGACTGAATTAGGCTATAACCCCTAAAATTGTACTCTGGTTTGAATCGAGGAGCAGAGAAAGGGTGTTTTGGTAAAAGGAACAATCTTGGGGTGGTTCTGTTGATTTTCTAACTAGAGAGCGAAAATTGTGGTTAAGTGGTTGGGATTACAAGTCAAGCCCTCCATCTAACTGCAAAATGGCCAGTACTGTGCAAACAAGGTCATCCAAATTGGGTCACAACATCTCCCCAAACTCTCGACCTGCGACCAAGCAAAAGGGCACTCTCCCCTCTACATCTACATCTATACAGCCTACTGCGATTGATAGAATGCTTCAAAAAGCTATAGGTGCGGTATCCAGTGAAATCGAGCACACCGAAAGAAGATTATCGCTAACCCTGCAAATTTACTTTTTGACTTTACTCCCATGCCCCAAGAATTTGAGGATTATGTTACCCCTAACAGTCCATTTGATGTATTAGTGCCACTAGCCGTGGAGCCTTTCAGTACTCAGATGAATAAAGAGGATTGTGGAAAAACCAAAGTTGGGGGAAAGGCACCTCCTACAAAGACAAAGGGGGCTAGCCTTAGGAAACATAAGCATAAGAAGGGTAAAAACAATTCTGTTTTGACTGAAGCAATTTGCGTGGGAGAGGGGGGGGGGGGGAAGCACGGAGCACGTGCCGAGATTACAAGCACCCCCGAGTTGGGCATCCCAATTAATTACTGACTTGTAAATGTATAGGTATTTATATAGCGCCGATGACCACTACGGGTATCTCAGCGCTGTACTCATACCGCTGAAGGAACCCTTCCTGGCTTTCCGTGTGAGGTGTCCACTCCTGGACACCCCCATGGTGAGGCCAGGCATCCCAGCGCTGTTGGGGCCGTTGGGATGCCCCGAGTTGGGTGTCCCAATTAATTACTGACTTGCAATCTCATTTTGAGCATCATATTAATTCACAGATGAAATTGATTGTGAATCGGTTGGACAAAGTGGTTACATTATTAAAAACAAAGGGGGGGGGATATGGGTGGTATATTGCCCACTCCCGTAGTAACTGCAGTAACTGCCTCTAGCAGCTCTGGGGCTTCTCCTGTGAACTCGCCCCAACCACAATTTGCAAACATTCAGCTGCTCTTGCAAGTTCTATGACAGGGCCAACACTGCCATTAATTCCTCAACGTGAAAAAACAAGTGGTATCCCCACAGGAAATCCCCCAAGTCTTGTGGAGGCAATTACTGCTCCGTTCGCAACTATCCCGCAAGGTACAACTTACAAGCGGAATGCTCTGGAGCCCCTCCTGCAGGGTCAACCTAGGGGGCTGCCATCCAAGGAGAATAATAGGCAGTTACCTTGTATAAATTTGCCACCGGAGGCGTCCCCTTATGTCATCATACTAGCTGGGGTACTTGAGCTGAAGCCTGACCGTACAGAATCATTTATCGAACTAAAGAACAAAATAACGTTCTGGTTAAATAGGAACAGACCGCTTCCAGGAAACGAACAGGGGGAAATCCTGTTTGTTCGAAGGGTGAGTTGGGTGGGGAATAGACACAAGGACATCATTGGTGACTGTGTGGTAGTAAACTTTAGGGACTATAGAGTAGCTGATTACATCTTAAGATGGGGGTCCTCAAACCAGACAAGTAATATCAGGCCACTGCCCCTGGGTTATTTTTATCAGATGGGAAAACCGAGCCATGGCAGAGGCCATGAACGTCAAGGGAGAATTTTTAGCCCTAATAGTGGGTTGGGCCCCAGCTACCCAATGCTAGACGTTCTTCCTGGATATCAAGGTACACTACCCCATAGAAATAGATTTGATCCCCTGACATCACTAGAGGAGCTCGATTGACTGGAGAATATTTGTGCACCCCATAAGAAACCATTACGGGAAAAGGGATGCCTCCTTAACACTTCTCAGGCCATATCCCCACCTCTCCACCATATATCGAATGCGACCATGGGTCATGAGGCCAGCATAAAATGGGGTTCCCAGACGAGGCACCAGCACGATTCCTCGAACCTTTTAACTATAAAGGAGGTTGATCTCACAATGGAGAATTTTGGTATGATTCGCTCTGACACTGTGATAGTCTCCCCAGTTTCAGCAAAATATAATGGGTCTCAGGTTAGGGCAGAAGGGAGAGAAGATACATTGGGGCCCAAATGGACATCTTTGCCCTTTAAGCAGAGAGAGAACCAGCGACATTGCTCCATGGTCTCGTGGAATATTGCGGGACTCTCATCAAGAATTGGCTCGACTGACTGGGCTGATTTTGTAGTGATGCATGATATTCTCCTCTTCCAAGAGGCCTGGGATACCAAGCCCCTTTTTTTCCCCGGGATATTTAAATTTTTCAAAACAAGCAATACCAGGGAGAAGGGGAAGGCCAATAGGAGGCCTGACTTTGGATTAAGCAAGAGGGGGTATGGACAGCCCAGGAAGTCACCCTTGAAAACCCAGATATTTTGATCTTGAAATGCCAGACCTCCTTTTGTTTAATGTATATGTTAGAGGACTTCCGGGAGGCAAAACTTTGAAAACATTGCTAGAATTAGAATGTTTTTTAGACACTTTAAGCAATCTGACTAATATCATCCTAGCAGGAGATTTTAATTGTACTTTTGAGCCTTTAGATGGGGGAGATATGGATTTTGGAAGTGAGGAGGATGCCAAGTGGGATATTCCCCAGCTCTCAATCCCACCCATACAGAGATGGTCTGATGCAGCCCTGCAACTCAAGGGTCTTTGCCTTGCTAAAGGTTTCAGGGCTGCAAATGGGAGAACCACCTAGGACAGGATGGCTGGGAATACTTTCAGTGTGGGTCTTAGAAGCAGTCGCATTGATTATTTTATTTTGAGTATGCCTCTCTGGCCACTGCTATTGGACATGGTGATCCTCCCGAGATGTGAGAGTGACCATGATCCATTAGTTATGAGTTTCAAATCTCTATCCTTGGCTACACTACCACCCCAATGGTCCAATAACATCATTCCAGACGATTTAGTCCTTGCTAACAATATGAGAAGAGTTCGGTGGCAATATGTTGATGAAAATGATGAGGCTAGGGATTCAATAAAAGCCCTCACTGATGCTGCTCTTCTCTCTCTTCTGGCCTGTGATTCCCAGGAGTATATTAACAACATGATAGTTGGGACGCATGAAAAACTGTTTGGGGACCTTAAAATGTACTTTACAAAACCACAGATAGAGAAGAAGAGACCCCAATCCCGCAGAGCCTCCTGGTACAACGGCTTATGTAGGAAGGCATATAAGACTTTGGCTAAGGCCATCAATCTTCGCGATGGGCAAGCAACACGACTGGCTCACCGTCTATAGAGAACAGCAAAAGATAGCTCGCAGTGCTTGGGAGGAGAAACATTGGCTGGATTTGTTGGAGGCTAGTAGAGATAGGGACATGATGAGATTTTGGAATATTTTAAAATGGGGGAGGGGCGACATTCCTAACACTCCCGAAAATAATGCACAATTCAGGGGGCCCCCTAGTGATTTCTCGGTCCCAATGGACCTAATTCAAGAACCTGCTGTCTGCTTCACAAAAATAGAGGTCTTTAGAATTTTGAAACTTATTCCACGCAGAAAAGCCCCGGGCCTAGATTGTGTCCCAGCGGATCTGTTCTTATCAGACCCTGAAACCTGGGCTACGTATATTCTATTCCTGGCTAATGCTGTGGCAAGTGGAGCGTCACTACCAAAAACATGGGCAGGAGCGGAGATTGTTCTCATATTCAAGAAGGGGGATCGTTCTCTCCCGAATAATTATAGGCCCATTAGTCTGATAGATAGTATCCAGAAAGTTGTAGCTAGACTGGTCCTGGGTAGACTCCAAATTGGATAGTGGAAAATGAAATATTAACACCTTTACAGGCAGGTTTTCGCTCCCACACTGGTACCATCGACCAGGCTTCTTGATTTGTGGCTATTCACTGGAAGGTAGTAACTGTGGGCGGGGGGGGTCGCTGTACGCTGCTTTTATTGATTTAAAGACAGTTTTCGACATGGTTCCACGTGCCAAATTATGGCAGGCGCTGCGCTTGATGTGGTTATCGTCAGCACTTTTAAACATTATCGTCAAACTTCACCATGATACCTATGCACAAGTACGTTGGGGGAAGCAGGGGAATGTGACAAGTAAATTTAAGGTTGGATTGGGAGTCAGACAGGGGCGCTTCCTGGCCCCCACTCTTTTCTCGTTGTTAATTAATGTGGTTACACACTACTTTGATGAGCAACCGACAGATGCACCAAGAATTGCGGGTCTCCATACCCCCCTATTGATGTTCGCTGATGACACTTTGTTGTTATCGCGAACACAAAGAGGATTGCAGGACAAACTCACTTGCTTTGAGGCCTTCTATCATGACCAGGATTTAGTTATAAATGTGTCAAAAACAAAATTTATGGTTTTTCATAAGACCAAAATAGTGAGGGGGAGGGTTAGGTTAGATCAGGCCCCCCTGGATCAAATTGATGCATTTATGTACCTAGGGTTAACTATAGGTAAAAACTTTTCCTGGAAACCACACATTGATATAATGAATTTTAGGCACTCCCAGTTGGTGGGAGTTCTACTCAGAGAGCACAAGAAATCTAAATCCAAGCCCATTGCTCCAGCACTGCAAATTTATAACAACAAGGTGGGGGCCTTGATTCTGTATGGTGCGGAGTTGTGGGGCTTCAGTGACTTAGCACCCCATGCCGTAACGCATAACTTTCTTAGAGCCCTTTTAGGACTCCCTAAAACCACCCCATTACTCCCCCTGTATATGGATACTGGAAGTAGGAACATCCGAGATCAGGCCCAGTTCCGTCCAATAGCCTACTGGCGCCGGCTGTGGACAACGCCTGAGCTGGCTCAGTATGCTCGGGCTCTGAGCGAAGTCAAGAAAATAAATACCTCTGATAGAATCCAGTGGTTAAGGGAACTCAAGTCTACATTAATAGCTATGGGGATGAGAAACCTGTGGGACTCTCCGTCCTCAGCTGTGTTCCCCTCCAAGAAGCAACTAAAAGAAGCATACTGGTCTTATATTGACCAGATGCGATTATCCCAGAGCACTAGTATTGTAACAAGTGGTTTCTTGGAGTTTAAGTTGTCTTGGTTTATCGAGCCTTACTGGGATATTATTAGGAGTACCCTGGAAAGGAAGCTATATCACCAATTCAGGGTGGGGTCCCTACCATTAGGGTTTTTTATGCTCAGTTGGAAACAGGGTTGGGATGGTCTATGCCCGTTTTGTCTAGGTACGAGGGAAACAACTGCCCATTTTTTCTTCGTATGCCCATCCTATAGGCAACCACGCCTGAAATGGCTAGTCCGAACATGTAAAAACTTGGGCTTTAGGGTAGCTTCTGCAGCTCTTAGGGTGCTCAGGACTGATACGGAACCCGCCATTGTAATAGCTGTGGCAAAATTCTTGGGGTGGGCTTGGGCGATAAGGGCTAGGAAGATGAAACTATGCTAGTAGATTTAATTCCTCCTGTTGCTTGTTTTCATGTTAAATTGTTTTTATATTTGATTTGTGTTTTTACTCTGCAAATGATGATATGAATTGCATTTTAAACTTTGTTGTCTTTTATGATTTTTTTTTCTAAAAATCGAAATAAAGACTTGACTGACCTGTGCTTGCGGTCTACATTATATTAAACTAACATACTGCAAAATCAAATTGAGGATTCAGGATCATATTAGCACACTGACGGCAGGAAAATTAACTACATGCCTGGTTTGCCACTTTCAAGAACAGCAACACAACTTCAGGGACGTGAGATGGACAGTGCTAGAACGAGTAATTGGAGATGCACGTAATCTGGAAAACAGACTGGCTAGGAAGGAGGCACGTTGGATTTTCTCGGAGAGGGCGGCCAACCAGGCTTGAACGACTATATTGAATGGAATAAAGTGGGCAGGTAGTTGCCACACGGCTGGGGGTATAGGTATTCACTGTGTGCAGATTCCATTAGCAGTGTAATATCGCTAATGACATGCTTGCAGCAATATCTTGGATGACAGTGATGGTAGTTGTTGCATACACTAATGACTTCTCTTTGTTGATATAGAGAGATATCTGGACAGGACCCCCTGTTTTCATATTGCACAGTCGGACCTGGATGTTGAAAGGAAGGCCTTCGGGCTTTTGGATGATGAACTAGGCAGAAAACGCTTATTAAGAAAGTTACCTAATTATTGTGATGACTATCAGTCCCGCCCCCCCCCGATACAAGTTGTTACGGTTAATCACACAGTCAAACACCCAGCAAAATCAGGGTGTCCACACTACACACAAGGTAGTTGAAATGTATTGTCTTTAAAATTTGTAATGGTGACTTTTGTGATATGAAAAGGGAACATCCACCCCTCCTGGGGTGCTGGTGTACTTTCCATTTGAGGCTAGGCATTGCATTGTGTGGACATGATAATTTTAATATTGGAAAATACTCCCACTTCACCATTCAAAGATGGCGCCCATGGATATTTCCTGGACTGGGCCGTATTTACAAGAGGTCAGTGGGCGTGGCCTTGTAGGGGCGTCCGGCAAACGCTCTTGAAGTAGAGCGTGGTCGCGACGGGTGCTTGAGGGGAGCGAAGCCAGACTTGCATGTCTATGTGGTAAGAGAGTGTATGTGCCTGATTTTAAGAAACGGAATGAGAGACCATTGGTCCTCGCGATGCATGAGGGAAGGGGGTGTGAATACTGGGGCAGTTTATCATGAATGGTCTGAGAATCGGTGTTATGAGATCCACTCAATATATTGGTACAGGGGTGTTAAAGAGAGAAGATTGCCTAACAGGAGCGGTGGGGGTTATTACGTTACCAACAAACATTTGTACTCTACCACGTTTACCCCCAATGCAGTTGGCATTTTTTAATAATCTGAGTTGAATGAATGAGTGAATGAGGGTTAAATATTCTGCGCGCTACAGGGGTGATGTCGTATAAATAATAAAGTGCATATACCCACAGGTTGACGGGTAGCAACCGCACTTGTATACATGGTTGGTGTGAACTAACGATTGGAGAACACCCCGCAGGAGGTGGGTTGCCGGTATGAATGCGGATGGCAACCACCTGGTAAATATACCGTGACTACTGAGCAATATGTTTTGCCTGTTGAGCTAACATGCCTGGTAACTTTTTTATGTTTTAAGATGTCCTGACTGTGTGGCACTGTCTTTCTCTAGTCTGTTTGTCAATTACCCCAGGCTCAGAAGGAAATACTAGTGAGGTGAAGACTGGCCACAAGCCCTGATGAAATTGTCGCAAGATATTTGACAATGAAACATGTGGGCCTTCCCTAATTGAAGCGGTCTGCAACATTATGTTTTCTTTTTTAACCTGAGTGGGCTCACGGCATCTAATAAAGTTGGCATTTTTGCAAGTGAGTTACAGCTCATTTTAGCTTGGAGAAGCGAGTTTACTGTCACTATGGGGTCGTAGTGGGATAGTACATGACAAGCATTTGTTGTGCATCCTTTCACACATCACTATCTGTTCCTTTCCTTTTTTTACACCTTTTAAAACTCATACTTGACACTGATTTCAATGTTTCACAGTCTTGAAAGTCACCAATGATGAGGAAATGTAAGCAGACTGGTGAGTACCTACCAGCAGCTCTCTTGGTGATGCTTAAGTGAGGTACTTTCAAATATTTCACATATTTTTCTTTGTGTGCACTAACACATGGGGATATAAGTGGGGTGGATTAACAAACATTTAAATTTGGACACCAAGGCCCAGCTTCTAGTGGCATTCTTTAGAAGCCAGTTTTTGGGCAGAGATTTCACTACCCTGCCCTTCGGACCTTTGCAAAGATTACGCGTCCATGTACAATCAGGTCTTTTTTGATATATTGATGTTATGAGTGAAGGGCGACCTGTTTTGAAATTCCCTCTTATGCTCCTTATTGTGGATGATGATACTAAACTATAGATGCCTGGTCCTCCAAAAATTAATAGATTTAAAAAAATAATAATTAAAAAAAAGTTCTGTGCAACGGCAGAGCGGGTGGAGGTAGCAGCAGAGAGTGGACGGGAGAGTGGCAAGCAGCAAAGCAGGGATAGAGCAACAAGAAGCATGGTTTAAAGGACGCAAAACAATGACACCACCGAGCGGGGCAGACCAGAAGTACACAAGACACATGCAATATGGAGTTCCGGGAGGGGTTGCTCATGAGTGCAGAGCTGGCAACACACACACTCTCATGGAGTGCTTGGCCATAAAAGTACTGAGCACTGGAGCAATGAAAGGACACAAGTAAGTCATTCAGGGTATGCTTCAGGGGAGGGACAAACACAAGATTGACAAGGAAAGCTGTTGAATAAGAAGCAAGCAAATAAGAGTGACAATAAAGCCAAGCAATAAAAACTGTAAGCTCTTGGTAAGCCAGCAATAGATCCACTGCGCTGTCTGGTAGGCTCAACCTAAAAACAGTTGAACTTGGTGGAAGGAACCATATTTTGGAAACCAGAAAGCATCAGAGCTGGTTCTGCGCGAAAGAGATTTCCTTTCATGGGCCTTACTATCAGGTGGAATTCCTTGTTGCAGTCTGTTCCTAAACTGCTGTGCCATTGATTGACATATATTAACTTTTAGAACACTACTCTTTTTTACACACAGGCCTAGATTTAGTAAAATTCACACAGTGCATCGCTACATGAAGATTTACATCTGTGGAGCGCCTGATGTTCTACTTGATGTTACAAAAAAGCCTGTTTAGTGCAACACTAAGCCATGTGCTATATCGCAAAAGTAAGAAAGTGACATGGAACAATATTTTAGTAGATCTGGCTTTGCGTCAAAACATATGGGGGTTTGCGCTGTCCCTGCTAGTTAGGAAAGGATTGGTGCTCTGCATTTTGTGTCAACTTTTTAGCACAAAGTTTATTTTGCACCAGAAAAGGCCCTTCAGCTTCTGGGATCCAAGGAGATGGAAAGAGCGATCTGCAAAATCTCAAATGAAAGGTGTTCTAGAAACATCCTGCTCTTTGGAAGACCTTTACACAGATATTCCTTTAGTTTGACTACATGTTTCCTTCATAGTACCTTGGTTCTTTCCTGCGTGCAGACAAGGACCAGTGGCGTAACGAAACTTGAGGGGGCCCCCCTGCAAAGCACATGGAGGGAGCCCCCCTCCCCCAGCGGCGCGGCCCACCATCTACCACTTTGCCCTACCACCCAGAAATCTAGCATATTTCGATTTGAAACCTCCAATGTTTAAATGAAATGCCTCTATATTGTCTTCCTCTAAGTTCTAATGAGAAAGTGGGAAACACTCTTAACATACAAGCTATGCCATTTGTAACAATACTGTCAAAAGCAGATTATTTAACTGAGGCAGAAATCAGAACAATGCCAAGGAGTGATCCTATTGTCTCAGGAACTGCCTATGGCTGAAGAACAAAGAACAACCCAAACCTGTAATTCCATAAAAACTCGACTGACAATATACATGAGAAGTACACAAGCTATAACTCAGTATCCTGCGAAAGTCAAGAGAAATAGACTGGTGAATTATCTGCATGCCACACACTAGCGAATATGAAGGGTTGTGCACGATAATAACGTGATCTGAGGAAGCGATTTCAATCATAATGTCTTTATTAGTAAGCATTGCAAAACAGGCAGGCAAACAAGGCTGAGGAACAACACTGTTTGGATGCTTCAGAACATTGATGCAGATGTTTGTCTGTTTTAATTTATCATTTCTGTAGTATAAACAATGCTAAATACAAGATTTAAGGTACACGTATTACAGACAAGTGCAAGCAACACCATAAATAACACTGCATGTAGAATAAAAACAAACCATATCAGCAAGTACCTAATGACAATCTATACAAACTGTAGTTGGTAAAGCAAAAGAAAAAGTGCATATACTTTCAAAGTGCAAAATAAAGAAATCATCAGTCCAGCAATATACAAAAATCAAGCATGTGTTGTAAAACAATCGAACTTTCTTCTTGCATCAAGGTGAAAATACTTTCAAAGTGCATGGTAAAAACAAGTCCAGCAGCTTCCCTCAAAAGGACTGACCTGCACCACCAGACTGGGCCTTACTTCATAACAAACAGAGGCCTCAGACCGCAGTGTGTCAACACTGGCGGTGTTTACAATTCACTAAGAGTATAGGCACGCCTGCTAAATTACAGATTCACCATTACCTCCAAATGGCTCTATCGTCACATGTGACACCGCCAGCCAGGCCTGGATTTTATGCCAACAGCGCCTTGCATTCTGGGAGTTGTGCTGTGACCATCTAAGTAAGGGGTTAAAAATTCCAGCATGCAAAGTGTTGTTGGATAAAAGCTACAAATGGACACGACATGGTGCCAATGACACTTGGCAGCTATGTTTTATACAAACACAAGGGGATGTTTAATTTCCTCAACACAAGCTGCACAAGTCTGGCATCAAATAGCAAACACGTTGTGAGGAGAACCCAGAAACGTCATTCTCTAAGAGACCCAGTGGTAAAAGCCCAAAGTTGTCTCTAATGCACGTTAGTGCCAGGCAGTAGTCGAAGTGGGGGGAAAAAAGTAGGGGAACTGTGGAAGGAGAATCAGAGGGCGGGAATAACCAATGGATTGGGTCAGTGGGCGGAGTGAGAGGTGTGGCAGAAAGAGCAAAATATCCCAATTTTTAGTATTAGTTTCTGTAGGAGAGTAGGGTCTGCTATCCTATGGTCACCCCAAATTTTTGCTGTTTGCTTCACTGGTTTTTGACATATTGAGGCTGTGGGCCTGCCAATCAGACCCCCAGCCTGCTGTTCTCTCTACTAAATGTACACTATGCACCCTAGGTGCATAACCAATTGGAAGTGGATCACCCTGTGAGCCCCTGTACCAGTGTACACTAGGTACCCAGGGCATTGGTGTATCTAAGGCCTACCAGGGGCTGAAGCATGTATTGTGCCACCCCTGGCCTGGCCTAACAAATTTGACACAACTGGCTGATCACTCAGCTGGGGTAAGTTGGTGTAACCACCTCTTACTTAGGTGTAGTATACCTATACCTAACCTTAAATGGGACACCTGGTAACCTATAAGTCACTCCTATGGCAGGCCTTAACAATCCTGAAGGCAGAGTGCTTGGTTCCATGTGAGATGGTGCTCTGGCATGAGCTGAGTCTGTCTGCAGTGGTCGGAACCACTTCCTTCTACTGTTTCCAGATATCGTCATACCATATACTCTTAAGTGCATTATGAACCTCGCGGTTAGATGCTATCTTTGGTTTGGCTTTATCAAAACATGTCGAGTAAGGTGTCATACGAATTGGAATACTAACCCCTCGCCAATTCTGGAGACGGGGTTAGCATTCCAACCTTCTAGAGGGACACGACATGTACAGTATCTGAAACCCAGGTAAAATCAGACATAGCCTCAGCTCCACAAAATGGATGCTGCCACCACAGACACAAGTCTGCCCTCCTGCTGCTGGGCGTCCTTCCAGCTTGGGAGGTGTGGACAAAGGGTTTCCTGCCAGGGGAGGTGCGTGCACCACCCCAGACAGGATTTTGTGTATTGGTCAGGTAGGGCTTGAAAGAAACCAGACATGCCTGAGGCTCACAAGGAGCCTCGGTGCATATGCCAGTTCAATCCAGTCCTGGGGCACACCAGTCCCGGGCCTGGGGCGAGCTGGACAAAGGATTGGGGGTGTAACCACCCCCCTTCCTGGTCCCACCCATAGGGAGGGACCTAGCAGGTAGTCCGGCCCCTAGAATCCGCTTAAAGGTAGGAGCTGTGTCCTAAGACTTCAGACATCCTGGAATCAACTTGAAAGCAAGAAGAAGACGGGAACTTCGACGCTCTGCCGCACAGAGGACTGAAGCCAATCTCCCCTGTGGTCAGGGAGTGACCACCTTGCTAACGCAAGCACCATCCAGCGAATCAACGTCTGCTTTGCCGCCGCCTCCCGCCGGAGCCCGAGCCCAGAGACGGACAAGACCTGGACCTCCAGACCTCTCACCGCCCGATCCACAGTCCCTGAAAAGAGGAGACCCATGGAGGCAACGAGACACGTGGAGCCAGCCATCTTGGAACGACCACGACAAGCTGCAAGTGCAACAACCGAGGCTCCCTCCAAGTTGTGCTTTGGGATCTGAGAAGCCCAAAATCCGAGCAGCATCTGCACCAAAGGTGAGCCCTCCAGCATCTCCACGATCTGCGTGGGGCCCTTCTGCATTTTGCCACTCGACGCGCCTAACCGGTTGCTGGCCCGCTGGCTAGTGGCCATCTTGGCGACGAACTTCAAGAAATACACCGCTGGTCTGGTTGCTCCAGACTGGCCCTTCCTCCCCTCCAAAGGAGCAGTCCTTCTGACCTTGCTGGTCAGAACCATCAGCTTATTTCGTTTTCCACAACAATTGCGTTTGCCAAGGCTTGGTTGCTTCGATCAAGTCGCCGACACCGCCGACAGCGAGAGCCTGCGTGGGACAGCTCGTGAACCGACTCCTGGACGTCGTCGACCTTCAGGGACCAGGTGGCTGCAGAGACAAGCTACACCTTTCTTCCTGTTTGCACCCGACATCGCCTGGTACCCACCTGGTGCCACGCTGGTCACTGGCTAGTGACTGTGAACACTGTCCCCTCTGCTTACAGGTCTTCTACAACTCCGATCCACCCTTGGATCCACCGCATCTCTTCCGGGCCGACCGCCTGCAGCATCTTTGTCCACAGGCTCCTCTGAACAGATAGAAGAAACCCGACGCACTTCGACACCTACGCACCCGCTTCCTGTGGGTGAGGAAAAGCTGGCACTCCGGTGCCCAAGTGTAGAGTATCATCTCTAGTGTCTGTGTTTCCAATCTTGAGTTCATAGTCCATCCGGAAGATCCTTTTTGCAGTAACTTTGTACTTTTTACGCACCCATTGAAAACCTATGGGAGCACGCGTGTAACTATTTGCTCTGCACACGCAACCCGTGGACCTCCTGGTCACTAACTGAAGTTAGCTCCTTGTAGGCCAAGCGATTCTAGAGGCCCTAGGCCTTTTCCCTTTTCTGTTCGTGGTACTTATACCACTATTTTAGAATATGGTTTGAGCGGCCACCAGGGCCTATCCATATAAAGTGCAACTTCTGTGTATTCTACTGTAATCTTGTTTGACGATTTGTGCTCCTGTGCTCATAAAGAGACTAGGGGTTACTTTGAGAAATAAATACATATATATTTTGAATATATATCTGTGTGGTGTCCTTTCATTGGTATAAAAGGGGATTGCATTTGGTAAAACAGCTGGCTTAACACGCTTCACGAGTTTAGCCTCAAAGACTGCTTAGCCTACGCTACCACTAGGGCAGCTAGTCCGAAAAGGTTGACTTACAACCACACCATAAGGGTTGCTTGGCATGGTACAAGGTGGTCACTTTAACTAGTGAACATCATATACCAGGCCAACTTCTCACAGTTTCCCATTTTACTAACCGGTTGCAGCTTATTACATTATTTAATTTAACCAATAGATACACGTTTATTTAAGGTTAAATATGTGTTATTAACATTAAAATACATTCACAAAGTGGGATACGTTTCCAATCACAGAATGTCCCAAATATCCTTAAAAGTGGAATCGCAAGCCATTTGTCTCCCAGCCATGGAGTTTCTGTCATAAGCACTTCTCCTCCCTTTTTCCACAAGAGCAGTTCAAACATGAATGGCAAAATATCCTAGTTTGCAAATGTTTTCCACATAACTATGGCTTTGCCATATTTGCCACATAATACATCTGCTGCATAATCTGACGATTTTAACTAATAAATTGTTTATAGCTCAAACACATCAAAAGTTACTAAAAAATGTGACTTGTGCTGCTGTGAAGTGGAGGGCCCTTTGCAAAGGTTGACTGGTCACCTCTCTCATTGCTGCAGTTGTATTTTCCACTAGTACTAATAGGGAAAAATCTTTGCAGAGACTGTTAGCATGTTTAAAAAAGCATGTGCCAGCTCAAACCGGTTCAGGGGCTACATGCCCCTGCTCTGGCGCGAAACTGGACAAAGGGAAGTGGGTGTAACCACCCACTCCCCTGACCCTCCCATTGGAGTGGTCATAGAGCTAGTCCCTCCCTTTCCTTTAGTATAAGATAGGGAAATCTTGCCATTGCAAATCAGACATCCCTGGACGACGCTCTACAAGAAGAATCCTGGCCCTTTGACGTTCCACTACCTTTGGAAGACGGAAGAATCTCCCTTGGAGTCAAGGAGTGACTCCCCTGCTTGGCAGGCACCAAAAACTTGAATCAACGGTCGCAAACTTTCCCACTCCCGCCGGAGTCCAAAAGTCCCTGCAGCCCCGAAAGTGTATTTCCTGACTTCTTGACGGCCATTATGAGTCCCCAGCAGTGCTGAGGCGAGTGGACCCCATGAGTGACGAGGAACAGCAATACCCGGGTACCGTGCACTATTGTTGAGTGAAACCCCTTCCCGACGTTCTACGAACTTATGTATTGGACCACGTGTGGTCCAAGCCTCCAGTAGGATTTCCCTTGAAAATCAGAGGCCTACCTCGTCCTGAGTGACCGTGGGCTCTTGTGAAGCGAATCCTCACGAGGAGTCTTCGCGATCCCTTGCCGGTTGGCTTGTGGGTCCCCTGAAGACTTTCTCATCAAACCAAAGGGCTCCCCTGGTTGCTCCAGGCCTACCCTGACTTACCTTCGCTGGGTGAGTCCCTCAGACCTTGCTGGTCTGCACCGCTGACTTTCTTCGATTTCCACAAGACTTGCTGTTGCCAATGCTTGTTGGCTCCAATCCGGATGCCGACACCTCAGTAAGCTGCAGACTTTGTGGGACACTCCGAATCCAGCTCCTGGCCATCGTCGACGCCTCCTGGACCTCGTAGCTGAAGAGTCAAAACACCCTTGATCACCTGAAATCACCCGACTTCCGTGGGCATCCATCTTCCTGGCCCCGGGTCACTGGAAAGTGAGTGTGAAAACTGTCCCTTCTGCTTTCAGGTCTTCTTCATCTTGACTCCAGCCTTGGATTCCACCGGACACTTCTCCAGTCTTCGCAAGCAGCAAAACTTCTTCGGCTTCCATAGAAAACGACGACGCGACCCGACACCAAAAGACACCTATGCACCCGGCTTCCCTGGGTGAGGTAACTCGTGCACTCCGGTGCTCCTGTGGGTGTCGGCCCTCGAACTACTTACCTTGTAAGTGGCTTGCTTGTAGACTCTCTAGAAGTACCCTTAATCTTGAAAAATCCAACCGCGACTTGCTCCGTTGAAATCAATAGGGAACCCGCGGCTGTGTTCTCACACTGCACGCGTCTCCCGTGGGTCTTTTACTTACCTGCCTTGGGTGGATTAGTGAAGCCCCAGCGATTCTACAGGCCCTAGGCCTTGACCCCTTGCAAGTCGACTTTCCTAAACCTCTTTTTTAGTATATGGTCTGGTACGCCCCCAGCCATATTTGTGCTTAACTTATTGTGAAACGTTGATATTTGCATATGTTCCTGACTTCTAATCTCATAAAGAGATTAGTAGAGTGTGTCTAGAAATAAATACATATATATTTGATATATATACCTGTGTGGTGTCCTTTCATTTGGTAATTCAAGAGATTATAAGGTAAAACAAGCTGCTTTACATTCCTCTGAGACTTAGCCTGAAGGCTGCTCTCCACAGCTACCACTAGGATAGCTTTCTTTAAAAGGTTGTCTTAAACCTATCTACCATAAGAGTCGAATTGGACTGGTGCAAGGTGGCCACTTTAACTAGTGACCAGCATATGCCAGGCCAACTTCTCACAGTACAGCACCACTAATACCAGTGTAGGGTATCAGAGCACTTTACATCACACATATTACACAGAGACAATCATTCATATGTGTGTAAATCACTCTGTAGGAAATGTTACATAAGACAAAGGACTACAAGGTGTAGGAGTCACATGACAACCATACTAGTAGGCAGCATAGTTTAATAGTGATTGGTCTGCAGAAACACAAACTCAGAATTAAAACCATAATACCATGGTTGGGGGTTCTCTTTAATAATCCGAATTGATTTCTACCCAAATGAACCCTTTTGTGCTACATTAGGATAATCGAAGACTGGGGAAAAAAACATAATGCTCTAATTTATACCTTGGAGTTTGCATGCAGCTCTTACATGACAGTTAATAGCTCACTGTTCTATGTTAGGATTTTAACTTATTAACTGCAAGTAACAATAGGGTCTCTCTGACAAAAGCAGTGACCCACTGACCTATTCACATTATGTGCACTTTGTGATCTGCATGGCACATGTTCTTAGCAGCTTGCACATTACACCTCTACCATTCCTTTCCATGAGTCAAACCTACCACTAGACAAAACACCATCTCTCTCTACTAAGAACATTAATCACTAGAGTTATCAAGACATTTTTATTGTTGCCCAAAAATGTTGGAGGCCAGGAAGGAGGCAGCAAGTGCTTTTAAAACCATATTATACTTACAAACACGACGTCCCCACCTGAAGTTAGCGCCCGGTGCGGTCGCACTGCCCTGGAGCCACCCTGCTCAAGGGTCCTGTGACCTCAGTGACAGAGTCTCTCTATGGTGTGCTGCTTCATAGGTCTGTCCCCAAGACTGGAGGTGAACTTCATGGATAGTGGTGGACAGGCCTTCAAGGTTAATCCACACCTGCCACCGCTAGGGTCCACCTGCTGGTGCTAAGACACCAGGGCTTTTAAAATCTTGCGGCGCCTTCCAAGGTGTAGCACAGGAATGTGCTCCCTCAGGAGAGTGGTCTGGGAGCCTGGCCATTAAGGCTGAACCTGGTTCACCAGTTCCACTTCAGCAGCTCTGACCATAGCGCCACATCCTCTCCCCCAGTTAACACCATACTGCCCCACTGAGAGAAACTTGCACTGCACTGACCCGCTATAAACACCTGGATGTGACAATTCTAATTATGCACTAGACAAGAGCAATATGTTGCCTAAACAAAATTAACAACATCCTAGAAAAAAGTAAACACTCATAGGGAAAGCAATATTAAGGAAAGCATGTTAAATGTAAGCAGGAACAACATGGTTACCTTTTTCCTTTTACACTCATTATTCTGGAATTAGTGAGTACTCTTGCATGAAAAGGTAAGGCCATGACTACAGGGCCCGGAAAGGACCTGTTTCAGTGTCCATTGCTTATATTCTTTCAAAACATAGGCAGTATGGTTTAAAAAGACCACATTCGTAAACACACAGTTGCTGTACACACTTTGTTTTCCAATTCACCCATCAAGCAGGTATTTCAGTATCTCCAGGCAAGGTGCACTTTCCCACACAGGGAAAACTATGTTGTTCAAAGAGAGAGGAGTAAACAAAAGTATCACTGCACTGGCAAACACTGTAAAGTGGCGCTAATGTGTTTAGGTGTAAATAAATCAATCTGGACACCTTGCAACCACGCTGTCTTGCTTTAATTAGTTATTTATTTTTCACATTTGGATTGTTTTATTTCTCTCCGCCCCGAGGCTGCACTTGTGTCAGAAAAAGACAACGTATCCAGCAAAAATGTTTTTCTTTTTTGGGTCCATTCCATAAGGGAGCAAATAAACGAAAGGACAAAAGAGAGGATATTACCCGTTTCTTGAAGTCTCGGTTTTCACTAACTGAGGAGCGAGACAGAAAGAGAGGGAAGACTCGGAGGCTTAGAGGCCGTCACCATGGCTTGCGCGCACAGTTTAATTTATGGGGACTTGGGGATGCCGTGCGCGCAGGAGCACTATTTTATTTGTGACTGAAGAGGCTTGCTTGCAGGCACAGCAGTCTCCCTCTGTGGAGCGTGAGGGGGGCCCCTGGAGCGTGGGAGCCCCGCCACACCGTGGGGGCTGCGGGGGGCCTGTGTTACGCCCCTGACAAGGACCAGCGCTTAGAAATAATTATCCATGAGGCATATGCTATAGGCCTTCTCACAATAGCTCGCTCTCTAATTCTCTATCTGCCCTCCTTTTCCTACCACTTTTCCCTTCACAGCCCTACTGTAAAGACTAGACCCAAATTTTCAGTCGCGGCCGACACAGAAAAATATTGGTGGGGTGGGTCGAGGGTGTGTGTGTGTGTGGGGGGGGGGGGGGGGGGGGGGGGAGTCGGGGCAGCGAGAAGCACGCGGCGGAGCGCGCGGCGGGGCAGGTTAATGATTAAAAAAAGAACACTTACCTGGTGCTGCCAGCTATCTTGAGCCACTCTGGTGCAGTTCCTGTCCCAGGAGTCCCTGGAATAGCATCTTGACTCCCATCCAATCCCCACGTTGCTCTCAAGCATGAGAGATTGGCCTGAGCTGGCTGGTTTGATGCTCCACTCAGGACAGGGAGTCTGCGCTATTTCTCCAACCCTGCTGTGGCTGTTCAATACATTGGAGTTGGAGAAACCTAAGGGTGCATGTGTGTTTGTCCGGCCTAAGACAACCAGCCAAACAAATATACTAACTTAGAAGTAAACAAACCAGTCCTCCTCCCCTCTTCCATGCCCTGGCCCCGCCCCTCCCTGCAAATGCTGGCTCAGGACCAGCAGCTAAAAAATAAATTGATCGAAAGATATCGTTTTATTTTTCAGCTGCTGGCTCTAAGCCAGTGAGGTGAAGCTCCTTCGGCATTGCAGAGGAGCCGCTGCTGCTAATTTATACTAAATAAAAAGATGTGTGTGAGATATTTCTCATACACCTGCTTTCTCTTTTTTCTTTCTCTCTCTTGCATTGGGACAAAACATAATGATGTAAAAACGTTCCCGGTTTCCAAAAATAAGTGCTGGGCCCAGTATCTGCAACCAACATCCCAATTTGAGCAAGGAGAAGCTTGGACGCAGCGCTCTGCAGCATGTGCAAGAATCCACTGGAACATCTTGTGCACTTGACCCTCTGTCCTCTGCCGTGCTTAGTAAG
This sequence comes from Triturus cristatus, assembly GCF_964204655.1. Classification (NCBI taxonomy): domain Eukaryota; kingdom Metazoa; phylum Chordata; class Amphibia; order Caudata; family Salamandridae; genus Triturus; species Triturus cristatus. The sequence continues at coordinate 1,460,363 of NW_028187635.1, read as the reverse complement.
AAGGCAGGTGTTTGTGCAGGGTGCCCTGACAGGCTGCAACATGCAGAGCGATGCACACCTGCTCCCGGAAGGACGGGGACCAAAGCCTCTCCCTGGTGGAGCAGGGAGAGCAGCTTCAATATAATGGCTCCTCCAGAAATCCTCTGAGGCGTGTTGGGGTGTGGGTGACTGTAGGCATTTCTGCAAAGGCTGCTGCTTCAAGAGCTCAGAGTCAGTCAAATATACCAGCAGCGCAACTGAAAGACTGGTAGGGTTAAGGAAGAAAGCAAGCAAGCATACACAAGGTGAAAGCACAGCGCAGAAACCTTTCAGACACTCGCCCCCAGTCACTGTTAGATCTGGGTTAAATCCATCATCACTTTGCCACCCCAGTTCAGACCCAGCCATATGCAAATCAGTCTTGACCCTGCTCCTCGGGGGGAACAGTTCAGCTCGAACTGCCAAGCCATGTCTTCCAGGGACCGGAAACAAGCATCTTGGGACCGGTTTCTGGGTAACACCCATCATCAGCCAGGCTAGCTTGAATCCAGTGGCACAGTGAGCCCGGGACCCACGTCTGGGCATACCCTGCCAACTCAGGGCGAATAAAGCAAACACAAGAAGTTGATGGACAACATGCTGAAACTTTTTAGACACTCACCCGCAGTCACAGATCTGGGTTGAATCCATCATCATTCTTTAGCTCACTTTGCCACCCCAGTTCAGACCCAGCCATATGCAAATCATTCTTGACCCTGTTCCTCATGGGAACTGTCCAGCCCGAATTGCCAGCCAGGTCTTCCCTGAACTAGAAACATGCGAACGAAGAGTCAGTCACTTATCAGACCAGTTAATCTCGCTGAAAGGCTGACAAGACTGGAGAAGAGTCAGTCACATGTCAGGCCAATGTATTTGAAACACAAGTTGGAACTGGAAAGGGGGAGCTTAATGTGTGGTGATTGCCTCTGAAGAGCCAGTTTGGAGGGAGAACAGCTGATCACAAAACAGGCAGTAATGATGGAGCGGGACTGTAGTAGTTAGTCACATGTCAAGGTAACTACATTGGAGCAGTCAGATACATGACAGACAATTGCCCAAGATCACATGCATTGATATCGAAGTGGGAACGTAATCACCACTCTTCTCTATAAATGCTGCTTACACCCACGGCAGTTGTGCATCACATACTTCAACGATTAGTCAATCACAGTGTAATCAGCCCTATGATCAGGCTATACCGCTAACAGCATTCCCCACCCATGGTCCCCCACTTAATTTTACATGACAAGAGCCCCACAGAGTTGTACTATAAACCAGACCACTGCAATAATGGATTTTTACGGCAGCTTTTTTAAATTTTATTTTTGCTTGATTATGGATTCGCCCGTCTGCCACATAATCCATCATCTGCTACATAATCTGCAGATTAACAAAAAAAATTCTCTCAAACGGATCAAAAATTACTAAAAACATAGTAACGTGTTTTCGGAGAGTGGAAGGCCCTCCACAAACCTTAGGTTTTCACATTTCTGTTCCTTATTGCTATATTTGGGCGTTACACTGGTACTAATGAGGTGAAACCTTTGCCCAGACCGCGTTAACAAATCTAAAAATGAGAAAGGAATGAAATAATACTAGCACAAAGTGTGCTGCATTATGACAATTAATTTACCCTTTCTTGCCTCATAATTTAGTCAGCACTTCAGCATAATTTGGTCTTCCCTTGCCGCATAATTCCGTTGGCCCTGCCCACAACTAGCCCCTTATAGGGGCACAGTGCCAACTGCCACAGTCTTCAGACCACCTGGTGGGTGAGGCTTGCCAACATTCTGAGCACAGTACCCTCGCACCAGTCAGTGCCCCTGTACCATTGAAAGAGCGCACACAAACCACAGGTTGTCATGAGTGAAGGCCAAACACCTTTGCAGCTCAGCTTGCCACATTACAAGGAGCGAGTGCGACCACCCTTGTATTGCAGGTTGCAGTATTTCGGAGGGAAAGAATGCGGCGCTTGCGTGACTGGCAGAAGGGAGAGGTACTCTTGTTTCTGGGGGTAGAGAGTGTGCACCCCTGTATCAAAGGATGAATCACATTATAACACATTTCAAGGAGCACGTGCAGCCTTGTGTCGTAGGCTGCTTTATTTTAAGGGGTACGTGCACCCGCACCCCTGTATCACAGGATGACGTATGTCAAGGGGTAGTACAGCCTGTGTCAGAGGGTGGCGCATATTTTAAGGGGTGTGAGCAGTCCTGCATCAAAGATGCACATGTTATAGGCGCATGTGACCGGATGATTGGCAAAGTAACATATTTCAAGGTGCGCGTGGAACCCTGCATCACTAGATGACACATTTCTGGTGGCACCGTGCGCGCAGCCATGTTCCACGGGGAGTCATATTTCAAGGGATCCAAGGACACAGGCTTTGATATTTCGACCGAAGAGGAACCAGACCCTTTCACCAGCAGCTGCCATTTCGCGGGACGGGACTATCAGGTTTCCGTATTTGGAGGGGGAGGAGGTGCACCCCAGAATCACAGGCAGTCCCAGCCTCCCATCGCCCCCATCCTCCATGCACGTTCTTCTGTTCAATCGTCTCCGATGGTACCACTGATCAGCGCCTGATGGAGTGGGAGGCGGCGGGGGGAGGGGGCGCATAGCAGATAGCTTGTCGTGCCATCGCTGGGCAACACCATCTGAGGTCAGAGTTTCTAATGGCAGCACTGCAGCAGGCAGGGGACAGAAAGACTTGGGGTACACGTTTTGTCTCCTCGCGCCTGGCAAGGGACTCCCGGGATGCAATCTGCCTTCAATTATAATTACATGAAAAGAAATAAAAAACAAGCATTGGCATAGCCAATAGGTCTCGCGAGACCTACTGGCTATGGCAATGCTTGTTTTGTGTGAGTTGCTCGTGCAGGTATGCCACTGTGAGGTAGAGATACTGCAAGTGCTTTTACAGGAGTCCCAGTGACATTGCGCCTCTTCAAAATGTATCTTGGGTCTGGTGTATTACTTCTAGCCCCTATTCCCGTCTTCTTGCACCCAAAGCATCCTTAAATGTCCCATGTACAGCCGGGGTTGACACTCCTATTGCCCCTGCCCTCCAGTGACACTTTACCTGTCACGGGTGGACGTGGTGGTGGTGGTGGATGTGGTGGACGACGTGGTGGTGGTAGTGGACATGGATGTGGTGGAGGACGTGGTGGAGGTGGAGGACGTGGTGGTGGTGGAGGACGTGGTGGTGGTGGAGGACGTGGTGGTGGTGGTGAACGTGGTGGTGGAGGTGGTGGACATGGTGGTGGTGGACGTGGTGGTGGTGTTGGCGGTGGACATGGTGGTGGATGCGGTGGTGGACGTGGTGGTGAACGTGGTGGTGGTGGATGTGGTGGTGGACATGGTGGTGGTGGACGTGGTGGTGGACGTGGTGGAGGTGGACATGGTGGTGGTGGACATAGTGGTGGTGGACATGGTGGTGGTGGACGTAGTGGTGGTGGTGGATGAGGTGGTGATGGAGGACGTAGTGGTGGTGGACGTGGACATGGTGGTGGACGTGGAGGTGGATGTGGCGGTGGTTGACGTGGTGGTGGTGGATGTGATAGTGGTGGTGGACGTGGTGGTGGTGGATGACTATTGGGTAGGAGGGTGCTGGCAGAATGCCAGCACAGAAGGGGGCATATGGGAGAGCAGAAAGAGACCGAATATTAGACGCAATAAAAGTTAAAGCGCATTAAAGCGCAATGCTCCTTTAATTAAAAAAAAAACTTATCGTGCCTGCAGTGAGAGTGGCTCACAAAGAAAAGAAACAAGTTTGCCTCCGGTGTTCAGTCGGTTTAAGCTCCTTTTATGTAGACGCCCAGTTTGTTCAGGTGTGTGTGCGCTCGGTGAAATCTTGTGTACTGACTTGTCTTGTGAAACCTGGCTGTATTTCTCAGCTCCCCGCGTGTGCCAGTCAGCAGCCTGAATTAACTTAATTTACACCACATGGAGTCTATGTCAATGTCATCTGTCACAAGACAAGATGTTAATGCATGTAGTCACAAAACTCGGAATCTTGGAGATTTCATGCAACAGCAGAGTCCCAACAGAATTAAACTTAAGTGTGTTCAAGTTATGAACCTTCTGTCAGTAATGAAATAAAAGATTTGGTGAAACAACAGCAAAAGCTTTCTGACATGTTTCTGAAGTGAAAACATTAATAAACTATACAATGCAAACCAAGGTCGGTTTCAGAGGCAGACATGAGCATTGAAAAAACAGCTCTGTTTTAGAATTGCCTTTGTTCTGCTTATCTGCGTCAGAGAGAGGGGGAGCAGGAGGTGAGCCCTGGAGTAGTGCGTGCGCGCAGTCTGCTCATTTTTAAGCACTGCACTCGTGGCGCGCCCCTGCTCGCTCCCGCAAGGTGGATGCCGCCACAAACACGAGTGTGTGCTTGAAAATGAGCAGAGCGACAGCTAAAGGCCATCCTAAGCAGCGCATGCACACTGCGTAGGCGAGACCTAAAAACAGGGGGGCAGGTGTGGGCCCTGGAAAAAAGAGCGCCTCCAAGAAATTGTGCACGAGCTTGAGGAACCCAGCGACTTGCGACAAAAAGGTGGTACTCCAGGGCTGTGTCGTTCATTTTTAAAACATTGGGAGATTGCTTCCCCCTGCCCCCAGAGCAGGGAGGCAGAGAGGGGACAGAAACCCTGGCAGGGCCAGGATCCTAGACGGTCCTTGGATTGGCGGAGCAGGTGTGACACCAGGGACTGCAAGCATCACTTCCAAATATATAGTTTGTATTCGAACGCCAGTAAGTTTCTCCCGAAGAATATAACTCCCCTTTATAGAACGATAGAGTTGAATGAATGAATGAAGTGATTTTATAAAGTGCGCATTACCCGAAGGTGTCTTATCACTAAGCGGATCAAGGACTGAGGACATAGCAACAAGCCGAATTAGGTCTGAGTAACTTTATTGTTACCAGAGGGAAAGAACTAGGTCTTTAGCTGCTTTCTAAATAGCTGCAAGCTAGATTGAGACCGGAGGGCAAGAGGGAGGCAGTTCCATAACTTTGCCCCCCGGAAGGTCTGCATTCTGCGGCCCCAGTTTGCTCGTTTAATTCTGGGGATCAGGACCATGTGCGTCGAGCTAGATCTTAGTGTTTTACTGGGCGCATACCAGTTGAATCGTTCCTGATAATAGAGCGGACCAGTACAGTGAAGAGCCTTATGTATTAAACACAGAGACTTAAATGAGATTCTCTTCTCCAAGGGTTGCCAATGAAGACCGTGTAGCAGGTGAGATACTGGTTTAAAGCTAGGGATGTTCAAGAGGTTTCTGGCCATCGCGTTCTGTGGGGACTGCAATTTTTTTAGCAAATATTTCGAGGTGACAAGATAAAGGGCATTGCAGTAATCCAGTTTGGATCCTATAAGGGCCAGCATTATGGTCGCCTGTAAATCCGTTGGGATGAACGGGAGAATTTTTTTGAGAACTCGTAGCATAAAGTATCCCCCAGAGGTCACTGCATTGATCTGAGCATCGAATCATAATTTGGTGCCAAAAATGACTCCCATGTTTTTTTTACTTCTGCACAGGCTTGGGCAGGTCACCCAGCTCCTGAGGCCACCAGGATCCATTCCAAAAGGAGTCTTTCCCAAAGAGCAGCACCTCAGTTTTTTCTGAATTTAATTTAAGACAATTCTTCTTCATCCAGCTGGCAACTGCAGCCATCCAGCTGCATAAATTGTTGGCATCACTTTCAAACTGAGACGAAACGGACACCACTATCTGAGTGTCATCCGCATAGGATAGTAGTACAGTCAGGTCGAAGCTCAGAATAAGCTTCACCAGGGGGGTGATGTACACATTGAAAAGTGTGGGGTTAAGCGCCGATCCCTGCGGCACCCCACAAGGGAGGGAGAAGGAAGTGGATTTTGCAGATTTTTGCAGTTTGGTACTTGAGATAAGCAAGTATGTTTATATAAAATTCCAAAAATAACTCCTGGCACATTCCAGTCTATTCTTCCGCAGTGCTGTTTCAGACATGTTCCAACCATATGCAAATCAGGTCTAGTCCTGCTCCAATCTCTTACAACAAATGAGCCAGGACCACTTTAAAAATTTTGCAATTGTCAGTAGCTGTTTAATTCTCTTTAGTTAATTTATTAACGGGCAATCTATGTCCTTTTTATCTTTTTATAAATTTCCTACTGGCTTCTTGTAGCTTGTGTTTTTATGTATCTACTGTAATAATTGTATTTTTCTTATGTGCTTACAAGATATCTTGCATATCGAATAAAAGCTTATGACTGACACTACAGCTAACAACAACTCAAGACATTTCCAGGCAAGGAGCAACTAATCTGACCGCTTCTTGTGCTGTCTCTTCTTATGCTCACCTGGATGTAACCTCCCACACCACGGAAGTGATTTATGGACCATTTTATATTTTCTATTTGTTCTCGCTGCTGCTCAAGGCGTCACCAGCCAGTCTGCAAAAGCTTCCACAGCCTACTCTTAAGGCCATAATGTATTTTTTTGGCCAAAGATTCCGACGCATATGCTGCTTTTTCTGGAGTGAATGTACCTGGCGGTCTGTGAGCCTGACAACATTAGACATATACTGCTGTGGGTAAAATATCTTGCTTAGCAGCCATATAAAAGCAACATATTGATAGCTGGTCATGGTGACAGTTACTTACTAAAGCTATCTTATACTATAGTACACCGAGGTCTTCAAGCTGTGGGTTGTATCCCTCAGGGGAGCCCAAGCTATTTTGAGTATTGGGGTGCAGAGAAACCCAGAAATAAAGCTCCCTTAAAGGTTCTGTTATGTAAACAAAAGGGAGATCCCCCAGTCCACTTATTAATTATAATTGATTATTCTTTAGTGTGAAAAGTTGATTTACCCGGCTTCTAGACAGAGTGGGCAATTAAGGTGGCATAAAGTAGCTCTCCTTGGGTGGGCTCCTTGGATGATACAGCAAAGAGGTCTTCAAGCACCTTTGTTATCCTATGGACAGAGTTCTCTTTTAGAATCACCCTCAGGTCTACAAAGTAAATACTTCAGTCTCTCAAGTCTGTGTCTTCTCTTGAAGAAGGGTGGGTTCCCAACCTGGCTGAGGGAGGATGGCTGCTAGGTCCAGCCGCCCTCCAACTCTTGAACACATTAGGGCCAGGCAGCAGCACATCCTCCCAGACCACTGCCTCTTGACTACTGATAGAATGGGTCTGCTTATATAATGTATTTTCCAAAGAACCCCCCTTCCAGGCACCTCTCCCTCAATTGCATTGGTCCTGACGCTGAAAGCTTGCCCCTTTTCATGAGTAGAGTGTAGGCTATTGGCTATTGCATTTATAGACACACCCTTAGTCCCCTCCCCTCCCCTCTAAAAATGGGCGAAACCCCTACTGAGTGTCTAACTGGGTGTGGAAGAAGGCAACATGGTGGGCTAAACTGCCCGGTTCAGAAATCAATCCTGTTTTCCATAATTCGGATTCATGACATAAGTGCACAATAGAGAATAATAGTTTAATTACGTAACAAATTTATAATGACTATTCATGTAGCACAAATAGATACAGAAATGTTTTTTGCCACTTAATATTGACACCCAACTCAATGACATTAATTTTACTTAGCTTGCTAAGAATGACGCCCCACGAACATTCAAACTCATGGCGCAAAGATCGCAGAGAGATGTCTGCTGCAGGGGCATAACCCTTTAAACTATTTCAGAGGATAGGATCTTCTGACCTACAGGTTAGAAAAAGAGAATGCACTGATATACTAGGATAGATTCGTAGGGGGAGATTTACAAACATTTTGCGCTGGGTTAGCGTAACTAAAGTGATGATAACCAGCGCTAAATGTTTTTTTTGCTATTTATTTTCCAGCGCTAAACTTGTTTTGTGCTAGAAGTCACCCTGAAAGTAGGACAAAGCAGCGCGAAGCACTGCTTGGCGTTACTTAGCGCCAATGTGGCATTACACGGGTGGAACGTGAGCGTTCCCATGCAACCACCCATGCCTTTTGACAAGAAACCATATTTACAAAGATTTGTAGACATGGTTTTGAGCTGACAGTTAACGCCACTTTAAAGGAGGCACTAACTAGGAGAAATGCTTTAATTTCTCTGTGCTTTTCCGACTTTGCATGAGTACTGCATAGTGGTAAAAGCTTTCCATTGTGTCTAGGCATAGTATTTTGTACAAGAAGGGTACCCTTCCTGTACAAAACCTATGCTTGACTCATGCACACACCCTAGAGCTAAGGTGTGTGGATGGCACACGGCACCTGAAAATAGTACCAGCGCAAGGGAAAGGGGAGGAGAGAGACGTATCTCTGAAGATAAGGCGCTCCCCTGCTCTCTCCCCCCCTGTTGCACAACGCAGCGCAGCCTCGTGGGGGGCTGCGCTGCTTGACTTTTTTGGGTAAATCTCCCCCTTTGTATTTGAAACTGAGGTTTTAAAGTGATATGCAGTGCTCTGTAGAAGATGTATTAACATTGCTACTAACCTGCAGGACTGTGGTAATTAATGGCGTGCAAAAACATGTGAAAATATGTGCATGTGCTCATATAAATGTACTGGAGGCAACTGGGTGGAGCCTAAACGTGGCATTTTGTTTGCAGCAAAGATAGCCCCAATGAGTTGTAGTGTCCGGCTCCTCAGTGAATGCAGATGGCTGGAACATCATTAGGCTGAGAACTGAGAGCAGGCTGGCCAGGAGTGGCATGTTCTGTGAGGATCTGAGGCTAGTCCAGGGTGTCTACAGGGCTCTGAGGACCACAGAGGGATTAAGGGGCTCTTGCAGCTGCCACTGAGGGTTAGCAGAGATGCTTTGCAGATATCTGAGGGCCAGCAAAGCAGGACTGAGGGTCAGCAGACGTATACTTCATGTTCAAGAGCGTGTAGAGGGGTAGGCGGGAAGGGCATGGTGTCTGTAAGTGCAGATGAGGGTCTATGAGTGCAAATGAGGGTCAGTGAGGCCAGTTGTAGGTATTTGAGGGCTGCCTTGAGGTATGTGGAGGACAGGTTAGGGGTTCCCATAGTTAGGCAAGAGTTTCTCGTGAACAGTTAATGCACCTTGGGTCCTGTGTATCTCAGCACAGCTTTACAAATGGAGGATGAAAGCAGTTTGAGGTGCCTTTGGAACGGTGGTGTACCAGTATAGGGGCCAAGGCAGACCGAGCTCCAGCAGAGTGGGCCTGAGCCCCAACAGAGCGGCTTCTAGTCACTGTGCGTGTGGGAAGCTTGCGCTATGCCTTACTTTGCTGTACCTGTTCAGTGTGTGAGGGAAGCTTGCTTTGCTGTGTGTGATTCTTACAGCGTTGGATGCAATTTACAATACATCAATCAATCAGGGAATTGTAAGCGCGCTACTCATCGTGAGGGTCTCAAGGCGCTGGGAGGGTCAGCAGTGCTGTTTAGCCGAAGAGCCAGGTCTTAAGGGTCTTCCTGAAGGTGTTCAGGGAGGGGGCACGTCTGATGTCTGTCAGGAGCTCGTTCCAGGTCTTGGCCGCGATGTAGGAGAAGGCTCTTCCGCCTGCTCTGGCGATGCGAGGGGTTTCGGCGAGGGTGAGGTTGGTTGATCGGAGGTTTCTCTTGGGTACGTGGAGGGTGACTCTGTTGTTGAGGTATTTGGGACCGGTGTTGTGTAGGCACTTGTAGGCGTGGGGAGGCACTGCGTGCATCACATTTGTTCTGCCTTCTTAGCGCTTAACCTCTCACAAATATCACTCAATTCTAACAATATGCGGACAGTATTCGGCATTCATCCTTAAACATTACTTAAGGGGGCTTGGTATAAAAAAGTTTGAAGATTGCTACTGTACTAGTTATGATTTTACCACGTCTCATTGTTAGCACAATGGCAGGCCATTTGCATGGCAACAATGGCAGCACTGGGAGATCAGGAAGACCATTTTAGACAAAACATATAGGCCCTGATTACAGGAAATGCACATTTATGGACAGGTATACTGTGTGGAGAGAAATAGTGTTTCCAGCCAGCATCCACGCCCATAATTTCAGCTATCATAACCACATCCGCTGGAATTAAGCAGCAGGACAGGACCAAATTATGTGGCAAGCTTGATTAAATTATGTGGCAAGAAACACCAAATTATGCGGAATAATGTAGCACATTTTGTGATAGTGTTACATCATTTCTTTTTTCTTTTTTTGCATAGGTTGACTCTCTGGGCAAACGTTTGACTTTATTAGTACTAGTTTGACACTGATACAGCAATAAGCAACAGAAAGATGAACAGGAAACCTTTGTAAACGGCCTATCACTGCCCTGCAACACCTTGCTGCAAGTAACTTTTGATCCATTTGATCTATAAACAATTTGTTTTGTTAAAATCTGCAGATACTGCAGCAGATGATAGACCATGTGGCAAATGCTGCAAATTGATATTTATGTGAAAAATGCTGAAGCTGTAAAATCGCATAATTCCAGCGGCCCTGATTATAAGTTATTTCTCATGGGATGGGGAATACCTGCAGTCATGTTTTTTTCAGACAAAATCCCACGTGGAACTCTCAGTTACATGGCGATTAATGCTCCCATTTACCATGTGACTAGGCGGTGCGTCCTGGTGAGAGGGAAGAGGAGGATGCGGCCTGGCAATGGGTGGTATTAAATGCTAATTTTACGTTTTTTAAGGTTGGGTTCCGTTTCTTACTGCTAATCCTACTCCAATTAAATCTTTTCAAATTCCAAATGGTGCTACTCAGCTGCATGTGCTGTCAACACATGCTATTAATTAGCGAAATATAACAAGTTCACAGACTTGAATGCAGTGTGCATTCAAGTTCACAGACTTGAATGCAGTGTGCATTCAAGTTCACAGACTTGAATGCAGTGTGCATTCAAGTTCACAGACTTGAATGCAGTGTGCATTCAAGTTCACAGACTTGAATGCAAGGTGCATTGTTCACTCAGAACTACAATTCAAACTGAATTGATCACAATCTGAACTTCAATGTGCTCATTTCAGAGTTTCACACATTTACCTCTTCATGCATAATATATATTTAACTCATTGTATTTGGTACCATACCGCTAGTACCAGTTGCTCATTGCTTACAACATAATACGTCTGTGAACTTGGTATTAAATGCTCCCATGTATCTTAGCAGGAATCAGTCAGGCTCTAGACCTGGGTTTGACTGTACCTGCACCAAATCCCAAAATGATGTTACCAGATGGTTTGTCTGGTGTTTCCGCACCCAGGAAATCCAGGTGCTGGCACACTGGGCCAGTCGTGGTCGGGTAGATGATATTACTCATGCGGTTCCCATTTTGCCCTACTCGTAATTTGATCCCATGGTGGCTGATGCTTGGTAAAGAGGCATCTGACCACACCAGAAATAAAAAAAAGTCAAAAAGAAAAACAGTGTTCCATAAATCAGAAAAGTAACTCAGGGATCACTATGAGTAGAACAGAGTATAAACTTTCAGCAGCTTCGTGTTTAGAGATATCTTGGTTCTCGAAGAGACTCAGGGCACCAAATCCTAATTACAGTGGGTCTCCTCTTGCCAAGGGGCAGAAAGCGAAACCTGGATGTCCAGTGAGAAGTTTCACTGCAAGCACAAATGGTTGAAAACCATGAAACAGAATGAATAAGAGACAGCTTGCGGTACCCGGAGTAAATCCGGGGTCATTGAGGGTTTCCATGAGCTGCAACAATGGAGGACATGGGAGAACATTTAAAGCGCTATATTTAAACCATTAGCATCCTAAAACTTCCACAAACCAAGAGTGCTCTGAGCCCTCCCTTAGACAAGCCTCCTTCTCAAGGCCCTGATAGAGGGCGCGTGCTCTGCCTACGGCTGTTGTTTTAATACTTTTACACACTCGCTGCCTTAAGTGCTCTGAGACAGCTATAAGGTGGCATGAAGGCTCTACATATTAGACTCGGGACACATTTGCATTCCCTAACTGTTTAAAAAAAAAAATACGACTGAGGGACCACACAGTCCCAAATGCTGGGGTTGTTGCTGAATATCAAAACTTCAAGCTTTTCTTTCACCTCACCGCTGTTTCTTCCACTACTCTTCTCTTTCTGTCTGTCGCCCTCTTCCAAGCTCTTTTTCATCCCTCCTTTCTCTCCTTCTCAATGGTTTTGCGCTGTTTTACTGTCTTGTGCTATCGTTCTCCCCTTTCTGTCTTTGTCTCTCTTTTGTTCTGGGTCAAAACCGAAGGATGAACAAGCATTGGCATAGCCAATAGGTCTCGCCTCTGGACCTTATAAGTGCTTATCAATGCAACAGTTTATGTTGTTGCACCAAGGAAATTGTGCTGGATGACTGTGAGCTATTGTACCTTCAGACGCTTGATGTTCAGGTTTTAATTCACAATATGTTGTAATACCTTGTGGTTTTCATGGTACTGCTTCGGTAGGCGGTTTCATGAATCCTACTGTGTTGCACTGTTTTTGGTAATTTGGGACATCTGTGTAGTGTTCTGGAGCAACAGAACTCTGTGTATTGTCACAAAAGGAAAGGCATAAGTCACACCACTGATAACAGCTTTAACCTCTTCTGTGCCCATGACGAGATAGTCTCGTCATGGAGCACGGTCGCGCTGTGCCCATGACGAGACTATCTCGTCATGAACCCCACCCACTAATGAAACGCCCGGCACAGGAGGGGGAAAGGGCGTGGCACAGAAGGGGTTAAGGTAGGATTTAAACCATTGATTGATGGCTCTAAAATAAGTTAAATAATTAACTGCGGTGCTAGGACTGGTGTGCCAGAAGTGCTGGGCAGTTTTAAGGGTTTGGTCTAAGGGAGACGCTGACGTCACATTGCAGTAGCACCGATTAAAGAAGAGTTTATAATGACGTCATTGGCGCTGTGGAACAGTCAGACGGGCAAGTCCCAGTGCTATAGCCACGGTCACAGGGCAGCAGAGGAGGACCAAATTATGCCAGAGGTGAATAAATATTGCAGCAAGAGAGATTATACGGCATAATGTGGCACATTTTTTAATAGCATTATTTCCATAATTTGTCAGTTTCCCACAGGTTAACATCTGTCCGCGCAAAGGTTTCATCTCATTAGTTCCAGTTTAACAGCGAAATAGACCAACAAGCAACAGAAAGAGGGCAGGTCAACCTTTCAAAGAGCCATTCACTGAGCAGCCATGGGAGTTGCTGCATTTGTAGTTACTTTTGATCCGTTTGACGTTTTTTTTGTACATCTGCAAATTATGCAGAAGATTATGGTTTATGAGGCAAATCCATAATGATAAGGAAACACAGCAGCTGCAAAATCGTTTAATTCCAATGGACCTGGCTATAGCCCCAGGGGACAGTGACGTCACAGCGCTGCGGCACGGACGTTCGAAAAAGGAGGTCCACTTTAAGATTCAGCATGAGTGTTGTGTGTTGTGAGTTTGCTGTGAGTTTAGTGACCTGTTAAACTAAGAATTCAAATGCAGATAATGAATATAAAAAATAGGTCATTTTAAACAGGTCTCGGAAATACACTCATCAGAACCAAGGGAAACAGTTTTATCGCGAACCGCATAATAGACTAGTAAAGTTTTTTCTAGTGGGCTTGTAGTCAGTTGTGACACAGTCTTTTTGTTTTGCCGTTTTATATAGCGCAAACTCGACCCGAAGGTAATCAGAGCGCTTTACATGAGCACCAGTTGCATTACAGACGGACACATTCTGATTAAGTGATTTTCCCACAATCACAAGATGCTAACCTGTGGGCTTCTGGATGACAGGGAGAGAGAGGCCTCCGACGGGGGAGCAAGCAGAATACAGGGACTCTGGCCTCAATCCAGGCCCAACGGCGGTTTCGCTTTCCTGGCTGCTCGAGGAGCAAAAGGTAAAGTTTTGTTTACTGGAGCCGGGGCGGGGCTGAGAATGAAAGCAATCAGCAAGGCTAAAACAGCATCGGGTGCAACTGGGAAATGCCGAGATCTTTGTTACAAGACTTTGATGATAATGTGTAGGATTGTATCACAGACACCTTCCCACACAGCCTGACAAGGAGATCTGGAACGCTGTTAAAAACGTATTTTGTTTAGCCAAATTAAGCTATCAATTTGTTACTGTCAATGAGTAAGTCGTATTTATATTTCCTGTAACCTACTACATTCTGCTGTGTCTGCCTTGTACGCCCAAGTCATCTTGAGTGAGTTGACATGGAACTAAAAGGCCCTGTCAGAAAAGCTCGGTAGAACCACCTGGTGTCTGCACTGTGAATTAACACATTGTAAGGTTCGCCAGTGTTTTACACATTCCGGGGCCTATACACCAAGGAATTATGGAGTTAGTACAGTCGTATCCCTGCAGTTCTCTTTCACGTGCACTTATAAGCCTTGTAAATTGGCCCGAAAGCATCTAAAACGGGGATAAAATTAAGATATTTGGGAATGATCATATAGAATTACTTCGTTTTTCAAGGCTGATCCAAAATGGCTGCTGAGTAGGAGCTCCCTGCAAGAGCTCCGGGTTGGGGATTATCGCATCGGTGTATATCCCTGGTAAACCCCGCCAGCTACCCTTCTCTCTCTACTGCATCGTGTGCCCTGTAGCACTGGATCGCCCGGACCGACCCAACTTACCTCGTCGCAACGTTCTGCAGCCCCTCAGCATCCGTTTGCTGTGGTGCGCATGCAGAGACGGTCTCCGGGACTCCTGGCGAGCCTGGGTTGCGGCTGCGAGGGACACATCGCTGGACGAACCTAGGGTTGTGTGCTGCTGCACCCGCTGCTCCCCTGCACCTTCCGACGCTGAGGACAGCGACGCTGAGGACAGCACAGAGACGGTCTCCTGGACCCCTGGTGTGCCTGGGTGGCCAGCCGCGAGGGAGACATCGCTGCAAGACCTAGGGGTGAGTGCTGCTGCTCCCCCGCAGGTCCTGACGCCGAAGACTGTGCTCCCCGGGCAGCTGGTCGGCGATTCACCTCGCGGAGAAAGCGGAGCTGGGCGCTGCTTTCCGCCTCCAGGCGCTCTCAGCTGGCTGGTTCAGTGCGGGAGCGTATGTGACCGGTGACCTATCTCACCGCAAATAACTCTAGTGGGAGCTGCTACAGACGCCAGCTGTTGGCCCTCGGTGTGTAGCTCATAGGAGCGTCGAGGCCTGATCTCGATCCGCCGCTCGTCTGGCCTTCGGCGTGCAGCTGATTGGAACGTCGGGGCTCTAATTGCATACCGCTGCTCGTCTGGCCAGCGGAGCGGCCAAACCCTGCGACCTGGCCTCTCCCGCCGCAGGCCTCCCACAGGAGCGATGGATGACCATGGCACCGCAAACCGCTCAATCATGTATCCAGCAAGTACAATATAGAATTGTTAATCACCAAAACGCCAACTGTGGAGGCTTGCCCTTCCTGACCACGGTGTTCTGTTCCATCGAGGACACTCGGGGCTCACAGGCGGAAGCGGGGTTCGACGGGCCTCAGTTCGAAGCCACCTCTCGGCCCCGCCCCCTAGGATGATCTCGAAGAAAATGACCTTAACCCACAAAATAACGCGATCACTGCCTCGTTGTTGCCCCAGTGTCTAAATTATTATCATCATTCTGGATACAAATGACTCCAACATTTCAAGGCCACAACTCCCCCTCCAATCAAAAGAGGACCTGGATCATCTCAGCTGCCGATTCTTTATACACCTAAACAAACTTTTCGGTCTCTTCAAGGTAACGCTTGTTTGGGCATTTTACTCTACTACCATTTGTTTGCACATGTATGTCCTCTGATATACTTAAGATGGCAGCAACCATAGTTTATTCTCCCCTAAAATGGCCGAGACCATAAATATCTCCTGTCCTGTCCACTCCCAGCACCGGCCACAGCTACCGACTTAAATCAGTCAACACTGAAATAGGACTTCCTTTCCATCTTTCAGCTCCTATGGTCAGCGAAACTAGACTCTATTGGTGGTTCCCCAGAGCCCACACTTCCCTAATGGACATGGAAATAGGACTACACGGTTGCTCCCATAGGCTATAGAAACTGACTATGGACGACATAACTGCTTTATTAGCTCGCTCGCTTTGATACGACCTTCCTAGTTTCCCACCACCCTCCACCTCTCATTAGCCTGACCTCCCCTTCCCCTCAGTGAATTTACTGTAAATCCCTCACACTACACACCTCCAGCCTCTCCACCTCTAAGCCCTCGTGCTGACCCCTTTTTTTTCCCCCCTTCCCTTGTGTACCTCTCAGCCTCACCATCACTCGGCGCCCGTGGCTGACATCCACCTACCCCTAAGCACGTTTCGCCTCTTACCGTGCTATACGCATCATCATGGAGCGCGCAGGTTCGCACTCCTATAGCATTACTTATCCCCCTAATCTCACCAAACAATCTGCCAAACGATTTAGGCACAACTTTTTAAAACTTCACCCCGAAACTCTCTTCGATGATCCTTATTTCTCACCTCACAGTGGGATTACTACCACAGATTTCATTTTCCACACGAAACGAAGAGCCCAATAGAGAAAAGCTTTCCTAGCTTCGCTCTCGATCTCCTCCACGAGGAAAACCTCTCACGGTATAGCTTTCGGTATTTCCCCCTCCCAGCTCTTTCCTGCGACAGCTACTATCACCTTATACAATAATGCTACTATCCTCATCCAAGCCACAGACCATAAGGTAAACCTTTTTGACATCTTCCCCATCATTAATAATATGGTGTCTATGCCCCACTTGGCTACTCAACCCACACCCCGCACCAGCACAAAACTGTTAACACCGCCCACACTGGCAAACAACACCACCCCTCCTCCTCCTCCTTTTCCTCCTCCGTCCCCCACTCAACTTACTCTTCCCTTCCACACACCGCAGGTCACCTCCTCCTCCCCACCCTGCAGGCCCGACACCCTCACCCTTAGTCAGGCCCGACACCATAAGCATCGGTTCCTTCTGGCATCCCCCCCCTGAACACCATCAATCCCATCAACACACCACACATCACTGCACCCAACCCTATCACTCCTCAGCCCTTCATGACTGAGATAGCATGCGCCCCCCCCATAGATTTGGATCCCCCTCCTTACCTTTGGCCAGAGCCTCTTGGGCCTTCGATAGCCGTGAGGGGAACGGCTCAACAGTAGTGGCAGCGGAACGGCATCACCCAGGACAAACGCCGCCGTGAGGGGAACGGCCTACAATTCCCAGCACTCTTTGCAGCCGCGCACGCCAGTGACGCTACGCGGCCGCGCCGGACCAGCATAAAGGCTGTCAGGTGCCCCCGCAGCGCGGGACGCCTTACCTTTGGCCAGAGCCTCTTGGGCCTTCAACAGTAGTAGCAGCGGAACGGCATCACCCAGGACAAACGCCGCAGTGAGGGGACCGGCCTACAATTCCCAGCACTCTTTGCGGCCGCGCACGCCAGTGATGCTACACGGCCGCGCCGGACCAGCATAAAGACTGTCAGGTGCCCCCGCAGCGCGGGACGCCGTACCTTTGGCCAGAGCCTCTTGGGCCTTCGATACCCGTGATGGGAACGGCTCAACAGTAGTGGCAGCGGAACGGCATCACCCAGGACAAACGCCGCCGTGAGTGGAACGGCCTACAATTCCCAGCACTCTTTGCGGCCGCGCACGCCAGTGACGCTACGCGGCCGCGCCGGACCAGCATAAAGGCTGTCAGGTGCCCCCGCAGCGCGGGGCGCGCGCGGGCAGCGTCCGGGCGAAGCCCGGGCCAAGGGCGGGCCCGTCCTTGCCCGTCAGTGACAGGAAGAGGCAGGGCTGGGCCGCCCCTCTAACAGCGATACTGTGACTGGGAACAAAGGATTGGGAAGCCCGCCTATCGAACTGTGAGTAAACATTCACCTGAAAGCACTTGTCAAGTAGAACAGAACCAGTAGCAAGTATTCAGGACTGACTCCCTTTTATACATTAAGTTACTGGGATTCCAATCAATATAGAATTGCGAGTGTGGCTAGAGCAACCTGGAAGATACAAAAAGACATTGAATAAAGGAGCTGGTGATTATTTGGGGTGTTTAAGACTCATACGGGTGTCACGGGAAAACCTGTAGGGGTTGTCGAGTGATTGGTGGGAGCATAAGTTGTTACATACCACCAGGTGGTTTAAAGGGTAAAACAGAGGTAGCATGGCAGGCACAATCAGAACACGCTCAACCAAATCAAAACTAAGGTTACCTACCCAGTTAAAGCCGTCCACTATGGAAGACGGCATATTGCCCCTACAGGTCCAACCCACGGCAATTGACCGTATGTTGCAAAAAGCCATAGGAGCGGTCTCTAGCGAAATAGAACGTACTGAGAGACGCCTATCCCTGACCCCAATATTAGAGATATCGTCCCCAACACAGGTGATAGTCTGCGAGAGAGTTGAATCTTCCCCCCACCAAACCCCAGAGTCGAGTGCTCCGGATCTCCCATGTGCCCAGCAGACATCAGAAAGGGACACGGGAGACCAAACTTTGGGTATACCAACAGGGGCATGCAGGAAACGTAAAGTCGGCCCAACGGAAGTTAGATCAAAGAGATCTAAAATTGGCAATGCCCCACTTATATCAAAAAACAAAATAGGGACAGGGAGGGAGGCTGAGCCTAAACAATATGCAATCCCACCACTCTGGTTGTCGCAAATTATGGCTGACCTGCAATTACAACTGGAAACCTTCATAGCCAGCCAGATTAAACCACTTGTGAGTAGATTGGATAAGATATTCAACGAAGTAAAAAGTAGGGATAGGGCATGTAAGCCAGTATCGGATGCCACTCTTACTCCTAGTGTCAGTGGTTCCAATTGTGCCTCAGCGGATGAGGGACAACCTAGCAATTTAGAGGAGAGACAAGCCCAAGCCATACAGACCTCAGCACGAGAGGTTCACATAATGCAGCAGATGAAGCCCACAAGCCAAAAGGAGAAGTCCCAGCAAAAGGGAGTGCAAGGGCAGGACCCAAATGTCACACCAAGGGACTATTTAAGCCCCCCAAACACACTTCAAACAAATCAAGTGCCCTGTCAATCAACGAGTGCGCTCAGGTTAGCACCCTTAGTTTCCCTCCCAACGATAAATCTACCGCCAGAGGCATGCCCATTAGTAGTGATTCTCACAGGGGTCCCAGAACTTAAGGGCGATCAGAAGGAGTTCCATCAGGAACTGAAAAACAAGGTCATACACTGGCTGAGTTGTAATAAACCCTTGCCACAGGGGAAAGATGGAGAGATCCTTTTAGTCAGAAGGGTGAACTGGCTTGGTAACAGGCATAAAGATATCAGCGGAAACTGCATCATTATCAACTTTAGGGATAGTAGTGTGGTTAAATACATCCTAAGAGAGGACATAGCAACACATAGCAGGATTATAAAAGCTCTACCCCTGGACTATTTTTATCCTCGTCAATTTGCCCCAAATATGGAAAGACATCATGAGGGTAGACAAAGGGACATAAGTCGTATAAATCCTCATGTAATTCAAGGATGTCAGAGAGTAAGGATGGAGTTGCAGGAAGTAGGCTTGGCTATGTGGGATAATAGATTCACCCCCCTCATGTTCCTAGAGGATAATGACTGACTAACCCATTCTCCTGTCGTAATGTTACATCAAAGTAATGAAGGGGAATTTAACATTCTGAGGGTTGAGACAGATGAACTGCTGAACACAGTACAGGCTGCCTCCCCCTTAGTTACGTGGCAACCGAACAACACAGACCAATTAGTACCATCACCGGAAACAAGAGAGGTCGAGTCCGCTGATCAGCTAAATATCACCAGTGGAGATACATCACGCCCCGATAGAGCGGAAAGTGAGATAGAGGATGGTGGAGGGCTTCATACGCATACTCTCTGAGCCTTCTCGATTGTTTCACATCGTTTTATTAAACTATTTGTAAAACTGTGACACATTAACTGTCCTTGCAACTTGTAGGTTACATCGTTTATCAACGATGTTGTGTTGTGTTGTGATAATAAGAGCACGAACTGTGACATTGTTACGAGTAACACATGTCACCTTAATTTACCACACTGCGCGCCTTTCCGATCGTTTTTCATCGCTTCATTATATAATCTGAAAAGCGATACGCTAAACTCATAGGCCAGCCAATTAAACACACTGCAAATGAAGCCTCATACTAGAACTACGTCACACGCATACGTTAGGCTTTAGAATCGCACCAATTAGCAAACACGACCTTAACAAGTGACAGCCAATATAAAGGCTACATACTGGGATACATTGTTTCAATTGCTATCCAAGGAGCCCGGTCGATATCGTCAACGCGTCGAAAAGAAAGGTAAGATGGCTCGCAACCTAACATTATCCCCAATATGTAATAATAAATTAGATTACCGAACTAGTTAGAGCAAGTACGAGACTTATAAATCAATTTGAATTAGTTGGAGAGCAATCATAGAAAAACGCCCGTTATTTATTCTGTATACGCACACAATGTAGCCGTCCCGTTTAGCAATACATGAACGGAAAGCCGGCAATCATTTAGATAATTAAAACTGTATACATATCGTCTGAATCGGCATATATGCTAAAGTACGCCCGTCAACCGCTCTATATACAGACACTATGTAACCGTCTCCTTTGGTAATATATGAACGAAAAGCCAGTAAACATCGAATTAAATCAAACTGTGTATATACCTGGTTAAGCGTCACACGTGCTAAAGACCCATTCGGGCACAGTAACTAATAGCCATTCTTAAACTCGCAATCGCCTTGAATGTGACACATTATGTAGCCGTGCATTTTTGTAATACATAAATGAAAAGTCGGCAAACATCTAGATTAATGAAACAGTCTATACGTTTCCTTTTTAAGTGTCACACACATTAAAAACCTATCCGCCCATACTAATCAGTAACTATTCTCATTTTCAAAGCGACTCTATTAAGGCCCGCTAGCGAATATCACAGAAAGTACTTTTAAACCATGCAAGAATAATACCCTTTCGTACATGTATACATTTTGTCTGTAACAATAATACAGCAATTAATCAGATTTCTACATCTTCCTTCGAGTATTACCATTATTATTTTTATTCAAACCGTGTCATTTCCAATCTTTAGGTTATATCATACCTGTGACGCCTCTTCAACAGTGTTTTATTTACCTACAACTTTCTATCAAGACCGGCATGTACAAGAATTCATTAAATACCAGGTAATGCGGCACCACACAGAAATACAATGTATACTCCACATGCAGTTAGATATATATCACGGCTCTTTAACATCATTATACTTCCACTTTTTCTAGGTTTTAACATACATAAGAATCGTTTATACGGAAATAACAAAAGAAATGTCAATGACACACAAATCTTCAATCTAATAAGGTAACCTATCAATGATACCAACAAGTAACTAGGCTGTGCAGCTATATTTCCATATAAATATTAGCTAGTCATGTATTCTTTATTTCCGCCTTAGGTTGCGCTATATTCTTGGATTCACCAGAATGCAACTATAAAAGAATAGCTAGCTCATCTCCAAATTTTCTATTTTTGAGCGAACAAACATCAATTAAGGTATAAATTAACCGGAGAAACCTTAGAATAAAGTTAATGTCTTTAAATACAAATAGCTAACTATTTGCTCCACATTAATAGGTATCCATCAACAAGAAAGATTAATTGCCTACCCACCTGGAAAAAGCCTCCTCCTGAACCTTGAAATACAGGTAGACATCTAATAAATTGCTCTTCATTCTAAAACTAAACTAATGAAGACCTTATATTCCTTCTCTATACTATTCTATTATTCTATCTTTCTATAGAAACCATTACGAACTACTAATAAGCTGAATGTTAAAAAATAGAATGTACTCTGTTAATGTTTTACCTAGATTACGAAGCTAATCATATCCCAGAGATTGCTTGTTTTTGTCTATGATCATACATAATTATAACCATGTGACTGAAGGCATACCTTATATCTATCATCCTGAATTATCAAGTCAGACCTAAGAGATGTTAAACCCAATTAATGAGAGAAATTGTAGAAATTGTAAAAAACAGTGACGAAACATTATTTAGAATCTGTTTATTTGTTTTTTTATTACAGGAATTGTGGCCTTAGTTTTCCTGACGAAGGCGTAAACTACGCCGAAACGCGCGTCGAACTATAAAAATCTGTGCCACTACACTTGTTTATCTTTTATCTTTATGTAACCCGTTATTTATTTTAACATCTGTTATAATTCTTTTATTATGTATAGAATAAAATTGTTTTTAATTGTGAATGTATATAGAACTTCTAATTAAAAAAGAATCACAATCTTATTTTCTGTTTCGTCTCACTGTTTAAACTGGTCTGTCTACAAAAAGGAAAATATTGACTATTGTTGTTTACAAGAATTGCCTAGGTTGTTACTCTACAAATATATTGTACCCTGTCCTAGGAACTTTCAGGGGGTCCTCATTTTCTACACAAAAAAAAAAAAAAAGGAACACCCCAGGGGCACAAGGGAATAAGAGGGGAGGGAGGCTTAGGTGGGGTACAAGAAACTGTTCAAAGATCGGGTCAGGCAAGGAAGATAGAGGGTGGTTTAAATATTATCTCCTGGAATACGGCTGGATTGGCAAGCAAGTTTTACAATCAGGAGTGGAGGGAATATATTACAAAATTCGAGGTAATAGCCCTGCAGGAAACCTGGGTTACCGAAAATAGCATTTTTCATATAGAGGGGTTTAAATGCTTTTTTATTCCAGCCTTAAAACCCAGCTCTGGCAGAGCTATGGGGGGTTTATCTATATATGTGGATTTGAGGGTGCAAGGTAAATGGTCAAATATATTAAGTCCATCCCGCAATGTACAAGCCGTAAGGTTCGAGGGGAAAGGACTTGGCCTGATACTATACAATATATATAATCAGGGTGAGGGTAATGAGGAAAATGGCATTTTGGGAGCATTAGACTGGATATTGAGTAAGGATTATCCATATGCAAATGGAGCAATGCATCCATTTCACATAATTATGGGCGATCTAAATACTCATTTATGCCCTTTCCTGTTTTCAATAAGCTCTGATTGGTCACGCTGTCCCTCTAAAAAAGGTCCCCATTTTGCCCATACACCGGAAGGTAGAGTCCTGAGTAAGCTTTTGATTAGTCACAACATGGAACACACAATGGACATGATGGCCATGGGAAGTGACAGCACCCTCCCCCCGACTTTCAAAGGGAGAGGGTGCTCGTCAATCATTGATTATTTTTTAGTTTCCAGGCCCCTCAAGCGCTGGATCTTAGAGGTTGGAATTGAGTGGAACCCATTTAGTGATCACAATCCTTTAATAATGAAATTGCAGTACCAGGTTTCACCCAGGACATGCACAGTGGGTGGAGGTTTAGTGAAGGCGACAGACCAAGGAAGGCGGCTCAAGTGGGCCAAGATTGAGTGTTCAGCATTCTACAGAGCCCTAATTGAGAAAGGGAAACAGCCCATTGAAGAATGTCTTGACATGACAATTGAGGGACCACAATAATTAAGTGCATTTGGGAGGATTACCAGTCTGGTTGATGGGCTTTTAACAACGCGAACTGCAAAAAGAATCCCAAACCAACCAAGATGGTTCGATAGTGACTGTTCACGGGCCCTTAGAGAACTAAAAAGCAGCCTAAAACAGAAGCCCAGGAATATAGACAGGGTTACTCAGTGCAGAGTAAAATATAAGGCCGAGGTTAAAAGAAGGAAATTAGTTCTTCAGGGGGAAGTGCGGGCCGATCTAAGGGAGGCAGCAGAAAGTAGGGATCTTTCAAAATTTTGGAGCATAATCAATAAACCCTGCTTTCATGATAGCCGCACCCCGGAGGTTGGTGTAAATATCCTCCCGGAGGAGTGGGTCTCACACTTTAAGAGCTTATATAACCATGAGAAGATGATCGTCGCCCCCGAAGAAGTTGTTATCCCGCAGGAACAGTGGGTTGAGTTTACCCTAGCTGAAGTAACCATGGGAATTGAGGGCCTATCAAAAAACAAGGCACCAGGTCCCGATGGGGTGCCACCCGACCTGTTCATTAGTAACGTGGCGTTATGGGCCCCATTAATGACTAGGGTAATAAATGCAGCAATTAGGTTCTGTCTGCCGCGAACCTGGTCGACCGCCACTATTGTTACCATCTTTAAGAAGGGTAACAGGGATAACCCCCAGTGTTACCGGCCCATCTCACTGATTGACGTCTCTGCTAAGATCCTGGGAAGGGTAATCCTTAATAGACTAATTGAATGGACCGAGGATAACAACATCATCTCGGACATTCAATATGGATTTAGATCGGGAAGGTCAACCAGTGATCAATGTCTGAACCTGTACATGTTAGTCGCCAAGTATACCATGACAAGTAATGAATCCATCCATCTAGGGTTCATGGACTTGGCGGCTGCCTTTGATCATGTAAATAGGGACAAACTGTGGTTAATGATGAGCCAACTTGCGATTGAGCAGGGACTGATTACAATTCTTAGGGAGTTACATAGAGACACAACAGCTAGGGTACGCTATAATATTGAAGGGGGCCTCACTGAAGCTTTTGTGTGCTCTAGCGGGGTGAGACAGGGGTGCATACTTGCGCCCTTTTTATTTTCTCTTTATATTAACAACTTAGAGCAGACCCTGATTGCCTTAAACACTGACTGCCCGAGAATTGGCACGCGTCAAATTCCAGTCCTGCTCTATGCAGATGACGCAGTTTTACTAGCTCGTACCCCGAAAAGTTTGCAGATTCTAATAGATGGGTTCGTAAGGTTTATGGGTACTTTAGACCTTTCTGTAAACCTTGGTAAATCATTTGTAATGAGGGCAGGCAAGAAATCCCAGTCCAAGTTTACACACAGAATTGGGACTCACTCATTGGAAAGTGTGCAGATCTTCTCCTATCTAGGGATATTGTTCGATGAAAGGTTAAAATTCACATCCCTGATAGAAGAGAGATGCGGAAAACTAATATCTTCAAATGGTGCAGTGACTAGTTACGGGCGAAGGCTAGGAAGATGGTCCCCAGAACAAGTAATGTATCTGTATAGCTCCATCTGTTTTTCTAAAGCTCTGTATGGAGCAGAAGTCTGGGGCTTCGCAGATACTAAACAACTACAGCGGGAGGAAAATAAAATCTTTCGGTCTATACTAAAAATCCCTCAGAGTACCCCCGCTATCATTGCCCATAGAGAGCTAGGGAGGCCATATATTGAAGACATGGTCAAGTATAGACCCATTTCAGCGTGGCTCAATATTTGGTCAAACCCAGAAGCTAAGATAAGTAGGCTAATATTGAGTGACTGTCTAGGAAGAGAAAAATGGATGAATATACCTTGGTTTAAGTATGTTAAGGCCACCTTGGAGAGTTTGGGTCATTTAGAACTCTTCACAAACCCATTAGTAATCAGAGCGCAGGATAAACCCTTGTTAAAAAGCTTGTTCCTGGCCCAAAGAAACGCTAGTAGAGCGTTGGAAGAAGGGACTAAGGGGTCAGTGAACGCACATAGCCTTATCAAGACTACTGTGGGAATGGAACCCTATCTTTGCCTAATGTATAATGCTCAGGACAGATTTTTAATATCTCGTTTTAGGCTCAATCTTTTATCATATTTATTAGCTGATCCACAAGGCTACACTGTTTCGATTGAGCAGAAGGGTGCCTGCGGCTGCGACAATTTGTCTCCGCAGGACACCCTTCATTTTGTATTTTTTTGTTCTTATTACTCCATTCCAAGGCGAAGTTTTTTAATTAATATTTTGAAAAAGGCCAACCTGACTCAAGCCAAATCAGCGCTAATGTTTTTACAAAGGGCAGCTGATCCATTGACCTTGTGCTGTATATTGAACTTCATTAAAGTAGCATTGAGATTAAGACTAACTAAAGGACAGGTTTAAACTGTGATGCCAAGAAGCTATGTATCTACTATGTGACATGTTCTTTTTCCCCTCATCAAATGTTCTTATGACGTTGATTTAATTGTTTTTAAAAAATTTTTTTTATATTGTGTATATATGCTCTTTTATGGTGTTTTTAACATCCGAATAAAGAACTTTTGATTGATTGACTATGGACCACATAACTGCTTTATTAGCTCGCTCGCTTTGATGCGACCTTCCTAGTTTCCCCCCACCCTCCACCTCTCATTAGCCTGACCTCCCCTTCCCCTCAGTGAATTTACTGTAAATCCCTCACACTACACACCTCCAGCCTCTCCACCTCTAAGCCCTCGTGCTGACCCCTTTTTTTTTCCCCCTTCCCTTGTGTACCTCTCAGCCTCACCATCACTCGGCACCCGTGGCTGACATCCACCTACCCCTAGCACGTTTCGCCTCTTACCGTGCTATACGCATCATCATGGAGCGCGCAGGTTCGCACTCCTATAGCATCACTTATCCCCCTAATCTCACCAAACAATCTGCCAAACGATTTAGGCACAACTTTTTAAAACTTCACCCCGAAACTCTCTTCGCTGATCCTTATTTCTCACCTCACAGTGGGATTACTACCACAGATTTAATTTTCCACACGAAACGAAGAGCTCAATAGAGAAAAGCTTTCCTAGCTTCGCTCTCGATCTCCTCCACGAGGAAAACCTCTCACGGTACAGCTTTCGGTATTTCCCCCTCCCAGCTCTTTCCTGCGACAGCTACTATCACCTTATACAATAATGCTACTATCCTCATCCAAGCCACAGACCATAAGGTAAACCTTTTTGACATCTTCCCCATCATTAATAATATGGTGTCTATGCCCCACTTGGCTACTCAACCCACACCCGCACCAGCACAAAACTGATAACACCGCCCACACTGGCAAACAACACCACCCCTCCTCCTCCTCCGTCCCCCACTCAACTTACTCTTCCCTTCCACACACCGCACGTCACCTCATCCTCCCCACCCTGCAGGCCTGACACCCTCACCCTTAGTCAGGCCCCGACACCACAAGCATCGGTTCCTTCTGGCATCCCCCCCTGAACACCATCAATCCCATCAACACACCACACATCACTGCACCCAACCCTATCACTCCTCAGCCCTTCATGACTGAGATAGCATGCGCCCCCCCCTTAGATTTGGAACCCCCTCTGCTTAAGCCCATTGCCCCCTCCCCTGTAACATCTTATCTCCCATAGATACTTTCTCTACCATTACCTCATCTACGCCCCATATTGCCTCTCCCTACACATCGTCCCCTCAGCACACCCACCCCCCTCCACGTAGATTGTTGGCACATAACTTGACACCCCACCATCTTTTAGAAACCTCGTTTCCGGCAGTGCAAGCCACCATCCCTACTCCTGTCCCTTCTTTTCCCGCACCCACACATCAGCCTACCACTCCCACTATCCATCCACCCCCACAACCCACCCACACTCACGCACAGCAATGCCTCCACCTCCTTGCATACCAGCTACTGCTCACACACCCATCCTTTCCTCAGCGCAGCCATCCACCTCGCCTATATCTGCTCCAGACCCTAGACTAGATGAAATTATGATCGCGCTGCACCAAATTAAAACGGAGCTCCACTCTTTTAAAGTGGTGCTGTCGAGACAATCATGGCGCTCTATTTCCTCTAAAACCTATAACTCAATCGAGCGCACACACCACACTTCTTCCATCTCTAAAACTCCTCCATCCAGTTGGAAAACAGTCTCGTCCCACAACACACGTACACGCCCTATGCGTAGCATCAATCAGCTCTCGGAGAGCGACCTTCTCTCTCTTCTACACTCTTATGATCCTGCTCTGCTCAACCCCTGTATGTCCTCTAAGTTGACCATCCCGACCATCCACCTCAACCCCTTCAGACCTGCTACCTACAACAATAGAGGAGTCAGCGATAACAACCTTAGAAGAATCCCTCTCACTCAGGACTCCTCCCCCTCCCTCATCTCACCCCGTCTTAAATGTATTTTGCTAAACTGTAGATCGGCCTCTAGACATGCAACCGATATAGCTGACCTCATCATGTCACAGGAGCTGGACAGGATAAAGTTAACTGAAATCTGGCTAACAGAATCCTCCACCCCACTCATCGACATCCTAGTCCCACCAGACTATGACATCATTAGATTGGACAGATCGGACAAGATAGGGGGAGGTATAGATTGTATTCATTGTAGCAACCTTACTGTAAATAGAGCCATATCGCCTATTTTCCCCTCGTGTGAATACTTATGCCTGGCCATTAGCTGCAATGGCAAACTAGTATGCTCACTCCACATCATCTATCATCCCCCAGGAGACAACCTCCTCTTCACTGAACACTTCATGGACATGATCTCTACTAACAACGGGCGGCAAAACACTCAAATATTCCTTTGGCGATTTCAATCTCCATTGGAATGACAGCAATGATGCCGCGGTTAACAGCCTCAAAAACTTCCTGGATGATCTAGCCCTCATCCAATCCTGCAACAGCCCGACACACAACAAAGGCTCAACCCTTGATTTTATAATCTTGAAATCTGACGTCAATCAGCTGGACTCGATCCAACCCTGTGATTGGTCGGACCATCATATTATCACCTTCTACATTAAGGAAACTTTAAAATTCAACTCGGCTCATTCTACAAATCCAAAGATCTGGAAAAGAGACCTGAAAAATCTCAACCCTAACTCATTACCCTCCTCCAGCTACAACCTGCTTCAGGACCCTCTAGGTACCTCCAACGTCCATGACCACACCAACCACTACCTCAACGCCATGTCCACGTTAATCAATGAGGTAGCCCCCCTGCAACTTAAGAGAGCTCCCACCAAAGTTTCTAAGCCCTGGTACAACGGTCTTCTTACTGAGGATAGACGGGCCCTCAGATCCCTGGAACGCAATTGGAGATCAGCTCCATCTGCTAATCACCTCAAAGTACTAAGGAAAAAGAGAAATGCTTACTACAAAAAGATCAAGCGCACTAAAGCAGACTTCTTCAGCCACCAATTAGACCAAGCTAAAAATCGTCCCCAAAAACTTTGAGTTAATCAAAACAATCCAAGGACGCACCTCCACGGCTACAAAACTTAGCTCGCCCACAACCCAACTGTGAAGAATTCTCTACCTTCTTTAATCAGAAGATCGACAACATCAAGATGGATCTCCTAAATGACCGATTACCTCACTCTGATCCTCTTACGAAAATCACCACTACCCTCCCTACCCCGCCATGCCAACTCCCCCCTAAGTCTGGCCCAAAAAATGATGCAACATGGTCTTCCTTTGACTCGTACACCGAAGAAACCTTAGGCAGGATTCTCAACGCCTTGAAGCCGGCCAATCACCTCACCGATCCTCTCCCTGCGAATGCTGTCAAAGACCTCGCACCATGGCTTCTTCCACTCTGGACCAAAATCATTAACAGTTCTCTTCAACAAGGCTGCATACCGGACTCCCTCAAAATAGGACAGGTTTCACTAATTCTAAAGAAACCTACAGCCGACCCTACTGACCTTAATAACTATCGTCCTATTTCCAATATTCCCACCCTCGCTAAACTTCTTGAAAAATGTGTACAACGCCAATTGACTAAACACATTGATCACTTTGACCTTCTTGATAAACACCAATCAGGTTTCAGAGCAGGCCACAGCACCGAATCTGCCATGATGCACATTATTGATGATGCGCTACAAATCCTTGACCAGAACGGATCTTGTTTACTCATCCTACTAGACCTATCATCAGCCTTTGATACGGTCAAACACGAGAACCTATTAGATCTCCTGGAACACAGAATGGGTTTATCAGGGTCAGTGTTAAACTGGTTTACCTCTTTCCTCCATAACCGTACTCAAAAATTCAAGGTCAACAACACGCTCTCCAATTCCTCACCAGTAACGTTGGGAGTGCCGCAAGGGTCCTCACTTTCTCCGACACTGTTTGACCTATTCATGGAACCCCTCACCAAAATGCTCCATGATTCCAACGTACATTTTCACATGTACGCTGACGATACACAACTCTACCTCAAGAACAACACCCTAGAAGACATCAATTTGCTGAACTCCACTCTCAGGAATACCCAGTCCTGGCTAGCAGATAACCATCTCAAACTGAACGCTCTAAAAACAGAATTCCTCCTTATAGCCCCACCTGCCAGAGTCCCCTTAATGCAAGACTTGATCAAACAGCTTACCGCACTCAACGTGCAACAAACCATCGTGGACTCTTCGAAATCTCTGGGTATTACTCTTGACAGCAACCTCTCTATGCAAAAACACATTAGCAACGCTACAAAGGGAGCAAACTTCCAGATAAATACTTGGAAGCTGAAACCCTTCCTTTCAGTCGATGACTTCAAGTTGGCAGTACAAGCGCTAGTCATCCCTCGTGTGGATTACGGTAGTGTCTCCCTTTGTGGCCTCCCAAAAGCGACAACTGCGCCCCTAAGAGCCTCAATAAACGCTGCAGCGCGACTCATCACTGGCTCGAAAAGAAGTTCACACATCTCCCCTGACTTAAAAGCCTTGAATTGGCTACCGTTTGAAGCTAGGATCCACCTGAAAATAGCATGCATGACGCATAATGCCTTACATCATAATACTCCGTTACCTCGCACAGAAATTAACGATCTCTGGTGGTCTAAGATCCTCAAGGAGTGCCGTTAACCTATTATTGAAACCTCAAAGGTTCAACAAGAAGAAAATATACAAACGATCCTTCTCGGGGATGGCCCCCAGAATCTGGAACACTCTACCCCCCGAAACCAGACTGAATGCCTCTACCGCATCTTTCAAAAAGGAAGTCAAAGCTATTCTCATGGCAAAATTCACATGAACACAATCCTATACGCACCGACTTATACAGATCCTATATGTTTATGCCCTTCTATTATAATGTGCCAATCACCCCCCTCGCCCTGGACTTTTCGCTTTGGGGATGCTTTCCCGGTATCTACCCTGCTGCTGTTTGTACGATATGTTGTTTATTTGACTGCTACCTGCTTTTATCCTGTTTGCTAAGTCACATTTGTATTAATGTAAAGCGCTCTGATATCCGCAAGGATCTTGTTCGCGCTCTATAAAACTCTCAAAATAAATAGAAAGGACGGTACCGTCTTTGCACTTTTACTAATTTTGATATATCGGGGCTGGTTCACAAAGGAATGTAAGGGTTCGTTGGGTATTCCTACATGCCTTCGTACGGAAGGTACTCTTACATGCCTTCGTACGGAAGCACTCTTACATGCCTTCATACGGAAGCACTCTTACATGCCTTCATACATAAGGTACTCCTACATACCTTCGTACGGAAGGTACTCTTACATGCCTTCGTACGGAAGGTACTCCCACATGCCTTTGTATTTAAGGTACTCCTACATACCTTCGTACGTAAGGTACTCTTACATGCCTTCGTACGGAAGGTACTCTTACATGCCTTAGTACAGCAGGCACTCTTACATGCCTTCGTACGTAAGGTACTCTTACATGCCTTCGTACGGAAGGTACTTTTACATGCCTTCGTACGACAGGTATTCTTACATGCCTTCGTATGGCACATACTCTTACATGCCTTCGTACGTAAGGTACTCCTACATGCCTTTGTACGTTATGTACTCCTACATGCCTTTGTACGGCAGGTACTCTTACATGCCTTCGTACGGCAGGTACTCTTACATGCCTGTGTACGGCAGGTACTCTTACATGCCTTTGTTCGACAGGTACTCATACATGCCTTCATACGTAAGGTATTCCTACATGCCTTCGTACGTAAGGTACTCCTACATACCTTCGTACGTAAGGTACTCCTACATGCCTTCGTATGGCAGGTACTCTTACATGCCTTCGTAAGGTACTCTTACATGCCTTCATACGTAAGGTACTCTTACATGCCTTCGTACGGGAGGTACTCTTACATGCCTTCGTACGGAAGGTACTCTTACATGCCTTCGTACGGAAGGTACTCTTACATGCCTTCGTACGGAAGGTACTCTTACATGCCTTAGTAAGGCAGGTAGTCTTACATGCCTTCGTACGGCAGGTACTCTTACATGCCTTCGTACGGCAGGTACTCTTACATGCCTTCGTACATAAGCTACTCCTACATGCCTTCGTATGTAAGGTACTCTTACATGCATCGTACGTAAGGTACTCTGAAATGCCTTTGTACTGCAGGTACTCTTACATGCCTTCGTACGACAGGTACTCTTACATGCCATCGTACCGTACGTAAGGTACTCTTACATGCCTTTATATGTAAGGTACTCTTACATGCCTCCGTACGTAAGGTACTTTTACATGCCTTCGTGAATCCGCCCTTATGACATGTGCTGAAAAAGAATAACCCGATGAAATAAAACTGCACATATGTAGTTAAGGGTTAAACAATACCACTGGGCTGTCGCCGGGGAAGTTGGGATGCAAAAACACAAGGCAGGTTTATAAAGCAGCCCTTGGACCTGTAACAGCATCATATGCGCACCAGCACTAAACGGGTTCTTAAATTGGAAGGGATGACAGAGTGCATAGGTACTCACCCAGGGTAAACCAGGGTCTGAAACTGCAGGCATAGGTTTTTTTTTACTGACCCTCTTGGTTTCTGATAAAGAGGAAAGGGGTCACCCTGGGAACCTGGATAATACATATATAGTACAGAACAAGGCTCCCTGGGAGAGAGCTTATAGCCTATGCCCCCTTGGCATTTTTTTCACAAGGAAAATTACATAAACAATCTGTTGTATGTTAAACCCATGGGGCCATATTTATGACCCGGTTTGCATCGCTCTTGCACCACGCAACATGGTGCAAGAGCGACGCAAACCTCAAGTCCGATTTTGAAGCCTCTTTGCATGCCTTTCAGTGGCATAAAAAAATCTGGAGTGACGCAACACAAATTGCTCTGTTGCATTACTCTACCCTGGGAGGGCGTTCAGTGGTTGTTGTGTGGGTGTTCTCACACAACCCCCATAGTTTTTGACCCATTCCCAGATTTACAAGGCCTTGTAATCCTGGGAATGCGCCCAAAAGATATGCCTCCCCAGGTGATGCGTAACAAGGAGTAATATCTTTATTTCTCCTTGTTACTTCCTCTTTCTATGTGTGCATTCTGCAGAACACATAGAAGGAGGAAAAAGCCTCTCAGGATTGTTTTTGTGCAGAAAGGTTCAATATAGGGCTCAAAAGAAAAGTGGTTCATGACAAAAAGTGAATACTTTGATGATTGCCAAATCTTCTTCTGGACACACCCTTAGGGTAAGTTGACTGCTCCTCTTGTCATTGTTGATCCTTACCCAGTGTAATTAGTTTGTAACTGGTTTTCTCTCTTTTGGATTTTATGGACTATATGTTGCTACCCTTGTTCTTCTGTTCTGATGAAGACCCCATAGCAATCAATGTAAGGGGTCAAAATGTCAACGCAGTTCACTGTTTTTTGTCATCAAGTTGTTCTCCTGCACAGCAAATTTCATGTATATGAGTTCTGTGCTTGTAGAAACGTATCATTTGTCAACAGTCAGCAGTCTAGCTGTTCCCTGGCTCTACTTAAACACATGCTTTGCCCTACGCGCAGTGGATGCGCGCTACAGAGTAAGGCTAACGCTGTTGCTTCAACCCTCATTACTCATTGCTCACAAAAGTTCAATGCTTTTAAATCCTTTTATGCTTTTATTCCCTCAATAGTGATAATAGGTGTATTTGGTTTTAAATCATTTTAAATACTGCATGGACACTTTACTCTGCAACATCTCCTTCTACCAGACGCTTCCACTGACCTGACCCTTTTCCCAGCTTCCCGCTCGCTTGCTCCCACCGGCTGAATTCTGCCTCTCCTCCCCGGTATACCACAGGTTTCACCCTATTGCGTAGAGGGAGTTGCGGTGGTGTTCTCCTTACTTCATCCACTTCCGGGCAGGGAGGGAGTCCAGGGTTATCAGTCTAGCTGTTCCCTGGATCTACTTAAACACATGCTTTGCCCTACGCGCAGCTGACGTACCGCCGGCGCCAGGACCCCTGCTCCTTTTTAACTCAGACGACAGCCAAAGCTCTAAATACACTAGCACAGAGCTAACAGCACTAAGAGGGGTCAGCACCTCCAGATGGACTAGCAAGGTTCCTCCGTTGCTGGAAGGACCTTTTGATTGCAGTAGCTGCCAATTCAACAGTCTAGGATTACCACTGGCAAATCCCATGACTGACACCACTGATAAGGAATACCCTCAGGTGATTTCAAATGCTCACCTACTCCCCATTAACGGTCCCTCCTGCAATCCATATCGGGACTGGCATCGCTTCCTGGTGAATGTCAGATCTCTACCGAAACATGCCTTCAAAATCTGGGACCTGCTTTCATCAGGACTTACAGATATCTGCTTCCTAACAGAAACTTGGCTAAAACCTAGCTCCACCCCTGCCATCACGGTGGCTATTCCCGATGGCTACCAAATTCAATAATGCGACAGGCAATCTACGATGGGTGGAGGCATAGCTATAGTACACAAGGACTCTATCGAGGTCACTACTATAGAACATAGCAGTGACAAACTTGAAATCCTGAGATTCAGAATCGAATCCCAATCCCACCACTGATGGAAAGGCGCACTTGTCTATCGGCCGCCTGGCCCCGCCCTGAACTTCTCGCTACAGCTCATGGAGCTTATTGCCCCTCACATTCTCTACACCAACCATTTTATACTACTTGGAGACTTTAACGTCCATAGCGAAGTCTCCTCTAATGCAGACGCTACAGCGCTCCTGACGGATTTAGCCACTTTAGGACTGGAGCAGATTAATACTGGCCCCACCCATTTGGCAGGACAATACTTTAGACTTCATCCTGACTACCTCCCAAAATATCTGCTGTGAGGCCCCCTGCCCACTAATTTGAACTGAGCACTCTCTACTTAGCTTTCACATAAAAGATGTAAGGGTCAACTCCACTCCTATTATATCCTCCCACAGATTGAGAAGACAATGGCGTAAAATCATGCCTGACCACTTCGCGAATGCCCTACCCACCAATATTAATTTGACTTAAAAAAACATTGAGGAGGACTTGGCCAACTATAACAATCTAGTTAACACTACATTAGACCAACTGGCCCCACAAAAACCCTACCCTACCAAATCCGGCAGAACACAAGTGACATGGTTCTCTCCCAATCTACGGAAAGAAAAAAGCCAATGCAAAAAGCTAGAAAGACATTGGCGTCTTTCCCATGACACAATTGATAAAGAAGCCTGCAAGAGCCTTCTGGCCCTATACCATAAAAATCTAAAGAAGGCACGCAAAACCCACATCAAATCACAACTGAACCAGGCAGGAAAATTCTCTAAAGAACTCTACCACATTCTTAACTCTTTCACGAACCCTAAAGCATGTCATAACGACGTAACCCCAACACAAGACCTTTGTGACAAGCTGGCTAATCACTTTACTCAGAAGATTGAGAGCATTTACGACAGTATCACCAAAGATAAGGACCCTCAGAAAGATACCACCACCCTCTACCCCTCACACTCCGACATTGCACATTCCTTGGACTGCTTTCTCCCACTTACAACTGACAGAGTGGAGTCCCTAATGAAAACAGTAAAATCAGGCTACCCTCACGATATCCTACCTGCTAAGGTATCCTCGCTACTTCACAAACAGTTGGCACCCATGATCTGCACCATTCTCAACACCTCCCTGATCAAGGGCAAATTACCTTCCAAATGGAAGGCTGCCCAAATAATTCCCATTAGAAAGAAACCTAATGCTCCTCCGGAAGATTTGTCAAACTACCATCTCATCTCTCTGCTACCATATCGGAGTACACTTTTGGAGAAACATGTTAATAAATACCTCTCAGACCATATGGAAGTAACAGGATGCTTTGACCCCTCGCAGTCCAGTTTTCGTCCCAAATTCAGTACGGAGTCAGCATTTATTGAAGTCACGGATAACCTTAGGCACTTCCTGGATAATGGACAGGCAGCACTATTGGTGCTGCTGGATCTGTCAGCAGCATTTGACACGATATCCCATTCCATCTTATTAACTAGATTAAGAAACGTTGGTATCCAAAATCTTGCCTTTCAATGGCTGTCAAACTTCCTAAACCATCTTACCCAAACTGTCAATCTCGGCACCTTCCACTCCCTAAAGTCAGAGTTGACTAAAGGTGTGCCCCAGGGATCCTGCCTTAGTCCCACATTGTTTAACATTTATGTGGATCCTCTTGCAGATCTACTTAGGAAGCTGGGCTTCATCCCAATTTCATACGCTGATGATACCCAGCTCCAAATGGTTTTCGACAAAAACTCCATCAATACTCAATCTGCCTTCTCTGAAGGTATGACAGCCATTTCGGACTGGATGAGGAACAACTTCCTTCTGCTAAATGCTCGTAAAAACTGAAATTATGCTCTTTGGAGAGGCACCCCTACTGTGGTCCCCAGAATGGTGGCCCACTAACCTAGGTCCTGCACCGATCCTGAAAACATCGGTGAAAAACCTAGGAGTACATCAAGACCAGAAACTCACTATGAAAGAGCAAATCGCAACCACAGTGAGCTCTTGTTTCCACAAGTCTTTTGAAGAAGGTTTTTCCTTTCCTCCCTATGACAGTCCGGAAAACACTCCTTCAGGCACTACTAATAAGTTGTCTTGACAATTGCAATGCCCTTTTGATCTCAGCTAATGAATCCTCTCTTAACAAACTCCAGCTGGTCCAAAACACAGCGACCCGCCTAGTCTCTAATTCTCCTGCCAGGACCGCCTCCTTGCCTCTTCTCCTGGGACTACACTGGCTGCCCATCTGCAAGCGGATCCGTTTTTAAAATCTGCTGCATAGTACACAAGGCACTACAAAGCAACGCCCTTAGCCATCTCGCCGACAGACTCATACGTTACCAACCTTCCAGAACACTCCGATCGGGCTCTAAATTGCTCCTCACGGTACCTTGTGTAAAGAAATCCCATATAGGTGGGAAAGCCTATCATTTGGCCCCCTCCTACTGGAATCAACTTCCTTTACACCCCCGCGAATGAACAAACTATTCTTAAAACCGAACTCTTCTGAACCCCTCTGTTGACTCTGTAGCACTTCCGTAGCACGGAGATACCCCTTTGGGGGGGGGATTCGGGCACTAAAGACAAATAAATAAAATAAACAGTGGGAAATCTGTTGTTTAGATCCTTTGTGCATATATGATTCACTTTTTGTTACTAACTTCTTGCACCACACCATTTTGTTCAGGAGCGCCTATTTTGATATTCATGTTGGCAAGACAGTAAAAACTATGAAATTCACATACACATAGTGTATGTAGTTTTCCTTGTGAAAAAATTGCCAAGAGATCATAGGCTGCAAGCTCTCTCTAAGGGAGCCCTGTTCTGTACTATTCATGTTGGTTTATGAACATGACAAGCCTAGGCATCCACTTAGAGTAGAAATTCCTTAAAGCAAGACAGAAACACAGAAAAAACAACCTGTGACAGTAATATGAAACGTAATTAGGTGAGGGAATGCACAGCGCACCCGAGCTGGCATTTCAATGAAATCAAAGTGTTCCCTCTGATTTATTTACGATACATGAAAGTCTGTAAATGCCTGTGATTTATTTTCTTATTTAAAGCAGGTTCTGATGTCAAAAGTCGCTTGTAATGAGAAAATGATGCGATTAGCCCCATGTAACTACAGGCGAGTAGTGACACAGTAACGCAGATAGGGGCGCAGTGTGCTTTGAAAGAGGGCGCAGTGTGCTTTGAAAGGCTTCGCTGTAATAACTGCATTTCCAGTCCTAAAGCCACTTCTGTCCAGTCCTATTTCCAATGTTGCACAGAACCTGTCAGAAAACGAGCTGTGAAAGGAGAATCTCGTTGTCAACTGGCTGAACACATGAAGAACAGCTCGGAGTTACCGCTTTTAATATAAAAGAATAAGTGCTCAGTGGGTAAATGCACCTGTTGCCGGTACGTTTGCACAGTAGCTCTGCCCACAGAGCACTCGTACTCCCGTCTTACTCACAGGCAACACTGGTCTAGCAGCTTAGTTGCTGCCTTATTTATTTTTGTAACACAGATTATCAACAGTTCACAAAGCAACATTGAAACAAGTATACGCACACAAGAAAATAAAACAGTCCATTCGATCACAGGAGAAATTCCGAGCATAGTGTTATATGCAATTGGAATTCATATAATGAGACAATTTCAATACTGCAGCATATCCCTTTAATTCAGCGTAGTAGCCCATTATAACACTACTTGAAACGTACATCCTCGTCGCCAGTGAAACACAGTACACGTGCAAGGTTGAATGGCTTTATGTTTATTTACACAGAGAAAAAAGTGTACAACAGCGAAGTAGGTGGACTGGCCGCATTGGACTCCATGCGGTTGGAGCTTGAGTAAATACCATGATATCATATTATGTAATAACATTCTAAAGCATAGCTCCCACCCAAAACAGTGAACAAAGCTCCTACTCACTATACCACTCCCTTTTCCTAAATAATGAAAGAATAATAAGCATAATAACATAAATAAAAACAAGATATGATACGTCACAAAGTTACATGCCTGGGAAGAAACAATGCACACAACGGCATGATCACAGTGCCGCATAAAAGTCATGTCAGATGGCCCCTTTCTAACTGTCTTTTCCACTCACCTTTCCATGCGTTCACAACATGAAACTTTCGCACCTACACACACGTTTCCTCATCCTCTCCTTTTTCTGTCCTCCATTTTCAGGATATGCGCAGGCACACATTCTTTTCCACTCCCACCACTTGCATAAGCTTAGAACAGGGTTCCCCAAACTCGATCCTGGAAGGCCGGATGCATGCCAGATTTTTAAGATAACTACATTTTTCTAAACGGGGATATGATAAAAATCTGGCATGGATCAGGCCCTCCAGGATGGACTTTGGAGAGCTGTGGCTTAGAACATTGAGCCAACCCCTTCTTGATCATGGGTCCCAGTCTTACACTCATCCAATGACCGGCTACATACTCATCCTTTATACTATTCTTTCCACAAATAGGACCCGTGTCTCTTTTCCTTTCCTTTGTGGACCCTACTGACATCCAACTCTAAGCTCAGAAGAGAAATCCCTACCCATCTTCAACCCATAAGGAGAAACACACATTACCACATTGGGTGTAATGCAGTAGCCGCAAACCAATTTCACCATTGTCTCTTTCTGGTCTCCAACTTCATGAATCGCAAAACGTAATCTGTAGTTTATGACCTTAGTCTATCTTTCCACCAGCCTGTTTGTCTGGCAGTAATAAATATAGGTTCTGGTTTGGCACATTCCAACCTACTCAAAAGCTGTTAATTTCTATCAAAACCAGTTGTACCCAATTAGTAGACACTACTTCCAAAGGAACCCTGTTCATAAACTCTTAAATAAACACAACATACGTTACAAACGTACCCTCCGGGTACCAGGAAAAAATAATCGCATACATCCAGGAAAATGAATCCACTATCACCAGATGCATTTTTCCCAGCCTTTAGAAGGTTGAGGGTCTCCTGAAACTAATACATCACCCTTTTCTGTGACTTGTCACTCCATGCACATGCCAAACAGTGCTTCGCCCTATGCTAGACATCCCTGTTGAGATCCGGCCACCAAAAATCTGCCCTGATCCTTTTCTTCATAGCACTGATTCCATCTAGTCCTTCATGCACCATGTCATACATTCTTCCTTTCTGTACCACCAATGAGTCCTTCCTTTCCAAAACATCCTCCTACCATGATAACACTGTAGCCACATTCAAGAGATCTTTCTCATCTCATCTCTCAGGACACCTTTCTCAGGCCACCATGTTATCTGTAGCTCCCAGTGTTTTGCAGCATCATGTCATCATCCACAGCCTTAAGCCACAGATCACGTAAAATACACTTCTGTATAGAGTCATGCACCTCTGCCACAATACTCTCCACCTCCACTTAACAATCCGTTTTATCAGGTAAGGGTAAGAAGGACAGACACTCTGCTACAATGTATTTTGACCCTGGCACATATTCCATTTTAAAGGTGTACTCCTGCAGTCTGGGAAGCCATTTTGCCATTCAAGGATTTGCCTTTCCCTCCTTCCTTGAAGGGCGCAGATCCACCAGCAGCATGTGGTGAGTTGTCCATTTAAATCCCTAAACATACGACCTGAAACAGATGATTTCTCACAATCCCCTAATGTTTTTTGTTGTTTTGTTTTACAGAATACTTAGATTGTGCATCTTTGAGTACCCTGGACGCACAAGCCACGTGACCTCTTAACCCTCCCTTAGCGTTGCTGCAAAAAATGGATTATTATATGCAGTGGGTGACTACCAACCTCATGGAACGATCACGAACCTTGTCAGGATGAACCCTCAAAGTCACTAAATTAACCTGAGCTCCTCCCCACGGTAGCTATGGCACAGGGCAGACAGGCTTAACATAGGGCAGAGGTCTTCAAACTGTGGGGCGCGCCCCCCTGGGGGGCTGTGGATGTGTACCCAGGGGGGAGCAAATGGGTCTGCAATTACTTGTAAATGAAGATAGCCTGGAAGAGTGAAATGCAACTTACTAGGCTGTCTTCATTTACATGCAGAAGTTAAAGCCCATAAAAATGTGTGAGGACGGTACTACTCAGTGGGCAGGGTCAGTGAATGTGAAGACTGGGTCAAAGACATGGCTAAAAAGAAGGAACAAATCATCATTTTATTGTTTTTTTTCCACCTTCGGGTAACGGTATATAAAAACATGCACACACCTCAAATGAAAAAAAAATGCAAGTTAAACTAATCAAAGGGAAATATACTCTTTTACCTTATACAACCTCAGTTGGCTAATGTGGTCACTACAGATGTCTTTATGTATGACCAGAGAGATACAGAATTAAATCCTGATTCGTGCAGTGAGGAATAGTGACTTGCTTATTGTGAGAAGTTGGCCTGGCATATGCTGGTCACTAGTTATAGTGGCCACCTTGCACCAGTCCAATTCAACTCTTTTGTTAGATAGGTTTAAGATAACCTTTTAAAGAAAGCTATCCTAGTGGTAGCTGTGGAGAGCAGCCTTCAGGCTAAGTCTCAGAGGAATGTAAAGCAGCTTGTTTTACCTTATAATCTCTTGAATTACCAAATGAAAGGACACCACACAGGTATATATATAAAATATATATGTATTTATTTCTAGACACACTCTACTAATCTCTTTATGAGATTAGAAGTCAGGAACATATGCACAAATCAATGTTTCACAACAAATTAAGCACTTATATGGATGGGGCCCTAGGGGCGTACCAGACCATATACTAAAAAAGAGGTTTAGGAATGTCGACTTGCAAGGGGACAAGGTCTAGGGCCTGTAGAATTGCTGGGGCCTCACTAATCCACCCTAGGCAGGTAAGTAAAGGACCCATGGGAGACGCGTGCAGTGTGAGAACACAGCCGCGGGTTCCCTATTGATTTCAATGCAGCAAGTCGCGGTTGGATTTTTAAAGTTTTAGGGTACTTTGGGAGAGTCTACAAGCAAGCCACTTACAAGGTAAGTACTTCGAAGGGCCAACACTCACAGGAGCACCGGAGTGCATGAGTTACCTCACCCAGGGAAGCCAGGTGCATAGGTGTCTTTTGGTGTCGGGTAGCGGAGTCGTTTTCAATGGAAGCCGAAGAAGATTTGCTGCTTGTGAAGACCGGAGAAGTGTCCGGTGGAATCCAAGGCTGGATTCAGAAGAAGGAAGACCTGAAAGCAGAAGGGACAGTGTTCACAGCCACTTGCCAGTGACCTGGGGCCAGGAAGATGGATGCCCACGGAAGTCTGGTGATTTCAGGTGATTCACGGGCGTCTTGACTCTTCATCCACGAGGTCCAGGAGGTGTCAACAATGACCAGGAGCTGGATTTGGAGTGTCCCACGAAGTCTGCAGCTTACTGAGGTGTCGACAACCGGATTGGAGCCAACAAGCCTTGGCAACAGCAAGTCTCGTGGAATATGAAGAAAGTCAGCGATGCAGACCAGCAAGGTCTGAGGGACTCACCCAGCAAGGGTAAGTCAGGGCAGGCCTGGAGAAACCAGGGGAACCCTTTGGTTCAATGAAAAAGTCTTCAGGGGACCCACAATCCCACCGGCAAGGGATCGCGAAGACGCCTCAGGAGGATTCGCTTCACAGGAGCCCACGGTCACTCGGGACGAGGTAGGCCTCTGATTTTCGAGGGAAATCTTGCTGGAGGCTTGGACCACACGTGGTCCAATGCACAAGTTTGTAGAATGTCGTGAAGGGGTTGCACTCGACAATAGTGCATGGTACCCAGGTATTGCTGTTCCTCGTCACTCGTGGGGTCCACTCGCCTTTTGCTGGGGGCTCACAATGGCCTTTGAGAAGTCAGGAAATCCACTTCCGGGGCTGCAGGGACTTCGGACTCCGGCGGGAGCGGGAAAGTTTGCGACAGCTGATTCAAAGTTTTGGTGCCTGCCAAGCAGGGGAGTCACTCCGTGACTCCAAGGGAGATTCTACAGTCTTCCAAAGGTAGTGGAACGTCGAAGGTCCAGGATTCGTCTTGTAGAGCGTCGTCCAGGGATATCTAGTTTGCAATGGCAAGTTTCCCTATCTTATACTAAAGGAAAGGGAGGGACTAGCTCTATGACCACTCCTCTGGGAGGGTCAGGGGAGTGGGTGGTTACACCCACTTCCCTTTGTCCAGTTTTGCGCCAGAGCAGGGGCAGGTAGCCCTTGAACTGGTTTGAGCTGGCATATGCACAGAGGAGCCTACTGCTCCCCCAGTGCAGGACTTCAAAGTACTCTAGGAGTGCACCCACCCAGCCCCAATACACTAAATCCTGTCTGGAAGGTGGTTACACCTCCCTGTGACAGGATGCCTATTGTTGGGCCTCCTCCACTGCGAGTCTCAGTCAGCAGCAGGAGGGCAGCCCAGTGTCTGTGCTGGTGGAATCAATTTTGTGATGCCAGGCTCTTTCAGATTTCTACCGTGTTTCCACAGTAGGTACATGTCTATCCCTCTAGAAGGGTGGGATCATACTCCCACACCAGTTACTGGTGTGGGGGTATGATTCCAAGGCGTTTGACACCAAACACGACATATTTTGATGCAGCCATCCCAAAGTTAGCATTTACCGCTAGGTTATAATGCACTTAAGAGTATATGGTTTAACTGCATCCACAAACAGCCACAGAGAATAGACTCTGAGGACTACAGAGGGGCCCTGCTCAGGCAGAGGCACCCCCTCACATGGAAAACCAAGCACCCTGCCCTCAGGATTGTTAGGGCCTGCCTTAGGGGTGACTGATAGGTTTATGTGTGTGTGTAAGGTGAGATATAGGGAACCTATACCTCAGTGAGGAGTGCTAACACTACCTCACCCAGGCTGTAGTAGCAGGCCTGTGGTGTCAGATTTAGTTTGCTTCCCAGGGGTGGCATAATACATGCTTCAGCCCCTGGTAGGCCTGTGAAGTACCTATGCCCTTGGTACCTAAGGTACCATATACCAGGGGCTCATAAGGTACCACAGTATCCAATCACTAGTGCATCTAATATGCACTCCAAGTTGTTTAGAGAGAACAGAGAGGCTGGGGCCCTGATTAGCAGGGACCCAGCCAGACTATAGCCAGAAACCAGAGTAAACATCAGAAAAAAAGTGGGGGCAACACAAGTGCAGATCCTACTCTCCTACATTTATATTGCCACGAGGTCCCAGTATGTGACAGAAAGCACTGTGAATGTCATTATTTCTAAAATTGTATTAGACTGTATAAAACGGGCTGTTGCAAAATACTGTTTAAGATAAAACAAGTGCTTTAAAATGATAAATTTTTTGTGATAAGCATTCAGACTATATCTAGTGTAGATATTTATATCTGTCCATTAAAAGGGTGCACTCCTTTTAACGGGTACATATATTACCTCTCCATTAACTAAAAGCTACACAGGTTCAAAGCAGCCTTTATATTTGGTGATTTACCATTGCACAGATTTGTATTTCTTTCAGGTAGCAGGCGCCTTGATGAGAAGGCCTGTTTCTTCTTTAGTTCTCTATTATCTGTTTCACAGCACAGGAGACTCCCCCCCCTTTCTTCCCTACCCTCTGTGAGTGGGCACTGGACCCCAGCTATGGCAGTCTTGCTATGAAAAAGAACATGGGGTGCATTTTCCTTGCTAGCATCAGTGTGCAGGTTACCATTGTTGTACACAGAACAGCGCCCAACAGGGCGGGGGGTGCTAAATTAGCTTTTGTGTTGTTTTTCACAAATAGTGGCAGAAAGCCTGCTTTGGGCATCTGGCTTCAAAGTAACGGCCCTGTTGATTGGGCAGAGTAGACAGCCTACTTCGCAGAGCTGTAGGTATCACTGGTGCTGCAGTTGCACTAGAGGCCCAGGGCATACTTGCTGTGCCAGTGTATCTTTGGGCTAAGGAGCAATGGCCCAAGGCAGGGGAAAATGAAGCAGAGGATACACCTGGATTTGGGCATCAGAGAGATGAGATGGAGAGGGACGCTGAGAGATGGGAGGGAGAGGGATGATGAGAGATGGGAGGGAGAGGGATGATGAGCGATGGGCGGGAGAGGGATGATGAGCGATGGGAGGGAGAGGGATGATGAGCGATGGGCGGGAGAGGGATGATGAGAGATGGGAGGGAGAGGGATGATGAGCGATGGGAGGGATAGGGATGATGAGCGATGGGAGGGAGAGGGACGCTGAGAGATGGGAGGAAGAGGAACAATGAGAGATTGGAGGGAGAGGGATGATGAGCGATGGGAGTGAGGGGGACGCTGAGAGATGGGAGGGAGAGGGATGATGAGAGATGGGAGGGAGAGGGATGATGAGAGATGGGAGGGAGAGGGATGATGAGCGATGGGAGGGAGAGGGATGATGAGCGATGGGAGGGAGAGGGATGATGAGAGATGGCAGGGAGGGGGATGATGAGCGATGGGAGGGATGAAGAGAGATGGGAGCCCATGTTAACAAGCGTCAGAGGCGAAAGCAAGGCAGTAGTTATCCTTGGTGAAACAGGTGCAGTGACACTTTTTCCCAGGGAGCTACTGCATCACAATTATGAATGCTTTACAATGATAAGTGGGCATGGGGGGTCATTTTCCTTGCTAGCATTAGGACAGATGGCGCCCTTGGCGCAAAAAGGG
Source organism: Triturus cristatus (assembly GCF_964204655.1). NCBI lineage: Eukaryota > Metazoa > Chordata > Amphibia > Caudata > Salamandridae > Triturus > Triturus cristatus. The sequence continues at coordinate 1,415,385 of NW_028187635.1, read as the reverse complement.
GGGCAACAAGCAGTAGGTCATTTTCTTTCAGAAAGAGACCGTACTTGTTTCGAGATTGAAGTGATGGTCCGACATGGTGGGGAATGGTGAAAGAAGAGGAGATAGCTTGCTTCTCAGGGCAACAGAAATCAATAGTGCAGCAGGTGGAGTGCATTGGCGCCCACAGCACCCCAATTATGGGCATTAGTGTTTTTGGTCAATTCTGTTATTGTTTGAATCTGTTGCTCTTTTATAAATCCCACATTTAGTATGACTTACGAGCTACAGAAAAGCACTCTGGAAATGATCTCATGATCCCTCCCATTGTGATCACCCCCCCCCCTCACCTCATAAATCCTTGCCATATAGGTTTTGTGGGGAGCAACTTCAAAACAATATTGCTTAGGGGGGGCTCAAAGCAAAAAAGTTTGAATAATTCTGACTTAGGGCAATGTGTACAGTATTTATGCATTACCAAAGCAGTAATTAAGTCAAAATGCAAAACAAAAACACTACCAAACCAAATTAGGAAAATTGAGTAAAATGTAACAAACAAAAATAAACCAAAATGACAAGAATTCAATAAGGAGAACCGCAAATATACATTTTTAGGTTTAAGGTGGAATCATGGCAAGAAGCATAAAGTTCCAATGATAGTCAGTTGTTGCCGTAGACATGGATCTAGGTGCAATTTGATGCTGGCCGCAATGGAGCGTGGTCAGATACATCAACCAGGTTCATCCTGGTCATAGATTTTACCTTCTGACGTTGGTCCTTTAAGTCTCAATCAACCACAGAAGTCCACTTCTAAAGCCCACCAGTACCTTGAGGGAGGCACTTAGAGACCAAGCAGCAAGCTTCAGGCCAGACCCAGTTGCTACTGGTCAGCAGGGCAGTTACAGGAAAAGGCATCATGTAGTTTGTTGTGTCACTGTAGCTTTAACAGTTTAGCCTTTTGACACTTGGAGTCCGCTTTTTTGTCCTGGGTACAAGAGAGAGCAGGTCCAGTCCTTCGGAATGCTACTCATGTCGCAGACAGCAATTTCAGTCCTCTTCTGTTCTTCTACAGTTCCAGAAAGTGTTCTGAAGTGGGTGCCTGGAAATGTCACATTTATGCCTAGCTGGAGTTAGCTAGTGGGTGGTAATGACTCCTGGGCATACCCTAGCCAAAAGAGTAAAGGTTTCCAGGGTCCTTCCTACCGACTTTGGGCATTTGCATGATGGTTAAAGTCTGTGGTCACACTAAATTTGAGCTCTGAGTGCATGGTGTGTGGGGAAGGTGTATTATGGTAATCCTATTGTCCTCCCACATGTAACACTAAAATTCAGTTTGAGGCACCCACTATACCCCCAATAAACGTAGACAGAAGTCTGGTAGGACAAAAGCAGGGTTTGAACCAGAAAGTGGATACACAAGAATAGTTTTGCCAACCCGTTTTTGGCAGACGAGCAACTAGCATTTAGCACTGTTCCAAGGGGACACTACACATGCACACTAACCTGTTGGTTCATCTACTTTTCTCCATTGGATTCTCAATTCCAGGCAAGACCCCTGCTGGCTCCAAGAGTATCTCTTGCAAGGGTGATGGGTGAGGGAATAGTACATCAGAATGTGAATGCGTTGTCTCCCGTAGGAGTAACGTCCTTTATGCAGCACTCCGTTGTTGTCAAAATTCAAATAACGGTGATCCAGTTAATAATGAATTCTTTCGCAAGGTGTTCTTTAATTCAAATTGTGAACAATTTCTTTGACATTCATACTATTTCTAGCATAGTATAACCCATGTAGATTGTCGACAAATTCAAAATCAAGTTCAAAGTATTTCAGCCCTATGCATTTCGGGCGAACCCTTCTTCAGGGGACTTAATAAACATTATGTTCAAGTAATCAGGTACAACACAGATTTCATCAAAAAATTGTCAAAACATATTACGCTAGCTCCCATTTTGTTATTAAAATGAAGTACATTAGTTTGTGAGCGGAAGAGTGCCGGACTATGAAGATGTGAAATTCATGCTATAAGGTGATAGCAAACTTGTTTGTGCGGGAACACTGTCATAGAGAAAACGTGAATTGTGACTGAAACGACGTGAATTTCGAGAATGAAACGAAACTCATGTTTGAGCGTGATTAATGCAATTAATGCTGTGAGGTGATGGATTTGTGCGGGAACGCTGTCAAAGAGAGAACGTGAATTGTGACTGAAACGGCGTGAATTTCGGGGATAAAATAAAACTCCTGTTTAAACGTGATTAATATAAACTAAAAAGCGCATGGGTGTTGTAAGTGATACCATGATTATCGAGTAAATCAAAAACCGGGATCAGACTGACCTGTCGAAAGATAAGCGTCAATTTCTATTGGTCTGTCATGGCGAACCATGAGTGTTAGGAAGATTGTCTACAAAAAGGGAGGTAATGCTGATTAGTACAAGGGTACAACAACAGTCTTACGAAGCTGTACAAACCGTGAAAACGGTTGTTAGAGGTCTTACCGCGATGGGATGTCAGTCGAGTAGCATGGTTGAATCGAGCGTTCGAAGTCCGGAAGTGTTTACTTCCTTGTATATTCGCGGTGTCGTGAATCACTCATCACGTGATTGTAGAAAGTGAAAAAAGACTGTGTCGTCGTGAATGTAACAATATCTGTCCGAACGATAGTGTGGTTGACGAAAAACATGTATTAAATTAAACTGTAATAGTCAATGTGTTGACCTATTACATACTTTAAGATTTGGTGGTAATTATATTACCAGAATTATTCTCGAGGAATGAAAATGCCTGTGTGTCAATAAAGTTTTGAATGATGGAAAAAAAAGAAGAAATGGTAAATGTATCACCTGTGTGTGGATGTGTGACATCTACAACACCAGGGTGTGTATAATAGGTATTTGAAGGTCTATGGAGGTGCTACGGGACGATGATGACGTTCCGTATCCGATAAATAAAATACAAAAAACGTTAACAGTAAATGCATTGGTGGCGTAATCTATACGTTATTATCGAATTTCGTATTGTCAAAACAACGCAAATATAATGTGGTCAAAGCAAAATGTATGGAGCGTGAAAAAACATCTGGTGAGGAAAGTGCTTGTGTTTTAAAACCTGTAACATTTGTACCAAGCTGACCTGTGTCAGTAATGGTGTTTACGTTTTACAAAACAGTATGCTTGAAATCATAGTCTCTTTACAAAAAACAGTGTAATTCGAAACGTTCATTTAAACCTTTCGGTTGAAGCGTATTCAAATGCGTCATCCAAAATATTTCTCTTCTCAGAAGGTGTTGAGAATTGTCTCTTCCAGGGAGGATAGGTACCTGTTCTAGTATACAAAAACGTAATTGACTGGGATTATGATGATGCTCAGTGAAATGTAAAGCAACTGTAGATTTGATGTTCTTAAGTCTAATATTGCTTTTATGTTCAATGATCCTGGTTTTTAGTTTTCTTTGTGTTTTCCCCACATAAGGTAGGCCACACGGGCATTTCAGTAAGTATATCACATTGCTGCTGTCGCATGTGCCTGATACTCGTAGTTTAATTTTTGTTCCTTGTGTGGGATGCAATATCTCACTGCCCTGAATTATGGCGTTGCAATTACTACAATTGTGACACGGAATAGTTCCTCGGTATTTAACTGTGGTAACTTCCTCTTTGGGTCTGAGCAATTCCTTAAGATTACGAGTGCGATTATACGCAAATCTGGGAATGTTGTTAAATATTCCTCTGAAATCTTCTTCTTGCGTGAGTAGTGGCCAGTGTTTCAAAATGATTTTCTTAATACTGAAACTTCTGGTGGAGAATTTGGAGATAAATACTGATCTTTGTGATTCGTTTTTAGGTTGAGTTGTCAGTAACTGTTTGCGTTCAAGTTTCCGGACTCTTTCCTGTGCTAGATTTAAAATGGTTTCGGGATATCCTCTTTGTCTGAATTTCTGGATTGTAGATGTTTTGGATTGATTGTAATAATCTGAATTGGAAGAAATTCTTTTGAGGCGTAGTAGTTGTGAAAATGGTAGATGTTGTTTGAGTGAAGGCTGATGGAAGCTTGAAAAATGTAAAAAGTTATTTTTGTCAGTTGGTTTGGTGAATACTTTAGTTTCAAGGTTACCTTCATCGTTAATGACCAAGACATCTAAGAATGGTATTTCCCTTTTGTTGATATTATGCGTGAAACCAATTCTGTCGTCAACCTGATTCAATTCTTCGATGGCTGTTAGCAGAAGGGTTTCTGAGCCATTCCAAAGTACAAAAATGTCGTCAATGTACCTTCCATACATGATGATGTGTCTGTGCCAATTTGGTTTGGATAAAATATTTTCTTGTTCGAATTTGTACATGAAAAGGTTGGCATATGCCGGTGCGGCACAATTTCCCATGGATGTTCCTGATGATTGGATGAAATATTGGTCTTCCCATTTGAAGTAACTGTGGTATAGCGTAAAATGTAATAGTTCCATTAGGAATACTTTGAACATTTCCTCATGGTCGCTTGTGATCAGGTAATGTTCCACCGCTTGTAAACCCAAATCATGGGGTATAGACGTGTACAGAGATTTCACGTCGATGGTACACATGATCATGTCTGCGGTAAATGATTGTCTTTTGGATTCCAGTAGATTGAGAAAATGAGTGGTATCTTTGATGTAGGTACTCATATTTTGGACGAGTGGTTGGAAATGCTTGTCTAAAAACTTTCCCACTGGTTCGTGGATAGAGTTTATGGTGGAAACGATTGGACGGAATGGTGGAAAATTGGCATTTTTGTGAACTTTTGGAATCATGTAGATATAGGGAGTTGCCGGGTTGGATTTGATCAAGTATTCTTTCTCTTTGATACCAATGATTCCTTGAGAAATGGCTGCATCCACTATTAGATTCAGAATATTCTTGAATTCGGTGGTGGGATCCCTGTCATGTTTTGAGTAAATATTGGTGTCATTAACGTGTTGATTAACGCTGGTGTTATAAAAATCAGTATCCATGATCACAAGGGCGCCGCCCTTATCGGCTTGTCAAATGGTTATCTCTTTGTTTTTGGACAATTGTTCTAAAGTTTGTCTTTCTCTTTGATTCAGGTTGGAATTTTTGGTACGAGGTTGTTTGAATGTGTCTTGTACTTCCTTTAAAACAATTTTTTCAAAAACATCGAGAACCTTATGACTGGTGGGTGGAATAAATTTGCTGGGATTCCTTAGGCCCAATAATTTGTTCTGTGGTTGATCTGCTGAAGGTTCTAGCACGTTTGAAAAGAAATGTCTTAGCCTTAGTGTGCGTAGGAATTTGTATACGCAGACTTGTGTCTCTAGTAGATTGGAGTGGTAAGTTGGTACGTACGAAGTTCCTTTCTGTAATGTCTGCAGTTGAAAACGCGAAATTGGTTGTCTTGAAATGTTCATTACTAGGGTTTCTGACTCCTTGTGTTCTTGGCTATTGTATCCGTCATGACTTTTCTTTTTAGACTTGCTCCTCCGGGTTCTTCTTGTGGGGCGTTGCCCCGTTCTAAAAAAGAAGAGTCTCTGCTAGTAGAAGGATCCTGATCTTGGGTTACAGGGGCAGATGTTCTGTCTGGTCTCTGGGTGTTCATGGGTGGAGGCTGCTTTCTGTGTTGGGCTTCGTCAGAAGAGGAAGTTTCTTCTGAGGATCTTCCTGTGTTTGATCGTTGTTGTCTACGTCGTGCATATATGTCCGCCCATGTATAGACCTCTCCGAGTCGATAATCAGTGGTGTCTCGTTTGAATTTCCTAATCTTGCGATCGTTGATTTCCTTCGAATAAATTTCAAGTTGGTTGTTGATGTCTTTGAGAACGTTGTCCCACTCTTCTGCGTTTAAAGACTTGCTTAGTTCTTCTTTTAAAACGGTAGCTTCCTTGTTCAGTTCGTCAATCAATTTTGCTAGTTCTTCAATGATGAGTAATATTAAGTCTAAGGAACACTTGTTCAAAATAGCAAACCATTTTTCTGTGAAACGTGCGTTATTTTTGCATAATGTTGATTTGAGGGATATCCGTAGACCTCGTGGAATTCTTTGAGCTTTATGGTATTTTATCAATGTGCTAGCGTGCAATCGTTGGTTCATGATTCGTTTGGACATATACATCAGTTGTTTGATGTTTGATTGTGTCGATCCTGTTGATGTTGTCGTGCTTTCAGGGTCATCAATCAATGAGTAGATTCGTTGTGTATCCTCTTCCGTAAATACAAACGTGTCAGCACGTTGGTCTGACGTGTGTGCGATGTCTTCAAATTGCATTATTTGTTTATGGGTGCGTGTCCACCTTGGCTCAGCCGATAAATATGAAACTCCAATTGGATTGTGGAACGTCGCACTCCTTGTGTTTGTGGTAGATGCTGTTGGATTTATTTAGGGTGCCTGGTAAATAACCCCCTGAGCCAGGAGGTGAAGACTGTGAATGTGAATGCGTTGTCTCCCGTAGGAGTAACGTCCTTTACGCAGCACTCCGTTGTTGTCAAAATTCAAATAACGGTGATCCAGTTAATAATGAATTCTTTCGCAAGGTGTTCTTTAATTCAAATTGTGAACAATTTCTTTGACATTCATACTATTTCTAGCATAGTATAACCCATGTAGATTGTCGACAAATTCAAAATCAAGTTCAAAGTATTTCAGCCCTATGCATTTCGGGCGAACCCTTCTTCAGGGGAATTAATAAACATTATGTTCAAGTAATCAGGTACAACACAGATTTCATCAAAAAATTGTCAAAACATATTACGCTAGCTCCCATTTTGTTATTAAAATGAAGTACATTAGTTTGTGAGCGGAAGAGTGCCGGACTATGAAGATGTGAAATTCATGCTATAAGGGTGATAGCAAACTTGTTTGTGCGGGAATTTCGAGAATGAAACGAAACTCATGTTTGAGCGTGATTAATGCAATTAATGCTGTGAGGTGATGGATTTGTGCGGGAACGCTGTCAAAGAGAGAACGTGAATTGTGACTGAAACGGCGTGAATTTCGGGGATAAAATAAAACTCCTGTTTAAACGTGATTAATATAAACTAAAAAGCGCATGGGTGTTGTAAGTGATACCATGATTATCGAGTAAATCAAAAACCGGGATCAGACTGACCTGTCGAAAGATAAGCGTCAATTTCTATTGGTCTGTCATGGCGAACCATGAGTGTTAGGAAGATTGTCTACAAAAAGGGAGGTAATGCTGATTAGTACAAGGGTACAACAACAGTCTTACGAAGCTGTACAAACCGTGAAAACGGTTGTTAGAGGTCTTACCGCGATGGGATGTCAGACGAGTAGCATGGTAGAATCGAGCGTTCGAAGTCCGGAAGTGTTTACTTCCTTGTATATTCGCGGTGTCGTGAATCACTCATCACGTGATTGTAGAAAGTGAAAAAAGACTGTGTCGTCGTGAATGTAACAATATCTGTCCGAACGATAGTGTGGTTGGCGAAAAACATGTATTAAATTAAACTGTAATAGTCAATGTGTTGACCTATTACATACTTTAAGATTTGGTGGTAATTATATTACCAGAATTATTCTCGAGGAATGAAAATGCCTGTGTGTCAATAAAGTTTTGAATGATGTGATCATGGATGCTGATTTTTATAACACCAGCGTTAATCAACACGTTAATGACACCAATATTTACTCAAAACATGACAGGGATCCCACCACCGAATTCAAGAATATTCTGAATCTAATAGTGGATGCAGCCATTTCTCAAGGAATCATTGGTATCAAAGAGAAAGAATACTTGATCAAATCCAACCCGGCAACTCCCTATATCTACATGATTCCAAAAGTTCACAAAAATGCCAATTTTCCACCATTCCGTCCAATCGTTTCCACCATAAACTCTATCCACGAACCAGTGGGAAAGTTTTTAGACAAGCATTTCCAACCACTCGTCCAAAATATGAGTACCTACATCAAAGATACCACTCATTTTCTCAATCTACTGGAATCCAAAAGACAATCATTTACCGCAGACATGATCATGTGTACCATCGACGTGAAATCTCTGTACACGTCTATACCCCATGATTTGGGTTTACAAGCGGTGGAACATTACCTGATCACAAGCGACCATGAGGAAATGTTCAAAGTATTCCTAATGGAACTATTACATTTTACGCTATACCACAGTTACTTCAAATGGGAAGACCAATATTTCATCCAATCATCAGGAACATCCATGGGAAATTGTGCCGCACCGGCATATGCCAACCTTTTCATGTACAAATTCGAACAAGAAAATATTTTATCCAAACCAAATTAGCACAGACACATCATCATGTATGGAAGGTACATTGACGACATTTTTGTACTTTGGAATGGCTCAGAAACCCTTCTGCTAACAGCCATCGAAGAATTGAATCAGGTTGACGACAGAATTGGTTTCACGCATAATATCAACAAAAGGGAAATACCATTCTTAGATGTCTTGGTCATCAACGATGAAGGTAACCTTGAAACTAAAGATTCACCAAACCAACTGACAAAAATAACTTTTTACATTTTTCAAGCTTCCATCAGCCTTCACTCAAACAACATCTACCATTTTCACAACTACTACGCCTCAAAAGAATTTCTTCCAATTCAGATTATTACAATCAATCCAAAACATCTACAATCCAGAAATTCAGACAAAGAGGATATCCCGAAACCATTTTAAATCTAGCACAGGAAAGAGTCCGGAAACTTGAACGCAAACAGTTACTGACAACTCAACCTAAAAACGAATCACAAAGATCAGTATTTATCTCCAAATTCTCCACCAGAAGTTTTAGTATTAAGAAAATCATTTTGAAACACTGGCCACTACTCACGCAAGAAGAAGATTTCAGAGGAATATTTAACAACATTCCCAGATTTGCGTATAATCGCACTCGTAATCTTAAGGAATTGCTCAGACCCAAAGAGGAAGTTACCACAGTTAAATACCGAGGAACTATTCCGTGTCACAATTGTAGTAATTGCAACGCCATAATTCAGGGCAGTGAGATATTGCATCCCACACAAGGAACAAAAATTAAACTACGAGTATCAGGCACATGCGACAGCAGCAATGTGATATACTTACTGAAATGCCCGTGTGGCCTACCTTATGTGGGGAAAACACAAAGAAAACTAAAAACCAGGATCATTGAACATAAAAGCAATATTAGACTTAAGAACATCAAATCTACAGTTGCTTTACATTTCACTGAGCATCATCATAATCCCAGTCAACTACGTTTTTGTATACTAGAACAGGTACCTATCCTCCCTGGAAGAGACAATTCTCAACACCTTCTGAGAAGAGAAATATTTTGGATGAAGCATTTGAATACGCTTCAACCGAAAGGTTTAAATGAACGTTTCGAATTACACTGTTTTTTGTAAAGAGACTATGATTTCAAGCATACTGTTTTGTAAAACGTAAACACCTTACTGACACAGGTCAGCTTGGTACAAATGTTACAGGTTTTAAAACACAAGCACTTTCCTCACCAGATGTTTTTTCACGCTCCTTACATTTTGCTTTGACCACATTATATTTGCGTTGTTTTGACAATACGAAATTCGATAATAACGTATAGATTACGCCACCAATGCATTTACTGTTAACGTTTTTTGTATTTTATTTATCGGATACGGAACGTCATCATCGTCCCGTAGCACCTCCATAGACCTTCAAATACCTATTATACACACCCTGGTGTTGTAGATGTCACACATCCACACACAGGTGATACATTTACCATTTCTTCTTTTTTTTCCATCATTCAAAACTTTATTGACACACAGGCATTTTCATTCCTCGATAATAATTCTGGTAATATAATTACCACCAAATCTTAAAGTATGTAATAGGTCAACACATTGACTATTACAGTTTCATTTAATACATGTTTTTCGCCAACCACACTATCGTTCGGACAGATATTGTTACATTCACGACGACACAGTCTTTTTTCACTTTCTACAATCACGTGATGAGTGATTCACGACACCGCGAATATACAAGGAAGTAAACACTTCCGGACTTCGAATGCTCGATTCTACCATGCTACTCGACTGACATCCCATCGCGGTAAGACCTCTAACAACCGTTTTCATGGTTTGTACAGCTTCGTAAGACTGTTGTTGTACCCTTGTACTAATCAGCATTACCTCCCTTTTTGTAGACAATCTTCCTAACACTCATGGTTCGCCATGACAGACCAATAGAAATTGACGCTTATCTTTCGACAGGTCAGTCTGATCCCGGTTTTTGATTTACTCGATAATCATGGTATCACTTACAACACCCATGCGCTTTTTAGTTTATATTAATCACGTTTAAACAGGAGTTTTATTTTATCCCCGAAATTCACGCCGTTTCAGTCACAATTCACGTCCTCCACAATCCAATTGGAATAGTACATCTGCCAGAACTTCCTCTTGGTGCTGTTGCTGTGTCCACTGAGAACAAAGGGAAGAAAAGCCAAGTGGGTAGAAGTGGCTTATAAAGCCAGGTCACAAACAACATGGTTGCTGACTTTTCACGTGACCTGCTGAACTCCTGCGAGATTTGGTAAACAATTGACCCTGCAATGCAGTATTTATTTGTGGTCACGGGAGTGTGCTGTTCACCCTCATGGGATGAAAGGAAGGGAAGGAAGACAATTATAAAAATCGGGGAGAGGATGTAGCTTTACGGCTAGAGCGGTCGACCTCGAAGCCGGGGAACCGGGTACGAGTCTCAACAACGAAGGTCAACATCCTGTGATTCTGGGCACATCACTTAATCTCCCCGTGCCTAACAAAAATGAATGTGTCCTCATGTAACGAAACTGGTGCTCATGTAAAGCGCTCTGATACCCAATGTTTCGGGTCAAGTTCGCGCTATATAAAACTCTAAAAACAAATTGGTATGGTTGTGTGTGCTGGTCCTGAAGGAGAGGGACTTGTGCAGAGATCAAGGATGGGGCAGCCAGTGGACTATTAGGATAATGAGCCAGAAGTCATTCCCCATAACAAGGGCTTGATAAATGGCATATAGGTGTGGGGTTTATGACAGATATGGAAATAGAATACAAGAGTAAAGTCAATAGAGAGAAAGAATAGAAAGAAAGAACTATCTAGAGGAATCCATTCAACTCTTGGGACAAATGTCAATAACTCAAACTGTATTTAAAATAACAGTGAATAAATGTATCCAGAAGATAAGTCGATTGGAGGACAAGTGACCTTGCAAAATGGTTAAATGGGTGGCTGGTCCTAAATCCCTATACAAATATACTGGAGCAACAGTATTTGGGGACCAGCTACTCAATAAACAAAGAAAATGTTTATGGCTTTGCGGCTAGGGTCCTTCCCGCCCTTGAATTACACCCCAAAGTGGATGGAATTGGGGATTGCTATAAGCAAAAAATACAGACCATGCAACTCAGCGGATGAAAACTTGATGCATGTTTTTTGCATCTGTCCACACTTGTTGAAACACCAAAGGGCCCTGCTATGCAAAGAACTAAGGGCTCTGGGAATTCGGAGTTGTAGGCACGCGCTTATTGAATCTCTGTGCCCATGAAACCTCATGCTGAACATTCGCATAGTCCAATTCCTTGACATCTTCAAGGAGGAGGTAGCAGCCACTATGCAGACCAATGGGGTAGGGCTGCAGGGGGTAGTCTGAATGTTGTCTACCCACACTCAGCCCTATTACCTTAATTAAGAGCCACAATGACGAATTTGCCAAATTGCACAGTGAACACTAAATAAAATAAATCCGATATTTGTAAAGTGCGAACTAATCACACATAAGGGTCTCAAGGTGCTGGGGGCCATCGGGGAAATTATGCGAGTTATTGCCTAGAGCCACATGGGGCTGAGCTGAGTGTGAGATCTGAGTATTAATAAACAGATCACGTAAGGTAGCCTGACCTGCCGCCATCTTTTGCTTAGCTTAGACGTTATACAGTAATATTTAGTGCATGTGTGTACAAGTAGCCATGTTATTGCCTTACATATATCTGACAATAACCTGTTTCCAGTGAGAGGCGCGCACTCTGTCTTAATTCGAGTCCTGTACTAGCGGATGTCTGACAGATAGCTGAATGTAATTAATCAATTTTGCAACCATTTACTGATAGGATTTCATTTGGACTGTGGAGCAAGTGCTTCAAGATTATGAAGCAATTACCAAGCCATTTCTTGAGTACCTGGGGCAGTCGGTGGTTACTGGGTAGTATACCGTTTTTAGTACAGTTTTGTACCACTGGTGCCCCACAGCCATAACGTTGAAGCATTCCCGTTCAGTCACCAAGTTACTCCTCTTGGGCACCTGGCTGCTCGCGTCATCGCCCTGAGAGAGTCTAGGGTTACTTGTGAAAGTGTAAAGCCATATACGGTGCGACACGATAAACATTGCTTGTTATTGAGTATATAAATGACATTGTATGAAAAGTATCTGAGGTTGGCATGTCCCTTCAACTTCTCTCTCTACTTGTCCGCTCACTCGCCTGGCCTCACTTTCTTCTCATCTGCTTCTTTCCTCTGGACTCCCGTGTCATCAGCTCTTCTGTCTCTGCTCAGCACTCCCTCTGTGAATTTACCCTCTCTGTTCAGCCCCTCTCTCTAAAAATACCTTCTCAAACCTGTCACTTCTTTCTTCTCAGTCATCTCCGCAGCTTCCCATTGCCTTAACCACTGTACGCCCATCAAAACACTATGTCACCTAAGCTCCATTCCTTTTCTTAGCCCTTCATTTCTCTTTATCACTTTATCCCCTGACCAGTACTCAACAGGCCTTACCCGATGAATCGAAGCAACTGGAGAGGTGTCTCAGACCACACTTGGAGGGAACTTTGACCTACATCTCCTGATCATCACCGTGACCCAGAGAGAGTTCATCACTTTATTTGATTGGTGTGTTTGTGAATGGGCCCGAAAAAGATCCCTCACCCCACCCCCAGTGAAGAGCCACAGGACTGCGAGCAACACAGGTGGATTGCGGCATCTTTAACACTGGTGCTGGTGCTGTCCACTAAAGTGAAGCCAAGGTGTGCTTTCAAGTCAGACCTCATGACATCACTGACCGCTGACCCCTCTTGTCGCCGGCATAAGCCGGCAAGCAACTAGGGCAGAGTGGTATTGTGCAAGGGTGCGACACCCAGGGGTAACCACAACTTGGAGGATTCCTCGAGCTACTACTCACAAACTCTCGCTAGACAGTGGTCAGGGGAGTAATATGATAACCTTACCCACTAGTTCCTCCTGGGCTGCAAATAGACGGACTTCACGATGTGACCATATGACGCTTGTCTTAGAGGAGCAGCCTAAATGGTCTTCCCATTCACAGTAATTATTCTCAGAGTAGCTGTGTGCCATTTGAAATGCCCTCAGATAATGATATGCTGTTGGTGTTGTATGTCAGAAGTAATGTAATTTTTCTCTTTGAGTAAAATCACTGGCTAGACCCTGGTGTACTGACTGGTAGTCATTGAATTCTGAGTTTCTACATCACACACCATCCTTGAGTAAGCCTTAGACTAGACAACTTCACTACCTTGCAGGGACGTAGTTTAGGGCTAAATACCAATTGAAAGCTCCAAAACACTAGTGACAAACAGCTCTGATAGTCACAGAGACACTCCTAGATCTCAGCAGGTCTGGAAGTAGGAAAAGAGTTCTACTCTGTCTAGGCTTAGAAAATGAACTGCTTCAACAGCCTTGATATGGAAGTGCCAGTCTAATTGAGACTCCAGCCCAGGTAAGGAGAGGAAGGTGGCTAGGCCATCTATTTGTTTAGACTATGCCTTTAACAGGAAACTTTAGACTACACCTAGCAGGCACCAAACATAAGTGCAGATGCACCATATATGGGGTACAGCACACTCACAATGACACCTGGCAACAACGGCAAACAAACTCTTAACACAGCTCATTAGACAGAGGTCAGATATTCCATATAGTTGGTTATTAAAGAAGATTCCACATCAGTCTTGGGAGTCACGCCAGCCTTTGCACAAATACTGACCTACAGATCATGTTCATGGGAGGAATGGTCATGGAAGGTTGTGCCGCTCGGGGCAACTGGGTGCCGCCTGGCAGCGTATTCCATGCACAATCAGTCTGATGGGGAAAATGCTGTCCTACACAGTGGCGGCCATCTTGAAAAGAGATAAAGGCTACATAGAATATTGCATGGGGAATTATGTTGTTGGCGAGAAAATATGTGAGTAAATCAAAACTTGTAATTTTACTCTTACACTTTTGAGTAACTTTATTCTTTTGCCTGTTCACCATTCATGAGTGTAATGTTACTCAAAAATGTACACTTACATGTCCCTACCCCCTGAAAGTCATATACGACGCTATAGTTACAACTAGTAGTGATAGCACCACTGTATTTGGCATTCTGCACACTTGGCAGAGACACCATAATTGGGGCACAGATGCCCCTATGGTAAAGTTTAAGGAAACTTTCAAAAGTAATTTTTAAAGTAAAAAAAGTACAGCAATATTAAATACATTTAAAAAAAGTTATGTAATTTTTTCTAACATTGTAGTATTTGATTCTAATTTATATTTAATAGTATGACATTAAAATAATTGTATACATATTTTAAATACCTAAAATTAGTTAATTTATTTTAACATTATTTTCTATTGGGTTCTATATTAAGTACCTATCTCCATTATTTTTTAAAGAAGGTGTTGCAGTACCAGTGGCTGGCCATGTGCGGTGCTTAACTTTCTCCTGCTTTGTACATTTATAAATGTTTTGGGTGTTTTTTGGCTGTAGTAACTATAAAAGGGCACTTTATGAATATCAGTGGGCTTTTGTGGGTGTATGTCGCTCCCTAAACCCCTTCTCCACCTTAACCTCACCTAAGTACTCCCTAAACTCCTCCTATTTATTCATAAAAATTCCCCATTTTCAGGCCACTGAGCCCATTATTCGTACATTTACTACAAAAATGTATACCTACATATGAAGCAATCTCCGCAGTCGTTTGAAGAGCTTCACTCATAAAAAATAAAATAGCAAAGGTGGAGGCGTGGATCTCCCCACAAAGGTTAGTTAATAGCATTTTGTAGAATGTTAATAGTACTACTGAATGTACTACAAAATGCAGCTTGATAATTGCCCCCCCCCCCCACACCTCAATGTCTTTTACTTTCTGTTGGGTACTGCACCTCTGTACTACTAGAAGCATGGATACTATAAAAGCTCTCAAGGGAAGTGAGTCTTTGGCAAACATGTGAGTCACTGTTTCTTTTTTTCTCCTGGCCTTCCGGCGTTGTGCACCTTTCTTGTTTTTGTCGCTCCTTTTGGGCTAGTAACTGTTGCTTTGCTCTCTCCCTCTTCTTCAGAATCCCTTTACCATTTGCAGGGTCCTATGAATACTGCCTCAGTCCTCGAGGCCCAACTGGCCTTCGAGGAATATGTTGCTATTGGTAAACTTTTCTGCATAGACAAAAATATATTTTCGATCCTATCAAATAATTCCTTGTTTTTCAAACCCTCAATGTTTTGTGCCACACCTGTAGCTCCTTCCTGGACACAGCTTAACCCTCTTTCCTTATTTTGTTCCCCTGCTTCCCAAGTTACTCTGTCAGCACAGTTCTCATTCCTGGCAGCGTAGTTCTAGCAGCGATTCTCCAGATCTGTGCACCCTTCCTGGAGTTGCTTTTGGGAGCTCTAATCCATGTGGATCTGAGGCACACATAGTGGTTATTGTGCACACAACAGCACATTCTTATAGATAACAGACAGCATCCAACAGGATCCAATAAAACAATGAGCACACATGCAGCACATCTGAGCTATAGTTGGATATCAGAAACCATAGAAACCATAACAAACAATCACAACCTGCAACAGAACACAACAGTAAGAAAACTCATATACAACTGTCACTGTTTAGAGGCAGCAACAACCTCGTAACAGCAGTACACACTTAAACAGTGTACAACCCAGGACAAAACAAAACACACTAAATCAAACATCCATCCAGCAATACACAGCTAAACTCAATTATGTGGCTACAGTGGACCCTAACAAGACACAGAAAATCTGTCCTCATACATGTGGCTCAAGCTGGGTAATGAGCTCCAAGCAATGCCCAACCCACACCGCTGATGATCTTACTCAAACAGAAAACAGACTCCTGTGTCAAAATCCTCAAAAGTACCCAACATAGACCATGCGGGAGGGAAAGTATTGGCAAAAGAGCTTTATCCAAATCTCTGGTAAGATAACATAAGAGATGGGACTGTGTCAAGGTCAATTATGTCTCCTTCAATAATATCACATCTACTACATTAGCTTGACAACATCATCAAGGTCATTTTCTTACCTCCACAGCTACAAACCTAGACTTACCTGCCAGAACCTGGACGCTGAGAAGATCTGTTAAGTCCACTTCTAAATTAGAAACATTGACTCCCAGTAGGACCAATGCCACCCTGCACAGAATAGTAAAGATGTAGGGTTCCAAGTACCTCCTTAAGAGGGTCCCAATATAAAGGAGGACCTCCTTGACAGTCTTTTAGCCCATGATTGAAGAAGAATATTAAAACTGAAGAAATCAGCAGGGCACCTAACTTGCTTTGTCAACAGGAAGAATGAAAGAGATGAACAAGAATTCCAGTTGAAAAACCCCCAGAAAATTCGACTGCTAGAAGCAAAAACCTGGGACAAAAATAGTAGCAGACGATAAAGAACGCAATGAAAAATAGGGGAACAAATGTATTGCACACATGTTCTTCGTATGACTGCCTCCCTTATTATGATTCAAACAGGGTCTGACATCACAGGAAAAGACTTTTCGCCATCTTGGATTGGAAATCTCAAATAAATTCCTATGGGCAGGCCACAATCTTGGGCATGGCTAGTCATAAGGCTTCTCCACACCACTTTCCAGAAAATCATGTGTTTGTTTATCGAAGAAGCCCAAGCTTGACATCCTTCATTCTGCACTGGATACCGCATTCTCACCATTGCCTTTTATGCCTAGCACTTCAGGCAACTAGCACTTCAGATGACCATAAGTGTGGCAAAGCCAGTGTGGTCTGAGTACATGGACACTCTGTCATGAGATGATGGTGGCATTGTGAAACACCCCGACCTTCCCGAATGTGCGTAGCCTTGGTGAGTTCTGGATACTTTTCCCGGCACAGATGTAATATTACCTTGCAATGTAGTGGTCACGTAGATGCAGTAGATGGAATATTTTTATCATACCATATATTGCACCCGATATAGATTCCATCAGTGATGTCATCATTTGGGGGTTGTTTGCACGAACTGCCTGCGTCCTGGTGCTCACCTGTGTGCCCTTGTGGTTCTTTGGGCTGCTGCCTCTCCTGTTGGCCTCCGTTTCTCCCTCCCGCCGTCGCAGGACATCGCGACCGCCGTGTGGGGAGGGGAGTGCAAGACGGGACTACACTACCCAGGATCCCTTGCACCCTGGAAGCGGAATCGCCGCATTTTCGCGCCCGAAGGCGCTACTAAACTGACTCCGCCCCCCGCGTCGCGGGACCGCGCACGGGTAGCGCCGGGCTAAGCCCGGGCAAAGGGCGGGCCCTCTGTGGCCCTCAGAGGCCTACAGAGACTGGACTGGGCCCGAGACTCTGCTTGCGCAAGTATTGGTTATTTTAAATTCCATAGGTGTAAGGATTGTTGCATATTTGGGGGTTGCACTGCGTGTTTAGTTTGTATATACCTTGCCTATAGCTAGCAATTATCTTTACTTGTACCCGATGGCCAAGGGTAAAAATGCGACTACGCTTCAAGGGGAGGGTACCTTGGACAATTACCTAATTAAAAAGGTAAATCAGATTAATACTGCCAGAAGGGCCTCCTTGGGAAAGGATGCCCACCTCATGTTATCGGAAGAGTTGTCTCTTACCCTGGTAGACACACGCGCGTCCAATGACTCCATCACTAATGTTGGGAATATTGCACTGACTACAGCTCAGGTGCATGATAAAAGACATGTAGCTCAATCAGCCAACCCTAAGGTTGATTCAGAGTATGCCCCGCTATCCGTTAAATCGGCACGAAAATTTAAAAGAGCATTTCGGAGGCACAGGAGGAATGATAACCAAAACAAAGTATCAACCACTAAACATAAAAAGGGTTCATCTACGGGGGACATAGGGACTGTGATACCCATACTGATCAACCCCACTACTCTCTAGTAGATCATATTGATTTACCTAATTCTCGGGTTGTGGAGGATGTGGGAGAATTTCTGGTTAGCCCTTGTATGGATGATCATCCCTTCAGCACGCCTGATAGAGACTGCGAGTTTTTGCCAAGGGGGGTCACCATATTATCCGGGATTCTCACCCGCGTCTTCCTCATCCCCAAAAGATACGTCCCCATATAAAGTTGACTGTAAGCAAAGAGGGGGAGGTCCACCGTTCGAGCGGCAAATGGAAAATTCTCAGATTAATTTATATCCAACTTTGAGGACTGTGATTGATTCATCAACTCCCTGTGAGGCCATTTGCCGCGCTATCAATGAGGGGGACTTCTTGGCAAAAATTGAGCACCTGGTTAAACTTTCTATGCAGCCCCTCTTTGAAAAAATGATGATGATTAATATACATCTGGACCTGATTGAGAAAAAAGTAGAAGAAAACTCATCTTCACTTTTTGGCGAGTCACTTAGGCAATATGAACCCTAGTAAAACATCTGTAAAAGTGTCGACAGTGTTAACACCAGCTCCATCATGTTCTGCGACCACCTCTAAACCTATTCAGAGTAGTCAAAAACTATCTTCCCCTTCTCAAACCAAGGAGCTAACCGTGCCCTTGCCGACAAAAAAGTCTGTCAATAGGACGGAACCCCATAGCAAAGCAGGGGATCTAACAACGGCTACCTTGACTTTGGAAGGAAAACTAGTACCTTCACAATATAAGGCCACTAAGGCCAATAAGGATAGTGAGGTTGGAAACACTAGTAATAAAACTGGGCATTCTTATAGTACAGTAGACTTACCCCCGGAAGCTGCCCCTTACGTGATTGTTATGGCGGGCGTCCCTGAGCTCCCCTTTGAAAATAAGGAAGATCATCAAGCTCTAAGGAATAAAGTAACTTATTGGCTGAGTAACAATAGACCTTTGCCCGCCCACATAAATGGGGAAATTTTACACGTTAGGCGCTGCAACTGGGTGGGGGCCCGCCCCAAAGACAAAACAGGTGACGTGATCATTGTAAATTTTAAAGATTATAGAGCCGTCAGGCACATTGGGGACTGGTTTGATCCACGTAGTAATGACTCCATCTCCACCCATTACCTTAATTATTTCTACCAATATGTTCTAGCCCAACGTCGCAAGAACCATGAGGCAAAAAGGCACCCTGTGAATAGGTCTGCCTGTATGTGTTATGATCTCAGCCGGACCTCATTGCTGCAACCAGTTAATTTATCAAATTTCCATCCTAGGCAGCACTATCCCTGCATCAGAGGCCCGAACTATGGTGATAACTCCCTGTGGGTTAACAGAGGTATGGTCCCATTTGCCCACAACATACCAACTTATAACCGGTTTGAGGTTTTATCGGGTCTTGATTGCGTGGATTGACACGAGAAGGATACTCGTGTTAGACCATCCCTAGTTTTGCGGGGGCCTGCCAACTAGTGGAAATTAGTTAGTGGAAATTTAAATGTACAGAGGCCATTGCCTTCCAATGAGGACAGTTTACAAGTTCAAACTGTTCTCAGTGCGACTAACGCTGATACTGGGAAAGACTGCTGTAATGTAGTAAGCATACTCGATCTTAAGGATGGGGGAAATAACGAAGGCCTTCGCCACAAGCAATTTGGAAAGGCAATGGATAAAGGACACTTATGTGACCTTGGGGATAACGAAATAAGGAAAATCTGCACATTCCTTTTCTGGAATGTGGCAGGACTAAAGGAGAGAAT
Source organism: Triturus cristatus (assembly GCF_964204655.1). Classification (NCBI taxonomy): domain Eukaryota; kingdom Metazoa; phylum Chordata; class Amphibia; order Caudata; family Salamandridae; genus Triturus; species Triturus cristatus. Next base: position 1,395,510 of record NW_028187635.1, on the reverse strand, counting down.
AAAAAATCCATCTTGGGAAACTGTCACAGATGGATATGATATAATGGCCTTTCAGGAAACCTGGTCTACAGACCCAGTACACTTTAATGGTTACAAAAGTTTTTTCACACCGGCAGTGGGCAGCCAACATGGAAGAGCTAAGGGTGGTTTACTCACCCTGGTTTCGAATCAGCTTAAATGCGCCAAGACGCAGTTTACCTCAAAATCTAGCTTTTATCAACTAATTACCCTAAGAAATAAGAAGGGATTTAGTATTGTTCTTATAAATTTTTATAACAATATTCCTAGGAAAGAAATCCCTAGCATCTTAATAATGCTGAGGGAGGATATACAACACGAAACAGATAAAATTGGCAGGGAATTTATGATCTTATGGGGAGGGGATTTTAACTGCAAACTTTGCCCTAGGGGTAATCAGGGCATCTGCGGTTTAACAATAGAGCAGGAGACAAATCCATCTCATTTTAATCACTCGTTGCTTGGGGATTTATTAAATGACATACTGTTTATGTATGACGTGGGTTACATAAATGAAATTGCTCATAAACCTACTACCTTTGTGCCTACATTTATTGGTAGAGGATTACAGTCTACAATCGATTTTATCATCGCCTCAAATAATTGTAACCATAAGATTCTTAATTCAAACATTTTGGATTTACCATTAAGTGATCATCTGCCCCAAACAATGGAGGTTGAAAACCCTTTTTTCAATGGGCCTGAAGATGTACCCACTATGTGCACTGTCCCTGATGTAGTGTTAGGCAGACAGAATGGGTATAACCTAAAATGGAGCAAGGTGGTCCCGGAAATGTTTTTGGGTAAGCTGTTGAACGCTTGCCCAAGCAGTTTCTCTATCTGTTTGGATGAAAAGTCTAACAATGAGATGATAATTGAGCATTTTAATATAATAGCTTCCACAATAAAGGATAATTTGTGGGTGGAGGTTAGGAAGAAGACTAAGGGTAAGAAAAGTTGGTTTGATAATTTTTGTACCCGGTCTCTTACTGACCTTAAACGCGCAATACATAGGATACCTAGTAATCCCACAGAAATAAGAGGATGTAGGAAATAATATAATGAAGCCCTAAAAAATAGGAAAAACATCATTAAAAAAGAGGCCCTGGTAGCTTTATGTGAAGCATCACAACTAAAGGATGCATCTGCATTCTGGAGGGCCGTAAATACCCCGTTCCTCTATGATAATTCCAAAGCACGTACAGAGATTGCAATCACTGAGGAGGATTGGGTGGAGCATTTTTCATTTCTTTACAAGTCCCAAGATGCAAGTCATAGCATAGATTCTCCAGTAAGGGCTATTGTGGATGTGGGGACTGAACGACTCGTAATAACCTTGGAGGAAGTTATCGCGGGTCTGAAAGCAATTAAGGGTGGCAAGGCGGCAGGGCCGGATGGGATCCCTGTAGATCTGTTCAAAGCAAACATCGAGGTCTGGGGTCCATTGCTGGTACAACTTTTTAACGCAGCACTGGCTAGGGGCTTAAACCCGTCTTGGCTCACCTCGATCATTGTACCCATTTACAAGAAGGGAGACAGACCAAGTTGTGTTTGCTATAGACCCATCTCCCTTCTGGATTCATCCATAAAAACCTAGGGAGAATCGTCCTGGCAAGATTACAAAGCTGGATCGAGGAAAATGATTTAATGAGTGATTTGCAATATGGATTCCAAAAGGGCATTGGCACTATCGAACAATGTCTAAATTTAATGATCCTTCAATCAAAGTATACAAGGATAAAGGGCGAACGTTTGTATCTCACGTTCGTGGACCTTTCGTCGGCGTTCGATTGTGTATCACATGCCAAGCTATGGGCAATTTTGAAAGAAATGGGTGTGGAAGATTCCATTGTCTGCTTTCTTAAAGACTTATATGCTGGGGCCACAGCATCGGTCCGTTATGGTAATGGGGGTCAGTGCACTAGAAGGTTTGAGGTGGGCCGGGGTGTGCGCCAGGGCTGCGTCCTGGCCCCCGTCTTATTCTTGCTATATATAAATGGCTTGGAGCGCCACCTATTGCAGGAGTGTGGGGACATGCCTAAGGTTGGGAGGAGGTCTATCCCAGCGCTCCTGTATGCGGATGACGCGGTCCTGATGGCCCGTACCCCCATGGCACTACAAAATTTGGTTAAATCATTTGAGACCTTCATGTCTAGTTTAGATTTGAAGGCTAACTGCAGTAAAACTTTCTCCATGTACTGTGGTAATGGTTTTGGAAAGCAGAAAAAAAGAATGTTTTTGAATAATGTCCCCTTGGAAATTGTCCCTACTTTCTCTTATCTTGGAGTCTTGTTCCATGACACTGGGGCATGGACTAGTGCGGTTAAGGCCAGAACTTTTCTGTTCCCAAAAACTATAATGGCCTTGAAAAATTTTATTAAAAAACTGGGTAAGAAACCGATAAAAGAAATTATAACAATATATAAAGCCACATGCACCTCGGTAGCTATGTATGGCTCGGCCCTCTGGGGGTATTCCAATATTGACTTAATTCAAAAAGCTGAGAATAGGTTCCTGAGGTACATCCTGACAGTCCCTCAAAGTGTCGCGACATATATATGTCACACTGAACTTGGTTTATCTTATATATCTGACACCATCAGAATTCAACCCATACTTTTGTGGCATAGGGTATGGACAATAAGGGAGTGTGTTATGAACCGGGCCGTTTTACAGGATGTTTTAACTTTGGATAATGTGGGTAGATCTGATTGGCTAAATTATGTCAAAAATTTTATGATCAATATTGGTTGCCTACAATATTATGAAGACCCACCCTCAATGGATAGTATATCCAGAAACCTATTGTCTAAGTTATGTATGGAATACCTCGAGGACATAAGAAGACATGAGGAAGCGAAGAAAAAGTCAGTTACTCTGCACCTTTGTTTGCTAACTCATTTCAAAGTACAGCCCTACTTAACTTTGCCGTTGTCTAATTATGATCACTTTCTTTTGACCCGTTTTAGATTAAACATTGTGTTTAGACTTCTGACCTTCCCAGAAACGAACTTATGGTCGTCTAATCTGCCCTTGTGCCCGTGTGATGATTCTTCGTCCCAATCTGACATCCATATTCTATTTTTCTGTAAATTTTATACTTTACCTCGTAGACAGTTCATTATACCATTCCTTAAAGAACTGAAATTAAATAAATGCCGCCCAGCTTTTTTAGAATTTCAACGAATGGACTCTGTTCTAACTGTTACCGTAGTCTTAAGCTTTTTAAAAAATGTTTTTAAACTTCGGAAAACGATTGGGCTTGGATGAAATATAATAAGACCCGTTGTTTCTTCTTTTTAATATTTTCCCTGTGAAATTTGTAATCTGATGTTGTTGCTTTCATGGTTTTTGTTTTTTAAACCGAATAAAGTTTTTCTTGAACATGAACTTTTAAAATGTCATGAGTTATGTTATATGTGAAGACCTAAGCAGTGCACGGCGGGGCACAATTTACAGTTAGTTCACTAAAGTACAACTGGGAAACCCGGTGGTTATTTTAGTTTTTTAAACATTAGTTTGTAGTATCCTCAGGAGTACATCCTTTCTTTTGGATGTGTGTTTTGGGTTTCAGTCCCATTTACACGTTTAACGTCATGTTGTGTCCAGTGTGTATGTCGCCTTGCGCATCACCATGGTTTTTTTTACGTCGTCATGTGTGTGTGTAAGACACCTTGTGCTTCACCTTGACGTTATGTGTGCATGTGCCACACTGTGCTGTTTTTGCTGCACAAGTTCTTGGGTGTCAGTCCCATGTAACATTTTATACTTCACTTGGGTGTCAGTCCCATGCAACACTACCTGTTACACTGCTTCTGTTTTGGGACAGTGTCCCTTACATGAGGGGTGGCGTTTGAGCCACAGTCTCCTTTGCTGAGGAGTATCTTTTTAGGTCTCACCTGACTCAGCGCATGCGCTGGTCTGGAGAGACTTTTCGAGAGGGCTCCAAAAAGTGCTACCAGGCCAGCCTAGAGCTACAGTGCATGTGCGCGGGCGCGCCCACCGCGCTTGACCGCAATTACTTTCACTTTCGCGGCCGCTTTGATGTTTGATCGCGATTGTGATCACTTTCGTGGCCGCACGGCCGCTTGGCATAGCCAATAGGTCTCGCTTTTGGGACCTTAGAAGTATTTAGTTATGTAACTTTTGCATGGCTAAACACTTATAAGTTCCCAAAAGCGAGACCTATTGGCTATGCCAATGCTTGTTTTTGGGTGTCGTCCATCCATTGTGTAGAGTCTTAGGGTACGTTTCTCCCTTTACTCTTTTCACGTGTGTTTTGCTCACTTGTTATGTGAGTTCTTTTTAAGCTATTTAACTTTTCTTTGTTCACTATTAAAGGAGGAGGATGGTGTTAGTGTGTGTTTATATCCTTTCATCCTTCTTTCCTCCTTTGCCTGTCTGTTTCCCTCTCGTGATGTGGTTTTACCATTCATCCCAGGGTTTATGGACTATTTACATCTTTTGTACATTTCTGTGTATAGTTGCTTTCCTTTTAGTTTGGGTCTTATTAATTTCCAGTGTAAAAGGGAGAGGATGTGTAGTATCCTCAGGTCATGTTAATATGTTCCCTTTTATCCTGTACCTAGATGCTCAGCCAATGTGAGTGTTCCATGTAGAATGTTGGCATGAGCGTCATGAGTGGAATGCTTGGGTGCCTGGTGTGTGAGTGTTGTCAGTTGGAAGATGGGCTGAGCAGCTAGGAGGCTGCTCCTGGTGGGGCTTGGTCTAGCTTGCTGTAACTTCTACTTATGGACTTAATAAATTACATAAAATCATCTCGGCTACGTCTACTTCATCTCCTGAACATGTGGGGCCAGCCCACTACATAGTTCTTAACTCATTTTAGTACCAAATTATAACATCACTTAACCCTTGGTTGTTTCAATTAATTCTGTATTTTATAATGTAACTTACAATCCTATTACCCAACTATTTAACCTTCATTTGAACCTTTGTGTTTTTTCAATTAATTTCTGCAGTTCTTCAGTCATATTTGAAGTTGTGCATATGCCCAGCCCCCTCAGGCAACCTGCACCACATTCCCCTTATGTGTACACCCAATCCCCCACTGCCCATGAGCCTCAGCCGTGCAGAGTGTTGATTTGGTTGGGTGCCCATCCCACTGCAGGCAGCTAACTCCCACTCCATATGGCCAACGTTCTGCACAATGGTGGCTGGTGACAGGACCTGGTCTATGACATATCCTTCTCTTTTTTTTAGAATGTTTTTTCTGTACTACGGTACCTCACTGGGGGCCTTGCTGGGCACTGCAGTTCCTGGTATGGCAGCAGGGTCTAGCCTCCGGCAATGCGCAGCAGAGGGTAGTCCCACAAAGCCTGGCCTCTGACCAGGCACTGCACTCAACTTCTCATGGGTGTCCAACTCCCTGCATGTGCCCAACCACCACTAGGTGCTCAAACAACTCCCCCCCCCCCCGCTGTGCACAGCCTTCAACTGTGCGCATCGGTGGGCTGGTCCTGTACATAACCCATTGCCGGTAGCCATCCCACCACTGCACACAGCTTACAACCTTCACAATGGCAGTGGGTAGCCGGGTCTGGTCTATGACCCTCCTGTGAGAAGTTGGCCTGGCATATGCTGGTCACTAGTTATAGTGGCCACCTTGCACCAGTCCAATTCGACTCTTATGGTAGATAGGTTTAACACAACCTTTTAAAGAAAGCTATCCTAGTGCTAGCTGTGGAGAGCAGCCTTCAGGCTAAGTCTCTGAGGAATGTAAAGCAGCTTGTTTTACCTTATAATCTCTTGAATTACCAAATGAAAAGGACACCACATAGGTATATATATCAAATATATATGTATTTATTTCTAGATACACTCTACTAATCTCTTTATGAGATTAGAACCCAGATACACATTCAAATGTCAACAGTTCTCCATAAATTAAGCACAAATATGGCTGTAGCCCTAGGGGCGTACCAGACCATATACTAAGAAAATGGTTTAACAAACTCGACTTGCAAAATGACAAAGCCTAGGGCCTTGGGAATCGCTGGGGCTTCACTACTGCAGTGTTAGCAGGTTAGTAACAAGCCCACGGGAGACGCGTGCAGTGTCTAAACACAGCCGCGGGTTTCCTATAGGTTACAATGGAGCAAGTCGCAGTTTGTATTTTAAAGTTTTAGGGCACTTCGAAGAAATCAACAAGCAAGCCACTTACAGGGTAAGTATTTCGAGGGCCAACACACACTTGGGCACCGAAGTGCACGAGTTACCTCACCCAGGGAAGCCGGGTGCATAGGTGTCTTTTGGTGTCGGATCGTGATGCTGTTTTCAATGGAGACCAATGAAGACTTGCTGCTTGAGACGACTGAAGAGATGTCCGCTGGAATCCGAAGATGGATTGAAGTTGAAGAGGACCTAAAAATTGAGGGGAAAGTGTTCAAAGTCACTTGCCAGTGACCGTAGGCCAGCAGGATGGATGACCACTGATGTCGCGTCGTTTCAGGTCGTCGATGGTGATTTGTCTCTTCGCTCACGAGGTCCAGGAGGGATCGACGATGACCAGCAGCTGGATTCGGAGCGTCCCACGACGTCTGCAGCTGACGACGGTGTCGGCAACCGGATTGGGGCAAACAAGCCTTGGCAACTGCAAGTCTCGTGTGGAATGAAGATTGACGATGATGTAGATCAGCAAGGTCTGATGGACTTACCCAGCGAGGGTAAATGAGGGCAGGCCTGGAGCAACCACGAGAGAGCCCTTGAAGTCGATGAGAAAGTCTTCGGGTGAGTCACTAGCCAACGGGCAAGTAACCGCGAAGACGCCTTTGCAGGAAAAGTTCCACAGGAGCCCACGGTCACTCGGGACGGGGTAGGCCGCTGATTTTCGGTACCAGACCTGCTAGGAACTTGGACTACAGATGGTCCAAAGCACAAGTTCGTAGAACGTTGTTTAGGGTTTGCACTCAAAACCAGTGCACGGTTCCCTGGTATTGCTGTTCCTCGTCACTCGTGGGGTCCAGATGCCACAGCTTCGCTGGGGACTCAAAATGGCTGCCGAGAGGTCAGGAAATCCACTTCAGGGGACGCAGGGACTTTGGACTCGGGCTGGAGCGGTGAAGTTTGCAACCGTTGAGTAAAGTTACTGGTGCCTGCCAAGCAGGGGAGTCACTCCTTGACTCCAAGGGATATTCTTCAGTCTTCCAGAGATAGTGGAACGTTGAAGGGCCAGGATTCTTCTTTGTGGAGCGTCGTCCAGGGTAATCTGAATTGCAATGCTGGCTATCTTATAGTGGAGATAGGGGAGGGACTAGCTCTATGACCACTCCTCTAGGAGGGTCAGGGTAGTGGGTGGTTACACCCACTTCCCTTTGTCCAGTTTCGCGCCAGAGCAGGGGCAGGTAGCCCCTGAACCGGTTTGAGCTGGCATATGCACAGAGGAGCCTACTGCTCCCCCAGTGCAGGACTTCAAAGCACTCTAAGAGTGCACCCACCCAGCTCCAATACACTAAATCCTGTCTGGGAGGTGGTGACACCTCCCTGTGACAGGATACCTTTTGTTGGGCTCCCTCCACTGTGAGTTTCGGTCAGCAGCAGGAGGGCAGCCCGGTGTCTGTGCTGGTGGCATCCATTTTGTGATGCCAGGGCTCTATGAGATTTCTACCGTTTAGTACAGTGGGTACATGTCGTCCCCTCTAGAAGGGTGGGATCATACTCCCACACCAGTTACTGGTGTGGGGGTATGATTCCAAGTTGTTTGACACCAAACACGACATGTTTTGATGCAGTCATTCCAAAGTTTGCATTTACCGCGAGGTTATAATGCACTTAAGAGTATATGGTTTACCCGCATCCACAAACAGCAGCAGAGAATAGACTCTGCCAGCTGCAGAGGGGTCCTGCTCATGCAGAAGCACCCCCTCACATAGTAAACCAAGCACCCTGCCCTCAGGATTGTTAGGGCCTGCAAGAGGGGTGACTGATTGGTTTATGTGTGTGTATGGTGAGCTATAGGAACCTATACCTCAGTGAGGAGTGCTAACACTACCTCACACAGGCTGCAGTAGCAGGCCTGTGGTGTCAGATTGTGAATGCTTCCCAGGGGTGGCATAATACATGCTGCAGCCCCTGGTAAGCCTGTGAAGTACCAATGCCCTAGGTACCTAAGGTACCATATACTAGGGGCTCATAAGGTACCACAGTATCCAATCACTAGTGCGTCTAATATGCACACCAAGTTGTTTAAAGAGATCAGTAAGACTGGGGCCCGGATTAGCAGGGACCCAGCCAAACTATAGTCAGAAACCAGTGTATACAACAGAAAAAAAGTGGGGGCAACATAAGTGCAGATCCTACTCTCCTACACCTCCTCTTAAAATGGTTTTGAAAAAGGTTGGTTCCGCTGTACCTGCCCTACAGTACCAGTACCCCAGTATCAAAAGGGGAGTATTTTGCTGGGTACTGCAGTACCAGGCTCTGGTACTGCGGTACCTATGACACAAAATATATATTTGTTTTACATTTTGACTTAAGGGGTGTCTCTTTAGTACCCCACACCATATGGCTCTTAGGACTGTGTGTGCCCATCCTGCCCAGTTATGTGGCCTTTGTTTTTTGTTCAGGACTGCGGGACTGAATCCCCAGTTCCTATAATGGCTGCTACAACATATTCTCCATTCGCTGCCAAGCAAAGCAGGATCTGTCCATACCCTCTGAATGGGCCAATCAGAGCAATGGCCTGACACCTACGGTCCAGAGATCTCTAACTTTTTACCAGTGTTTTTTGGCAGTATGGGGTACGTATCAAACCAAGTCAAAAGTTGCAGTTAAAGGCATGAATATGCGTGTTTGAAAATAATTCCTTGTTCCATGGGCAACCAATAGAGTTCTCTAAGCACAAGGGTAGTGTGTGTGTGTATGGACACCTCCTTGATCTGTAAATCAGCCTAACTGCTTGATTCTGAACAGATTGCAATCTGTAAATATTCTTATCTGGAAGGACAATGTATAACAAATTTGCATAGTCTGGTTTAGAAATAATTACAGCTAGGATTACCATTTTTAAAGTGTCATGGGAGAGAAACATGGCAATTTTTAAAATCGTTCTCACTGTAAAGATACAAGATTAAATTACTGTGCCGATGTGGGATTTAAGAGACAGATCGCAATCAACAGTAACTCTAAGGCTCTTTGCCTGACACTTTTGGGAGTCAGGCCCAGCTCGGAAGGCCAGTAGTATAGTTGATTCCAAAGACAGTCCTCCTTGTTTAACATTGCAATTTCTGTCTTATCTGCATTGAGTTTCAACTGGTTGATGACCATCCACTTCTAAATAAAATGCAAGATGTTTTGGAAGGGGGTAGACACGTCCAAAGGGAACAGAATTAGCATAGTTGTATAAAATGCAATCTTTATTGCTAAGTTCTTGAATGAGAGGCTTGCCATGAAAGTTTAAAACGTGAGGGGGTAAGGGAGTGTTGGACCTAACGTCCTAGGGTAGCTTGGCTAAAGTGGAAAGGCCCATGCTCGAGAAACATGTTGTGCCTGCATCACACTCATTCCACACTCCAGCGTACCACCACTAAAAAAAAAATGAGGCTACACCAAATGATTAGTAAAGATGGAAAAGCTTTATCTTTCCTTATTTCATGTACTTCTTTTCTTTCAAGCAGATTCAATCATTGTTTTTATATTCACATCAGATATAGAACATTCCACTGTGGCCTGAATTGGCATTACTCTGTCAAACGACGTGAATCAATACTTTTATAATTTACATCAGACTTAACACATTTCACTAGGGCCTGAATTGGCATTACTCTGTCAAGCGACGTGAATCAATACTCTTATAATTTACATTAGACTTAACATTTCATTTTGGCTTGAATTAGCAGTCCAGCCTAGCTCTGCACTTAGCGACTCCACAATGCCCCATGTATGGTCTGTACCCTAAGCCTGAAACCGGGCAATTTATGTCTCTGCTAGCTCCTACAGTGTAGTGAAGCTCTAAAGGGTTGATTCCCTAGATCGCTAGATTTCTGGAATGCCGCCCGTTACGTTCCCCTTGAGCCTGGGCTGAGAGCATTCACTTCCAGTCAATATATCAGGCAGTCTGAAGCAGGGTTGGCCAGTTCACCCCTTTCTCCACAACCCTTCCCTACTCCGGTGCCTGCCCCGCAGTCTAATCGCAGGGTGTACTGATTCTCCCCCCCCCCCAGGGGAGGGGCGTGCGCCAGACCTCACTCAGGTCTCCCGCCCTCCCCTGGGGGTTACCTTATTCTTCGACCTTTCGGAGGTCTTCACGAGCGTTCTTTGGCCTCCCGGCGATGTCCGGGCCGAGGGCCGCTGCACACAGTCACAGCTCAGCTGAAGGGGGTGTTGATGTTCGGAGCTCCGCTCCCTTCACTCTTCCAAAGGTCACGCCCGCGGTCGCCTATGGCAGCGCGACCTGCGGGGACACGACCCGATCAGCAAATTACGCGGCGGCGGCGTTTCGTAGTTCGCCCCCGTCACGTGCTCTGAGTTCCTGAGCCTCCGGCCTAGCGCAGCTTCTGAGGAACTTCGGCGGCTCTCCATCCTCACAACGGGCCTCACTTCAAGAGCTACCACTACCCCGAAGGGGCCCCAGTCCTCCTCACAAGCCCCCAACGAAAGGAGGGACGTTCCCCACGGGCCTCGGGCCGTAGCGGTGAGTGGTTCCTTAGGGGGGTCTCACACGGGGGTGGCCAAAGTTAATGGGGTGATCTACAGCTCAGAGGCAGTCAATCCGGACAGCAATTTTCCCGGATCTGTGGTGCTGGTCACATTCCTAATCAGTAAAGAATAGCTGTCAGTTACTAGTTCTGAGTTTGACAGGACTCCGGACATCCGCAGGGATGTAGATGATTTGGCTAGTGATGATAACTTTCTTCCCCTATTCCCTTCAGGGGTCCTGACCAGGCATATAGTCCATAAGATTGGTGTGGTCCCAGGGTCAGAGGCTACAGGCAGGGTTAGGTCACAAGGAAGGGGGCAGCGTCAACCAAAGGGGGGAAAAGCAGGCCCTAAGTACAGTCAATTCCCCTCCTCTAGCGCTCCTACCTCCCCACTCAGGTGCCTGGCTCCTGACTACCTCACCTCACACCTACTATCTCAAAATGGCCGCCGCCCCTCACCCCTATATATAGCCTGGGCCCTGACTAGCCAGAGTGACCCAGAAGGTTCTGGAATCCCTCATGACAGCCTATGGGCCAGGTTCTGAGGTGACAGTTTAGGCCACCATTTTGTAGAGGAGATTTCACCCACCCTCCATTTTGGAGAAGCACCTTGTACCTCACCCTCATTTAGTGAGAATAGGCACCCAGGGCCTCTACGTCAACACCAAAAAGTGACTGGTAGACAGGAAAAAAAATGGAGGGTAAAGGGAGGAAAAAAAAATAATGAGGAGGGAACAGCCAAAGGACTGGCAGGTCTAACAGGGAGGAACTCTGAAGCACCCCACACTTAACCTGTACTGCTGTGGCTATAAACGTACAGAGATGTACAGCTCGAGTGTGACGGTCTAATAAAGATTTAACCCACTCCAGTGCAGGACCTTTTAAACTCAGCGGCTTCTGTACGATCAACCAATATTAATGATCGATCATGTCAAATAGGTCCAGGGCTAATGTTTGTCCAATGCTTCCTCTCTGTGGATACCACCAAGTACGGAGAGCATAACTGACTCAGTGCTGTGGGCTGGCAAAAAGCCAGCCTGTAGAGGATTGAGGAAGTTAGTCTCCTGTATTTGGTGATGTAGGAAGCTGGCTCTGTATATGATATACGACTAGGTGGTTATACCTTGCACAGAGTCCAGAGACTCCCCCAGAAGTGTACAGAGCTCAATGCAAACCCAAGTTGCTCTTTTAGTGGTAGTGTGGGCGAGCAGCATTAGGCCTAGCACCGAGGTGTGTATGACATTTATTGCACACACATGACCATAACTGACACACGACTCAAAAAGGAGATCCACACCAATTTTATAAAAATAAACTTTGTTTGAGTTGTATTTTAAGACTAAGATCTTTGCAATAAGGTAAGTACGTTATGCAGGAAAAATACTTAAAGACTTTCAAAAGTCGACAGTGCAATTTTCAAAGAGTTCCATGTTACCCTACGGAGGAAAACAATAATTCAGCTCTACAGGTAAGTACACAACTTACAGTTCCAGTCTTCAGGACCAAAGGTCAGCAAGGGGCAAGGGTCAGGTGAGTACCAAAACTGTACAACCAGCGGCACAGGGGGTGCCGGATGTAGAGTTCAGCCTGTAGGAGAGTAGGATCTGCACTTATGTTGCCCCCACTTTTTTTCTGATGTATACACTGGTTTCTGACTATAGTCTGGCTGGGTCCCTGCTAATCAGGGCCCCAGTCTCACTGATCTATCTAAACAACTTGGTGTGCATATTAGATGCACTAGTGATTGGATATTGTGGTACCTTATGAGCCCCTAGTATATGGTACCTTAGGTACCTAGGGCATTGGTACTTCACAGGCCTACCAGGGGCTGCGGCATGTATTATGCCACCCCTGAGAAGCATTCACAATCTGACACCACAGGCCTGCTACTGCAGCATGTGTGAGGTAGTGTTAGCACTCCTCACTGAGGTATAGGTTCCTATATCTCACCATACACACACATATAAACCTATCAGTCACCCCTCTTGCAGGCCCTAACAATCCTGAGGGCAGGGTGCTTGGTTTACTATGTGAGGGGGTGCTTCTGCATGAGCAGGACCCCTCTGCAGCTGGCAGAGTCTATTCTCTGCAGCTGTTTGTGGATGCGGATAAACCATATACTCTTAAGTGCATTATAACCTTGCGGTAAATGCTAACTTTGGAATGACTGCATCAAAACATGCCGTGTTTGGTGTCAAACAACTTGGAATCGTAACCCACACCAGTAACTGGTGTGGGAGTATGATCCCACCCTTCTAGAGGGGACGACATGTACCCACTGTACTAAACGGTAGAAATCTTCTAGAGCACTGGCATCACAAAATGGATGCCACTAGCACAGACACCGGGCTGCCCTCCTGCTGCTGACCGAAACTCGCAGTGGAGGGAAGCCCAACAAAGGGTATCCTGTCACAGGGAGGTGTCACCACCTCCCAGACAGGATTTAGTGTATTGGAGCTGGGTGGGGGCACTCTTAGAGTGCTTTGAAGTCCTGCACTGGGGGAGCAGTAGGCTCCTCTGTGCATATGCCAGCTCAAACCGGTTCAGGGGCTACCTGCCCCTGCTCTGGCGCGAAACTGGACAAAGGGAAGTGGTGTAACCGCCCACTACACTGACCCTCCTAGAGGAGTGGTCATAGAGCTAGTCCCTCCCCTATCTTCACTATAAGATACCAAGCATTGCCAATGCAATTCAGATTAACCCTGGACGACGCTCTACAAAGAAGAATCCTGGCCCTTCGACGTTCCACTATCTCTGGAAGACTGAAGAATCTCCCTTGGAGTCAAGGAGTGACTCCCCTGCTTGGCAGGAACCAGTAACTTTGATCAACGTTGCAAACTTCACCGCTCCCGCCGGAGTCTGAAGTCCCTGCATCCCCTGAAGCGGATTTCCTGACCTCTCGACGGCCATTTTGAGTCCCCAGCGAAGCTGTGGCATCTGGACCCCACGAGTGACGAGGAACAGCAATACCAGGGAACCGTGCACTGATTTCGAGTGCAAGCCCTAATCTACGTCCAACGAAGTTGTGCTTTGGACCATCTGTAGTCCAAGTCCCTAGCAGGTCTGGTGCCGAAAATCAGCGGCCTACCCCGTCCCGAGTGACTGTGGGCTCCTGTGGAACTTTTCCTGCAAAGGCATCTTCGCGGTTGCTTGCCCGTTGGCTAGTGACTCACCCGAAGACTTTCTCATCGACTTCAAGGGCTCTCCTGGTTGCTCCGGGCCTGCCCTCACTTACCCTCCCTGGGCAAGTCCATCAGACCTTGCTGGTCTGCATCACCGTCAATCTTCATTCCACACGAGACTTGCAGTTGCCAAGGCTTGTTGGCTCCAATCCGGTTGCAGACACTGTCATCTGCTGCAGACGTCGTGGGACCCTCCGAATCCAGCTGCTGGTCGTCGATCTCTCCTGGACCTCGTGAGCGAAGAGACAACCTGAAACGACGCCACATCAGTGGTCATCCATCCTGCTGGCCACCGGTCACTGGCAAGTGACTTTGAACACTGTCCCCTCAATTTTCAGATCCTCTTCAACTTCAATCCATCTTCGGATTCCAGCGGACACCTCTTCAGTCGTCTCAAGCAGCAAGTCTTCAGTGATCTCCATTGAAAACAGCATCGCGACCCGACACCAAAAGACACCTATGCACCCGGCTTCCGTGGGTGAGGTAACTCGTGCACTCCAGTGCCCAAGTGTGTGTTGGCCCTCGAAATACTTACCCTGTAAGTGGCTTGCTTGTTGACTTCTTCGAAGTGCCCTAAAACTTTAAAATACAAACCGCGACTTACGCCACTGAAACCAATAGGAAACCCGCAGCTGTGTTTAGACACTGTACGCGTCTCCCGTGGGCTGATTACTTACCTGCTAACACTGCAGAAGTGAAGCCCCAGCGAGTCCCAAGGCCCTAGGCCTTTTCATTTTGCAAGTCGAGTTTGTTAAACCATTTTCTTAGTATATGGTCTGGTACGCCCCTAGGGCTCCAGCCATATTTGTGCTTAATTTATTGAGAAGTGTTGACATTTGAATGTGTATCTGGGTTCTAATCTCATAAAGAGATTAGTAGAGTGTATCTAAGAATAAATACATATATATTTGATATATATACCTGTGTGGTGTCCTTTCATTTGGTAATTCAAGAGATTATAAGGTAAAACAAGCTGCTTTACATTCCTCAGAGACTTAGCCTGAAGGCTGCTCTCCACAGATACCACTAGGATAGCTTTCTTTAAAAGGTTGTCTTAAACCTATCTACCATAAGAGTCGAATTGGACTGGTGCAAGGTGGCCACTATAACTAGTGACCAGCATATGCCAGGCCAACTTCTCACACAGCCCAATGCGTTTCAATTGAGACTGGGGGTGCTCAAAGCCACTCTGCTTGCAGGTGCCAAGCTTTTGGGGTTAGAGCCCGCACAGGGGGGGGGGGGGGGGCACAAGGAAGCAGCAAACATACACCACCAGTGGCACAGGGGCGGACGGGCGCAGGGTGCAATTTCAGCGTTGGGCGCCCAATGCTTTTCAATGGAGACTTTGCTTTCAACAAACAGGCAGCAGACGTCAAACCGGAGGCTTGAGGAAGGAGACCAGCAACTACAGAGGTAAGTAGAGATGTGGAGGGTTGTAGGGGCACTGTCGGTTCAGCTCACCAAGGTCCAGGAGATTCGGGTGCAGGGGTGTCTTTGGATGTCGGATTCCTCTTACCAGAGCAGGTCGCCATCTGGGAGGGTCTCTGGTTTCAGGCATCATCATGGAGTCCAGGAGGTGTAAGCCAATGCTGGACTTGAGTTTAGGATTACTGGGGAACCTGTTCTGGATTGGTGGGCCACCTGGACACGGGCCAGCGGCATCGGTTGCAGAGAGGTCAGGACTCGCGGTTCCAGCTGGCACCGGACTCCTTGATGTTGGAATCTTCAGGTCAGAGCTGCTGCCCTCAGGAATTCTGGTCTTTGTCAAAGGTCAGGCAGTATTCCTCAGGTTTCCGGAAGTCGCTGGCTGCAGGACAGGCATGGTCTTTTTACAGGGACTTTTAAGATGGAGACAGGCAGGTAGGTCTGGAGCCAAGTTAGTAGTAGTGTTCAGGCTTCGCTGCACGGCGTCTTCTTCTTCCTTCTGCTTAGGTCTCAGGTAACTAGTTTCAAGGTCTGAAAATATCCTCCTAAATACGATTTTTAGGGGACGTTTTAAGGGAGTAACAGGCAGGGCCAATGACCACCTCACCTGGAGTGACTACACCCTCTATTATGCCACCCACCTGTGGCAGGAGGCATAGTTCTAGCCCTGTTTGGAGGAGTCCCCTCATCGTCAAATGGCGGTGACTGAACAGTGTGCCTAACTTTGCCTTCTACACCTGAATGGTGGAGTTGGAAAAGGTGGGCAAACCTCATAGTCTTTCTAAGTTTTCCCACCCAAAGAGGAGGTGTAACCTGGGGCTGCCATCTGCTGCTAGCAGCAGAGGCTGTGGGTTGCATTACAAAGGTGGCAGGCCTTTGAAGCTTCCTCTTCGAGAATTGTGCCCATCCTGGGGGAGGCGGTGCGACACCTCCGCCCAGGATGTGCATTGTTTCTCATCCCAGAGAGTAGAAGCTCCCCATCCAGGGTTCCAGAACATGTGTGTGTGTGTGGCAGGCTGCCTAAAGCCAGTCTGTGACCACACCAGGGTTGGTAGGCTTTCATGGGCGACCTCTGAGGTTCCCTCTGAGTACATGTCTTAATAAATCTCACACTGGCATCAGTGTGGGGTTATTACAAGGAGCTGTTTGGTACCAAAGTTGTCGAGTTTCCAGTCCATGTACTCCATATTACTTCCCTGGCACTTACAATATTTAAGAATTGACATAAGTATTGTAGGTGGCTATCTACTCATTCAGATAAGCCCTCTCCTGTGGTATAGTGCACCCTGCCTTAGGGTTGGAAGGCCTTCTAGAAGGGTGACTTACCTATACTTCAGGCAGTGCTAATTGGCACGGCACACAGGCAGTGTATTGTGAATTTTGCCGTTTTTGTCTGCACCAGCCCATGCATGCTGCAGTGGGTCCTAGGGGACCGTCTTCAGTCCCAATGCCCTAGGCACCCAGGTGCCACTTACAAGGGACTTACAGGGGACCTTAAGGCCCGATTGTGGAAGAGTTGTAGTGAAAAAACCCTGGTACTGGGGACCTGGACAGCAGGGACCCAGTAATCCATAGTCAAAGTTGCATCAAAAGTCAGGTAAAAAGTGTTCTGGGCAGAGTGATATACAGTGTAGATTAGCACGGTTACTTGGAATATTTGTGTTCAATTGAGCTTATCTCCTATATATGTCATCAGATCTCTGCATAGTAATCACATGTGATCTACCTAAATTATGCTCGGAGATAGTGTACACATACTCGTTTATTGAGGGAATACTGTGAAAATTTACAAAAGACAGTGAGCTATCTCATTCATTTCATTAAATCCATGAGATGTCATGCGGAAGCGAAGTATCATTTTGACCTCTAATCTAGAGAGAATGGAATCAGTGTTCTGGCCTTTCACATGCAGTAAAACTGTCCATTTCATCTAAAAGAATCCGTGGTTCATTTGTGTATAGTGGTGGACCATTGGTGCATTTTGTACTTTGCATTTAATGCGCGATCTGTGCAGTGTCAGTCTTTATCTGATAGCCTGGGATGTTTTTCCCACATATGCCAAGTCGCATGGGCATACCACACGGTACACCACATTAGTTGTATGGCAATTTGTGAATTCGGAATGCTCGATTTTTGTACCATAATAGACAAATTTTCTCCTTCCATTGTGCTTTCACATGGCGTACAATTGCCACATTTATGGTGTCCTTTTATGGGAGATAGATCAAACATTGAATTCAAAGACACTGTATGCATCGTACGAGCTGAATTTGCTCTCACCAAATTATCTTGGATTTTAGTCCTCTTTAGAGAAAATAGAGGACATCTTTCAGTTTTTCTAGACTTTTAACGGTTATTCATTTTCTTTGTATGATATTTTTTATCTCATTGGTTGCTCCAGAAAATGTAGTCACACATACCACAGGGTTGTTACTATCTCGTTTGGGTTCCAGCAGGGATTCTCGGGGCATGTACCAATCGTGTTTGAGCGCTCTTTTCAGTAATTTTTTCGGGTAACCATCCGATCGCTTCCTCGACTATGAATATTACACACAACATCCGGGAGTGCAGTGTGTTTTCCTTTTTCTACCCGAGTTACACAGGTCTGGGTATTTTCAATCACAATGCCAATTACTAGCATGGAGTAGGGCTGGTTTTGGAATGAAGTGTTGACCGACTAAGTCTAAGCCCCGAGGCAGCTGTGACAAGAGCCGGCCGATAGAAGGCACCAATCGGTCTGAGTGACGACATATTCGTCTTCCATTACCTGGTGGAAGAGTGAATACTAGAAGTCAGAAGCAATGGTCTTTACAAATATTTACAAAAAGTGCTAGTGAAAAAAGTCAGCACACCTGCACTAAAAGTTGGGCTTATTAGATATTTAAAACTTCCCGCTATCCAGCCCAGATTCCAAAGTATGCCCATCTTTCTTATTGCCGCCCTCAGTATAGTGCCAGCTTGA